>NW_020537646.1:7660462-8237634 GCF_003426905.1 Ctenocephalides felis | reverse complement strand
TAATGCAAAACCAATTCTGACAAAAACTAATACTAGTTTTTGCTATTGTTCTATAATATTGATTCATAATATACATATCTACTATATTTGTCAACCATTCCACAGACGAGTAATATTTTCCGACCCCCAAGAAAATTTGTAAATAAAATATAATTCACGCGGCCATCGTCGTTATCGTGAGTTATTTTTCAAGAGTGGACAATTTATGGCTTCTCTATGATCTGAGGTAGAAAACAAATGCTCTAGCATTTTGTTATGTGAATTTATTCGTCTACTATCACCAAGCACTAGTAGTTTTTATCCATAGAATGTATTGCTGGATTTACACGTTAATATATCGGGTTGCCATTTATCATAAGCTGCACAACAGCTGTACAGCTGCGCTAACAGCTGCGTTTCGGCAAAACACGGCACGTGAAAAAAGGATCCCGGAGGAAGGAAGATAATACATACATACATATTATATATATATATATATATATATATATATATATGTTTAATTTGAGTTTAATATTCGGGCGTAACATCAATAAAAATAGTATGAGTTTTTTTAAAAATTTATTATTTAAAATCCATACGTTTCGGCTAGCATCTTAGCCATCGGCTAGCATGCTAGCATCGGCTAGCATGCTAGCCGAAACGTATGGATTTTAAATAAATAAATTTTTTAAAAAAACTCATACTATTTTTATTGATGTTACGCCCGAATATTAAACTCAAATTAAACATATATATCAACATCAAATTCAAGACTATTCAAAAATATATATATATATATATATATATATATATATATATATATATATCTATTGTATACGTATATACAAAATTTGAGTAAAATTACTATTCAATAATGAGGCTATAGTTGCGATTAATTAATGTTGTGCATTTTAGCAGAATTGTAAGATACAACTTAATGTAATTTTGCTAAAATTATTTTGGTGATATTTGCTGAATTGATAAAAGCTAATTGGCAGTATTTTTTCTAATTCTATATATTTTTAATTAATTTAAATTCAGTACATACTCGATGGCTATATTTTTTTCAATTTTTATCTAGCAATGTTGTATTTCATCTCGTTGTACTACTATATGCAAAATCTGTTTTGAAACGAGAACGAGCTTTTATGCAAAGATTTAGAACGCAGCAGTGAATATAAGAATTTGTTTTTCGTTAGATAGTCCATTATAAATTCTCGGAAAAGATTTGGAAGCAAAATATATAATAATTCAATGCACATCTACATGTAGACACTAATGGTGCATTCTCACACATAAATTCAGGCTATTCGTTATCATCGTAATAGATTAAAACGAACAAGACATTTTGGCCTATTATTCTCTGTTTCTTTATTTTTTGCGAGCGAAGAGGAACATTTTAATATCCAATATCAGAGCGGAGCATTGGGCCAGCGAGGTCGGTCGTCGCTTCCACCACGATTCCACCATGATTCCACCATAGTTCCACCACTTGGCCGCAAGCCAATTCCGGCTCGCGATATGCCGCAATATGTATTACTCGGCGGTGCCTAAATGTACGACGAGCAACTAGCTGTACGGGGGCTCTGCTCTCTCTATGAAAACCTCATTCTGAAGCACTAACTTTTGTTTATTATATTATTATAAAAGCACTAACGTGAGACTGAAGACGAGGAAAAGGACGATTTTCTGCCTTTCTGCACTTGCGGTCGCTTTGAATCAAAAACAATGAAATTCAATTTAACAAAAATGTAAAATGTATTGTCGCACTCTGGGGTTTGCGACGTCTACAGACTGAACTCGCGATGCATGGGAGGCATATCAATTATGTATAAAGTCAATGCATACGGAACACATAACGGGCACGTTAGACGCCATACATTTTATTTTTGATTTTATATTCAAGATAATGGCAATTTATGGTAAACTAAATCAGCGCTTTCCTCGTTTTCCGCATGCTTCATAAATAATAGAAATAAGGACACGAATTTTTATTGTTAAAAAATTATTTATGACTTCGCAAATACGTCGTCTAGAAATCTAGATTATATTTTGTAAAGAATAATGCACCCACATGCACAGGTCATATATACTTTGAATATTCAAAAAATACTTAAGTTTATATAAAGCGTCTATATTTATTTTCGCTGTTTTCTTCAATTTATATTTTTGGCACAATAAAGGGTTCACAAACAAACACGTATCATGTATCTGCCAGATCGGATTGGCACGCAAAACAATCTAATTCACATCTCCAAAATTTTTCACCAGCTATTGCTTTCTTTAAAAAAACAAATAACGTGATGAATTGATTAAGTATATTATGTCACTAAATTACCAAGATTCCATTTCCGTTTACATCTTCACTTTACCCGTCGAACTGTTCAGAATTCCGACCTGGATTGCATCATAACCCTTAAAATTATCTCGGAGGCGGCAGATAACCTCGAGTTTCTCCAGTAGACCGTGCAGGATCGTACATCATCATTGCGTAATTGGAAAATAAATACATATACCACCCCCGAACCACATACACTTCAGCCAATGCTACCGGCTAGTCCTAGCACAGCACAAGGGTTGGTTTAGTTTCGTATGAAAGCCATTTGCATAAAATTATATGCTAAATTTAAAGCAACCGGCAAGTTAATAATGGACTTCTTGGGAAATTGTCACATATGGAAATTGGAGCAAACTGCACTTCTTGATCAAGCAGGAAGATTTTTTCTTGATAAAGCAGTACTAATTTTGAAAACTAATTTACTTACAAGTTAGTTTTGTTTAAATATATCATGTTTTATGTAAATTAATTATATGGAAAAAAGTATTATAAAAAAATAAAAGATATCACCAAAAACTATTGTCATTGAATTTGATTACAATTTCCAGGTGCTATCACCGACTCAAACATTTTGATATCAAGCTAATCAGTTTTTGCTTCAAAATATAGATCTAAATATGGTTTCAAGTAAAAACACCCCATCGGAGCATTACTGCAATATGTTTAAAAAAAACTCAGTCCAGAAATGATTCTCTTGAAAGCATTAAAAAATTCTGGTTATTGATGTGTATATTAATTTTAGTGGAAGATATTATAATTGTAAACCCTAGAATTTATCTCGTACATCTATAGAATTGCCATAGTGGATGAGTATAGTGAATAACCGTATTAGCGCTGCGGGATATTAGAATTTACATCCTTACTATATTTGCTGTGTACTCTGTGTTATGCATGCAAAATTTACGTTCGCAAATGGAAATATGAGGTTCACTCAAAAATTGCTTTGCCAAGAGATAATATAGTTGAATTTCACCAGAGTAATTATTAAGTTGCCGAAGGAAAAGTTTTGTTTTAACCAAAAATCTCACTTGGTAATTTTTGTTTTCTCCACGCTTTTAGGCATATGAATGGATTGACACCGAAAAGGAAAAATTTAATTTCTCGTGAAAAATTTCGACAAATCACGATAAGGGCTAGCATTGGTTAGTTTTGCCAATAAATCTAGTTTAATTTTCTAAACGTCTTGCAAGGACTTTGCTGAACTCAATTCTGGAGTAAAATAATATAATATCACAAGATTGAAAACTCACATATTATTCATTCACAGTATGAAATGAATGTAAGTATTTCGCGTTTCGAATCCTTCACGTATTAAGAAATATCTGGTGACATTTAGCGTGTTTTGTTTAAACGGCGCCTTGCGAAAAACGCCATAAATCAAATCCTGTATATAATCATTTATTATCCTCCTAGCTTATGATATACTGTCGAAGCTGGCACAAGACAAAAGTATATTTCAGTGTCCGGCATAGTAAAAGCTAACAACGTTCTGGGACATTTTTATATCATATATCAACCAGGGCAGAGCGATGCTTCTAGGCTGCGAGCCTAAAAAAAACACTTCACGCTCGTTGTCTATTTGTCAAAAGGCGAAACTCCAAAGAGACAACTCCGACAGGCTTTTTGCATACTTCAAAAAAACATATATTCACTATTTTTGCAAAAACATTGTAGTTTTATAAATATACAAATAGACGGTAAAAGAAATATTCAAATCCTCGAATTGTTTCATAAAAGTTCAGCTCGTGATTCAATTTAGCTAATTACATTTATCATTCATTAAGTTGGAAATTGTTTCATTTTCCACAACCTTTCCGGTACAAAAATTTATGAGAAGAGTCTTAAGTAAATAAAACGGATTAAAACAGGAAGTCTTAGAAATGTAGATATTGTTTTGCCGACAGATTGTATTGGTTTAGGCCTTCAAATATACGTTTTTTGCTGACGTTATACAAATAATTTTGCGATGTATTATATAAATATAAAGATTATAGTAATTATAACCGGAAAATTGAAAAAATTTAAGTTGAAACTACAGATTTATATTAGCTGTATTGCATTTAAATCATCTGTATTGTATAAAACGTTGTGAGTGTAGTTAAATGACAGTGAAACACAAAAATAACGAGTTTTTAAATATTTGAATAGCAATAATCAAATAAAAAAAATGTTGCTCTACAAATCAATGAGTCCCCGGCGAAAACTAAATTTACATATGCGCTTCAATTCTCAATAGACACTCAAACTCGGAAACACGTCCATCCATCCAAAAAACAAACTATGATAAAATTGAAGAGAAAACAAGTATTGTCGTTGCAGCAGAACAAAACGGTCATATATTCATAAACACGTTTCAAAAAGCGATATACTTTATATAACATATTCAGCGAATTGAGTGGGCGAGGGCCATAAAAATCGATTGTAATGCCCATTCGACATTGTCACAATTGGACGCGTTACTTATGGACAACCAAACTGCTGCAGGCGGACACCGTTGTTGCAGGACATATCAGGGAAACAAAGGCCAAAATGATGATGAGTTGATTATAAAATTCAATTATATTCTCTATGAGATCTTGCATTATATTATCATCAGGGTTAGGAATAATCTCCAACATTGAGGAAGATGATCTGATGGATCCATGTTCCAGACTTAAGTAAACTATGAATTTTTTTTGTTTAAATAATGGGAATGTGGTCAATGATTCCTTGCCTTGCTGCATTTGAGTATTTGTCTTCTAATTATTTTTACTTTTACCAGACTTTTTAGTACTTTTGTCTGGGTATGCTTGACACCTAAACCTCAACTTTCCTATTACCCCTTGCTACCACAAAAACCGCCATTAGACATTCATGAATTTTTTAATACTTTATGATAATTAGTGATTATGGTTCTAATAGACTATTTTGCGGATTTGTTTAAAAAATGAAATGTGAACCCCGTCCGAAGAGTTGCCTTCACTAACTCATCTTTACCCGATATAGACAAAAAGCCATTAAATATCCGTATGTAATTTTTTTCTTATTTTCGAAAAAAGCAAATTGCAAACAGATTGCTGGCACGTAACTGGTAAGTGAAGTTGTATGTGAAGTTTTTCGTGTCATTAATCATATCGCATGCAGAGCCAGATATCATCGACTTAGAATAATATATTCCATTTGGGGAGCTACAGCCATTGCAGGAGCTACGCTTCGGGTCTAAGCGCAATTGATATTACCCGGGAAATAGATTATAAAAATTATTTGCAATTTTACGTAATGAAATGAAACGAAAATCATAGAACTCATTCAGCCATAATAACTAAATTACTAAATATGAAATTTTTATTTGTTATTAATATATGAAATTAGTTCCATGCGTTATTACATTTTATATTCTCAAAGCAGATTATTTTTAATTTTGTGAGCAATCGTTGAATATGGTTTCCTTAATTTTTTTAATATCATGAGTGACTTATCTCCGACCATGGCAAAACCTTCCTTCATATCATAAACCATTTTCATAAATGATTATATATTACGATCAAGAAATAGCACCCCGTAGCCTCGTACTCGTAGCACCGGCGTAGCTTCGTAGTTCGTAGTTGGTATTTTATTATCCCTGATAATGGTTTCTTTATTGGACAACAAAATTGTACAGTCGCGAAATTAATTTTATGTTAATTTTTAATAGCTATTTCCATCATATCGCTACAGTCAATTAACTAAAGTTTATTTACATATATATTACCTAGACTCACGGGAGTGGGTCCGAGCGATAAGTATATTTACACGAACACACTCTTGATTCACGGCAAAAGCTATTTCATACTCGCAAAGCTGGTGTCACAACAAATAATAAAGGTAAATAAATCTTATTGCATCATGTTACTGGGTTCACGAATCATTTGTAAATATATTTGACGTGGGAAGTACTTTTTATGGAAAAAAATTCATACTTTACTTTGACTTCCTATGTTTTTCTTATTATAGCTAAGCTTGGCTATCCCTGTTACAGACATTTCCCATACCATTTGTCCACCATCCATCTATTTCTCGAGAAGTATATAAATGCATCGATAAAAATTCGCAGGTCCGAAGTTGTTCGCTTGAATTGATGTTTATGACTACATAGGAAAGGAGCACAAATAAATGCGGAACTGAACTGTTCATGCGATTCAGGGACCACCATATAAATATATATATATATATATAAATATATATATATATATATATATATATATATATCTCATAAACAATGGAAATGTAGAGAAAATATAGAGAGCCGCTTGCATATCCGTTGCAGATAAACTGTGAAGTGTGAAATTTTCTGCAATCGATTCAGGGAAATATTTTTAAAAAAGCTCACACAAAGGCAATCATATATTGGATCACTTCTGGAAATTCTCATAGTCAGCAATTCGACTTTAGAAAGGTAGGTGGAATTATTTAAACATCAGTTCGAAACAGTATGATGTGAGAATTATGAAGATTCTTCTGACGAAGGTGAATATTCACTTAGAATTAGTTGAATTAGATAACAATCCGATTGCTAAATTTATGTTTCCTCCAATTTTTTCTGGGGGACACTAAAATTGGAAAAAGATCTAAGCAAGTCAAAATTTGACCTTTCATCCACTGTATCTTCTGTTCTAATCTCAAAATTTTAAAAGTAATTTGATGAAGCTCGATAATATATATAAGGACCTTATATAAGGATTGGAGTTGATTAGTTTATCGAGAAGTTACATATATTTTGATGCTTAATTTGGGTTAATTGGATGATAACGAAGGGTAAAGAAATAAATCTTTCACTATATCTATATTGAATCAGATGGAAGCAATTCATTGAACCTCATTAGTCGCGTTAATACACTGGCAAATCCTTGCGAGCAATTTCAGTATCCTTTTCAGCATGCGTGTATTTTCTACGAGTGCGTTCGACAGTACGTTCTATATTGGAAGTTTGTCTTTAATCCTCACTAATTCTTTGTAATCAGTATGTCTCTGGTACGGATTCATTTGTTTCTTCTCTTATTCCAAGTCACCAATAGAACCAGAAACAAGTTATTGCTTCCCTTTAACTTCATAATATTAAAGGATCAATATCTCTTCCGGAAGAATTTGATAGATAAATATTATATTGATGGATGGTAATAAATACAAATGAAAAACCCCTATGTAAAAGTAAACAAGTGGAAAATAACAAATCCTTATTTTTCTTGGCACTGAATTATAAATCAGATATTGAATCCCGTTGAAGTGAATTTGTCGTCTATATGCGCGAATTCTATTCAAATCTGATTATGTAAATATATTCACTACTTGATACTTGCAAATATTCTAATTTTACTTTTCTCTGTTGCAAGCTCTTGCAAATATTCATCCGTCGACGTCGTCTAGACTTAATAGAGTTCTATATTTAGAAACAAACCGCATTTTAAAAATATCAAGCATGTTTTATTCAAGGGCAAAACCTAGTTTATAAGAGATTTATAAGACTATTAAAATCTAAAATTATTATCACACATCAATATTGATCTTTACTAAATTACGCAGATTAAATTTATATCGTTATAATACTTTGCTAAAAGTTCCTTGGCAAATAAAAAATATTTACTTAGGGGCTTCTTCGTCTAAAAACCGAGTACTACACTTTGCAACTGCCGTTTGTCATCACTATTTTCTCTTAAGTTAAAAATGATGGCGTGAATAGTTCTGGCGTGAATGTAGAAAAGTACGTTCAAGTAAAGTCTAAAATCGATTGCAAATATGAGGAAATTTGTCTAAAATCACCAAATTTCATTTCTATGTCTAGAAGATAATTGGCTTGATCTTTTAACTTTATATTACTTTCCCAGGCCTATATTGTATTACAATTATCTTCGTACAAACCAGAGATTTCAAATTACTGATATCTCTCGAGTGCCTTCTGCCCTCTGACCTGTGCCCTTGTGTCTCTCCGCGGTTCAAGTGCGGCTGTTATTGACATTTCACTCGGCCGTTATTGGTCAAGTGCGGCCTCAGTTCTGCGTTTTAGGCCGAGACTGGACCATGTTTAATTTCCTTGATGTCGTTATTAAGTGAAATACGAGGCTTGTACTAGGAGCGAATCCCTCAGGTGCGTTTGGTCTAGACTCTGGAAAAACTCTAGGGGGGAGGGAGACAAAATCATGATGAAGAGGATCAAAGGTCAATATTGTGATATATTTAATATATTAGAATTTCTTGATATCTATCTAGATGAAGATGAAGAAACACAAAACTACAGTTTATGGCATAAAACCAAAATTGGTCAACCAGACCTGCTGAAGGTTCACAGCAATCGAATACTTAGAGGACGACCTTTCGCGGATATTTAACAGTTTAACTATATACAATTATTTGAAGTCATGCGTAATGAAGTCAGTTGAAGACGTCAGTTTAATCTCTAAATCAAATAATTGTTCAATTTTCTAATATACCTCTTTTAACAACCATGCAAAATAGTAATAAAAACATGTCTCACTTACATTATTCAGCAATCCGAGTGAATATCGTAAATTTGCATGCAGGTACAAATTTCTGTGTTAAATCCAGAACCAGTGGGAGATATTGCACACGATCCATGCAAATGAATTCAATGCGCCAATGGCGAACCTAAGACGATGCCGATGTTCTTCTTGCTCGGCTCGCCTCCAGATAAACAGAGCTTCTTGATCTGGAAGAAGAAAGGACAGATTAAAATTATAAAATAGAAATATATTTTTTTATTTGTTTGATTATCTACCTATATAGGACAATTAATAAATTATTTATAAAGCTCAAAAAAATCCAAGTAATACACGCAAGGTGAAGAAGATTTATAAAGGCAACAATGAAACTTGTGGAGGTAACTAATTTGACCAAATCAATTATAAAGTGGTTTGCATATGGTGTTGCTAAAACTGCTCATCACACAAAAACCAAATAAATAAAATGACTAAATAATGCAAAATTTCACATCCATAATCAATACTAATAATGTTACGAATCTTCAACAGCAACAGAATATTTTGTTAGAACAAAGATTTTACATTGAAAGTACTGGAAACTTCAAAAGTCTTATATATATTATGAATTTTCTTGTTTCACTTATTTGCTTGATCATCTACGTAAGACTTTGGCTCATTTGTTTATGAAGCACAAAAAAGTCGACCTAAAACTACGTCCACTGATGCAAAATGATGGTACCAAAGAGGGGTCAAATGAATTTTACTTATTTCTGGACTTAAAATAGATCATACGGATTTTTTGCTAGGCAATTGCCTACCTACCTTGCCAGGTAATTGCCTACCAAAACTTTTTTGGTAGGCAATTAAGACGAATCTTTTTATATTTCTAAATTAATGAAGTACATGTTTAGAAATTCTAACCATCTAAGATCATTTGAAACAATACAATTAAAGAAGAATTTTGGAGCAAATAAACATTATAAGCATTATTGCAAAAAAATTCATTATATTTTTGAGTTTTTTATATTATGCTGATTTATAAAATTTGCCAATGATCTCATAAATCTATTAGTGTTAAGTCCATAAAAATAAAAATGACAATAATTGATAGAAATTATTTCAGCAAGTGAATGTGACTTTGTATAAGAAGTTCTTGTTATGTTCGAAATTAGTAAATTAGTTTATTCTGCAGCACAGAAATCTAATAAGCAAAGTATGAAAGATTTAGCAACTGAACAATAGAAACCACATTCTGATCAATAAAAACTTTTAATTTATTTATTATTTCGATTCATCCCACTTCTGGGTCATATTATTACTACTTTTAGAATAAATTTCCTATCATTTCCCAAAGTTTAGAAACTCGTCCACATCGCAAGAGACGATTCAGACAGCTATGATATATGCAAATTCTCTTACGCTGGAATACCTCTTAGGTGTCGATGGTTTCCTAGACAACTCTATGAAGAGCATAAACATTCTGGTAAAACTATAACTCATGTTCCGCATTTCGACGAGAAATTTGAGAAATAGGAAACTGCAAATATCAATTGCCATGGAGAAATATTCAAATCATAATAAAACACGATGAGGAAAAGATAAAAATAAATGGAAAGGTTGTTTGGTTAATAATGAGTTTATAAAGGAATAGGGATACTAGAAGTTTTAGCAGCAGTTTGGCTGCACCTATTATGATTATTATTACTAAGGATTGGCGAATCCAATATATATATATGTGTGTGTGCGTGTGTATTTTATTAAAAATTTCCACCTACACCTCTTCATCTTTTCCAAATTAAATTTATCTCACGATATATGATACACTAATATATTTTTTCAGGCGTTTTCCATGTTCATTATTTTTTCGTTTTGTTCTATTAACTCATCTGCGTTCCGACCGACGAGCGTTCCAGTTGAAATATTATTTTCTTTGTGGTTTAATATCGCATTTTCATCCATAATAATATCAAGAAGAGAAAAAAAAGGCCGAAACAGAATTTAATTAAAACTAGAATTGTTCATATTTTTTTATACACTGTCACTTTTAAATACTAAAGCAGCTGTACGAAGCTTTGATGATGAAGACTGAGAACTGCTCAAAGAAATGATTTTTAATTAAGGATGACCTACATCTTAGTTTTTAAGAAACTTTACTAGATAACAGAGATTTTAAGAATTAGTTTTTCAGGTTCAATTGCCACAAAAGATTAAATGAAAAATGAAGTTGTTAGAATCAACAAATAGTAAAAAAAATAATTTATAAATTTGACTTGATTTTGTAATTTGTAGGCTTACCAGGTAGAAAATTGTTTATTTAGTACTAATTGGTAGCAAAGTCGTCGAATTGAAAAAGTAATTAATTATTAATTTTGTTATAAGACACTTAATAATTATCATCATTTAATAAATTCAAATTTAAATTAAAAACTAAATAGTTTTAGACAATAAATACATTTTTAAATGAAAAAAAAAATGTAATAACATACATGCCAAACCAAAAAAACTTAAAAAGCAAAATTAAAATTATTATAAGTTCTAAAAATAAAAAAATTAAATAACAATGACCACAAAA
The DNA here is from genome assembly GCF_003426905.1 of Ctenocephalides felis. Lineage (NCBI taxonomy): Eukaryota > Metazoa > Arthropoda > Insecta > Siphonaptera > Pulicidae > Ctenocephalides > Ctenocephalides felis. The sequence continues at coordinate 8,226,293 of NW_020537646.1, read as the reverse complement.
ACATAACTTTTATTTGAAAATATTTTTGACATGATGTTTATTTTCTCAGTTTTTGTTTTTAAATAACACTTATGTTTCTGTGTTTAATGCTATTTCATTTTTTAAATTTTAAAGAATTTTTTTTCGAGGTTTGGTTTGATATTTAAATTTTGCTAATTATAATAAATGCTATTCATTGTTTAAAACAAATTGTTTTAATTAAGATTTACTAAATGATGACACTTATCAAGTACCAAAAAGTGAAAAATGATGTATTTACTATATTTTTCACAAAATATCATAGAAAATATGGTTTTCTGGTAAGAGGGTGAATATTAAGGGTTATATACTCACAAAAAAAATTGGGGCTGTCAACCCCTACTACTTGGCTTCAATCAAAATATGCGAAAACCTGTCCGGTGATATACCTAACAATTTCCCAAATTTTCATTGTATGGTTTATAAAAACATAGGACATACACAGTCATACATTCATATATATAGATAAATGCAATTATTGAGAAAGACGTGGTCCTTTCTTTCTTTTGTAGTCAAACGATTCAGAATGACTTGAAACTTCGAGAAAAATTACCAAATAGCGAAAAACCTAAAAATTCTTATCAATTGTTCTTTTAACATTTGACTTTAGTAATTAATTGTAGTCTAGAAGTATTAGCATTATGTTTTCAGCAATGAAAATGAATAGGGAGTATCAATTTCCCTCGCCCGAGTCAGAGTCATGTTCCTGGACTAAACATCTGGGGCTTGTATTAGTCTCTGTAAATATTTAATTCGCTTACCCGGCGCAAAACTTGTTAGCAATATATTTTTGGAATTTATTCTTCCTTTATGTACTGCGAACTAAACGAAATGCTCACTCCTACTTAACGCGTCTTAAAACTTTGCACATTATACACTGTAACATTAAATTCCTCGTAAAAGTTAATGAAAATATATCCCGTAATATTTCATGAATAATGCTCATGCATATTAAGTTCACATGAATTGCTCTTCTTTGTTCTACAATTTAGATACGAAAACGCGAAATTTTTTCCATTAAATTGCCGCTTCGCAATTTTAATACTTCAATATGAATCAATCATGCGGGTGATTTAATTATTATATACGTCGTGTTATTACGAAATTCCGGTCTCATAAATTTATACAATCGAATTTGTTTATTCACCCGAAATAGGATTAACTTTACATGGTTTCGGACATATTTTTGATAAAACTTGTATTAAAACTTTCTATCTAAAATTGGTTAAGATCTACATCATCCCGGGGTAAAAGTTTATGTTTTCAACCAGAAAATCCTAATTTATAATTGTATGCCTTCTCGACGTTTCAAACGATTCTGAATCGTTTAAGACTAATTTGGAAAAAGTAGGTATTTATATGTTTATATGTTTGTACGTTATCTCCTAAAAACGGATAAATTGTTTTTTTTTCTCATCAATGTTTCAATTATTGTAAAAAAAAAAACAAGAAAATCTTTAGGAATAAAAAGAGGCTCTAAAAATCTGTTGGGATTCATTATGAGATTGACAGAATTTGATGTAGAATGTAAAACTTCCTCTTGGCCCTGAAAGTGCTCTGGTAAAGTTCTCTGGCAAGTGAATTAGGGCGATCTTTGAGGCGGCTTTTGTACTTATCTGAATGAGTACAAAATTTATTTATTTTTTTTGTTTACCATACTCTTGGATCAACCAATTTAGAACATACTTTGATACATTCAAAATGTTTAATGATTTATTTTGACATCTTTGAAAAACTTTAAGAACCATTCGAAGAGACTGGATAAGAACTAGAAACCTATAAGGGTTTTGAAAGACTATCGGTCTAGCCGTTTCTTCCAAATTAACAGAAAAGCGACAAATTTATGTCAACTGTTTGAATAATATCAAACGGGAATCATGTCGATTAGATTTTAGTAAAGATCAGAAAAATTTTGATAATTTTGTTGAAACTTTAATTAAGTGTTCATGGTCTAATTAATTGAACATCCTAAAATATAATAGACTCATTAAAAAGGATTTAATTAAAAAAATGCAGTAATGATTGTAATAATGAGATTCTGTTCTAAAAGTTGCAAAATCGCATATCTAATATGTCGAATTTCACACATATTTGAACCAGCTTGCTTTAAGGCAGAATGCTACTTACAAATCAAATGAAATTTAAATCTTTATGATAAAATTTAAGCAAATGTTAGACTTGTAAAAGATTGATCAAAATTTATTTAATTTAATTAATTTCACCAGGGATGCCTTTGAAGCTTTATTATCCAGGCCAAGGCTATTCGTATATGTAAGTCTATTTGTTAGCACCATCGTTATATGTAAATGTAAACTAGAGAGGACAACCCAAAATCCAAAATCCGTTAATATTAATATTACTATTTCTTAATCTTGTTCGAAACGTCAGAGTTCAGTAGAATTTAATGCAGTCGTAATTCCGTTAGGTACTCCATGGAGAATATACTCGTATGTATAGAACTGGGAACATAACTGGGAAAACATTCATAATTGTGCAGAATTGGGGGTTGACTGTGATATCTACATTAGTTATATAACTATAATATATGAGTTAAATTATTGGCACTATTGACACTAGTTAATAAAAGTTATGAACTGGAATTTTTGGGATGAGTGAATAATTTAAATGTAATTTAATAACTTATCTCTCAGTCGCACATTTAATACTTTTACATCAAGAAAGGTGAAAGTACAAGGTGTTGATCTATGATCTCGAGTGAAAATCAGGTATCACACTGCTTGATACCAGGTTAGCCGAGGACTAAAGATCGCTAGCCCACATTCTTTTCTCACGTCTAGTTAAAGGTAGTGGTGAACAACATTGCGAAAATGCTACCTGTGCCTGTATCAAAGACCATGTAAATAATTCCTGTGACAAGATTTAATATAGAACAAACATTAATCAAATGTGACGCATGACTCGATACAGAAGCTAATTATGAAGAAATAAAGGAACACATAAGGGGGCCCCCTGGAAAGGCCTTTAGGTAAATGTATATATCGTCTCGGCATTGTTAAATATTTAGCCTAATAAAGAGAACATTGTCTTATTATATCTGTCCTCCCTGTGCTGTACCCAAGGTATTGTTTCCTAAGGAATGTACAAGATTACTTCTTAACAATGATAGCCATTGTTCCGACTTTGTTTCGGGATTATTTAGTGCATTAAACATTTGTTGGCTCTTTTATCAATGGAAATTCAAATTAAGGTAACTTCAATATTCAATGTAATTATATCAGCAAAATGAGAAACAGAAGAAATATTGTTAGGTTGGTTGGGTAATGGAGTTATGATCTTTCGATTCAGCAGACAATTATGTATGCAAGGTTGCTAAATTGATTTAGTTATCAATTTAATAATGGAAGGAGATAATAAGATTGAAAATCTCTCTGCCAGCTAATTTTACACTATTGTTGGCAGATATAAGAACTTATGGAGCCCTGTAAAAGTTTATTAAAACTAGTAACATGAAATTGTAAATATTGCATAATAATTGTACAGAACAATTATTGAAATAGTAATAAAAAAATATATTACATATACCAGTATACCACTGATATGATGATGATAAAAGACAATGATGACTTACTATCAAGTACTATATTGTATAATAGTACAATACTACAAGTACTTAAGTACTATTTGCACATAAAATTAAATTTGTGTACTTTATTCATTTCAAAATCTGTAAAATCAATTGCATAAAACAATGAAGGGGCTAAAACTATATCAAAAATTGTATAGCAAAAGCTAACGAATCATTTACAGCTTTTATTATACAATTTTTGATCTAGTTTTAGTCCCATCACAGTTTTATGCAATTGATTTTACAGTTTTCATATATAAATTAAGTACATGAATTTAATAGTGCATTAATTTTATGTACAAATAGTACATAAGTACTTGTAGTATTGTACTATTATAATATAGTACATAATAGTAAGTCATCATTGAATTATTACCATCTGGTATATTTTAATAGAATTCCATTGTAAAAATGTTAAAATCAGTATAAATTCATAGTGAAAATTACTATTTTTACTTGATATAATAATATGATCTATATTTTGAAGTGAAATATCAAGATATTCAAAGCAGGATTGGAATCTGGAACCTTGTGGTAGCAAGAATGAAAGCTATGACCACTCGCAATAGTATGAATGAATTCAGATTTAGAAAGATTTTGTACGAAAAGAAGCCAGAATTTGGTCCTTAAACAATAAAATAAAAATTTTAAAAATATATTTGTTTAAAATAATAGAAATAGCCTAATTCAAAGCAAGATTTTAATCTGGGCCCATGTGGAAGCAAGAATGAAAGCTATAGTATGAATGAATTCAGATTTAGAATGATTTTGTACAAAAAAAGTCAGAATTTGGTACCTCAACAATAAAATAAAAATTAAAAAAAATATTTTTTTAAATATTTTTATTCAACAGAGATATCCGAAGACTACAGTTAATAATTAATCTGTAAATAATCCCAATACATATTGGTAAGTTTATGCAACTTGCCTTAAGGAATATTATAATGCCACTTACATCTAGTAATGTTATCATCTTACAAACAGTCTTACAGAATAATTTATTATTCTAGGAAAGTATAAGCTGATTTTCCATAGCTTTGGTAGGGTTTCTCCTTATATGAATCAGAATAAATTATTTATAATAATTTAATAAGCAATTACTACTAGCTATGAAATGAATGAATTCAGATGTACAATGATTTTGTACGAAAAGAACACAGAATTTGGTCCTTGAATAATAAAATAAAAAATAAAAAAATAATTCCAATCAATATTGGTAAGTTTATGCAACTTGCCTGAAGGCATACTATAATGCCACTTGCACCTATAGCAATGTTATCATTTTACAACTAGTATTACAGAATATATTATTATTCTATAAAACTACAAAATGATCTTTACTAGTTTTAGGAAGGTTTCTCCTTATATGAATCAAAATAAGATATTTATTTATATCTAAACAAGGTTTATAATATTTTATAACCGATACTAAATAGTAAAATTATTAATTTAAAAAAAAAATTACCTGTTTCAACTATAAAAATGTAAAATTTGTGTGAAAAAAGTATATAACCTAAAGTCTTCAATTGCACTCACAAACCACATGTATAATAAATGATACATTAAAAAGTCATAGATAAATATAAATAGCTATTAAATATAGATCACTAAATTTGGGAATAGTTTCTATCATATTGTATGGAGGCGCTGCTTAAAGGGCGCTATCTATTTAAGGTGAGGCTACACAGGTGGGATTTTGAAATTGTCGCTAAAATTCAATCACACCAATTTTTGTTGAATTTTTTTGTAATTTCAGTTTACTTACTAAAGTTTTTATATTACTATTCTAATTTTGCAGTTTTTACAACTAATAACACAATTGCTTAAAGAAAATATCTGTAATTTATATACAAGTAATATTATTGATTTGTCAATGACAGCATTAATGCCAAATATCAAATTTGACCAGTATATTTTATAATTTCAAATTGGTTACTAATGTTTTTTTTATTATTATACAAATTTTGCAATTTCTTGTGATTATTTCCCACATTTACTTAGCAAATATGTCTAATTTATATAAAAATATCATTTCCAAATTATGGCGTTCGTTACACTGGTTATTACTGGAATATATTTTAAAAACACTATTAGTTGATTTCTAAAATCATTTTATTCATTCATTTTCATTTGATTTTGACAGTTTTATATCATTTCACTTAGAATAAGAAATATACCAAACTATTAACAAAATAAAAACATTAACAAATATGTCTGACTTATTCAATATCAACAAATAGTTCACATGTCACTTGGGACTTGCGATTTACTACGTATCGCTTGAATATATAATAAAAACACTATTCTTTTATTTAAACCTTTAAGTTTATTAATGATAATTACTATAATTTCATTTATAACACTACTTTATTTATTTTATATTTGTACATTTCACTTGTGTATCAACCAACTTGCACTTTTCGAAGTTAGCGAAAATAGGGTATAACGCTCCCCTCTAGCGGACGAGTCGCACAACTAGCTTCAGGGTTCCTGATTATTATGTTGGTAGCAAAATCTGACAAAATCAACAGCGCGAATTTCAAACCGGAAATCTAAGCAACTTTATTTGATAAAAGGAATAGATTTGTTTGTAATATATAGTAGTGTATACATTTTATCAAAGTCTTAAATGTAATTGATTATTCAGGCTTGAATGAGCACAACATAAAACCTAAATTGACTGTTTTTTATAATTATGTATATATTTTCATTCTATTATAGCTAATTAAATTCTGCATCTATTTCAAAAATATATATCTTGAACCTGATAAGTACATAGTTTCAAATTCTTGTAAATTAAATTTATTACTAAAATAAGCAATATAAATATTATTCCTACTTTATTTATTAACTATCTGAGGTAAATATAATAAGGTAAAATGAAATAACAATTACTTTACTATATATGTATGTATTACACAATATTTTAGTTGCATATACAAGCTTAAAATATAAATATATATTATAAATTTTATTTAAAAAATCTAAATGCTAGGTAAAGAACCTATTACCGAAGTAGTTATGGATTCGAATATAATCTAAGAAATATATCTAAAGGCATTTGTATCATTCCTGCGATAATTTGTATTGAAATAGGTAATAAATATTCCACAACATAACTAATGTATTAAGAAACATTTACGTTTGGTCATCTATTCATAACAATCTAGATAATTCAAAATAATAAATTTTAGAGGACCAAATACATAAAGCGGTCATTTATGTATTATTGCACTAGGAAACACACATATTCAATTATTGCGCCATGTTACTATAATAATTTTTGATACTTTATGCTACTTTATTAACAAAATTTGAGAGATAGTATTTTTCTTTTCTTTTTTGATACATTTTATTATAGAAATATTTAAATATTGAGGTATTACATAAAAATAAATCATCATTTTTAAATAGCTCAACATTGTCACAAATTTTAATTTAACTATATGTTGTAATAGATTTGTAAGTGATTTGCTCAAAATGTAATTCTGAATCAGTGATTACCAATTGATATAAAACATTATGAGCAAATCATAAAATTGTTATTAAGATTCAAATCGATACAAAATTATACATTACAGCAGCAAACAAGCAAGATAAGCAATAATAAATCTTTGTACAAAATGTTTTATATAATTTCTTAAATATTTTTCTCTATATCTAAATCACCTTAGTTTTACCAAATAATGATATCTATTATTATACAAACTTAGAAGTTTAATACCTATACTTATTAACAATACACAAATATATACACAATAAGTTTATCAAGATCACCAATGAAAACCTTTTTAGTCTTTAGCAAATGGACAGTTAATACATTTATCATTAATAAGTATCACTTATTATTAACCACATCATAGCCATAATTATTAATTATATAATAAAAAAATAAAAAGTGCCATTTATTTTTAATGATGATTACTATGTTTTTCTAAAGAGATTTTCAAAAAAAGAATGCAACGTTTGCTGATACTAGTCTTACTAGATCCAGCCAGTATACTAGATGTGAGACTCATAAATCTATATAGTTTCATTATTTTTATAAGAAAAACAAACAAGAAATCGTCACTTGGTAAAAAATATTGAAATAATTCAAACTAATTTGGCAAACACTGCATTCGATTGATGGAATGCTCTACAAATATGCGTTTGGTGTTACATGGATTAGAAATTTCATGAAATTCAAGATTATTTGAATTAATTCAGTGCTAACAAAATTTATTTTTAAATTGGTATTCGTTATCACATTAAAAATATACTAGTAGAATTGAAACTAAAATTCATTTGTTGCACAAAAAAAACTCTGCAATGAATCAAAGAAATATTATCAAATGTATGTGTATAACACAAATAATATAAGGAACAATTTTGCAGTTGTTACTATTTAAACTAGTATCAAATATTCGCAAAATATATTTACTTAAAAATAATTTCTTATCACTTTAGCTATGTACAAAATATTCTTCAATATTTTAAATTACTCTTTTGTCTGCCTGTGCAAATTATTATTAGAAATTGTAGGGTCCATGCTATCGTTTGTGGAGTTTGTGACTGAACCTTGATCCAAAAGACTGTTATTGGATCTCGGTACAAGAACAACAGAACCATCAGCACTTTGCTGAAGACTGTATTGATACTGGGAATAAGGATTTCCATCAGAGTCTCTAAGATTCTGTAAAAACAGGAAATATTTTAATAATTCAAAATATAAAATTACTTATTATATGTAATGCACTATTTATTTTACCTGGAACACATGTCTGTACAACTGAGCAAACTTATCCTTAATACGTTGCCTCTCGTTAATGACATGATCTCTTTCTCTGAGTAGTCGATGTTTTCGTTCTCTCATATCTTTGACTTCATCAGCCAAAGAAACTATTTGATCCAGCTTTCGCTTGCGGCAATTCTGAGCAGCAACCTAATACATCAAGCAATATTAATTAATTTATCTAATCTAATCAAAATATATAATTATTACAATGTTGAAAAAAATTTATGACTACATTAATATTATATTATTACCTTATTCTTTCCACGGCGTCTGATGTCTCTGATCAAAGACAGCTGAGACTCTGTGAGATCATGTTTGCTTAAACGCTCATTGAATTCATCCATAGGCAAGTTAATGATATCATGAACTTGAATTGGTACATTCAGGGCTCTTGCTCTTTTCTCATCTCTTGTCAAATGTTCTTCAGGACTGTCTCCATTCTTCCGTTGCTTGTCTTTCTTGTCCCTCGTTTGAGGTCTTGGAGTAGCACCTGCCATGTGGGGTGACATGTGGTAGGTGTGATTATGGGCTATAGGATCGTAAGCTGCCCTAATGCTCTGCTGACGAGCAAAGTCCATTGTGCAGGAGTACTTCATTTCAGGCATAAATTCTAATAAATAATAAACATATATTAAATCTAAAGTTGAAGAACAGAGTAATACAATTTATTTTCAGTCAATTTACCTGTTGTTTTGTGACCATTAATAACATCAACCCCTGGTAACATATGACCAGGCCCAGTGTAGTGCCCTGGTTCATATTCAAATTTCACAGGTGTGCTCACATGTGGAGCTAAAGGAGGAGCCAGAGATCTGAGATGATTTCCATTAGAGGATGGTGGACTGTTTTGTTCTTGGAAGTATCTTCTGGCAAACATATGGTGTTTCTTCTGAGCAACAGGAGGCTGGCGCGAGGATATCGAGGCGGTACCATTGTTACTGCTAGTATTGTAGCTGTAGTCATATGGACTGTATTTGCTAAAAAATAGTAATAGATAGTCTTATTAGAATTGTTTCAAGTACAAATTTTGATAATTTCAACTTCATAACAATGCAGTTATTATTATATTTATTTAGTTATAAATCAATACCTGTGGTGCTGGTGATGGTGATAATCCTGAGCAGAATCGCTGCCGTTCTCTCCCCACTCGCCGTCGCTGAGCGAGGGAACGCGCTCGGAGCCCATTGAGCTGACGGCGCTGTCGCTGGACGCGTCCATGCGGTCGGTTCCGCCGGTGTGTCCAGAGGCTGATGCCCCGTGACCAGAACCGCTAACGCCTACCATGGCTGTGGCGCCGTTTTGGAGAACTACGCCGCTGCTAGCGCCCTGCTGCTGAGTCGCGTTGCTCTGCTGTTGCTGGTGGGCTGCGTCCAGCATTCGCATGGTGTACATACCTAAAATAAAAAAATATTAAGTATAATACTATAGGGACAGATTAATTATTGAAATAGATATGAAATAAATATAGATTCTTAAAAATATTATTAGTAACATTGATATTACATAATAATAACTCGCACTAATCAACTTAGCGCTGCATCCAATATTTCTAATGCTGTACCTTCTAATAAACTTAAGCTCTCGAAGGAGAAGATTATGATTTCCGAGAATAATCAGTATACATTTTATGACATTTTTAATACGGATGAACGGCCTAGAGATCATACCAACAGACTTACAAGAAAAATCAATTTTATAAAAATTAGAACAAAATTGTAAAGTAAAATATACCTGATCGATCTTTGAGTACTTAAAATCATCCCAGTGTTGATACTCAAGAACAACTTTTATTATAAAAATATAACAAGTAAAAAAGTAATGAAAATAATAATTCCGAAATATTTTATGAAGAATACTGATTACAACCAGATGCTGAGTCTTTTCGATGATCTTGGATGTATATATATTTACCATCACGAGATCATCGTAAAGACCCCGCATCTGGTTGTAATCAGTTATTTCCATAAAATATTTTGGAATTATTTAATAAACAGAGCAGTGAACGATTCGTAAACACGTTTTTTTGTGTATTAGTTTTGTGAGACTTTGTCCCTTGTCCCATTAATCAAATTCATTATCAAATCAGACATAGTTCGAAGTCGCGCTCACGTATTTATTTAACTTAACGCTTCCATTCATTCATGCATGTCACGATGATATTGCAAAATTATATTGTTTAGACATTATAAAGTATTACGTCGAAGTTCTGGATTTATAAATATTCAATTTTAAAACAAACCGTTGCGGCTAATAAAATGACTGGAATGGAAAAGAAATGTAGAGACAAGACATCCAAATAATGTGCAAATTGTAAATATTTATTTTCAGAATTTCTTTTGCTTATAATATAGGCCAAGAACGTGCACAAAAAATTCACAAAATTAATTTCTGTTGCAGCAACGAAAACTGAACAAAACTCTCTCATATATTCCAAGTCCAAGACATTTGTTTAATATCCTGAAAATATTGTTCCGGGCACTTTTTTCTACAATTTGCACAAATTCACTACAATTTCATATAAAGTTTAAGGACAACCATTGGAGTTGCAAAGTATAAAAAATCGTTTAAGAAGTCAGCACAGCTCACAGGACTCGTTAAGTTCTGATTGCTGTGTAATAAAACAAAACTGTGTTGCATATCTTTTTACAGAATAAATTATATACAATAGAAATAAGATGTCATTGAAATAATAATTGTAGATAAATACTAGAGACATCCTATCCCCATAAAACACTGCCTGACAATTCGCACGTAGCGCTTATAGAGTTCCCAGAATACGCCGGAAATATGATGATAATATTAAATCATTTCATTATCAAATAGTTTATGCTTGAATTCATTTTGTACACAAAAAAGTTGTCACCTTATACGAAAATAAGAAGCAAAATTATGAGAATCCACTTGTTGTATCAACAGTCTTAAAATAAAATATAAAAACGTCGAGTCATTCTGTTGCGATTTAATTTTTATAAACGATAAGGAACAGCGTCACTTCAGCAATTTACGTTGTAAAAAAAACTTTGAACTTATGAAAAATAATTCCAAAAATAATTAATACCTTTATGCGCGTATAAATATGTTTAAAACTTAAAACCTTATCAGGAGCCCTTTAGGTTTCCAAAGCATGCCTAAGCAGGTTCTACAAGTTTCAGAAAAGCCTTAATTAATTTACCATTCTGTTAAGGCTTGACAGATTCTTTCAAGAGGTTCTTTCCATGGAAGCTTTTGAAATTAAATTGTAAAAATTCTAAAACAGGATGATCTCAGTTTATTCCATAAAATATTCTTATTCATTTCCTACCTTGACTACCTCTAAAAATTGAAGTATTTATAACGTCATTCATAATCTGTTACGTCTACGCAAAGCTCCTTGAAGATAAGTTGATAGCATTTGCAATGAAATAGGCCAGTTTAAATATTTGTCGTCTAGCTTCGAATAATTCAAAAATACTATTGTTTCCATTTGGATTAAATAAAATCGGTCAAGGTATGCACACATTGCAATTAAGCTAATTGAATTGCTTTGCTCATGGCAAAATCATCATTGAAAAACGATCATATGACTAGAATGATATTAGATCAGTAGAAAATATTTTCAGGATCAATACAGAGGTAAAAAGAGGTGCAATTAGAATATTGGATTTGTAAATTATTTTTGTAAAACATTTTTTATGTTATAGTATAAGAGTCCACCATTGAAGACTCGATGGCTGAAGTTATACATATGAAAATTTTAGATAAGTAAGATTTTAAAAAATCCCGTAGATTCTAATAAGTATCCACACTATACGAGCCTAAAACTCCTAAATAGTAGCTAAAAGATCTATTTTGATTCCAAAATTAAATGCAGTAATTTTTTTTATTAGTTATCTTTTCAATGTTTATCTTTCGCGTGTTTGATATAATTTTATCTATACACATTTATCGTTAAAAAAAAATTAAACAATAAAAATGGAGCGATAACATTTTCTTCATAATTATATATTTTCTATTTTTAGCAATTTTATTTGTGTCAAATGATAGGATAAAAGTAAACTATGAGTCGTACTCTATTTTCTAAAATACATATTTTAATTAGTACAAGCAGATCCACCAGTTTTGATTGTAGGTACTTTGATTATATAAGTGTCTACCAAAATATAAAATATTAAAAAAAATAATTTATATTTATGTAGGAGGACACATGTGGTATCACAATGAGAAAATAAAATTTATATAATGATGTATTGTATGAATTCTACGTATTACAAACAAATGACTTCTACTTCAATAATATTTTTAAGTCATCATCTACAATATTGTGAAAACATACATCTATCGCACCTATAAAATAGGAATATTTAGATGAGTAATACTATAAAACACGTGTACTATGACAAATAACCGGTATTGAAATTACGAGGTAGGTATTAGCGACGTGTTACTCATAATGGAAGTTATTACAAATCTGTGATTTACATTTTTATTGCACAATATTAATCCACTAATAAAGAATTTATTTATAATAACTACGGATTTTATAAACAAACATAAAACTTCTAAGTAAACAATTTGGGCTTGTTCGTGGTAAGAGAGAAAATATAAATCTTAATATCATTTCGAGTGAAAATAGCCTCACAGGGCATTGTTGTTTATATATCATATGACTATTAGTAAGTAATATTAGTCTCATTAAAAAGAGAATACACACACAACCACTGCGTTGCATTCTAATAATACTAGGTTGAGGAATGAAACATAACAATTAACATAAGGATTCTGATTACTATTCATATTTTTTTTTAAATTAATTTAAGTAGAGAAGAGGAGCTTGATATCACAAAAATCACGTGGGAAAGGGAGTGGTCTAGTAAGATATGAAGTGTATTTATTTTTTACCTAAATTTTCAAAAAAATTAAAAATTTTAATACAAATTAATTTTCGTGGATTCGAAAAATTTGTTCTAAAAATTTTGCATAACTAAAAATACACGTGATGTTTGGTGGGGCAGGAGGGGGTAAATTTAAATATCACGACGTATCACTAAGAGAGAGAGGGGGTTCCAAAATCCCTAAAAAATCGATCACGTGATTGATGGACACCCCTTAAATATAACTTTCATTGTTAATCAGATAACTAAGTCTTTCTAAGGTTTCCTTGATAATACCCTATTTTATTTTGAATACTTTGAAAGTTACAAATATATACGATTAAGTTCTACAGGAGATATGTTGCTTGTTAATTCATATGCAAATTATGTAAAAACTTAAAATCATGTTTCATATTAGTATAAACATACAAGATGTGATTAAATATTCATTTTACACTTTCGTAATATTGAACTGATACGGTTTCTATATTGCTAATTAATAATTTAATTGGGTCGCTATTCGAAACTTTCCAGTAATAAATAATCATTATAAAAATAAATAAAAAGTTGTATTTTATGAGAATATGATGATAAGTTATTACACTTACTTCTGAACCTTAGGTATAATTCTAAATTTATGTCCAAAGGCAGTGCATTATCACCGTTAATCAAAGGCAACGCACTTGAAAAATATTCCGGCGTTCCAAAACTGTTCACTGCACAAAACATTGTTACAACTAATCAATTTTCACAATAAAACCAGATTAAAACCACGTAATCACACCATCACAAATATTCCAGGAAAGAACAAGTGTATATTAGTAATCATAAGTCATTTGTTATTAGACAGCGCGTCGCAATTGCTCTTCAAGAAGAGCCCCCATACCGCACGCGGTGACACAATCCGCAGTGGAACACCTCCGTGAATTAAAATCGCACTATCATTTCCTGCATTGGACTGAAAATAAATATTCCGAATTCCGTTACAAATGCTTTGTGTTACGGCTAGTCAAATGCTCCGTCAGCATAATACTGATGTACGATGTAAGTAGGAACATCGATAGTTGCGACATTAAAATTCGCGCGCTGTTAATCGGCTAAAATCTCCGATCGAATTGAATTGTAACGTATCGCGAGGCGGCCGGCTGCCTCGGGGCGGACGGGCGCGGGCGACATTTCCTTGGAGGAGATTGATATATTGGCGCCAATGATGATATGCAAGGATGAAATGAGAAGTGTTTGGTTTTGAAAACATATTGAACTATTTTTGAATAATATCTATTACAACTATGTTACAAACGATCATTGATAAATGAAACGACTTGTAAACTTGAGTACATAATAATAAAAGTCATAGACTTTTGAAATATCGTAGCTGAATGAAAGATGTCGTACTACGAGTAAAGTTCTTCAAGAACTTCAAAATTATACTCAAGCCCATGATTTAAATAAATTAAACTAATAAAAACACATGGAGCAAATTAGCTCCAATATAGACTAAAGGTGCTATGACTTTTTACATAGAACAAAAAAGTGAATCTAAAATACTGGTATCTGATAAAATTATTATTGAAGTGTTAAATATTGATTTTTAACCGCCTAATCAGCGAAACCAAATTAAATCAAAATATTAATAAAAGCGTTTCAAAGCATAATTGTGAATTTGACAATAAGAAATATTTATGGAAAAGCTCTCCAAGACATATTACTAAGGTGTGGAACCTCTACAACGACTTTTAAGTTAGTTTCTATTTCTATAAACATTTAGTAGATCAACAAATTATTTAGACATTTTATTTCAAATGCAGATGAGAGTTATATTTTAAATATTTTAAATCAGACCATCAGTGGCAAAACTCAGAAGTTCAAAATTAGAGATTTGAGTTCAAAATTCGCTTTCTATTAAAATTTAATTAAACAAGCTGAATTTTCAAACATAGTCATGGAAATATAATTTGAATACAAATACTAACAAATCATTCGTGGTATTATTCATTATAATTATAATTCCAAGTGGCACTATCGCTGCATGTATAACATCATTAACTTTGACACTAATAAAATAAACTTATCTCTGAAACAAATTTGTATTGAAATTTTTCCATTCACAGATGATATTTATTAACAAAACAACGATATATAAGAATTTAATTAAATCGCTCGAAAAAAGATAAAAAAAATTGCAAAATTTCTAGAATGTAGAAAATATTGGATTTATCTTTAAATTTGTGCGAGATAATTTCGACTGGCAACCATATGACAACTTTTGATATAATTATCAGTAAATAATCGTTTGCAAGAATCGTACGTTGATGAAGATAAAAAGCTAGGTTGATTTTTTATGGCAAAATTATTTTTATAGTCATTAATTTTAATGCATTTTCGTGTAATGATTTACGATAGACTTTTAATGATTGTGATTCAGTGATTTGTAGACGTCACAGAAATGACTCAATGTAAACGAGACATAATATTAAACAAGATCAACAAATAGCCATAACGTTAGATGGAACACATGCACGTAGAAAAATAACAGAAAAAAATTCATTATAGTGATAGGTCGTAAAAATTTGAACAATGAATATAGAAAATGTAATAATTGTTGTAAATGTAAATGTTTACTAGATAAAATTGATTACATATGTAATGTTGTTTAATCGGTGATCTTATCAAATCTTTATGGTGTTTACACATATCATGAGTTCTTCCAGGAATCATTTATATCGGTTCAATGTTACGAAATATTAAATTAATAAAAAAAAATATTTGCTTCATTTCGATTGCTCTTACTAATTTGTACTAACTCTTATTGCAAGTCAATAGACTTTCGAAGTTGAGTTGTTTTTGATTAGTCTTTAAATTTTTTTGAAATTTTTTTATTTGATTTTTCCAAAGTTTAGAAACAAGCCTGTAGAATCAATAATGATACTATTATAATAATTATTATCATGAACGTCACTGCAAAAAATGTTGCATACATATATAAAACTGCGCAACAATCTTGCACGTATTATCATGTGATAAGACAATTTCTTGGGGCTTGCCTTTATACAGTGTCAATATTTGATAATTTATCAAAGTCTTCTTTGCTGTATTTGCATATTAACCGCATACATTTAATACCAATGCAAATAGAGAAAAATCTTAAAACGGAAATTATTATATATGTAAGATATGAAATGCATATTATTATGATTGTGAGATTAACAGAAAATTACAAAAAACGTCATAAACCGTAATATTTGTGAAGCCTCACAATTGTTACCATAAAATTCCTTAAAAACCTCCAATCTTATTCATCTCATACTCTATATTTGTGGTACAATGTTGCTCATAAATGGAAAATACTATGAATATTCAAAATCAGTGCTGATTTCATATTCCAAAATGATAAAAGTTTAAACAAAAACAGAATACTAATATTAGTTCTTAAACTCAGCTCATAGACTCACAAGATGATCAATTTTCATTTCATGATATGTTAAAAATGTATATATTAATTATTATACGTTAATTATTCTCAACATATAATAGTATTTTATAAATATGCTAATTGATCTAAAATTAAATACAGATATAAAATAAACACCACCTTGACCTAGCACAAACTGCGCTGTTAAAGAATATAAAAGTTCATAGTCCAAAATTCATTTTTAATTCGACTAAGATGTTTATCATTTAATAGAATTAGAACACTGTAGTTTGAATAACAAAAATATTTTCTAAATATAGCAACTTTACAAAACCAATAAAAAATAAATAGAGGAATCAGCAGTATCAACTAGCAATTTTTCAAGAGGATAAATAAAATAATTATATCAAGAAATTTGAGGCTATTTTTACACATATATTTATAAGTAAACAATAACTAGTTTTGACGTCCTTATTACCATCTTTTAATTTGAATTTTTAATACATTGTTGTACTGAATAGTCGTTATAAAACTTGTCGTGCAAGTTCAATAAGACAAACGATTTGAAAAGTTTTCCAGAACAAAAGTAACTAAAAGGCGTAAGAAATGTATAAATGAATCCTTTGCTTAGTGATTCTCAGTACTCAAAAATTAATTTTTGACTGTATTTTTCATTTCAACTTAAATTTTGTTAGTATGTCAGGTACAAAGTGCCTACGCGTAGTATTATCGAAGATCATAAATATATTAACGTATGATTGCCTAACGTACTATGACAGTGCAAAGTGCGTCGATAACAACACATTGATTGAAATATATAATACTCCTAGTTATTTTCCAATAATTAATAACAAACATGCCACTAGTACTACAGATTAAAACGATTAAAAATGTATTGTCTATGAAATATGCTGCAATGAGGGTACCCATCTTGGTAACTGATACTAGTTTAGTTCTCTATGGATAATTATTCCAAGATATTTGAACAGGTATTTCCATGATAAATAATTTCCATGGTATCCCATGGGAATATTCAAAAAATTAATTTATTTTTTTTTGAAAATTTCTAAATACCCTACTTAAAATTATTTGCATAACATTCGATATATTTGTATCTGATATACTCTACATTTTTTAAGAAAGCGTCCTATACATTGTTGAAGTGTATTACATAAGTGTATTGCAAATGGTATTGGCACTCTTTTCGACGTACATAAATAACATATCTGGTTCGCTCACAACAAGACATAATGCTAATTTTTAAGATAAACAGTAAGAAACGAAATCCTACAATTTCATAAAAATACTCATTTTTAATTAACAATTATGTACAAAATTAAACATAGTTTACTATTTAATTTTATGATGTCTATTTATTTATTCAATCGGATGGTACACATTTCGTCATAACATTATAATCATGGTGCCGCTCATTATTTAAAATAAACGTTCATCACGTGAATTTGTAGCCACGTGACTAAAATTAACGCACATATGATCAGTGATCCATCGTGCTGTTATAATACAACTAGAAATACTAAATAAATGTAAATAAATAGCATTTATCCAAAAAGCCGTTAAAAATAGAGACAATTTGCATAAATTTCGCAGTTATAACTTACCCCTCAAACGAATACATCGTTGCACAACATACAATTCGTTTTCCTGCGGACTAGAAAATACATCACTGAAAACTGCGCACTTTCAGGTGTTTGAACCGATTTTGTCAATTCAAATGCACATATTAGCTATTATTTAATAAGTACTGTTTTTAACGAAGGCAAACGCGTTAAACACTGTGCATTGATATTGTATATTTAACGCCGAAGAGCAGCGAGTGATTATAGTAAATCTAATGAGTCAGCATTAAAAATAGTAAACATTCATTACACAACTCCTCATACAATGATATGAGAAGCGCGCGTGTTACATTGCGACACCTACACACAATTCTCATCGCGCTGGCAAAATAAATAGACTAGGTTAAGCATTGCATCGAATGCGATCACTGAATTACCATAATTTTGCCTGATAATAAATGTGCAAACATTATATTACCAAGTCAGGTTTATGCAAATTCACATATTCGATACATTAAATTTCATTCAAAGGCGATTCAACATGATTTGAAATATTGGATTTGAATCATCAGTTTGCTTCAAGTTGGAAACGTTCGATGGCAGCACGGATTCAGAACTCGTAGTGAAATCATTTCTATTATAAATATCTCGCACAGGTGTAAATATAGATAAAAGGAGCGATGACGTCGACCAGGAGATTTCACCTGTACAATTCGCCGTATGGAAGAACAGCTACTATCCTTACTAGAACCATTTGAGCCTTACAAACAAGCATGCCTTAGGCAATTAGAGTTATCACAATCATAAATTTTTGCATAACCTGGTCCAAAATGATTATACGTATTACAATTATTGAAACATTTTCAATTATTATACTTTTCAAAAATAATATGTAATGATTTTATGTAGACACCAGAAATTCTCTTAAACGTACTCAAATATTTCTAGAGCAAATTTGTATAATAATTGATCTAATTGTAAGTGAAAATTGGAATACATTTTGCATAAACTTACATTTTGAAATTTAAATCAATTGATTGCTACATCTTGTAACAAACATTGTAGAATAAATCTTCATGACGACTAATCATATTTGGAATTCGAACCAATTTTTCATATTATAATAGATATATTAAAAACTACACCTGGTCGTAAGCAACACGAGTTGCTGCTAAAATATTTCAAAGCAAATAAACTGAATATTGTTTTACCTTCATTTACTGCCATGTCCATTAATTGCAAGTCTTCATCGTTCAAAATTGAATTTAAAAACCCATCCGTTGTCTGGTTCAGGCCATCGATAGAAGAATTCTTAAAAATAAGACAAATATTTAAATAACTTAGCAAACATGTGTAACAATAACGCAAATTCTATCAAGATCACATTAGTGTCTTACAAATAAATTGCAAATCATTGTATCATGAAATCAACTGTACTACAAATGTGTAGTTTTAAACTATTTCGTGCATTTTGCATTTTGCAAACTATTTTGTGCATTTTGCATTAAAGTGTATTATGAATGAAAATAATAGTGAATTATTAGTAAAAGTTTATATAAATATTTACCTGGTAATACAACATGTCAGCTCCCTCAGATTTATAACTGCCAGCAATCGCTTCAGCTTCACTTGCATTTGTGAGATGCATCGAAGAAGTTACAGCAGATCCCAAATTAGGCCCTATAACAATAATTTTTTAGTAAAACTGGTAATCGATATCAAATATTATGATCATAAGTATTTCTTTCTTCTAATTAATATTGTGATTGTAAGTACTTTTGTCAAAATGATATATATCATTAAATATTGGTTGCATGCCAACTTTATATTCATAAAAACCGAAGTTTAAAACCACTTATTGTTGCTAATATTAATATAATTGCATTTTCATAATATCTAAAGTAATAAGAATTTTAATTTACCATATGAGACAGGTCCAGGATTCAAATCCCCCATGGGAGGTGCAAGCGTGGCATTGTGCAGCAGTACTCCACCAGGCGGCAAATGATATCCTGTGCTATTCGCCGTTCCATTAGCATTCGGACTGGAAAATGCTGAATAGGCTCCGGCATGGTGAGGCGTCGCCTGGTGCGGGTGATGCTGACCTTGCAAGTGACCGTGCGGGTGATATCCTCCGGCAGACTGGTCGGAAAGGTGAGCTGGAGCGCAGGACGGCGGTGCTGGGCCGCCCAGGAACGAACTGGCAAAGTCCTGCCAGCGCTGCTCCATGGACATGCTGCGCGATATCGGCATTCGCGGCTAGAAAAACAGATATATCAATAAAAGACAATATTCATGGAAATATCTTAACGACATGCATTAAACAACAATAACAAAAATATGATCAATTGCTTATAAGCAAGAATATCCTGCTCTTCAATTTACATAGCGATATGACAGTCTCGTCTAATAACTATATTGTTTATATTTACTTGTATAAACCTATTATTTTAATAATTATTTTTTATATATCGGTTTGAATATAAACAGTTATATTGCAATTTTTTAACTTTAAATTAGATATTTTAAAGCATAACGGTTACTGTAATTTCTCTAATGAATTTGGTACTGAAATAAAATTGCTTTAATCCACAATATAAATAAGTGCAAGAATATAATTTATAATCATATTTGCGCGTACACAAGATCAAGATCAGTATATTATAAAAGGTTAATGAGATTTTCTTAAACGTTGAAGCGAAAAAAATAATTTCATAACTCTAAGAAAAGTTTTCTAAATTATATCATACTTCGTCTTCTTGATCAATTAATATGTCCCTACCTGAACTGATACTATTTCAAAATATTTTATATCGATTACTTAATAGAATTGTATAATTCACCTATGAAGTACAAATGTACAAAACCAGTTTTCTTCTTAAAGGTGTAATTAAAACAGACACGAATCTTGCCAAGGTCAATTGTTAATATCTCATAGATAGACATTAACTACCTTGTAGTTGGTACCGGGAATATAATAATTATGATTTATTATTGAAAAATCAGTTTTTTTGATATGTTGATAATCACCGATTTTTTCACAGTTTATAGGCCACGAATCTCTCACACCATTTTGACAGCATTATAAATTAGTATGGCTATATTACCAAGATGTGTTTTGAAAGTTTTTATGAATCAGTGAGTCAGAAGTTCAATGTTAGGGCTAAAAAATAATAAACAGACTTTTGCTTGATTACTTTATTTATATTCATCCGATAATTCGCAATTATAATATGATAAGAAAACATAGGTAAGTTAATTAAAATAAAAATAGTTTGTGAAAGAGCAGAAAGAAAAGATAAAATATTAAATAAAGATAGATATACAAATCGATTGTCATATTATTTTAATTAAAACGAAATAAAAAGAACTGTGAACAATAAATAAAAAAGTAATGTAGTCCAGTTGCAGGTCGTTATTGAATACACATTAAGATCAGCATCATTTATTCCACCGTAACGGCCGGCAACAATGGTACGAAAAATATATCGTTAATTATAAACTAAAATACGGTGTTTGACACATGAAAGTACAGTTAATCTTAATAATTGCAATATCAGGCAACAATCTCTACTGTACTCCTTCGGTATCGATCAATGTGACTGTATATTATATAGAAATTGTACACAGTTGCAACGTTGATATAATAACAAATCGCAAATGTGCGAATGAAGTGCAGTAGATTGCCGTGTGAACCCAAGAAGTATCAAGATGTAAAATGGATTTATTGTCAGTGATCGTCAACAATGGATTAACGCTGTGTCATATGATTTAAATGTGGTAAATTAAGGGTAATTGATTGTTATGCACCTTAAAAATCAAATTGATATAATCTTGAATTAATCTGAAAATTATTGATAATTACATCTTATATATATGTTCCACT
Organism: Ctenocephalides felis; assembly: GCF_003426905.1. Taxonomy (NCBI): domain Eukaryota; kingdom Metazoa; phylum Arthropoda; class Insecta; order Siphonaptera; family Pulicidae; genus Ctenocephalides; species Ctenocephalides felis. The sequence continues at coordinate 8,204,184 of NW_020537646.1, read as the reverse complement.
CGAGCTATAAAATTTATTGCTCAAAAGAGAAAATCGAAAAATGAATGATCCAAATTAAGCTAGAATATTTGCCCCAACCCAAGCTATACAGTGCTATAAATGGAGAAGCACAGCAGCTTTCAAATCTAGAGAGGTCTCCTAGTGTTCTCTCCACATTCTGTTTGTGATTAGAAATATTGAATTATAAGTTATAATTCGCAATAGAACTCCGTCTTAATAATGTTTGTTTTGCAATAAACATAAAAAGTGATAATTAAGTAACGCTACATTCTATTGGTTCCTGGTGCACAATTCCGTTTATTTTTACTTATCAGCATGCACGTGCTACACATCAACATATCCCAGTTAATTATGAAGCGATCGCATCGACCGAAATGAAAAAAGATCAACGACAAGACAGTCAATCTACTGTGCATATAATAAAACAAATTATTAGAAAATACGTACGATTAATTAAGCAAAGGCGATAGAAAAACTGAAAATCAGACAATGTACCAGGAGAATAATAGTATAATACACAGGCGAGCGATCCGTCCTATCTCGCTCTATTGGCTAGATTCATTTATCATATAATCGAATCGCTGCGATATTAGAAACAGTTATTTTAATTTCAAATGCAATTACGGGACGACAACCACTGGAAAAATCCTGTAGCAAATTGTGAAATTACATAGAAATTTACCGGTATGTAGATGCATTGGATTAATCCGATCTGCGATACTCGATATACATACATACATACACACATTCTCTATGCATTTGCATCTGCATTTGTTCATCTCTAATTCTCTATGTAACACAAAGAATATCGAGCTTTCATATGTTTACAATATAGGTGACGATATATTGAACAACAAAAGAGAAAACCACACGTAGATGTAGATATATTTAATCTAATAAATAATTATCGGATATAATAAATCTGAAAAGCATTAGATTAAAATCGATATTTCAAAATTTATTATATGAAAATAATAAATAGGTCTAGGTGAAATATAACAGCTCAAATAGTGTCCTCAAATTCTTAACCAGCTATCGCTTAATGTTCCCAAATTCTCTTCACAAACTCAAAAATTTTCAAGGTATATTATTCGTAAGATTAATGCTCTTTTAAACAATTAATAATTTAAAGGTACTGATATTTATAATAGACTGTGTAATAAAAAAGAAGATCATTGCCGTAATATATTAAGATGATCATACGTTCAGGATTAGATCATAAAGTTCCAGAATTCCACCTTATGTCCCAGATTTTTTTAAAAACAGTATTAGTCCCGAATTTATGAACCGGTTTGTCCTTTTTTTTCAATATATATTTTAAGTAGAATTCATTTTTACAAAATTTAAACTGAAAAAACTGTCATTTCAAAACACACTACTTGAAATAGACTCATTAAAGGCGATATTACTTACTAAAGATAATTATGGAGTAAATTGTAGAGATTTTTATATAATTTAAAAAACCAAATATGACCTACCATAAGGAATCCTTATTTCAAAAAAATGTATACATCTCACAAATAATTTTAAATGTTTATTATAAAAGCTATTTATAATGTTTATTTAAAAAATCACCTACAATTTTGGATCCAGGATTTGAAATCCACTTTTTAACTGTTCTAAAAAAATTATCACTTGACTACGTTTGCAATTTTAATACTATAAATTTATAATATTTATTATATAATTTACTATGTACCTAGTGTTCTATTAATTTACTTGCAAATATATATAAATATACCTAGTAGTATGTTTAATCTTTATTATGTAGTTGCATTTACTACACAAATAATTCAATGATTCCAAACAATTTAATTAAAAAATAAAATATAATTAACTATATCAAAACGCTATTCATTACTAATCACTATGATTTCAAATATTAAAATAACAGCAAGCACAAAAAATAGAACACGAAATTAAACGAACGGATGTTACCTGTGAAATGAACAATTACATATAATTATGATTATATAGAAATCGTTTAATCAAACATAATATTACTGTACGCCGAACTATCGAAAGAAAGCTTCAGTAGATCGTTAAATATAAATATAAATTCAAAAGTTTAAACACATGGCGTAAAATTGTAATTATTCTTATGTTGTTAAATTAATTTTTGTATATGGGAAATCTTCGGATTGACTAATGATCGATGCGAAAAACTTTCCAAGGCGCTTTGTCTTAGGTGTTAAAAGCAGTAGAGAAATAATAAATTGGCTATCATAAATATTATTATTTTCAAGTTAATTAAGTTTGAATTAGGCATCGGGTTTCTTACTGTACTTTTATGTTAGAAAAAGGTGAGAAAAAATATTTAGAACAAATTTTAGTTGAACATTGATATTAGAAAATATTCGTCCGTTAAATTTTAATTTCAATCATATAATAATGAAAAAAAATCAAGAGATCATAATTTCAATAAATCGCACATATTAATATTGATCTCTATTACCATATAAAATAATAAAACCAGTTCTCAGCAAACACGTGAATAACTCATGATATGATAATTGAAATTAACACATTATTTCTGACCGGATTAATAATTTCTGCATGTGATACATTCATTATTTCATATGTTTATATTGAACTGTATGTTCAAGTGTAATTCATTCATAATTCAGAGTACTTGTATAATGTGTCAGATTCTTTGCATAATGTTATATATTACTTTTGTAGCTACAACCATCAAAAATATATTGGCATAAAATGGACTCTCATTAATCCGGCACTTCGATCGACCAACACCTTCATAAAACCGAAACTCTCGTAATTTTTGGGAATTATTAGAAATTTTCAATACCATACTTCCAATACCATATATTAAAAGTTGTAACTTTTTACTATAATCCAGCCTTCTAAACTAAATTCATATCAATACAATTACTGCTATTTGAAAATTACTGTTTTGATTGCACTAATTGAAAATTCAGGGAAAAAATCACATTTGTTTAGGAGGCGTCAATTAATCACGTAAGCAATTTTTAAGGATTTTTGGACCCCCCTCTCCCTTACTATACATGATGATATTTAAAATTACCCCTTTCCCCTCAAAACATTACGCGTATTTTTAGCACCTAGAAAAAATCGTACGATTGTTGATTTTTTTTTTAAATTTCGGACTTTTTTCTTAAATTCAACGTCAACCTCCACTTACCCCTTTAAAGCTCAGGTGATTAACAGACGCCCCCTTATGAATTATTTTCTTTTGTCTAAAATTGTAAAAAAATATTATAATAAATATGATACTATTATTAAGTAAAATCTCTAATTTTTTTTAAATGTGATAGGAAAACATGTGAGTGAATCGCAGAAAAACGTACGAGCTTTCTTCATAAATTTTATTATAGATCTTAGTCTCTTAATTAATGGATCCTAATCACACCTGTTAGAATACTTCGTGGAATTTTTGGCCAAAATATTGATCAAGTGTAGAATTGTAGGTACATCACTGTACGGTAAAGACTTTATGAACCGTTGCAATGAACCAATCAACCTACACGTCAGTTCGCTATGAGAATTATGCGTCTGATTTGATTAATTATTCTGTATATAGAAATGCTAGAGAAACTGTTCGTAAAAAACGGCGTACTCTTTCCATACGGAACCTACCTGTACATAAACGCTACTGTACACACATATGCAGATAAATCATACCAATTACCTAGTTTTCTTCAGTAATTTACTGCCGTATTGAAAAAAAAACTTAATGGAAACGTCGAGTAGGTACATATGATGAGTCAATTTCTGAATTTCGCATTATGAGTTTGTATATTATTAAAAATCGTATGGAATTTTAATTCGACATACTCGCAGCGTGCAGCCAAAATTATGTTTGCAATTAATTTTTCGATAATTTATAAACTCTTTATTGGAATTATTTGCTGCAAATGATGAGAAATTATAACGGTGAATGCGGTAGAATAAGTAGGTGAGCGAGGAATAGTATGAGAGAATTTCTTAAAATACTAAATAATTACTTAGGATAATAGGTATTATTTGCTTTCAATTTTAATTTTTCATATAATATACCTAATTCAATTATATTACAAAATTGAGTAATTGTAAAAAAAACTACATAAAAGATATTAGGCAGAAAATCATTCTTTAGTAATAAAAGTTACATAAAAATATGATAAATCAATAATTGAAGTCAAATTATGTATCTAGACAAACATAAAATATGTTTTAATAAAAATTTCAATATATTATTATTTTGACAGTGTGGCATATGAATAATTGATTTATCTATTTATGATTTCTATCCACTATTTTTTGTGCATACGAATTGATGCCAACGAAAATCTATTGTGTAGATATCTTTGCAAAAAATGCATGTTTATCATATATGGAGGTCCTTGTCGTAAAATTCCGCGTGTCAAATGTCAATAAATAAGCACATAAATAATAATTTGTTGCCAAGAGAAAATTTGCTAAATGCTTGTTTTTTATTACAAATTATTCAATTGTTAAGAAACTATGGTCAAAAGTAGATAGTAGGCTCTATAATAAAATAGCTAAATGCATCCAGAATTAACCAAATTAAACGAATCTTCCCATAATAATTACTCGAAAAACCTCTATATCCTAAAGATAATTAAGTGTCACTTATAATTGCCGACAATTAAACTAAGAGCAACAAATGACTAAATATTTGAAGCTTTCAAAGTTCAAATGTTGATTGAGATCGCTTCTGGCAATAACGGACTTGATTCTTATTGACAATATATCTTTTCGGTTGTCTAATGAATAGCAATTTAGCACATAATATAATATAAATCATTCTGGATTTTAAAGTAATTTGTGTCAAAACAGATCGAAATAAATTAAGTGCAAATTATAAAAGTAATTAAAAAATACTAAAGATGAAATGATGACTAATCCGGTTAAAGACCATGATATGGAGATATGCACCTATAGTTTGATGAATCGATTTTAGTTTGTTGAATTTCATCATTTCACATAAATAAATATTTACATTATTTAAAATATTTGTGTCATATAATTAAATAAATTTGTAAAAAGTTAGACAAGCGGAAATTTTTTGGAACTTTGTGCCTCTGGAAATAAATGAGTTCATAAATTGTCCGAAAAATTATTTTTAGGATAATTTTGGAACTTAATTCAATGTAATTTACTACTATGTATTTTTGTATTTTCGTATTATGATCGTGAATTTTTTTCGATGAAAGTTTATAAAGAAATTTAATTAGTACTTACCATAACGAAAGGAAGCAATTTAAAAATTTAATTTTAGAAACATATTGCAAATTATCGCGAAATATAGTTATCGACAAATTTTTGGGTAAAATTCGTTTTGACGTAATTACTAATAAATGTAGCTAATCTTATATTTCATATTAATTTATTTAATTATTAATATTTCATTGATTTCTTATTAATATTTCATACTATTTCATTAAATAATTATATGGATTTCTCATGTTATAATGAGTTAAAATGTTAATCTTTATAATGATCATCTTTGCACAAATCTCCATTTTTTGAACTGATGCAGATATAGAAACTGGAATAATCTAAATGTAAAAAATATAATAATAATATATAAAATATATTATTCCTTTATTACTATGGAAATTAAGTAAAGTGTGTTTACTGGTTTCAAACAAAATTCGTGGATATTTTATTCCAAACAGTATTAAATTATAATCCCGGCGCTCAGTCCGTTGTGTATGAGCCTATTATTGTGTGCATTTGACCGAAAATAAAATTCCTAATTATAGAGGCCTGATAGAATAGAGCTTGACATTGTTGGCTTTATGGTATACTCCGATAATTTTATGAAAAAAAATATCACAAGCAAATATTACTGGTAATAGAGAATTCTCGACCCAAAAACGACAAAAATTTTATGTTGGATATAAATGGTTCTAAAACTTTTAGGTTCAACAAGAATAATCGGAATAGTATTAACAACAGATTTTGGTTGAAATTGTGTAATTAAAAGACAAGAAAGGGAGGAGTCATTATTGACGACTTTTATATACCAAATTCAGTTGATCATTTGGCAACTCACTTTTGGTTAGTAGAACTATATGTAAATAGTTCTGAACATGCTGCTATAGTTTGAGGTCTATAGAGTGAAAACAAGATGCAAATTTGTTTTACCAAAAAGCTGGAGTAAGGTAATATTTAGCAGATACATAGACAATGTCTCTACCACTGAAGATGTTAAGTAAACTTTTGCAAACTCTAGTTTAGAATAATCGAATGTATCATTTACTACTTTGGGAAGATTTCTATTGGGAAAATATCAAACGGCGTTAAGTTGTGCGTATCGAGTAAAACTTACGCATTATATAAGATGTTAAACACACACATTAGTATGATTAACGCTCTGAATAATGCCTGTATTTAACTAATTCTAATATCGCGTGTTGACATACGCAACCTCTCATTTACTACATAAACCATGCGACCAACATTGTTAATAATTATGACGAAATATGAAATAGAAAAAAATAAATCATAGTTCTGAAGACACCACAACGGCTGCACAAGGCCACGGAAACGGAAGAATAAACAAAAAGATTGACGAGTAAGGAGCATGTAATCACTAGTAATGACATTGGCGTACGCAATTGAAACGAATTTAAAAAAAAATAGTTCGATATTCCATAAAATCGAGAATACACATTCGCGAAAAGATCCACTTTGCTTTCGAGGTTGCAAATAACGTAGAGGTTACGAAAAGTGATGACTTCTAATCTCAATCATCCTTTTGCTGAATAAATTTCATAGTAATGTTTAAAATACATTTCTAATTTATTAAGCTGTATATATGTAAAATGTGTTAATAATAAAACTCGCGAAAGTGCGATCTTTCACCAACAATTTTTTTTTGCAATATAGAATTCTGAGCTGAATCTATGGGAGGTGTTGGCTTCATGACCACCGGTGGTTCAGTAGTAGAATGCAAACTTTTTAAAATAACTCAATGATAAATGTTTTCTTTATGTAATAAATAAATAAAAAGTGCGACAAAAAATTCTACAAAACACCTAAATACTTGGACGTCGTTTTGAGCTTCAAACACAAAAAAATCCTTAACGCAAAACTAATACTTAACATATGCTAAGCGAAAAAGTAAAACGTACAAAAATTTAACCAATTTTGATACAACATGAAAATATTTTTTTAATTTTTTATATAGGAACCAGCACCTTATACTGAATTTTTCCATATTTAGAAGCCAACCGCTGCAAATAAATTAGTAATGTGAAACATCAAATCAAATCAAATCACACCAAAATATTTATACAGATTCCTGTATTCGTTCATATTGTTCTACATAAGAATTTTTAAATCCTTACTCATATTTTGCTATACCTCTTAAAGATTGAAAATCATCCTTATTAATTTCCCTTCTTAGTTTTCCAATTTTTCGTCTCAATATAGATCACCCAAAAGAAATTTAATTTGTATCAATTTAATTTTAGTTCTTTTTATTTGCAAATCTCTCAATAAATATTTAAAAATTTATTTATTTTTATATATAAAAATTAAAACATTTTCATTAAAAGCTATTTAATTATACTTTAAGTATACATCTTTAATTTGGAGGCATTTATCCTATATAAAGTTTAATATTTTAAATTAACCATATACGACTGAAATATTAATTTGTAAAAGTATTCTGAAAGCTTTATAATGTTAAAATTCTTCCAAAATAATCATAGCTAAATAGATGTGATAATGATTACTGATAATTTTCACGGCTGCAAATTTTATCTGAAATTTTACTTCAATCAATTCGAATATTTAATAATTATACAAATATAATTTTTCTCAATTTTGCAAACGTTATCATATAATTTAAATACTTTATTATAAAACGAGGCCAAAATCCCGCTAGTCGATGTTTAATCATAAATCAATAAAATTAGTTATTAAATTATAAACATGTTAGGTTATAAATATCGAAGTATATTTTTAGAGAGACTATAATCAAGCAGTGAATGGTGCAAATGTCTAGGTATTAGAAAACATGAAATTTAATTTTTGAATTAATACGAATTCAACTGGTAATATGCAATAAAACGAAGCGTAGACAATTTCACTAAAATATGTGCTAATGGATAGGAATAATTAATTGTAATAAAAAATAGCATATATGATTTGATAGAGCATCTTTATAACAATTTTTTTTGCGAAGAAAAATGTTGCACACCGCATTGCATATTAAGAATTTTTGTGTTGGTTGTGACTCCTATTAGAAAATTAAAAATTAGAACCTAGCTAACAATGTTGCATGATTCACTTGCATATAATTTGATCTAAAGTATATATTTATTAACGTTTATAGAACTGTATATTTATTATAGAAAAACAAATATTGTTATAAAAATCATTGCTTCACAAACTACTAGTATTATAGAATAGTAACATAGAATTAGATCTTTTGAGTATAGATTATTTCTATACATTTCAAACAATGAGCTATGTAATTTTCTTCGATATAAGGTCATGCGTACATCCGGACGAAATCAAAATATACCGAACTTGATGTTTAAGACAGAATCCAGAACATAAAATAATTGTTAAAAATATAGGGCCAAATATATTAATAAAATATAAATGTACGTGGTTTGGTTGGATGATCTAATACCAGATATAAGATCATGCGCAAGTATGGTACTATAATCCTTTGCCAATGTTTTCAAAGAATAAAAAATATAAACATTTATATAAGAAGATGTTATAAAGACGCCAATCACTACCGAAGGTCACAATCGACATCCGCCTAGTACCAAAATTTTGTATTTTTATAAACATACAAAAAATTCCACTAACGTATGCATTTCGTTATATACGACAGAAAAGATGAAAAAATATTTTCATAGACAGCCATGATGTATGATTGAATATTTGGAAAGACATCAATCATAAATCATAATTTGTATGTGACCTACAGACCTAGCAAAAGTCTTGATTTGGCTGGAATTACACCTTATTGTTCTGATCAATGCACAAAAATTATTTATATAAAAAAGACATCCCATACAATAGGCACCGATAACTATTATTGATGGACTTATAATTAGAATGATTTATTGTTAAGCAAATTGAAATGCGCGGCGTAGATCCTTTTCAAGTTTTAAGCGGCTATTGTTTCAAGCTTTTGTTAGGGCTCTTTTGAAAATGAGACTTTGGAAAGTGCCACGAGCGAATTTAGGGCAAACGTTAGAAAGAAATTAGCGGCTAATAACTATTAAATTAAATCCGCGCAGTAGATTCTGGACGGTATTTTAATTATGGAAATATTTTTGAATTGAATTTTATGAATGAAACATTCGGACTTAAAGATCATTATCAAACATTGTGGAGAACTTGGACTTGAAATAAGACAAGTTTAGATTTGTCATACATTATATAATTTCTTATTGATTATTTAGTAACTCACTATTTATTCATTTTAATTGACTCTTATGCAAAGTGACCTCTTTTATTGTAGTAAAAAAATAATGCATCATAAAATATATAAGTTATCAATTGCCCTGATTAATTAAATTTGTTGTGTAGATTTTATCAAATTAAAATTTGTGTACATGATGATATAAATTTATGACCCCGAAAACTACCAAAAATTAATCTGACAAGGCTGTTTACAAGATAATGAGATATTTTTGTTTGCGGAATTTACGTTTTCGTCAAAGAGAAGATAGATAAGTTATCAAATTTTATTAAGTTTTATTTATCTGCAGTACTGCAGATATATATATATATATATATATATATATATATATATATATATATATATGAAACATCAGATTGTATTTTGATATTACGCTAATAGATATGAGTATTGACATAATGAGTGAATTCGTACAAAGAGATTACAAAACTATTACTATACCTGATACTATAATCCAAACACTTTATATTTGTAAGCATAGCACATCTTAACCTTTTGTATCACTACATATGAAAATTGCATGTTATGAATAAACTTAGTTCAAATTTTAGGTACGTCACAAAACATTAACCAAAACAATTCATGTCAAGCACTATTAACACAAAGAGTACAAATCCACGGCCGAACAATGAATTTTTCGAACGGTTGTATCCGTTTCATAGAGGCAGTCAAAATGCCGCACACGTTACACAATATAATAAATATATCATTATCTATAATAAGTCATCAGAAACGCACGATAGACATACACAATCCGCGCGGTTATTACCGAGATTATTATTAGTATTGTTATTATAACGAAAATTTAAATGAATGTCCTTCGAAATTCGGTTATTGTCCATTGTCCATCGGCCGACAGCAGCGCTGACTGGGTGCCCGGCAGCGCGAACTACCTCGCCGGTGCAAGTTCAATATAATACTGAAGCTCGCCGGTAGATGCTACGCGACTGACAAACAAAGGTGATGGAATACAGGTGATTAATAATTATTTTTTATGCGCGTACCGATGTGTACTAAGGCAAATTCTATGAGACGAGTTAGTCGTATCAGGTGGGAATAAACGTATAAAAGAATATCTATATATACGTATTGATACATGAAGCATGAAGCGTATAATGAACGAGCTGTAGACGAGCGCGTTCTGTTCTGTTCTGTTCTGTAGTACTGCAGATTGATGTATGAAAGATATTAGTGGGGATCTGATTGTGAGTGCATTTTCATAAATGTAAAGAGAGAGATATTAATCAATGTAACAGTCATCACCTCTGTTGAAACAATTGCGGCGTTTTTTTTTTAATATAACGCATTTTCTTTGATTGACATGGAACACGCGCTAGCGCTCAACAAATTGTTACATATTTGCATATTGTTTCAACGCGTAAAAACAAAAAAGAACAACAGATTAATGACTCTGGCCAAAAAAGTATAATTATAAACAAGTTTCATTGTAATATTTTTGTTTTGGCAATTGCTATCTCGTGTCAATTCAAATTTTTTATTCATTCATAACCTAACCCTTATTATATTATTTTGCTATCTACATAATTTTTTGAATAATTAACTAGATATTATAAAACATTTTCATGCCCAACGTATATTAAATGTCCTCTAAATTGATGTCACCACATGTAGGCAACAAACCTCAGTGTATGCAAAAAATATATAACGCTAAAATACATTAATATTGAAATTGAGATTGAAAACAACAACATTGTCATTTCTATCAACACATTTAACTTATATAATTGTATCCCGAAAAACATCTTGACCCATAAAAATCTTTGTTTTCAATTTGCCGACGCTTTTGAACCTATATGATGCTCAATAAAATTATTAAAAATAATAATACCATACACTGTCCGATATGCGGTGTGAAAAATATGTCAAGAATTTTGTGATTACAATTTCAATATCCTAAACCAACAACAAAAGAGTGGTTCACAAGATGCATTCGTTACCACTCGAAATATTGAAACGACTCGGCTCCTTCGTCAATAAGTCTTTGACTTATCCAATTTTCTTCGAAATCATTTTTTTCTCTATTTATTTTATAACATTTTTAACTGACAACCAACTGTTGCCATCGATTTTTTTATGCATGCATACGCATTTGGTTTCGGAATAACATTCGGTTCTTTCGAAAAACAATTTTAGTAATTTTCCATTTTAAAGAGAAATCGATTACCTCTAAATTTTATAGTGGAAGTAAAAGATTTATGACATTTTATCGCATACGAATGACGACGGTAAAATAATAGATCCAAGGTGTGAAAAATAGTAATATACTACTAATGTGCTTCTAAATTACTCTCTAAATGACGGTAACATGACAGAGGTACCGAACATCATACGAAGTAATAACAAAAATTATATTTTATAAATTTGACTCTGTTATTATATAAATTTTGGTTTGCAAGTAACAAATTTCACCTTGACAATAACTTGATTAATGTGATAATTTTCGAAAACTTCCAGTAGAATCATTAACAGTTCCGCTAATAAAACAAACACTAAGGGGTATAAAATACTATAAAAGTCGTAAATAAAGAATGCGCTATGTATTGATAAAAACAGTTTCTCTAATCTTAGACAAAAAACTCATAAAACATCTATTAGGTTCCGTGAACAGCCATAGTTGAAAATGACATCAAAATGTTTTGAATTCATCCCGAACAGGTGCCAATAACGACAGTAGAAGAAAGTTTTCCTAATGACACAAATGCGAATGGTACCCGTTAAACGCAGAATCAAATAACTCCATTAATAAAACTATAAAAATGAAATGCACAATACTATTAATGAAGTGCCGACATTATAAATAGTGTTACTTCTTTAGTGTTACACAAACTGACCTATGATATATCTCAGTGCGTAATAAAAGTATACAACCGCAATTAAAATACAGTTCATAATCACATACGCTCGAATACAGCGGTTTCTATTGATGAAATGGTATTAGAAATCGATTTAAATACTATTTAACAATTATAAAAAATATTATCAATTACTTAAGATTTTTTTTGCAATTTCGTTGATATTAACTTCATATGTTTTTAGTAAAAATAAATCCTTTAACAAAACCGCCAATTTAATATTTCACCACTAAATAGTCCATTAGCGGAGAAAGCAAAACGATTGATGGTCTTTCGCTCTGCAGGGATTCGAAACCTGACTTCGAGTGTTCAACAAAGCAAATCGTTTGCGGCATTCCGCAGGATTTTTTGTATTATTATTCAAATGCGTTGCGAAGTTGCAAGGCGATTGTGGTCCAAGAGAAAGGACCAAAGAATTGACTTGACCACCCGAACAATGAAAATGATTAATTAGTATTGACAAATTTATAGACGACGGTAGCAGGGAAAGAGTTACCTGAATATATTTAAATAAGAGGGAGATTTATGAGTTTGTTGTTGCTTTAAGAGAAAGAAATTTTTTAAGTTCATGATCCTTCTAGTTACATGTAAACACCACTGAAATGGTTAAACGTAAAATTATAGAACGTATTATAAGCAACGTAAAAACCGATGATTTTGATATATTATAATATTAACGTCATAATATATATTTTAATACCAATCACTGGTTTTAGATCAGATCTTCTAACAGTAGTTATCCTTAATCTGCATCTTACATATATTTTCCATGTCCACACAAAACTCTCCTAAATCAATATTTACATACGAATCTGGTGCATGTTAAAGAAAAACTCATAATTTCATCATAGTTACTTCAAGTGGGCGCAACGGTTCTATTTATTTAAGCCGAAGATGAGATTTTCTTAAAGTGTTTACTTAATATCATAAAAATTTGACAGATTTCATCAGGTATGCTCGTCAGTCCGGTACCTGTTACGATTTTACAAAGAAATTCACCTGCGTTTTGGAAAAGAATTAATAGACCTTTTTTAACGCCATTATCTCTAGATCTGACAAAGTGGATCAGTTTATTAGAGACTTTGCGCAAATGGTAATTCCAAGTTTAACATCAAAAGTCAGAGACTAGCATAATAATAAAAGGACAGTGCGATAATTTAGGAATAAATTAACATACTAAAGTACTATAGTTATAGCGAATAAAGCAAAGTAATTCATATCACCAAATTAATTTCTGTACGTTATATTCAATTTATACATTGAAGGATGAAATAGTAAATAGTTCTATTTAGCTTACCTGGGAGAATGCGTGTGCTCCAGACAACTGACCATGGTGCAGTGGGTGAGAGCGCGGGTGCGCATGGTTGAACTGAGCCGTCTGAATCATGTCGCACAACAGGTCCAAGTCCTCTTCTTCAGTAGCTATAATAATTTAAAATAAAATATATATCAGAAAAGCATATTCGAATCATAATCTTTATCAACATTGATTCAAATACATTCTATTGAGGTTACAATTTACAATAATAAAAAAAGATAATCAAGAAATTTCAGAAAACATGTTTTAGAACAAATACTAACACTACAATTTAAAGCTTCATACTATTTCAAATAGTTTATATTAACATCCTTCTATTCAATTAATTTTATAAACAGTTTCAATATAAAAAAACAAATATTATAAATAATTAATTATTGTTAATAATTACCGTTGACAACGCCACTGGTCGTGGAAGTGCCCCGTTCGCTGCTACAGCTCGGAGAAGACGGACAAGCGGTTTGGTTCTCCGATGCGATGTCGCTGGATTCCGCCTGTTTGGTGGCCTCGCTTTTGATCTCAGTCTAAATAAAAAACATGGATTATTAAAAAAAAATTACACTAAAATAATAGAAACACATGAAATTTCTTTCAAGTAAGATTGCAAATAGACAAATAGTGTATTTTAATTCAAATTTCATTAAATACCTGAAGGGATTCGTCCTGCGGATCCTCCAAGCCGGCCAACTGCAAGGCTTCCTCCAATAAGAAGTCCTCCAGAGGCAGCGAGGATCCTTCCGGCAACTGTTTCAGCACATATTCACCTAAAGAAAGCAAAATATAGAATTAAAATAAAGTCAAGAAGTAAGTTGATTATCAAAATAGTTATTTGAAATCAACTATAAAAAAGTTTGAGCTTATATATATTGTTATACCTACTATTTGAAATAATGTATTATATTGACTTCATAATTGCTAATACTTAAATATTCGATCAATTGATGAAATTGATTCATAATTCGAATAACTATTAAAGTGAAACGATTCCGCATATTGTTATGTCAAATAAAACAAAAAGCTCTTTATCTTCGAGCGGTAATCTAACTCGGCTACCGGAATGACATGTAATATGTCAACGATTAATTAAATCAACACAGCCGATATATGCGGCAGGTAAGACGAGTTCTATACAAATTACTATACAAACAAATAGACTCTCAATACATATATTCTTCTTTTTGGTTATTTGTTATGTATAGAAACGCTGACATGTATTTAGCAACACATTCGAACTAGTTCGGTTTATTTACAGTAGATATAGATACAGAACGAAACAAAAAAGAATAATAAAAATACATAAAAGTGTTACGGTTATAGTCAATCAATAGAAATAATAAGTGATAAAAACAATAGATGTATGATCTGGAATTTTTATATATAATTTTTTTTCAACACATTTTTGAAGGGTCCATTTATTGCATAAAAGTTTTTTTTACTAAATATATTACGCAGTCTGATAACGCAAATATCGTTTACATTTTGCAAATTTAATTCTTTCACAATTCGGGTAATAATATATAAATTTGAGTAATAGAATTCAAAGGGTTAAAAAAGCAAAATGGAGTAAGTGATAGTTTTTGTAGAGAACTCCACAAAATATCAGGTGCACGTTCTAAATCATGTTTATATTTAAAATTAAATTTTAAACGAAGACAAATCTATACAGACCGACTATTATGTCGGTAAATATATATGGGGCATTAGAAATGACAAAAAAAACTTTGATATATAAACAGAGCATTTCAATAATCCAAAGATTGATAGAGATAAATAAAATATTATAAGTTTTATATTGTAACAATATTTATATATCAGTTCAAACATAAATGTCTATTTTATACGTGGTCAAACCTGTATAAACAAATTATCAAAAAGTATGAAAACATTAGAAATATCTACAAAGTCTTCAATAAGTCGATGGGCATTTAAATAATCTATTTATCCTTTATACAAATATTATTAGTTTCAATTTTAGACGTAGACAAATCTTTATAAGAAGTTACCAGAATTAGCCACAATGTCTTCGATGAGTCAATGAATCGTTACATAAACTATAAGCCAAAAATCAAGAAAATATTGTAAGTTTCATATTATTAAAATGGACGCTTATCGATATTTCTCATTCGCCATTTTGAATTTCAGGCCGCCTCGCTCCTATAAATTAAAAGGTTTTTATCCTTATTTTTTGCGGCAACGTCTGGTGCGTGTGAAGCGCGCGCCATTGTAATTACAGCCCTCGATTCCAGGGAATCGCATTCGGCCTCTCTTTCGTCCTCGCAGGACTCGACCGGGCCGAGACGGGAGGGACCGCTCTCGCACCGGCACCGTTTCATTTCGGACTAGTTACTTTTTTTGATTCGTTTTATTTCTGTTGAATTTTTAACGCTTGATTGTTTTAATGACATAAGGGTCTGCGTTTAAATACTTATATTGTCCTGTAATGAGATACAGAAGAAAGGATATTTTTATCGGGCATCAGATGAAAAAAAAATTATGATCAATAATTTGAAATAAAATGAATTCATTTGAAATAAATAAATTGACAAATCTAAAAGTGCGTATAAATGTAAAATGAAATATTACTTGTACTTAATAATTAAGTACAAAATTTCAAAATGAACTAAATTATTTCAAAATGCGGAAATAAGATAAATCTCATTTTAAACATAAAAGTAATAAAACCACCAAGTACTGCGACTCTAAATGTTAAAATACTATGCTGTTATTCTGAATGTTTTTCTCTAAAAGTTTAAGCAAGAATAAATGTAAACCAAATATTCACTTTATTTTATTTTTCCAATATCAGAAATCAGTTTATAAATGTTTTGTAAAAATCAAAAACCTTTCACTATGATTATTTCCAGATTCGACTTTAGGATTCATATGAATATTTCTAAAATGTTAAAATTATGTATAGTGAGCGTTATGAAAACTTTTATGATAGTATTACATTTACAATTTGTAGTCATCTGCCAAACTTTGAAGAAAATAATCTCTAGTTGTCTATTCGTAAAAAGAATTAGTTTTCTATCTATTATCAATGCAACAAAAATAACAAATGTTATAATTCTAACGGCATTAAAGTTTCCAGAGCTTTCTATTCTTAATGAAATGACATAAAAAGAAAATACACAATAATTAGGGAGTAATGATTCGAATAAATGAACACACCACAGTGAAAGTTAACAAAAAGTTCAATATACACCTCACCACAATAGCTGGACAATTTTGTTGGAATTTATCATATAATCCGTCCGGAAATAATGATCTTTTAATAATAATTAATTGTTTTGGTGATATAAACGCAGGAATATATCCAAAGATTTAATTAAATATTGATGAATACTAAAATTGAAATTTATACACGATGGTAATAGATTAGTGTAATTAGATTTGTGGTAGATTAAACGATTACCACATTGTCAGTACAAAAAACGTGAGAATAATAAGTAGATAGAGAAAATGACCAGAAGGTGATATTTTTTAAAATAAAATTTGGCTCGACAAAATCCATCTTATTATTAAAGATTACCGCTTGCTTATGACTGAATAAATAAATAATTAGTTCGCATCAAAATTACTTATATGATTCAAAATTATTCAAACAAAATGTTTCAATGGTTCTTCATGTTTTACCCTCGAGTCTTAACACTTTCCACTCGCGAATTTCGAGATTCATATGAATTTTGCCGCCGGAGCGGCGGCATCCGAGTCGAAAGGGTTAAATATATAATAGTAAATGTATAAATATTTTCCGAAAAAACACTTAAGATAAGTATTTTAGTTTGGTTGGTTGGATGGCCAATGAGAAGTTTGTTTTCACAGATAATCAAGACCGCTATATAGTAGTAATTAATTTAAGAAGCAGTTAACGAATTCAAGAGTATTCTGTCTTCTCTTGGCAATATAAATAAACATCTATCTTTTCGAATTTGGAATATTGATTCGGTGCATTGTAGTCCAATGTGACTACGACGATTGCAATCAACGGCAACGTCTAAAACGTCGATGTATATATTTAGTATTCAGAGATCCCGACGTGAGATATGTCGGGTTCCCTAGTAAGGAACTTGTCCGCTCATGTCAAATAGAAACGCCTTATTATATTATGAGGAGCGGCGCAATACTTCAAGTTCGACTCTAAAGTTTCCTTTTCTGTTTTGTATCGAGCAAAAAATACACACCAATATCCAAGTCGCTCGATGAAATACTCACAATGAAAGATGCAAAAGTGCAAAGCGCGAATAAAAATAACCTTTAATGGACTAGAAAGGGATACACGCTACGATGCATTGATGGAGATACCACAAATGCAAAAAAAAACTTTTGATGGTGAGTGATTTCTAGAGAATACAAAATCGGATAAATACCAATTGACATTAGTCACTTGAGAGGGAATTGACGTTGTGTACGAAGTAAATCTTAAACCGACAAATAAAGCTAACATCAGCAATATTTTGGTAGTACTTGAGAAGTCAAAATTAGTCGTCTGTTATGATGGTCGGTTATTTTAATGTATAAAATAGAAGCATAAATTGATCATTGACCAAATCACCAGCTATAAATAACAAATTAATTCTTCTAAATTAAGGCCTACAAAACTAAGTAAAATTGATAAACATAAATACCGTATCGGATGAAATTCTTGTTATGAAGAAGATTTACCAAAGATTTGAAAATGCATTCTTTGTTGTGCCAAATCATACCAATGTGTGAATAAAATCTAACTATTCAACAAATGTATGTATGTATTGTTTAATCATTGGCACGCTGCTAATACGACTAATTACTACATTTCTCATCTGAATACCCATCATACAATGTCCGAGCGTTTCCCATAAATTAAATCTGCACTAGACCATCATTCTATTACAATATATTTCTAAGCCTATTCCCAACTATTCTTCAAATGATATATCGAAGTCATCACGATCCATTGTCCAGGCATCTATCTATTGATTCGAATTATGAATTTTCCTATCCCGGATGAATGCGATACTTGGCCGTATTATTTGCAAAACTATTACATTCGAGATTCCGAACAAAACATCGAAGAAATGACTTTGTTCGTGAAGATTCTAATTGTATTCCGGTGCAATGTTAAATGCAATGGAAATCGTGCGACGGCAGAGGAAGAGATCGGAATGGAATGATCGATGATACTGGGGCGATTGCTATAGATTATGTTACAATACTTCAATTAATTAGAATAAAATATAAAAAATCAATTAATTATAATAGCAACTTATTAGAATAGTAAATAAGTAAGCCATTTGGTTTTTGAAGTTATGCAGTTTTGATGAGTCCATAGTCAAAAAGACAACAAAATGAAATAACAACAAACAACAATATTAGTATTGAATGGAAAATTTATGGGAACATCAGCAAATGTATGCGTTTCAGAAGATACAAGAATTGATCATGTTCAATATTCCGATGAAACACATTTGTTCATCTCATTTTAAAAGTTGTAGATAATAATGATATTTATGATAATGTCTATACATCTGTCATAAAACTTCAGCAATTAGTTTTTCATTTTCTAATCCCCTTGTATCAAGAAATAGAACATCTCTATCAAAAATTCCCCATCATTAGAATCGCAAATTTTAATTCACATATATAACTTCAAAGCTCCCCTAGAAATCCATTTCTAACAATTGAGTTTCAACATACTGATAATTTCCAACTAAAAATACCTTACAAAAGTAAACAAAATCATTTATCATAATACATATTTAATAAATCTCAACAGCCCGGCGTAACTAAAGCGTCCTAACAACGATTAATAGTGAAAAACTAAAAATTTTCAAACCCACCGAGTATCAAAAGTACCGAAGTTTTTGAAGTTACGACAAACTTCCACACGTCCGCCGTATGCTCTTTGGGATTACACGAAATTTACCTTTGTTGAACATCATTAATCTTAAATATGGAATTTTGACGTGAACGAGCGACCCTTCAAGTCGGTGCCAACAAAAATACAAAATGATGCGACGCTGCTCAGCACTTTTGCGGCGGCCCTTGTAAATCATCACAATTACGAACAGTATGTTAATCCTTTTTAGGCGATTGTGCAAGTAAAAGTAATGGCTAATTATAGGATTTGGTTATTCAATATTTCTAATAGTTTTATATAAAAGACAATTAGGTATGCCAACCATATGACATTTTTCACGGGTTAGATTGAAAAGAATTTCATTTTTATTTGGAACTAAAATTGAATAACCAAAGAAACGTTTGAAAAAGTTTGTAGCAATACATAATAAAATATTACCCATTTATCTACGGATAACAATTTTTAATGATCCGACATCTTGAAAAATTTTAATCTATTTGGTATGTAAATATTATCATTCAAACAACATAAATTATAGGCTAAAATTTAATTTTTAGAAAAATTAAAATTTGTTAATAATCATCAAATTGCACATAGAAGGGAAGAACAATAAGTGAGTATAAAAATGTTTGTTAATAGTCACATATAGATAAAACAATATGATCAGCATGCAATATTGTCCCAACTCGTTAATGTAACTGTTTTGCAATTGAATCATTTGTTTTTAGGCCATTGTGATCAGATTCATCTAACAAATCTTTATAATATTATTATCCCGATAAATAAAATATAATTGAACAAATAAAATTCATTGTCGTGACTATAAATCATTTATTTTGATTTATTTATTATTTGACTTCTAACCATTCTCACCTCAATCCACAGTATATAATTAGCAACCTTTAAAACTTTGGTAATCCTCAATGATAGAAGACACTGATACACGAAATTCAATTTAACACAATTGTTATAACATTAAAATCAATTGTTATACATATATACATTTTGAATAAAAATTTCACAAATAAATCACTTATCACTATATAACACGAAAATGTAAGACAGATGCACAATTATTTGATCACTTTATAATTAACAAATATAATGTTGATAAAACACTTCAAATTAGATAAACGCTTTAATTTATTAGATATTTATACACTCACAATGTAATCATATTTGTTTTGGCAAAATTACGTAAATCGAGCAATTTCCATTGCGTTTAATCCGCGATTTAAACCGATTAAGCTCAGTACAAAAACATTCGCTATCGGTTTTCCGCAGCTTTCCCTCGAAACTTTTGAAAAGTTGGTCGGCACGTTTTTCGTCTATTGTCTGTCGGTTAGGCTGGCATAGGGGCGAGCGGCGCAAACAGAACTGACGGCGATATTCTGCTTCGTAATGCTGAAGCAATACACGGCGTGCACGAGGGGCGCAAGAGCCGAGAACGAATAGAACTCGAGGCAGAGATCGGGAGGGGGTACGGGGAGTATTGTACCAGAGACTGGGGTGCCCCATGCTGTGAGGCTCACGATGCCACTACCCACTATTGTAAAAGACACAGGAACGGACTAAAGATCGAGCAACGGGGAATAGAAAAAATATAATATTGAAGATAATTATTTTATAGGTTTCACTCGCAAATTATTCAAAATTGTGTGATAAACGTCTACACAAAGTTGCAACTTTGCTATCTTTTCATCATGTAATCATAAAGTGATTTTTTCCGTGTGAAATCATCTATAATTGTGAAATACTTTATATTTTTTGTTGACAAATGTGTACTGTTGAATGATTCGAATGATATATTTTGTTTTAGCCTGAAAAATTATTATCATTTAAAACAGAAACGAAATTATTGTAACAACTAATATTAATAATTCTATACTAGATAATTATATACTAATTCTTGGTAGGAAAGTATCGTGTGTGAAAATAAGTTCTTTAAGAATGTTGTTAAGAGATATATAGAATTTTCATTTCCTTTAAATATTCTTTAATACTAAATCGCGATAATATATCGTGTGTGAAAACAAGTTCTTTAAGAATGTTGTAAAGAGATTTATAGAATTTTTATTTCCTTTAAATATTCTTTAATACTAAATCGCGATTCTTTGAATAGCATAACATACAGTCCATCTAAAATATTAAATGAGGAAGCAAGTTTTAATGTGGGACCTTTAACAAGTCTTGTGTTACAGCAATTAGTTTTGGCAGTTAAACTTAAATTAAACAGATTGACATTTGATTTATTTTATTTATTTAAAATAAAAGTTATTTTATTCTGTTATAAAAAAATAAATTAATATTGGATTGCCCTCCTTTACTGGATTTATATCATTTATTACCATGAATTGTCAAAAAACAATATACTAGTACGACTAGAATCTCTTATTACCAATTCAGCCCTGTCTTAAATACATATATTCGACCTTTGAGCCAATCACGAGTCACGCAGCATTTCAAACATGGCCGACGTCAATTGCTCATTTTCATGAGACCGATTCCGTCCCGTTCACTCGCACTGTGGCACCGGGGCGCTCTCCTCGCCGGACTCCGAGAGAGAGCAACCGAGCCTCGGCACGGGCGCGGGCACGACTTTGCGGCCGAGAGCTTTCGACTATGCGCAAACATGAAGGGAGGCGATCTAACAAAGATTTTTGCATTGGATAAATGAAGATTTGGACATTTTTCGCGAAATGAAAGTCGAAAGTTATAGTGATTGTTGTTTAATATTAATATACATTAAATACCGCTATCAATAAACATCACAATACTTAAAATGTTACCATAGAATGCCGATTCAAAAGCTCGTTGAAGATGCAAGTGGATCTATTTTTATTGCAATCACAAATGTATCGATATACTCAATTGTACCTTTATAGTTATAAATTGATTATGAAAATGCAGCGTCTACTAAATTTTATCTAACCATAAAAAATCGTATTAAAAGTGACCGCATAAGAAAAATTCACTAACGTCAACAGAATGTAGACGTAGACTCCTCAATAGTGATTTTCATTTCATGGGGCATATACAAAATAATTTAAACCGGATCAGTTGAACCAAACATCACCGAAATCAGTAGATCTGGTAATTTGAAATCTTGAAATAAAAGCAAGATCATAATAATTTTGATTTGAATATAAAGTAGGTATATCATTTTCATTGTAAATATCTGAACGGTTTAGTTAACTATCTTAAGAATGTTTAACATTATATTTAACCTAAATAGTCTTTCCTGTTACAACTTACAATAAGGGATAATAACGGTGATTCGTGCAAGTCATCTCTTATATACGCCTATACTTCTGCCTATACAAAATTTCATTATACCATATATAAACCGAACTTAAGTTATTTTCCATGACAATTGTTGATAAATAATGTAAACACCCTAATTATAATAAATGTCGCAGTTGTAAAAACATTCAAGTACTTTATTTAACAAATTCCTGAATTAATTTTGCTATTATTCTGAATGAAAAGTATTTTCAAAAATTATATATTTTTGGCAATTAGGTATAATTATTGCGTCTTTTTATCAGATCAACGCTATATCCCTATTCCATACAAAATATTTACATTATTTTTTAATATCTCTTTTCATTCAGCAGCTGGCCTCAAAATTTCTTCTGCAGCAGACATGTAATAATAGGCGGGATATTAATTTGAATTCTTTTATTATTCCCAGCCTATATGCCCGCATCTGCGTCAGTGTATGATGACCAATACGAAGAAAACGAACTGTAGACATATACAAAAACCAATCAAACTTGATATGTTTTTTCTATTTCAGAACTATTAATATTAGCCATTGATGAATGATACAGATGAAAAAAATCGAGGCAGTTAATAGAACGCCGTCACGAAAATAAAGGCAAGAAAATACATGAGTTGGATACTCGGTAGAGCTTGGATAATGTACATATGAAGAAAAATCTATATGGATAAAATATAATGAAATTTGTAATATTTATAATATTGTAAATATATATTTCAAATTTTGCGTCATAAATTGCTGTTCGCTATCGGCAATGTTAAATGTGGGTAAACTATAAAGAACTTAGACATCATAATGACAGCGTCCAGCAATAAGATAAAACTAATTGTCCTACAATTACAATTACTGGCAGAGATTACAATAAATGATTGCATTAATCACATACGGTTTTCCATGACCGTATTATGAACGAATGCATTTTTTATACTCGGCAGTGCATTATGCTATGGCCGTGACTCGGAATCGACGCTGATTCAGGCTTACATGCGTCGAACGCGAAGATAATTCCTCGACATTTTGTTCTCATGCCATGAAAGGATACGGGTATCTCTCTAATTATATATCAGCGCTTTCTGAACTTTATTCACTTAGGAATAAGAGAAAGATTGAAATAAGAAAAAAGCTACATATCTTCCACACATTAAAAATGATAAATTCTGTTAGAAATGGAAAAATTTAAAAAAAGTCACGTTAATATGATACATATGATATCCAAATAAAATGTTACGTATAATATGTATCTAAAATATTAATACAATAGCTAACAAAATTAAACAAACATAACTCATTGTTATTAGATTTTCACAAAGAAACCAATACCAATTCTAATGAACTATTTTCCATATAATTAAAGGAAGATGTGTTGCTCTTGATTTCGGCAGTTTTCTTGTAACTTCATGCAAGACTTGGTAGTTTTGCTGTTGTTATTTAAAATTTGTCACCAGTTTAATAAATGTAAAAATTATTAAATAATAAATAAATGGGGTGAACAATCTTGTCAGAAGTTGAATTTAGAAGTAAGTCGATATAAATTAAACCGTATTATTTTTTATAGTCATAATTAATTAAGCGATTATTCCGGCCTAAGCAAAAGGCAAAAGTTCAATCTCAACTAAATAATCAAATTTTTTATTCACATTCACCGCCGTATTCCTAGAAAGCTTCAACGCTTTCCACAATGCTAACATTTAACTTCAGTGGATTACAAACTAAGCTATTGTTCATATTTTTTGCTGATATAATACGGAAAAGGCATTCTGCAAATTTCCTGTTCGGCTTATTCTTTGAAACAAACGGGATAGTTATACAACGTCTCTATATCGCTATAATAAAGTACAATGGCATATGGCAAGGGGAAAGGTATCTATCTGAGCGCATAGAAGCGCATAGCTCGGGCAGCTCGGCCGCCTCGACGCAGCCGAGAGGCGACCGACTCTATTCCAGTGGGGTGAAACGCACGAAGGCGTGGTTTCTTAGAGGGTCAATATGGATTGCTACGGATAGATTATTATCGGCGTCGGTTGGCGAATTTTGTAAAAAAAATAATTAATTTGGGAAAAATAGATATTTCATTGGATTCTCTGAATACAATCAAATAATATTCTCTAGTAGAAAATAAAATTTCATTCCGGATGTATTTAAAGTGCTTGAACATTTCACATTAGCGCAGCTATTTGTTTACCAAAAATCAAATAATCATTTAATAGGTTCTCAATAAAAAAATGTCTAAATAAAAGTTATGCTTTATAATTAACTAAATGCTAAGAAACACAATACCGAGGCGATTAATAAGCCAGTGTTTAAAGTAGTCCCAAATTTTCGTCAATTCCAATAGCTTAAGCAGTGAGCTATATTCAATTAAATAAAACATTCAAAGGTTTCAATTGATGGATTCGGTATTCAAAATATTACCAAGGCAAAACAAAAATTGATAAATTAAGCGATTTTTCCATGACAAATGGTTAAACCATCTATTATTTTACACAATGGCAAATTACAAACTAGTAATATAATTTTTATATTTTCATGCATATTATTATAGCAACAATCAAAAAACTTGTACTTCCACAACATCGGTTATAATTTATGACATCTAGTAACCGGTATAGTGTCAACGAGTAATGCGATGATTATATTGTACAATGAACTATCGGATACACTACCATAATTACAAGTAATTGCTTACCAATCATGTGGGAATTTTCACAATTATATTACCGATCTTGGCCTCTAATTAATTAATGATCTAGTTAAGTAATGCTAAGTATGATAATTATAGCGCAGTGCGGCTATCGTGTGTTCTTTTGTTCGATTTGTAATTAATACCAAACTGTTAGAGTAATTTGAAATTAGAAAAAGCTGTTGAATTAGAAAGCGAATTATAAATTGAATAATCAACATGGCAATTATGTACGGTTTTTTAGAAAATCAAATATATGTAGTTTAAATGCTCTTATGTACCTGGCAATTAGATGACATGAGCGAATTGAAATTCAGCTCCATAGTAACAGAAATAAAATACAGATGTAGCATTTGGAATATAAAATAAAAAGGAGCTCATTATCTTATAATTATATTGTATTACAAATTTATCTAAAAATTGTAACAAAATTTGTATAATATTTTAAAATAGTATAAATTGCGAATTCATTTTATCATGTAGGGAACTATAGCCTAAAACTCTATATTATTTCTTTTAGCCAATTAACGGAACGCTGGTCCTCCGTTACACCTGCAACTGAAATGTTTTTTCAACGGCTGGTTTTACGGAGCGGAAACTAAATTTTATTTTGAAAGCAGATCAAGCGCGAATATAACGAATCGATTAAAAACTGTATCGAAAATGCTCCAACTCCATATTGTAAACATTAAATAAGGCAATGAATTTTTGTAATTGTTGTTTCTGACTCGAAGCGAATGTTATAAAATAGTTGAAAAGTTTTTGCGTAATAGAGGAGATGAACGAATTAATAATAGGACAAAGTGTTTTAGATTAGACAAATGAGCTCATAGTTTTAATTGAGTTAAAAAATAAAACAGCCTACAAAAACTTTCATAATAAAATGAATGTATAAGCAGGTGTTACAAAAGAATCATTACAAAACTGTCAACTCCAGTATCACATCTCTATTTCACCTCCGTGACAAACTATAATCGTTAGTATTATTAACAAAACGTGCTAATATAAAAGAAAAAAAAATTCATTCTATTCACACGATATACATATCTATTTGCCAAACTACAGGCAGTTGTTCAGAATTAGAGGGCTTTTTTGAAAAATGGTTACGAATATAACATGTATATGGAATATTAGAAACGTATTTTTGTAAAAGAAAAAAGTCATATTTCAAATGACTGCGCGGATTTTCAAACAACGAAAGAATTTTTGTGACAGCATCTGTTACTGTGCCTTCCATATTAATAATTTTTCAAGGGAGCTAGATATAGGTATGATAGAATATATATATATATATATATATATATATATATATATAATGTATGTCCGTATCTTATGTAATATAAGTGTCAGCCTGATCAGCCGAGTCAAGAAATATAGACATCAGAGATTTTGGGAACAATAAGACGAAAAATCGTTGTCACATTATATTTGGAGAGAAGTCGTGAATGGATAGTTTCAGATTTTTGCCTTTGTGGAATAAATCCATAGTCATTATTAGTGAAATAGTATGATGGGGCAAAAAGATGAATATAGGAGAAATGGAAGTAAGAAATGAAGCTCTCAAATTATGACCAAAAGTCGGACTAGAAGAATAAACATTTAACTCTAATAAATTAGCCTTCATAACAATTTTCATTTACAAAATAACGAATTATATTTTTCTACTCCAGATCACAAGAAATGATTTGCAATAATAAACTTCTCTATACAGATCTCATCAATTATCTTCCAGGCATTCGTAGAACTGTAATTTATCGGTTTTCTATTACACATTTCCTACATATTAAATTATTTAAATTACAATCGATTCCAATTGTAAGTCCATCGTTCAATTTCTTCAAATAGACTTCGTAAGTGAAATCTCTCATCGAAATGACACGCTGAGTTAGAAATTAAACTCTACATATATGGAGATAGATTAGTGTGAAATGACACATGAAATTTGATCAATAGATCAGTTAAAATTATATCATTAAGGAAATGAATTTGATAGACTTTATGCGGGTATTTGAAGCTACAAGTACAAATTTCCTATATTGAAGTTAATAATTAGGTGCATATTAGAAAAATACAAAACTTTGATCGACTTAGAATTTACTTTATAAACATCGTACAGAACTTCAATTCCTTCATAAACTTCAATACTTTTCACACGAATTAAATATCTGTAATTTTTATCATATAGTTTAGAAATAATGTACATTCGCTAATAAATAATGGACTTCATATAAATCTGAAACCGAATAATTAATTCTGTTGAATACATTTTTCACTGACTGAAAGACTGTATCATTTTGACACTAATCAGTGTAGATACAAAATTAAGAGCAAGTGAATTACAAAACGTAGTTCTGTTCTATAAGATAATTAAAGTGATTAAACCACCAGAGAAGGAATATATCTGTGATCGCTAAAGCAACAAATCTACATTGTTAAGAATTATGAGGCAATGATATCGATAACTAAAATCAGATCAAAGTGATTGTAATATAATTATTTTCATGTCAGCACTTGTATAACACTTTTATTTGATACATTTCTACAACGACAAGAAATAAGACGGATAAAGAAGTCGTCAAACCAGAGGGAATGTAATACAAAATATATCATTGCTATTTACACAAAAGTTTATGAAATTAAATAGTAAATTGGATTGAAATCATTTATTTTTTATGATGATTATAAACTCTATTGATGATCTGCGGTGTTACATTCACGATAATGTTCTCTGCCTAGTGATCAAATCTTTCCAATACGTTTCGGTCTGACACCAGCCCAATAAGTTGGCATTTTATTATATCTATTCGATGGATCTATATCATTGTGTCCAGTACATCAAGATACCCACATTGCACTGTCAAAGAACAGTCTGTCAAAATATTACTCTTATCGTTCGCATTGGAACGCGTATTATTATTATTAGCTGTGCCCATGCTTTGCGTGGGATATCGGGCGTGTCCATCGACGGAGAACATGTGATAGATTGCGAACGAGAGATATCCAAAAACAGATAATTAGTTGAGATAGAAATTAGAAATACCTACACGAGAGAAAGGTACTTCGATGTAACAGGTGAAGGATAATACATTAGTTAAAAATGACATGTAAATTTATACTTATTTACAATCTTGGAACAAGCATGTAGCCGTGCAGGTTAGCAGCAAAGCAAGTGCAGATTTTTGTTAGAAAATCAAAGACATTTTTTTCATGGAATCAAATAACTTTATTCTGTAATTTTGACTGGTTGACCAGCTTTCTGGTTTTATAAGCAAAAAACTAACCAGGCACAATTTGACACTATCATAATCATTGAATTGTTTACCATTCAAAGAGTTTTGAAAAGATCGAAACAAAAATTAATCAGAAGATGCAAGATCAGGACTATATGGTGGATATGGCAAAATATCCTAACCAAAGCTTGAATAAATTGCCAAAGTGTGATGTCAATAATAGAATAAATCACCTTTTCGGTTTGTCAACTTAGGCCGCTTTTCTTCGACTACGATGTTTAAATTCGTTAGTTGTCTAAAGTAGATATCAGAATTGATCATTCGATGAGGTGGTAAGAGTAAAAGTAGACAACTCATTTGTAATCAACTTCTACTGGACGAACAAAGGATCTTTCATGTTTGAGTGAAAAATCACCAGAACAAAATTTGGCAAACCATTTGCCATCTTTTTAAGGCTTCATCACCATGAATAACTTACAACTTTTTTGAGCTATTTTAAAAGTTCAATTGAAACCATCTAAGATGTATACCGCATTTACTTAGTTGCCAACTTAATACATGTTGTTTTGTAAAAATGATATATAATGTTTTTTATTCTATTACGAATGCGTTCGAGTAAATAAACATTGCGACATGATTTTTTTTCTCATTAAAAAGATCCCATCAACATTTCGAACTAAACATCATTTATTATATCCAACACATGTCGGTTTATCAGTAAACACACACATGTATATGCGTATATATATATATATATATATATATATATATATATAATTCCCGCGACATGGACCTCTCGCTACATTACCAAGCATTAGCATCAAAGCATCATTTATCAAATCGTAGTCTCCCGTCCCTATCGCCCCTGCGCATTTCGCGATACTCTCCTCTCGGTCTTTCTCGCTTTCAAAATGGTGCCTGCACGTGTAATGGTGTCGTCTATTGTGTCGGCCATTTTGTGAGGACATACAACACAATATGTTTTAGAAATCCAATATATCAAATACGGTTTGTTGAGTCGGTTCAATACGTTATTAAAACTTCTATACTCAATCTAAATCCATTGCCCAGAAATAGGCACGGATTTTCAGAAGCCGGAGGAAATTTCAACATTGTAGGGAAATGGAAGGACATTGTGCCTATTGCATTAAGGATATTATTTGTGATCATAAACATTTATAATTTGAACCGAATTACACAAATTATTTCTTTGCAATCATGACCCGATAAATATTGACCAAATTTATCTGTTTAATCCAAATCACATCGAAATTTTTCATATCCTTTTAGGTATCGTTAGTCAATCCATCAATATATTCAAATAATATTCATTCTTTCAGTTTACCGATTTTTGTCAACTTTCGCTCCAAATAATTTCTCCAAAGACTTATAAATCTCTGTCGCCTTTGGTTCTCGTAGTCATGAATAACTGTATCTTCACCGAAGTTATTCTCTCACGAGTCACGATGAGAAGCCATAAATGAAAATAACATTTCACTGAGTTGCGATGAAAAACTGAAAATCTTTCATGGTGTAATTTGTAAGGTTTAAGGTCAACAGTTCGACAATCGCAACATTGACATAATGCGGATGATCTGTGAAATTTCTGATTTATCTCTTTCACAAAGTGCACGATCTAATAGAACTGCCAAAATTCGAACTTTATCAAATAACTCATTGCGGATGAATGGATGATATAAAAGGAAGCTAGGTCAAAGAAATATGATTTCAAATTTATATGAAGTATATATTAACGTAAGATACATATGCCCAACACTTAAATTCAGGTATTTCAGCTTAATAATACCTTCTTAAAATTGTTTATATTAAACTTGTCCAAGAATTATCGTAATAAAATTTGTTCCCATAGTTTCATATTGGCATTATTCGTTCATGCTCAATGCAATTTCTTTATAACTCATGAATAAGTAACTGTAAAAACGTAATATTACATATGGAACATGTCAGACGATTCTGAAATATCATTGTAGGAGTGCACACCTTCCTTATGATGTATTACATGATAATTTTATGCAAACTTCTTGCAAACCCAGGGCGGTTTCTCGTATTATTCCACATATTAATAATAAATAATTATTGAACATTGAAACTAGATAATCGTTGCAAGTGCTCTATTTCAAACAAATTCTTATTAAATTCTCTTTTAGCTACTATGTCGAAGTATTAACCGTCGAAATTTACCACGTCATACAGAAGTAATTAAAAAATAGATTACTTTGGCTCTGATGAGAATTAATAGTGATTGAGCGTGAATAATTCACATTAATAACGCGAAAGTTACACAACGAGTTACGCCTACATCAAATGTTATTTAGTTAATTACTTTTATTCATATAGGATGACCAAAAAGCCATTGGATGTCATGAAAGTTAAATTGATAAGTCGAACTCCAAACACGATGACATTCTTTATATATTTGAGAAATATGTAAGAAGTAAAAAGAAAATATTGTTAATTATAATAGGCCTATAAAATATATCGTTTGAGTACTGATTTACTCTAATAATTGACTATAGTCAATTATTTCATAATTACCATTATTATATAAATATGCACTGGAAGTGAACATTATTGCATTCTTCTGTGAGAAGATCAAGGACGAACGTATTATAAACAATTTAGTATGCATTATTCAATTTATCTTTGCAAATCAATGCAAAACATGTAAATCAAAACGTTATTAAAAAATCATTAAGCATTAATCATTTGCTCTATTTCAAAGCAAAGATAAGTTTGATTTGTTGATTTGGATCTTAGTAATTGAAATTATACTCTATAATTACTAAAACACATGATTCTGACATTTTTAATTAAAGAAAGCGAGGTGAATTTGCATATTGAATTGAAAAACATAAATATTCCTTTATAAAACCTTTATCCTCTTACTTGAAGATTGAAAAAACTGAATAATATTTTGATTTATATGTTTTCTGTGAACAAACAAACAAACCGCAAAACATGTAACAGTAAACTTTTCCATTGGATATATTTGGATTTATTTTATAAAGGCTGTCATATGGAATTCCCTGGAGTAAAATCCAATCTGCTCCATCATCCGCATAGCAAATGCCAAGGAGCCTACCAGGAATGTGGAAAAAATAAGTAAAACGGTTTTTATTTATAATAAATTGACGTATTTTGTACATTTAAGAGTACTTACTGTATCATATTGTCGAAACTCTAAATTATATATTTATATATTTATTTTTGTGGAATGAGGATTTTACAATTTTAGTAACTTATAATTTGAGCTAATGAAATAAATATATATTTCAAATAAGTATATATTACAGTAAATTGAAGGCAAACCCTTCAAATATAATTGTATTATAACCACAAATTTTCCATAAAAGCTCGACTAAATAGTGGTTAAAATTTATAAACATCATGTAATGTTACGAAACTGTGTTGCATATTTATTATGTGATAGATTTTTTTAACTTCATCAACATACAAAAAATAATTTTGTATTCTTACATATAAAATATTTATGTTATTATCGTTTCCATCTATTCAGCAATCAACTTTACACATGCCTCCTTTGAAAAAACTGTGTAATTCTCTACCATCATGTTATTTTCTTCCATATGTAAACAACTAATCAATAATAAACGCTGATTTTAAATGTCAAAATATTTTTAAGCTTATAATACAAGATATTATCAAACACCGTACAGATTCTTATGTCAAGACATACGTGTAATTGTAAAGAAAAGCATGTGAAGATATAAAGTCGGTTCTCAAAGTTACTTTAATTTCAGAAACTGCTTTTAGCCTTTTTATAAATGACATATCTCAATAGCATTACAAATTTCTAAAAGTTTGATTTTTAAAAGAGCTCTGTTTGCCAGTACGATTTTTGTAACTCTTGATCAATAAATTAGTGAATGAATATTATCCAGAAATTAAGCTAAAATTTTCTTTTTTATTCGAATACGTATGGCTTTTCAATTCAATTACATTTATAGAAATCATTTTAAAATTATAGTATTTTGATCAGAGCCCGGTACAACTATTTCCAATATATTATATTTCCGTTAATTGTTTTTATGACTTGACAATTCGTTCACATTCATAATAATCTTTTCAAAACTTTACTATTGGGAACATGACTCTTTACACTATCTCGTAAATAATATGTTATTAATGTAACATCACTATTAATTATGACAACTATATATTATTTATAATAGCTAATTATTATGTCTGGTTTACTAAAAGTGAATAAACCGGTTAAATAATTTCACTTAGAATTGTACTATAAACTACGTTCCATAGTTCATCTAGTTATAGTTTCAAAGTCCGTTGCATATTAAGTGCAACAAACATATATATTGTAAAAAAATATTTAAATGCTTATATAAATCGTGTAAAGATTGAGAAGTTCTGAAGCATATATGTTTCGACGAAAAGTCTCTGGAGACTTGAAAGAAAAGGTTTCTGTGAACCTATTCCTGATGGTAAACCGACTTTTCTCACAAGTTATGCCCTTTTGGGAATTCAATCAATTTATCAAAAAGTGTACCTTAAAAATCAATATATTTTTTTACAGGTAAGATCACAATAAAATAATTTTTCATTTATTACTCGTGCAGCAATAAATCAAATTGAAATCAATATTTCTTTTGAAACCACAAACCTTATTTCATATCTCTAGTAAGTTTTAGTCTATACTCTGTAAAAAAATTTAATGCCATATAATTCATAACGAAATAACTAGATTTTAGTTTTACTTATGCAAATTTTAAGCACACCAATATATTTATTAATCTAGATCAATCTATTTTCGAAATCTTTATATATGTATTCGAAGAGGACTTTAAAAAATCCATCATTAAACTTGAATTCACTTCCATTGAATTTTCATACAAAAAACGTTCCAATTGGTAATAAAGCATCTTTTATACACGTTTCTCGAAGAAAAAAAATAATTCTTATTCCTGTATCGCTCTGATTTTTCACTGGCCCAGAAAATGGATGAAAGAGCGCATCGTTCGGAGTCTGATGTTCGGGGACCCTTGGTGCGCTCTTTCCCTATGCTCTCTTCTCTCACTGAATAAGAGTAATTACTGGAATCGTCAGGGTGAATTGATGGAGTATTCCTGGTTTCCGCGTAGTATTCTAACTGATGGAAAATGCGGACGAGGAGCCGAGTTTGACTAATGACACATCC
Source organism: Ctenocephalides felis (assembly GCF_003426905.1). Taxonomy (NCBI): domain Eukaryota; kingdom Metazoa; phylum Arthropoda; class Insecta; order Siphonaptera; family Pulicidae; genus Ctenocephalides; species Ctenocephalides felis. The sequence goes on along the minus strand of NW_020537646.1, from coordinate 8,170,328 downwards.
AATGGGATGTGCTACACATCGCTGCACATCGATATATCTGGGTCCCTATCACGACCCAATACGAAACCATAGTAATGGAAATTTACCAGATAGAAGACATTTGTGGATAAATTGTGGTCACGTTCTAAAAATTTAGTCCTGATGCATATATATCATACTTATAATTATCATTTACAAAATGAGTAGAAAAGTCACAGAATTCAAACAGATACATAAAAACTAATGTTTCTCTACAACTGTCAAGATAACAATAATTATAATTAATTAACCCACCGCAACAAAGCATTTTATGAACTAAACAACATAAAACACAAGGCAAGTTAATTTAATTACATTAACATAAAGTGGTTCCGCCTTACTCAGCGTGATTGCCGCATGCAAATCGTATATAACTTTCCACATAAGCTTTTACTCAATTTTCTAGATTTATGGTCTCTGCTATATAATTTACAAATACGGAAACGCGGATTTAATCTAGATATTGCTTCCGTGTTCCACGTGCAATATAAAATACACGATTAAATTTTCCGGTGCAAGAAAATAGGAATATTTTCGCTAATATTGATTTTCAAAACTCGCTGAGCTAAAAGTCTAAAATGTAGAACCACGTTTGAAAAGGTCGCTTTCGGTATTTCATTCCGGGCCCCATGGGACCTCACTCTGCCTGGAAATTCTGCCTAGTAATGGGGTCTTCATTATTCATATCCGCGTGCACTAGGATATCAAAATAGGATACGACTATTGTAGATTCGTTCTAACGTTCTACTGAACATTTTTGTATAAAAAATGTTAAATGTTCATTTAAAAAATAACTTTTGAAGCGTTTTTTTTCTACATAAAAAACTGATTACAAATATATTTGTATAGTTAAACCATCAAGTTTTTACAAAATTCAATTCAGTTCATAAAATTGGTTTCTACTTCAAATCTGGTGATTGGAGATTCTATTAATTTAAAGAAAAATTTGTCTTCTGGTGTACTTTTTATAATTTTTAGCAAATATAGTTTATTGTAAATAAGTTCATATAAATATTTCAGTTTTATTAATATTTATGACTGAAGTTCTTTCAAAACGCAGACAACAACTAAAATATTCCTTATTATGTTGGAAATGAAATTTCTTATCGATCGTCTTTAGTACGAAAGCTTTGTTGTAAATGACTCTGGTAATTGACGACTAGAAACCATTTATCAAATATCCAATACGAGCAATGATCTATCAAAATCTAAAAGCAGACAATTTGTAATGGAGAACATATTTTTTACTAATATCAAGCATAACAAAGAGATATTTGCAATTTAATATTAGTTTATTAGATTTTTTTCGCCAAGAGTATTGTTGTTGTGACTGTTGAGATTAGTTATGCATCAAAATGCTATTTGGGATGATATGCAATAATCTTGCATAAAAATCAATAAAGAAAAAGTCGAATGAAAATATAAATCAAACAGATGAAACTTTATGTGATAAGAGTTCACGGTTTTAACGAACATCTTAAAATGTACAATTTCTTCTAATATTTCAATAATGGGTCACTTATCTAAAAGTAAATTGCTAATTACACCTAGTTAATAAATTTTATTATTATTTTTCTACGAAATGAATACGAAATCGTTTATTCCACCCACAAAGTGTACGAATTTCGAAAAATCCCCAAAATACGTGCGTTATTTATCACGCAGCGTTTGACAGTTTCGCTTATTATGAATTCACAAAGGAAATTTCAGTTATTATAAACGGATATATAACAATTTTAATCTCAATAAAGAATCTTGCGATCGTTTTGGCCTGGTTTTCGTATTGTTAGCGAAAAAGAGCGGCCATATTGATTACATTTCCTCGTCCAATGGGAGAGCCCAGGGTTCACCCTTGATTCAGCCCGGGAGATTTAAAAACAGATTCATTAATCTTGCCGTCTCCCGTCGTTTAATGTATTTATATATCGCCGGCATATAAAAGATTTTATGAATATGTAAGCGTACAACGGAATTATTTAAAAGCCTTTGCTTCTGAATATGAATTACTTTTCTGTATAATTTCGACGCAGATGCGGATATAATGTTTATTTCGCGTAGGGCCAAGTTCAAATCTCAATTCGAATAAATAGCTAATGATTAGCTTGTTGTAAAATTGATGCAAGTGCATTATTTTAGTTCACAAATAAAAATTCCACACCGAGAAAAACTCCACCGAGAAAAATTCAATTCTAAAGATCAGAAACAAATGATCATATTTTCAATAAAGAATATGGTTCAATAAATTCTGAGTACAGTTTGTAATTTACAATAAAAACAAAAATGATTTAAAAATGAGCAAATTTCTTCGAATTATTATTCGATCTTTGTCTATAAATCCGGCTCACGTACGCGCCTACATACCTGCCCATGTAAAATGAACACTATACAAAAACGATTAATCATATTTCTACATGGCATGTAATATCATGTATTTTACATAAGATAAAAAAGCTCCGTGATCCTTGACAGGCGGTTTCATATTAATGAAACGCCAACACGGAGACTAATTATAAAAATCCGTCACAGTTGGTGGTACGACCAATAATACACGCGGCCACGAATATAATGATGAAATCGTGAATTGTAGTCGGATATTTGGGAGACGGCGATCGTATACAGCCATTTTGTTTTGCATTCAAGTTTCCAATTATAATAATCGATAAAAAGGTTGAATTGAACATAATTCAATGCATATGGCTTAAGGCTAGATTGATACAAGTATCAGAGTCATAATATCCAAATGCCAAAGTATTGTGATGCAAATGCTGCATGAAATTGATAGGTGAGAGAACATTAGTCATTATTTTCCTAAATATCAAAATAGTAATGGGTACTTGGTAGTTCATTATTGAACAAAAGTTATCACTATACTTTGTTTTGACACATCAGATTTTTGCAACTAATATATGATAAACCCAATAGATGCCTCTATAAGAACTCCAAAAAGAATTTGCAAAATTTCTTTAAAAATAATTCAAATAAATATTGAAATTAACATTATAAAATAATTAATATTTCAATGCAAGAAAGTGCATTACCACAATGACTCAATTATAACCATCACGTGCCTCATAAGTAACATACAACCCTCGCCTAGAAATATATTACCATAAGGTATAATTTTCATGAAAATTGCACTGGCGGTTCAAGGCAGTCTAATTCATTTCTTGAGATAATAATCGGAATGATAATTCAGTAATAACTGAATCAATGATTGAATCGAAGGGCGATCGCACGCGAATAATTCTGTTCGATGCTCATTTAATTAATATTTCATTGGTAATTGGATTTATATGCACTGTGCAATTTTGTTGAATGAAGTGCAGTATCATATCGACAGTAGCTATTATGTATCTACTTTATTTTGTTACAAATAACTCGATATCATAATTATAATACATGGCACGATTTCTATTCATAATTTGATTTGAACTCTCCACATTTAGTCTTCCCTAATTGGCAGATATGCTCAAGAAGAGCCATGATAATACTATACGATCAAGTGGATTTTTCATGATGATAAAAATAACAAGAATGAAATACTATATTGTCAAAATACCTTCAAATTGAATATTCATATTAACAATTGAAACATGATCTACTCAGGAGTCTTGCCAATGCATAAATAAAATCACACCCATTTATAAAGACAACATTATAAAATTTATATAAACAGATGATTTTAATTTAAAAATTTAATAATAATTTGCTTCATTAGCTTCATATATTTGCTTTTATTACTATTTCGTAAAAATTAAAAAGAAATAAAAACGGCAATGTATATTTTTTTATGCATTGGCACTATCTCTTTGATGAAAAAATAAATGAAGCAAGATCGAAGACTAAAGTTTAAACATCAATTTTAATCAATATGTCTCTGAGTTACAGCTAAAATAATATTAATAAATAAATAATATATTATTTTTCTAGATGTTTAAAGCTCAGTCTTCGTACAAACATAAACGTTTAAAATACACTTACCAGTTTCCATGTCGATGGTATATGATAGTCCAGCCCATGGATCATCTATTGGTGGCTCATCCTGTATGAAATAAAAAACAATATTTTAGTTCATTTTAAATTATCAATGATAGTTTCACATAATAGTTCAAACCTGATTATACAAATATACTCAAATAGCTTTATTTATGACTAAAATATCTTAAGCTACTATTAAAATTAGGAAAAATTGAACAAAACAAAAAATACATAAAGCAGAAATCAATGATCATGCTGTAATTCATTAATGATTTCAATTGTTTTACCTGCAAATCAGTAGCTTCTTCTTTGAGTTTCTGTAAACATTTCAGCTTTTCCGCAGACTCAGGACAAGTTTTGCTATTCGAATCGGCCTTCAACAAAAACTTTTAAATTAAACATAATAAATATATCTAGAATAAATATTTGTAAATTAATCATACAAATAGGAATTTTTATGAATCATTTAAATGAGATTTTAATGATTATAGTAAAGGCAATTTCCAGCTGTTAAAAAAAATTCAAATTATATATTTTAAACCAAATCCAATTTAAAACTGCAATGTAATAGAAACCTCTTAATAAGTAAACAAACCTCTCAAGAGCAATTAATAGACAAGATTTATAAAGTTAAAATGAACAACATTTATTAAAACACAATTGTGAACACGTTATTAATAATTGGAAAATGATAAATTAATAATTATAAAATGATTAGAAACACACGTGCTTAGGACTTTAATGGCTTTAAAATGATTATAATACAATCCACAAACTGTAATATTAAAGACAAATAATCAATGTAAAATGTCTCACCTCATCTTTGGTTTCTGAATTAGCTTCCAAAGAAAATCCAAGATCCACGTCCTGTTTCCACAGGACTTCTATTAAATCCATATCCTGAAAATGAATAACATTGAGTTAAAAAGTGTCAATTATTAATTTGAATAAAAAAATTGCTAAATATATGATAATTTTTCGGAATCAATGTTTAGTTCTATAATAATTTACATGTTTGAGAAAGTCATCCAGCAATGACAATATCTATTTCAAACGTTTCCTTACAATCTATTAAATAAGAACTAATTCGCGCAGAAAATCGAGTTCCAAATTTGTAGCACCTGTTATCAGACACCGCAAGGTTAATAATAATCACAATTATGCTCGTAGACTTATAAAGATACAAGTTCAAATATTATTGCGTGAAAAACTGATTTCAGCTAATATAAATTTTTATCTTGATTTTGCATCTTCTTTACTTATCTCTGGGGTTTTCATTCAGCTTTTTTAAAATATATTAAAACGCTTTGCAGAGCAGATTGTAATTGACAGACAATAAAAATGTGTCATACACCAGGACAAGAAATTGTACAAAGGATTTGCAGATATCGCACAACCCAAACTTAAACCTCAAGTTCAACATAAACGAAACCTTGTTTCCATTTTCTATCATTAGAATTTCCAATATTGTCATAGAATGATAATCGATGATCTAGTTAATTTTGATAAAACATTCAAATATTTACTGATATAACAAGAAAAAATATTTTTGATGGCATCGTAAATGCACACAATTACGAATCACGAAAACAATTTATTTTGTTCTCTTATCGCAAATTACTTTCGAATGACAATAATAATCCTGGATAAAAATATTGCAATAATTAGACGCATTTGGCTAGACAAAAATAACATATAGAGGAAAATAAATATTTTGGATAAGATAGAAAGCTCCATCAAAAAGGGTAACATAGGATAAAATGAGAATTTTAACCAACTTGAACAAAAATGAAGAAAATGATTTCAACACTTTAACAGTTATAACAAGAAGTTCAAATGTTTTAAGAGCTTCGTATAGAAACATAAATTATTCTTAATGAAAGATGTAAGATTGTTACAATAGTTCTAAATTTTGAATCTAATCCCATCTCCAAATGATGTCATAAGAATATTGATAAATTTCAAATTCGATTTAGAAGAAGACAAAATTTAAATTTGAAGGAATAGATGTTTCGATTAGATCCAAAGGTTTTAAGTTTTATTAAGTTTGTCTACTTTTAAACAAACTGTGCATTCAAGTGCATATAAAATTAACTTGTATCCTATATCATCCACAATAAATTAGTCACCACATCATAAATACTACATAACAATCATGACTTATAACACCATTACCATACCATTTTTACAGTCACCAATACGAATTACACCATATTTCGTAATACAAAATCAGATAACTACTGAATATGAAAATTCGGTATCCACAATCACTTCCAGTCAACGTGCGACTGTGTTTGTTCAGCACTAACATTATCACTGATAAAACCATAAATATTATCTTATCTTAATTGTATTATAGGCATTAATATTGTAAAAGTCTGTAAAAATATCTATTAGAATAAGAAATCGCGTGGGTATTCCTGAAAAACATCCATGAAAACATAATGGTAGTAGTAATGGTACTAGCAAATGTATGATTTTGTGTAACCTATTTTTTATAATTTGGACAGCAATCAAAACTATTTTTGGGAGCTTAAAATTTAAAAATATATCTACTTTCTAATCTGACAAAAACTAATTTAATCAATATATTTGTCAAAATTCTCACCTGCATAATCACCGCGCGCAATTACAAGTAATTATTTAAAACCTGATTTCAGAATTAGATTGGATGGATAGTGTCAAGTGACATTAATTTACTAAACATCATTTTTTATTATATTCGTGATTTTAGATAAAATCTTCTTCCCATGAATCGTTCGGCGCCAAGTGAACATTTTAATCTACCACGAAGATCTCATTACAGACATTTAATCTAATACTAAGGCTCCAGACTTAATTTAAATTTAAGTTAGATTATTATAACTATGTAATTACTTATTTATATAATATGCATGCTGTTAAAATCAAAATATTTGCTTGTAGAAAGCTTATTCCAAATTGCTATAAATTACAAGATTAACAATTAGTGATAAAAATAAAAAATGACACAGATTGCGGATACAACCGTATTGTCAATTAAAATTAAATTATATTTTTTTGATAACAAATTTTGAATTAATAGCAATTATTTAACAAACGTTTCAAAAAACTTTCTTATATTTTTTGTGTATAATGATCAATCTTATAACTCGATATTCGAAGTTATTAGTTTGAAACCAAATGTCATTGGAACTCAATCATATGCTTGAAGAATTTTTGGAAGATTGCCAAGTTATTTTACTACAGATCTGCTAAACGAGATGTGATTTATTATAGTGACATTTATTTATATCATTAGGTTATTCATCTTATATTAAAGTAAGAATAAATTTATATTTTTTATACAAATAAAAGACTAATATTTTTTGTTAATCTGTGTATTTGTAAACTATATTGCTGATTGAATTTGAATGTAGATACAATATTTTTGTACAGCCCGAAGTGAGCTGATTTATACATGTATTAAAATTGGAAGTTTTCAGAATTAAGATAAAATATATGGCATATGCAAAGGTTTAATGAAATAACATAATTCCAATTTACAACACAAAAAAATTTAAAAGAAAAAACTTCACCATAACATCGTAATTTCAATTCAATTGCGAATTGCCTCTAATACATAATGCTATCGTACAGTTATTTACATGCAAAAGCAAATCCCATTACAGAATGCATGTGCCATGGAAAACTGCGAAGTTCTCTTGCAATTAAATAAAGAGCGATTATTATTATCTGTGTTGCAATTGGCCGATTCACACTTCACACGTTCCAAAGGGAACGCATTAACTTAATAAACATAATAATGCTGCAATTACATCGGTCACCACCGTTGCTATTTGCAATCTCCATTCACCACAGGGGAGGAGAACCAAGAAAACTTGTCTATGTCACAATAATAGTTGGAGCTCCAACCGAAAACAACATTAGTTTTTGCTATTCGACTTTTCTGTTCCTAAATTGTTGCACCGAAAAACAACAGTTGTGACACCTTAGAAAAGAGACCAGGGACTTTTCTAATCATCACCCCAAAATATTTTTGTCTGAGTTGTTATTACCTCCATACGGACAACTACGTAGCAAGTACAGTAAATATCGATTAAAAATATGTACTATTTACCCACAAGAAATTAATTTTTACCCCAATTTGTAATTTACCCCGGTTCCTCGACCACTGCCCTAGGAGAAATAAATCAAGAAACATTTTTATAAACCTAACCTAAGACTAACTAACTAACTATATAATGTAAGTATGGTAAGTATAGTGTTCGAGATAATATTCAAAAACTATATTAGTTTCTAATCAGGTGTTATCCAAAAACCAGTTTCTCTCCAGCTTTTTTCTTTTCTTGTTGAAAATTGGCTACTATCTGTTTAGACGCCTATTAAATAATTGATAAGATATAAGATTAAACCTGGTTATCAATATAATCAAATTAAATTCATTGGAACGATTCAGCATAAGGACAATAGCGTTAATTTTTGTCATTGAGCATTTTATGTACGTAAAAGAAAGCCTTAAGAATCAGATTTGTGAAACAAAGAACGTAATGATCAAATTAGTTAATTAATTTCCCTACTGTTTTACATTACTACTGAATTATTCAATGTAATTTATATACAACTTGAAACTTCACACACAAACTGTTTATTTTTCAAAGTATTTGTTTTTTTTTATAAAGTTCAATCATCATTTTCCTAAAGTTTGTTAAGCACTGAATTTCGCGATAACGGAAGCGGACATGTACCGTGTGCACTTGCACATGCAATTACATTCCTCGGGCAGCACCAACCCGAAGCGGTGGAGGACTTTCGGTGAGATTGTTCGCCTGCGGTGTGATAAGAGAGGAACAGGAGAGCCCGAAAGTTTGGTGAAGGCAAGACTATACCAGGTAGTCGCCATGAACAGAAGCACAAAGGCGGAACGCCTGCCTTGCAATTACCAAGATTTTTTTGCAGTGCCGAATTATAAGCAAATATTTAAAAAACAAAAGGTAAAACATTGTATAATCAACCAGATCTCCAATGCATTACTGCATCATTCCACTTCCACCGACCATAAATTAAATAAAATATCATTTATTACGACAATAGATTTAGCATAAACCAAAATTTGGAACAAACTGAATATACAATTAGTTTTCAGCATTTTTATATTTTCACAAAAAAGCTTGATGAAAGTCATTTATTTTTCTTCAATTTTTATACAAATAAACAATTATTTTTGATAACAAGTTTGGCAAGCATATGATGTAAAAATGAATTAATGATCTAAATAAATTTATTATTATATGTTTATTATTATTTTTATGAACGAATCCACGCCTGTCTTATTTTTGTATTTCTGCCTAAAAGTGGTTGTTCGTTGACAGCGGACTAAAAGGATTACGAAGGTGAATGTGATGTGACATTCACAAAAAGACTAACTGTTTATGAGTAATTAAGACGTCCTAAAGAGTGGGACGGTTTTGGTAAAACCATAAAAATGAACATTTTTGAACATAGTAATATCAAATGCATCACATATTTTTTGAATGCAAAAATATATATTTTAAATGCTGCTTGGAAGATTCGGAACCACCAATGTGAATCTAGCAGTTTTCTTAACACGGTTTAATTTTTATTAAAAAGATTTCAATTGCTGATTTCTATCTATTAAAGAAGATTGTTTACGGTCTTGATTACACCTGCATTATCAAACATTATAAGCGTTTTCACTACATAATTAACCGTTACTAGTAGTTAATTAAGCTTCATGCAAGTAATTTTCAATATCAAAAGAATATATCCTCGAAATAAACAATTATAATTTCTATAATTTTTATATAAAAATAGTTTCGGGCACTTAAAAGTAGTGCTTATCGGACAAATATTCGCCTATTCATGCAAACGCAAAGTGATTTGCAAAATCTATTCTACTAATCAAGTAATACATATAGAATAAAATCAATCATCCAGATATCCCACTTGCATATTAATATATTACCAAGAATGATATAAATGATTACGACTACTGTAAAATCCTAAGCAAATGAGTCAGGAAGTTAGTTGAATTTCCTCAGAGAATTGACGTGAGTGAAGAAGGATTAAGTCATAATCACCTGCGGTAATCCGCTTAAGTAATTGCTCACAATAAAAACGTGAAAAGGGATTATATAAAGCCACTACCGAGCATTATGTGCTCTTTTCGTAGGTAAACCGTAAACTACACCAACACTGAGATAATAAAAGATTTGAGGAAATGTATGAAGCAAGTGCTTTAGCGTTGGGATTTGGTCACGCTTAAATTGTTGTCATTATGGAAAGAGGTAAAAAGGTTTAAGATGAGCACTGAGGGTAATAAACAATCATCAAAGGTTTAATAATAATATTTATTTGGTATATGGACTATAATATAATATACGAATAATTAGACTATGATGTTATAAACGAAATATCTTAATTGCCAAATCTGAAGCTTTTAATAGATTAAATGATAGATTTTTGTATTTCACAACTGATTTGGAAAATAGCCGAATAATTGCAAGTAACTTCTTTACTCCACGACATATCCATAATTTGACCAAAATCAACAAATCGTATATATCTTTATTAATCATAAATATTTATACAAATAGCCAAAGTGTGTGTATCCCGCGTTATCCTTAGCTTTCGATGCCCGAAGAATCAAGCGCGCAGCATCCAGCGCAGAGAGAGAAAGCCGAGAGCTCTGCCGGATGGTGGGAGAGACGGATCGAATGCAGAAGTTGCGGCCGGAGGAGATCCGAATCGTCACCGGAACGCCACGCCTTTAAGCCAGCGCTTTCGACGGTGCCGAACCCGCCCAAATATATCGATCGATTGCTCGACAGATTCCGAACTCAGGGAAATTGCTTCATCTCGAAATTGGATAATAATTTGGATTCGAGGATAATGTAGTAAAATTACTAATAATATGAATAATAAATAATAATAATAATCTACCGCAATAGTTCAACGCTTATAAAAATTCAACTACAAATTAACCCCAATTATATTGGGTATTGTTATTGGGTAAATCGTGCAAATATGATTAAGAAGCTAATAATTTTCAAAAAAAAAATATCTGTGAATAAGTCACAAGTGGTTAAGCCGAATTTTGGAAAAAATGTTTTAAATAGTGGTATCAATTATTTCTCTGAAAATATTGTAAATAATTGGTTAGGAACAAAAGTTAATGTTGCCCTTCATTTACAATTTAAACCTTTAAATTTTAAATACGCAATATTACACGAGTAATAGTACTTTGAAATCAAGCTTTGCAAAATAGTGAAAATTGACTTAATCACTTATTCACCGAAATGACTGATATATATATATATATATATATATATATATCCACGTATAACAAAAATAAAGTTGCGTTTATCAAATATTGCTCATGTAATTTTAGAAATTGTTTTAATTTATTTTTAAAAATTATGTCTTTAATTTATAATTCAAGTTCTATTTTAATTTTATACGATTTCTGTGTCTTCTAAATTATAAGAATATTAAATTTCAAACGATAACCAGTATCCACTCTAATCGTTACGTATATCAAAATGTTCTTTATATTATATTGGATGTATAGAGAATATACTAATAAATATTAGTTGACGATGAAAAATTTTGGTGTTAAAATTCAAAAACAAAATTGTGTAAAGATATCTTTAATTTTAAGAAAAGTTTGAAGATAATAGAGTATTTATAGCTCATTCACAAAAGCCCAAAAAATAATAGAACAAGGAAACGTATAAAAAAGTAATAAAAATGATACGTGGTATAAAAATATGTATGGAATTTAAAAATGTCATAAGAATAAGTATATTATTATAAAAGAAGAATATTCATATGAAACTCTAAATCAAGAAATGTAATTGCAGCAAGTAAAATATAAGTACATATATGGCAATATATAATAACAATAGCAAATATGTGGTTAAAACCAATCCTGTATCCTGAATCCTTGGTTAATTGCTATTATTTTACCAATAACTAAATTTTATTGAAATTTCCAACGTGATGCAATATACGTATAGGTATCTCGAATGAACCACGGTCTTTTCCTTGGGGTGTCAAAGCGCAACGATGTGTGTTATCGAAATGGAGATTGTTAATCGTGAAGATGGAAGGCTATTGTTGTGCCGTCCGATAGGTCGAGTGACGTTGGAACTCTTTGTTGTTAAATACGTTTTTGTCAGACTGACGTACTGTTGTTATTAGATTTCTGTTCGCGGCGCTTTTGTTATTTGACGCCGAAGAGACCGCATCAAAATCATAGGATTTGCAATGAGATAACATCTCAGTTACTTTACCAATACATATTCAAACAAACATACTGTACCCAACATAACACATGATGTTTAAAGCACAAAACAAAAATTCAAGAATTAGTTAAATCACTAAATTATTCAAATATTTAATTTAGAAATAATTACTTTAGAATTAGATTGTCGATTACTTCACTTTGGAGTACAGTTAAATATCTTGTTCAAATTATTATAATTTCTCGCATTCAAATATTCCACAAAAAGGCTAATAATGACAATCCTATACAAAAAGCGGTTTTATAATATATATTACATCCTCTTTGAACGCGAAACCTTTAGATATTTAGCACATCATTAATAACCGAAGAGTTGACAAGTAGACAAAAATGTACCACTTGAAAAAAACTAATATGATCGAGGACTACCTTTAAACTTAACACCCGAAATATTTTCTCCGGAGAAATATGCTTTCTCATGACACGGTTTGAGATCATTTAGTATTTTTTAGTTGCATTGGTAAAAGGAGGAAATATAAGATTAATAAAACAAAAAAACATCTCTCCAATAGATAGTATAAAACAGCAATTATAAAATTTCTTTTGTTTAATAGTATCCAATATTTCTTTCCAATTCTATTTCTCTGACTGACTATCTCACGGCTCAAGTGATGCCTTCGATCTGCCTAATAATGGATAACTTATGATGTCGTGAGGTCAAAAAGCCAAGAAAATTATTGACAAGCTCTCCTTCTATGGTCACAGTGTGTGGTCCGTACTAGTCAAATCTATGATTCTAATACAATCGGTTAATGCCAACAATGGCAACAAACGAAATGTAATATTAACCGCCTTATTAAAACTGTCTTGAAAAAAAAAACTTTCTTTAAGCACCGGTGTCATAGAGAAGATCATAATGGTAATTAATGATAATAAGAGAAAATTTTACAGTACATGTTTGTCATTGTTTATATTACAACTAGTTTTTCAAATTTAGTGCATATAGGCATTCTATTAAAAAAATCAATATTCTCTACCATAATATTCATAGAAGTTGATTTCTCCAATTTCAAAGAAGATTTCGTTTATTGTGATACATTATCTGGCCTATTATATTAAAATTAGTATTATTCAAAAAATTACTGTTAAATTCCATTCTCAAATCTTTGATATAAAATATTTCTTTTTAAGATAATCAGATGATGATACTGATTTAAATATTAGTGCTGATGCTAGCTCAAATATACACGTTATTTACTGTTTATTTATTCCAAATTGCATTATCATATTATTAATTTTTTTACTAAGCATTGAATAAATATTTTTCCTGTTAGCAAAATAAAGTCTGCCGACATCTACACAAAATCCATCCAACCTATCTCACGACCAGAGGTCCAAACCGACACCGTTTGGAGCTTCAGCTTAACTCAGCGCTGCCCGTGTAATTCTTATACAAATAAAATGCAAGTTGTTCCGGAATCAAGTTATTTTTCCCGGACATGTGTAACTCTTGCATTAGAAAGTATTATGCAACATGAATTCAGAATGCTAGTAGTAGTCCCTTCAAGTAGTCATAAACAGAATATTAATGAATGTAGAGAAGTAGGTAAAGGGATTGCTGATAACTATTCTCAAATTATCACAATCTTCAAAAGTTTTATTATCAGATTTGGTGAAGCCGATTGAATTGCCTGCAAAATATGGAGTGAAGTAATGATGAATTTAGTACGTGTAAATTTCATATTATCTTCAATGATTGTTCGTTAATTATTAGCAATCTTGTTATTTGCGCTAGATAACGAATAAAGGTTTGAAATGATAAGGTAGTTTTAGATTTAGCAAATATTTACATAATTTATTACCTACACGAGTTTTTAATTAAAGATAATAGTATTTAATTTCAATTATGAATAAATATATATATATATATTTACTTTATATATAAACTTTATATATAAAGTTTTGTAGTAAGTACAAAGGTTTAATAACCTCGTACCTCATTCTTCAAAAAGCTACAATAATGTGTGGAATTATATACTTAATTATCAAAAATATGATTAAAGTTTCAATAATCTACATTTTATGACTTTATAAAATATGTTTCAAAAATTAATAGTTTTGTATATACATGTGATGATAAAGAGTTAAAAATATGAGGCCCGCTTTCACAAAAATAACAAAAAGCTACCACAAAATATTCTAACTCTGATTGACCTCAGAGACCCAACATCATTTATATTGACGTCATAAAATTGATAATTCTAATTTTGAAATCAATTTACTGCATTATGCAGTGAACCGCAAGTATTCAAAAATCATAAATAACAATCAGTAAAAAACCTGTAAAAGGAATCCCATAGATTTGATTTGACAACAGTAGAAAAGTATAAACAAATTATTAATTGATAAATGATAAATAGAAAACTATCTCTTTGTGTGGTCTGCTTGTGTACAAACAGGGTTGTGTACTGCGGGACCATTAATCACCGTTTGAAGAATCCGGTGACCTGAACCTGTCTTTTCGGCCAACTTTCTTTGCGATTGAAAAAAATCTTTTGTGACGCCGCATACTCAAAATTATATGAAACAAAATGTTCATAATTATTCAGAAATCGAAATGCGCCATCGAAGAGTCGATATTCTTAATATGCTTCATGGTGTGATTAAATTTAGAAATATTTAAATAAACATCATATTTGTTTTTATGGCGGCAGAAAATAAATATGGACAACGTAATAAAAGTCAATAATAACAAAGTTTAATTGTTATAAAAATCATTATGTCCGGTTGTAATTACTCTTTAGCAAGAACTGCAACGGTAATGGCGATTATTGATGTTTATTACAGAAGATTGAAAAATGTAAATACGCATGAAGATTTATACCTATATAAACAAATATTTAAGCGCCTATAAGCTACATATAATATACATATCAAGGAGGAGGTTATATCATACAATATTCCGTCATAAACTTCCCTGCATGTATGTTTCTTTAAAACTAAATTTTATTTCACTTTTTGAGAAATTCATTCGAAAAGACACATGAGTTAGCTATATATAGAAATTACTACAATTAAAATTGGCGCATAAAGTATTTACAGTATCCTTTATCCCTTAATTCGAAGAGCTTTCATCAGTTTATTTTATTTAACATGTATGTACCTGCAAATCGACCATTATCTTCTGCATCTCCATCAGGAGAATCTTAACTCAAACCCGTTGCCTCCTCAATAGTGTCGCTAATCAACCGATAACTTTCTAATGTCACCAAAGAGACACAAAACATTTCCCATCACACCATTATATCAAACAATAAAAAACAGCTACAGAACTCCGCACAGGGAATAACAAAAATAACTGGAGTTCAAATAAAAAATCGACCTTACACTTGCACATGAATTAACTTCAAACAATGCCTCCAGGCCATGCACAACACACTAGTAATATGCCTTATGCGTTCACGTTGATGTTACAAAATAAACTCATAGTGGTCTAAAGGTGACATATGTGGAAAACACACGCGAAACCGTCAGATTCGTGCGTTCGTTTCTCGCGGTTTAATTGGCGGAATTGGCGCCGTGATCCGGATCGGTAGCCAATCGTGGTATTGACTTCAAGGACTGGTATACCGAGGAAGACGTTTAGTGACAACGGACAGGTTATCAAACAGTTTTTTTGTGAAGAAGCTGTCTAAGACGTGTGCAACCGATTAGATAAATAGATGAGAGTTAATGATGCTACTATATCTAACTTATAAGTACATATAAACAGCGTATACTCTCGCTTCCAATCGTATTATATCATATCCGCGATTACAAAAGTTCACTAAACAGGTATAGTGAACCTTGATCGCAGAAGAAATCATCAAAGTACATTAACAAACACAGCACGTTTCTAAATAAGAAACCAGTATTTTCCAATGTATAAACCAAATTATTTAGTAATTTGGAAGATGTCCCTGAGTATTCCTTCTCTAATCTAACACTTCACAAAAGAATCGAAAACAAAGATCTTTAGTTCAAATAAATTTTTCACTTGGGAAGTACACCACATATTTATGTTCACACCCACACAACTTCACTTTTACCAAAGTTGCCCCACTAAAACCTAAGGATTTTTTCTCAGTCAGTTTGATTTTGGTTGTGATAAAGCAAATAGAATGATTCCATTGAAAAATTCGCATTTGAACGTTTGTAGATATTTATATAAGTATTCATTTAATTTATCATTCATTATAAAACAATATTATTTAGCTCACACCAAACTGAAATGGCAGAGGATTCCTAATACTCTGCAATTGCATATTCAAAGTAGTTCAAAAATATTGCGATTCAAGTAATTGTATACTTTGTAATATTTAACACTTTATGAGACTTAATATAATAATTATATAAACGTGGTGAGATAGTAATTATGACATAATTACACCACTTAAAATAGCGTGAATCAACTAGAAGAATTTTTGAAGGACGGCCGCGTGCTGTCAAATTATCAAGGAATCGAAAGAACATTCATTTGCAAACGTTTCAGGTCTCCATATGTAACCAGTACTTCAACATATATATTTTGAAAAATAGTATTTTATATAAACCAACTCTAGTCAAAATTTACAAATATTTAAAAAAAATAAGTTATGGTATCTTACCAAATACCAGCTAACCCAAAATTAACAATGTTAATAGTATCTATCACACTCACCTGAAACAAAAAAAATTTAAGCATACTAAACATTTAACTGATTAATATTCAATAAAATTGAAACTGATCTGAGTAAATTAAAACAAATCAAAACATGGGATGTAGTAGGTGTACAATTTATAAAAAAAGTATAATTAATCGCAATTTACAGTAGGATTCCGTTGCGATGTAAATGAATGATTCAATTGCAATATGAGTTAGAGCAAAACTTGATCAAATTTATTATTGCAACAGGAAAGTACATTGCAAATTATAGGAAAAACCTACCGCGTCTAATTGATTAGAACAGAATAATTAAAGATCTTAAATAAAATAATAAATTAAACTTAATTATATAACAGTTTCTTCTCCGTATAAAATCGTCTAGATGTAGAATATCATTATGATTAGAAATATTGATTTTTTTTTAATTCTCACCTGAATAAAAACAGAACATTAACTAACACTACCATTCATTTTATACTAATAAAAATACTTAAAATAATTGTCCATAAATTCTCTGAACATCTATAGTTATAATTTGATTTGTAAGTTATTACATGTCTAACAAATCTTGTAAAACGAAATAAACATAATGCTAGAAGATTATTTAACATTATATAAATTCTGCACGATACCTCCTACACATGCACTGATTACAAATGAGGAATTATACGAAAAAATACGCACAGACCACTGATATGAGTCAAACTCCAGATTAAAATTACTAAAAACGCATTAATATGTATGTAAACTTCAGCAGAAATCCCAGCACAGACGTGCTGGCGGAAGAGTACATGCGAACTCCCGACACAGATCACAAATTCTAACATAAGTTCGCTCGCACTTGGGCAAAAAATGTCATAGTAAAAGGATTTAATAATGACACCGAATCTTGTTCAACAACTTTGTTGGTAAACTTGTCAAGTGGCTGGAAGTGGGATCATAAAAGTTTGCTCTTTAAACTGTTTAAATATGTTTATGTATTTGAAAATTATTAATGCAACATACTACAGACCGAGTATCTAGAATGGAACAATTACGGTGGAGACACGATTACATGATGTACAATTATCGGGAATGCAGAAAGAATATATAACTCATATGTATATATTGAGGCACTAAAGTAATCTTTGTTCATTCAATAAAGTCCATAAAAATAATTTATAGCATACGTTAAACACCGTGTGTATTAACTATACAATTCTCAATCAAACATCCAATTCATTACACATGAACAAATAACAAAGCACTATTAAATGAGTTATAATGCCTTTTTAATCAGAGCAAATATTTAAAAATATTTTAGATATTATATCGAAACAGTTCACTGACTTCTAGTTCAAACAATATCGTCAAATTAGCACAACGCACATGTGGAGTGAAAAAACTTACAATTATCAAATGATATAATAGTATATGGAATTAATAGAAAGAATAGGTTTTATTCATGTTATTATAAAAACAATTATAAATCACGTCGGGGTAACCAATTATATAAAGGAATTTATAGATAAAACCAAGTTTAATACAAAATATTACATATTTTTATATTATATTTATATTTATATGTATATATTCAAAATATTATTTCACATGGAAAATTATCAAATTTGCAGTAAAAATGTTACGCAGTAAAACCACCATAAACTTTTAATTTTTATATACCTACTCACGTTACTATGTCAAGTAGTAAAATATTTTAAAAGTTAATGGCACTTATAATTTTATTGCACTAATTTGGAAACATTGGTGTTTGTACAAATTATAAGAAAAACATGTTGAAGCTACAAAATAGACTTTGAAATCTACTTTCACAAAAAGGGGTTTTTTAATTATGAACGATAATATAAATCAGATATAACCCAATATCCAAATCGCATAAATTGTAATCGAATTTCAAATCTAATTACATACATTTCAATGCCAGAACAAAGTATGATAAATGTGTCCAAAATAGAGAAACTTCAAATTACCTATATATAATAGAATTACAAATTACGAATTACAAATTACAATACACGGTTCATGATCAAAAATAAGTCGTCTGTAAAATTACATATTATGGATTTACAAAGTCAAACATTATAAAACCAGCAATCAACTGATAACACGCGAATGGTCCTGAAATATTGAATAAAATTGATAGTTTAACATTTCAGTAATTATCTTGCAATAATGCATGTAGTTAAGTAGAGGCAGGCAGTCACCTCCCATCACAATAGAAGACTCTGGATCATAAGTCAATGACGACTCAAAGTCAAGGCTATTCTATATGATCATGTTAACAGAGTCAACATTACAAATTTATTCACAGTCTTTACATTTATGCAGAAATGCATTAGATCGAGATTTTTTATTTATTATATAATGAAACTTTTTATACGACCAGGTGTTGTCTACTCAGCGGTAAAAAATAGTGGCATTTGAAATTTATTATGTCATGTGTTCGATTGATTCTTGATTAGATTTCATCTACAACAAGAAGCTAGAGTTAGAGTCTTCTAACAAGCAAGAAAAGAAGCTAAAGTTAGAAGCATGAAAAAGGAGCTAAAGTTAGAGTCTTCTAACTTTAGCTACTCGTGCCCTACTACTACTGCTACTTTTTTCCACTTAAAGGGCTAATACAATATACAAAAATTTCAATTGATACTTCATTTTTTTTCGTGGATATAATCTTAGAAGATTTTGTAGATTATTCTAAATATAAGTTTTCCAAAATAGTTGTCATGATCCATTACAGTTCTAGTTGAACATGAAAACTGTCTACCAAATTTCTTCGTCTGCGTCTGAAGTGTGTAAACAATTTCACACCTGTGATAATAATAATTAAAATAATTTATACACTTGAAGCTTTCTATATATTAAGTAACACATCTGTTTTCTTTCGTTATCAGTGCAATGTTGAGCAATAAAAAAATTAAGATAGAATTTTCCTTCACGCACTCGTCATCACATTTCTCAAGTGCCTAGTATCTGATAAGGTAACTAGTTAATATCGCCGATAACCGGATTGCGGGCACGAATCCGCCTCTGACAACATTTCGGCCGTTTTACTAAAAAGTGAAGGTTATGGGTCAATAGTATTCATTCGCCTCGTAGCATTAGGTAATTTTAATAAAACGTTGGCAGGTACGCACATGGGTAATGGAGATAAAAATTTTAACAATATTATCCAGATTGGAAGTAAAGTAGTAAGATTTAGTTACAGTAGTAAAAGAAAGACAAGAAAATAGTGGTAGGGCGCATCCATTAATCACGGGAACAATTTTTAAAAGACTTTTGTACCCCCTACCCCTTGGTAATACGTCGTGATATTCAAAAATAGCCCCTTTTTCACCAAAGATCACGTGCATTTTTAGATACATAAATTTTTTTAAACAAATTTTTCAAATTTACGAAAAAATCGTTTTTTTTTTGAAAATTCAGGTTAAAAATAAATGCTTAAGTTTTAAAGCAAGCAAGTATTGTTCCCAGTATAGGTAATTATTTTCCTTTATAAGAATCAAGTTTGTTGCTGCTTTAAATTCTGAAAAATATCAAATAAAAATATAAAGTAGTCATAGTCTCTTGAAATTATTTTCTAGCCAAAGCTCTGTCATCTGTTCTCGACGGTGCAAACTATTGCCTGGTCTATCACGATTTCAAACCAATTCATCGCACGATAGCTCGCCTAGACGGCAGCACAAATTAGAAGTAGAACGTTGAAAAATTCAAATATCTGTATTATGGTAATAATTTATATATCTATAAATAAAATTTATATTTAAATGGTAATTTTTAGTAACCTTTAGACATTAAAATTTGTTATTAAATGGCAACATTTTAAATTTAATTTAAGGAAAATGATGGCGTGGAGAGCAAGGAAAGAAGGAGCTAAGGTAAGTTCATCATCAGGAGAATCATATTTGACCCTTTTTCCAGAATCCCTTTTGCCTACCGTTACTAAAACGTAATATTTATCACTTTTATCCTTAAAAGTGATAAATATTACTATTTTTTTACTTCAAAAGTACCATTTACAAAAAAGTATCTATTAAAAAAATGTTATTAGATGATTACATTAAATAATTTCTCCCTCCTTCAGAATATGAATAATTGCATCAGGAAAAGATTTATTTTAATTAACGCGGATTTATACGAAGTCTGCCTTCTTTTATCAATTTTGTCTTTTATACATTTGGTCTTGAAATAAGTTCATAAAATAGATTCAATTGTAAAGATGAATCCGGTTTCCTAGACTCTCTATGTGAACTTGAACTTCGCACGTAATATTTGTCCTTCAAAATGATGACTTACTGAATTACAACTTGATAGATATCGTCAGATATAATAGTCTTGTAATATGTTCATTGGTAAAATAAATAAATAGTTCATAATTTGCCTTGTACACAAAACTATGGCTTGTGTAATCAAAACAAAATTGAAGATTGCGACAAACGCCAATGAAAATATTATTGAATATAATTAGAACAAACAAAATCAACAATATTAACACAAACTAAGGACTGTGAGATTAATGAGTAAATGATGAGCTAATTTTCAAAGTCTAATTAAATTAAATTGATTATGATTTTCTAACATTCAGAATTTCATGGCAACAAATATGCGTAGGTACGTATCATGTACTATTTGGAGCAATGTTTAAATTTTTTTGCTTGTTTATTTTTTCTCGACCGAAAATATCCCAGACTCAGACAAATATTTCACGTGATTAGAATTATCTTAAGACGTACACAAGCAACAACAAGCTATTCTAATCTAAACAGTCATAAGATAAGTACATTATAACAATTATATGGAACGATTTACGTATTCATAATACATCATAGTAAATCATATGATTAAGTGCATAATCTGATACGACACAATCAGGGAGATTGAATTGGAAAAGCCTATTGAAAACGTAAATGCATCTGGTTAATATTATAAGGCTCATTTGTTGAATTAATTTTATATTATACATTTTGCTATATGTTAAAAGTTGATCATCATCTTATTATATGCATTAATTTTAAATATTTTTTAATGTTGTATATCTTAGTATTATATTTTTCTGCAGAAAGCTTGAAAAATACTGAAATTCACTGTTCCATTTTCTCTAAAAACTTTTTTATTAAGACTAAAACGCGGTTTGATTTTATATATTTTTTACTTTTTATCTTATACTTGTTAATTCACAATGTAGTCATATCTATTAATGATATTATGCTATTCATTAAAATTTTTGAAAATTTATTATATTAAATAAAAGCTATTGTAACATATAATGTTTAAATTATTCTACCAATTTTTACTATACAAAGTAAAAAGGTTAATCAATCAATTAATCCTATTCATCTATAGCACTCTATTTCCTTGTGCATCAAACTTCTACTACCAAAACCTAGTAATTTAAGTATCCTCAATAAAACAATATTTTTAATATTATTATTCAAATATGCAAATATGTTTTTTGAAATTCAATTAAAAAACTTGTTTACATAGCGGTTTGAATTCGCAAATAGTTTTATTGAGAACGTCATTATTTAATTAGTAGTATGTTTATTATAAATTTAACATTTGCCATCATTTCATTATATATATTAAATTTTAAATATTTTACAATTGTTATCTATTTTATTTTATCTTACTTGATAAATTCTAGATCTTGGAAAGTAAATTGAGAATCTACTTATAGATCAATTAACTACTTAATCCTAATGAGTTAAGTATTTCTCAATATAACGGTATTTTTAATATAAATTTCCTTATCATTGATATCAGGGTTTATATATTTTGATTTGCAATTGTTCACATAGCGGTTTTTTGCAAATAATTTCAATGAAATTATTTATTAACTTATAATTATATTCTCGGGTGGGTGATTCGGAAACGGACGTAAATTCGGCGCAAATGTTCTCTGTCTCATTGATTTACACCGGCGCAATTTGCGAAAAGTTTAGTCTGACAATGAGTCTGGTCTAGGCTCTGCAATCGGTTCACTAAACTCAGTGTCCTTGACACTGACATTGCTTTTCGTGAAAATACACATATCATACAGATATAGATTGAATATATACTATGTTGATGCTGATGCTAGACTACGCAGACGGTGCCCACCTCTCCCAAATTCATTGTGTATACACAGGCCGCAATAGCGAGATGCTGCGAAGGATGAAAGAAAATGGGAAAAGGGTGGGAAAAGGGCGAGAAAAGGCCACGACTTAGGGGATAGGTCGGGTTCTTGAAACTCAAAAGTATCAATGACACTCACAACTCAGAAACACGGAGAGACATAGAGTAATTAAGATCTTGGAGACTCAATTTAAAGTAATTTTGGTCAATTGAATTGCATTTTTCCATTTTGTGCCATATATTTTTAACAGCAGCGAGTTCTTTTAGCTGCTGTGCCGATTTCTTAAACAACGTGTTTTTTTATGGAAGCCAATCCAAACAATGGTCATATCTCTGTAATACTGATAAATTATATATTGATGCAGCAAACTTAATGCTAATGCTAAAAAACATTAACATAGGTATCTATATTTTCCTTCTGATGAAAAACCCGTAGCTCTAACTACTAAGCTACGATGAAGCCCTATTAAAGTGGTATAAATATATGTATTACATATTTTTTATCTATTTTACGAAAAAAACTAGAGATTTTATTTATAATCAATAGCAATCCATCTACGAGTATGTATATCAACGTGTATATCATAATATATATATATATATATATATATATATATATATATATATATATATATATATATATATATGTATAACATGTATATCAACTATCCATTCTACTGCGTCAATGAAAAAAGAAATATGTGCATGGATTTTTTTCGAGAATAACAAACCCACGCCAGTTGCTTGCATTTGGCTGTCAGTTTGCCAAATCGGGCTTCGATAATGTTTTCTGGTCGAATTTTACAGCAAAATGTTTTATTTTATTTCGGTATTTTCATGCGAATGCTGTTTTCGAAGAACGAGAAGGACGCATTCTCAATTTATCACAAAAGCTCGCAAGAAAATTCATTGACCTGCATCAACGCTAATTGATCACGACCTTGATCTTGTTGCCATCTAAGAAAAAAATACTAAAAATATTGTTATTGGCAGGTGATTGTTTTGGCAGGTTAGTGTATTTTTCAAGAAAAGGATTTTTAGGTGATAAACGCATTATGACAGCAATGTATAAGAATAGAAATTAGCGGTGCGCTCAAGGTGTTTTCACTAAAATTCACCTAACCTAACAGACAGTATTATCGAATGATTCACAGAGCATTTGTAATGTGACTGATAATAGAATGTAATAACAAGGCAATATATTTTTGCAGACGGTTTTTTATCACGAGTTCATTTATGTTTTTTGCCCGCAAAAATTTGGTTGTATGTTTTGCAACATAACAAAATAATCCATAACTGGAAATAGAATTATTGAATTGGATTGCTATTATTTTAATTTTAGACCATCTGTTTATATTAGGTGCATGTATTAAAAAAAATTAGTGGAAATTATAAAACAAAAATGTTACATATTAAATAAAAATGTATTTTTAAATTCTATTAGTAAAATTTGAAAAAGTCACTCAAATTATATAGAAAAGCCATTATTATTCATTGTTAGCATAGCACCATGAATATTGCTGATATCTGATGTTTGATTTTGAAGTCTGAGTCACAAATTTCGTATTAGGGGTAGATCAGTTAATATTATTTATTAATTACATTAGACAAGTCCTTGACATTGACTGACTTCTGGCGCAATCTTCCCAAGAACAAACAATACGGCAAGCAGACTAAAACATCAGGCCGCGGGCCGAGACGCGGTGCGGTGCTGCGGTTCGATATTTTTACTCGTCTGCTTTTTTACGCGGTCTAATAATATGTGAACGGGTATGTTGTCATAAATTATGCAAACACAGACCATACTGATACATCTACCACTCGATATAGCATTTACCATGTACACAGCAAATTTAAATTTCAAATAGAGGCTAACTTTAAATGTGCCAACTGTTATCGAGGAAGATAAAGTAACAGAAACGCCCGTCAATCGGAAATAAATTATTTGAAAAGAATTTATAATCGCACAACTGTGAAAAAATCGTAAAAATTGCAAGGTTGCAATAAAAACGATAAACGTAAACTCGATCACCGATGCTAATCAAATTTAACGCAAATCTTATATTCGTTGCAATTTTACACATATTCCACTACTTTTAATAAAGAAGGTCTGTATAACGATTTGTATTTGCATGGTGGGATTTTTCAATATTTTTGTTGTAAGATTGTCGAATTATAATTCTTACGAGCGCAATAAGGTTCATTTTACCTTTAATTTATTGGTGCACGTACGTATCAAAATTCATTATTGGATTATTTTATATGTACATATACCTAGGGTTACATTTTGAATTGCCTAAAAGGTCATGCGACGACCCGCTCTAACCTGAATACGATATCAGCTAGAAACTGGCGATACACATAATAATTTATGCGCGGCGCATTCGTACATTTGCTCCGGCCCGGTAAAGCTTTATAGCCCGTGTCATTGATACAAAATTTCCCCTAATTGGATAAAATACTAATCGCTTTTAACTTTCTAATGTCGATTTCAATTTGCTAATGATCATCGTAATAGCAATTAAAAACTTATTCAAAAATAAATACCATTAACGAAAAGCAAATTATACACAGATAATCATTCAGTCAATTCACAGAAATTTGAAGAAGGTAAATGAAATGAGTGCTGCTCACTCCGATCCGTTTATTATGGTGTAGAACACAATTGATTGGTAACCCAAGAAAAATAAAAACAAAAGAACTAAGCAGAAAAGCTATAAAATTGAATTCCTAATCATTTCTACTATTAAGTCCAATTAATAAACTGTATAGCGTGCAATAAAATTCATAAGCAAAATCGTTCGCTGCATAGTACTGCAAACGATCTGAACAACATCTAAATAATGCAAAAGTAATTATTACTGAATGACGTGGAAGAATGAGACATCTGCAATTTAATAAACAATTTATGACGCAGTGTTCTAGAACTCTATAATTATGTATTGAAGTAATCGATAGCTAAAGTATTTAGAAAACTTGTTAAATTTATCATGAGTTTCTAAAATGGTATGAAATATATATGATACTTCACTACCGCAGAAGATCAATATCCTTCTATTGATTATTATATTGCATTACCAATTTTTCTATTTTGAAAAAACTGGCAAATTCTTGCGTAAACCAAATAATTTTCCCAATTCAAAGTATAATCCGACAAGAGGAATTTTGGCCCAATTACTCTTAGCATTTAATAAAATGGCTTCAATTTTGAATTATTTTTGGTTTCAACGCATGTTCTCCATCATAAAATTTCATGGCAAAAGTTATTTTTAACAACACAAGTAATTAACCTTTGCCTGGTATATAAATAAATGCCCGATCTACAAATAAGTCAGAAATGCATAAAATATCAACATAGAACATATTGATTGAAGTGATAGTAAATCGTTGAATTAGAAAAAATTCTGGCTCATTAATAATACCGCTTTTTAGGATTACATGCCAGGAGGTTCGACAAAAATAAGTCTCAGTCTGTCGCTGTTTTTCATTTTAATTTCAAACATATTGATGTATAGAGAGAAACCGAAACGGAATGCTAGTGGTACAAAATATGTGTAAGATTTCTCTGTATTATGTCAACGTAAGTTTAATTTCACGTTCAATTTTTAAAGCTAATAAATAATTTACATTTTAGGAAATTGTGTTTGAAAAGTTAATTGGGAATTCTTTTGAAAACGATTTTAATATGTTGATTTACGATTTAAAGAGCCAATTACGCAAAGGATAAAATATGATAATTGAATACAATAGAATAGATATAATTAACGATTCCAAAATAATTAATACGAAAATATAAAGAGCGTTTATAGAATATTGTACAAAATACTATTTATAACGATTACATACGATTTTAAACAATTATGTATTAATGTTATTCGCGATAGTTGCTCTAAATTCCAAAGGGCTAAAGGCCATGTCAAGTATTGATTTTAGATCTGAACTATTCATTTATTTACTTAAGTTATTAATAAATGAAAATGTAGAACTTCAAAAACCTACTCAACTGTATTCAAATACATATTCAATTTCGGCGGAAGAGAATAAAATAAAACGCCTATTATGCATGTACATAATAATGAACACATGCAGCTTGGACGTTTTGTTCAGAACGTTTTAAATCGATTCATTATAGATATAAAGTGGTTAAAATATATATAGTGTAGCATCTAAAAAAATAGTATGTAAATAATAAGGTCTTACCAAATTTTCCATTATCTACCGTTGAGAAATAAAATTAGAACTTAATGTATTTGAGCCAATAATATATTCAAGAAATATCGGTCACGAACTTATATCTCATATGTATTAGCATATGAAAAACTTTGCGGATTATTTTTGCCAGTAAATGCAGTAGGTACTGGACCGAAATACATGGCGACAAAAATAGTTTGGGAATGTGAATGAGCCACTGAGGATGCATTCGCTGCAGAAAAATGCACAAAAAATTAGACGAGGCCGTTGCGTTTCTGAAAACAAAAATAATTATTGCTCAGACACAATAATAGCACATGGTCAACAAGCGCAGATAGTTAAGTTCATCAGATGATCACGTGTGCGACAGTAACATATATTATATATGCGGACGCCTTGCTGCGAAGTTGCGTTACACGTGGAAAGCTTGGGATTGGGATTGCGAAAAGGCGAAGGAGAAACAACCCTCGCAAAGTCCCACAAGGTAATAAATCTCTTCAACCTTCGGATCTTTCACGATTTGTCGACCCATTTTATATTATAATTGACGATAAAAGGAAAACAATTGAAAGGCAAGTGTCATATTAATAATGAAAACTTTTTCAACGAACGTTCTCGATTCAACGACAACGAAGTGATTTTTCAATATTCGCTATATTTAATTAAATTATTTAATGAAATGTGAATAGGTTTTATTAGATTGGGTTTTCATACCAGTAAAAATCAGATTATAGCCGAATGATAAATAAAAACACAGTAAACAATCTGATGACCAAAATAATAACTAGTTGATATTGGTATTTTGCCTTGAGGCAAGTTACATGAACTTCCCGAAATGTATAGATAATCGATTTAATTAATAAAAAATTAATTAACTTACGAGTGATTAAAAGTATTCCGAGCGGATTTATTACACATAAAGAGCACGTTAACTCGGAGTATTTTCTAAAAGCAAATTTTGAACTTTGATTTTGAATTTGAAAGATTGGACTAGTTTCCGTAGGACTTTAATGATTCAGTGTGCTCATTAAGACCAAGTACTCTATCGTTATACCAAGTGAATCGTCTAATTTTAATTTTAACAAATGTCAAAGGAACTTACTCATTTTCTCAAACTTTGATGAATTTTTAAAATTATACTACTTGTCGTAAGGCCGTAATATTTTCGTAAGTTCTATAAGACCATGATATATGTCGCCAAAAAAAGTTCCATAAAAAGCGGCTTAAATTATTTTTTCAACAGTTAATTACAAGAAAACGGCTCGGTAGATTTTCACCTAAAACTAATCAGTACAATGCCCAACTAATATCTTTCGAACAGTTTTTGATTTTTCAAAATCGATTCGGTAGAATGAGCTTAAATGTGGACAAGAGGTTAACCACTTTTTTCCAAATTACAAAAAAACGGCTTGGCGGATCGTCGCACAAAACTGATGAGCCATAGTGCTCATCGAGATACATCGAATGGCTTTTAAATTTTTGAAATCGGTCCAGCCGTTTTTTTGAGAAAACGTCGATTTACGGCAAAAAATCTGTTCACATACACGCACACACACACACATACTTTTTTCCAAATTTAGTCTCATTCGATTCAGAATGGCTTGAAACGTCGAGAAAACATAAAATTAGCGAATCGAATTTTTTGAAGAAAACATAAACTTCTCCTTCGGGAAGTTAAAAATTCACTAAGTGTTCCCAACCTTCTGATCATTCATCATTTGTATAAAAACTGTATAAGTATGTTCATAATTGCCAATCGATAATAATAAAATTTAAAACAAATCATGTATTATTAAAAACTCTTTGAACAAACTCTATTGAAACTTTCAGGTAAGTTTGGATTTCTAAAGCGATATAGGTAAAATTCATTTTATGATTAAAATATTTCCTTGAGTAATGAGATTTTTCAATAAAATTTGCTATATGTGATAAAATTATTAGAAAAAAATTTTGCAAGCTTCATTAGATTGGTATTTCTACAGAAAATTTAAGAAAAAATAACCAAATGACGAAACAAAAGCAGAATCTGGAGCACAAATGCACAAATCTTGAATGCATAAATAAAACAAGTTAGATTTTAAAGGTAAACATTTAATGTTAAAAGTGCATAAAAAACACCAATACATCAGCAACAAGCACGGAAAGCCAAGTTTATTCAATTTTATTTTTATCCAATGACCCAAATGCTCAATTTCTACCAACAAAAGTGATAAAGTTATACTTATGTATTTATAATTATACATGCGTAAAACTAAAAGAGAAAATACATCTGACTCATATATAAACAATAAAAACACTGCACGCATGCGTTATTATAATTGATTTCGATTTTTTACTAAATTTAGTACACGTAGAAGAAATATTTACCAAAGATTAGTAATTGATATGATATCAATTGGTATAATCAAATACGGAATAGCTCATATAAAATTGAAAGTCGTTACATCATGCCAGCTGGCGGGAATCTGTGATTAGATCTCTACTCGACGAAACAATTAAGAATGCAAGTCCGAAACAAGGGCAACTGGTGTAGCAAGGACGTCCGACGATGATGATGATATTAATATGGTTGCAGTCAAATGCGATTATAATTTATAAATATATAAAATTAAATAGTTTAGAGCATTAAATGTCTGATGAGCAGTATTAAAATTTACGTTACTGGATAAAATAGAAGAACCAAGTTATTTGGGGCGTCCATTGATCACGTGGGCAACTTTTAAGGATTTTTTTACCCTCTCCCCCTTGGTGAAGGAAAAACATAGTGATATTTAATACTACCCTCCCTTTTCCTCACATCATGTGCATTTTTAGCATATAAAAAAACGTAAAATTTTGGATCTTTTCTTAATTTGTGGTAAAAAATAATACACGTGGTATCTTACTAGATCCTAAATAAATACATGTTTTCTTCTATATAAAAATGAATACGTATATTGTAAAATTCTCTCGTTATTTTACCATATTTATCCAGAACCAACAAATGGTTCGCAAGAAAATTGCATCAACAACGCACAGATAATTTAGAATATGGGCATGTTTGTGAAAACATAATTATCAATTTGCAATTAATTTATCGTTATCAAATTAAATGATTGCTTCATTGTGGTATGCATTTTATAGGTCAAATTGTGGATTTGTGGATGACCGAAACCCTATTTAAGGAAGGATTATTTCGTAGTAACTTTTTTCACATGCTTCTGGTGTTATAATGCTCATTTTATTATATTTAATATGTTCGAATTTACTGTGAAACGAGTAAGATGTTGATTGTATAGAAATGATTACCAGAAGAATTAATTCCTAGAAACACATTTGGCAGAAAAAGATCATGATCCAAAGTACGCAAACGATAAAGTCTCTATCTATTTACTGTAAACAAATAATTAAAACGCAGTAATAATATATATAAAATATTGTATAAGTATAAAAAAATATTTAGTGTTACTTCGTCGGGAAATTAATTTCCACAAATTTAAATTTATAACAATTATGGATAAGTGGTACATTTGGCAATGTTTTTGATTATACCGAAATGCGCTTAATAAATTCTATTTATAGGAACTCGTGCCACATCTTTGGCCACAAAAATAATCTTGATCACAAAAACAAAATACGCAAAATATCATATCGAACAAGATCGAATTTTCTAAAAACAATGCTTAAAATAAATATTTTTAACTATTATTGAACGTAATTAAGACTCCAAAGTTTGGTAGTGGGAAGTCCCAATGAATCATGGGTGGCATGATGAAATACTGCGAAGTTTTGCAGTGTTGTATATATATAAAGATGATGAACTCACAAATACTTATCAATGGTGAAACAATAATAAGCATACATGCAACATTATAAAATATATGTATTAACATATATTTTTATGGATGTAATTGTGTAATTACACCATTCAGGTACATGAAAGAGAAGGCCTGGTTATAACTCATCAATAAGGTTAGGAAAGGAGACAAAGGCAAACTAACTACAATAGTAGCATTTTATTGAAGGTAAGGATTTCGCTATTTATAACGACTTCTTGCTAATATTTTCTCATAATATGATTCATTTCATTTAGTATGAATTAACTAAGAAAGATTCTGCGTTTCAAATAGAACAATAATGAGCAAACAACGCGCACGGTTTACACGTGCGATCAGTCCTACGTTTTTGGACGAAAGTTTGGTAAACAAGTATTGGCTTTGTTTGACAATAGTTAAAATATTTATGGGTACGTGTGCTTAAATATTTAAACTGAATGAAATAATTTATTTAGTAAAAATATAAATAAAGAAGAAATACGCAATGGTATTGGTAAATAAATGAAAAACAGCAAATTTATAGCTGAAAGTTAAGCAAACGATATTTTTATATCAGAGCAATATAAAATAAGAAATTTTATCGGCTTGATAGTCATGTTATATGCTTGGATCGACAACTGAGTGTTTTTCGCAACAAAAAAGTTAAATATGAATGATATCTATAAGAGCATGTAAATAATTTATAAAATATATTAACTGAATACATTAATATTTAATTAAGACATCTACGATGATTAACAAATCCAATAAATCGTATAAATTAATTAGCCTAAATACTTTGCTCTATACGAACTGCAAAGATTGGTAGTGGATAAGAGAAAATTATAAATTATAAATATTTACCAAATAGAAAGCTTCATGGCGTAAGCATTACAAGATAAAATTTCAATTGTATTGGTTATCATATGAAAATAATATTTTTCGTAGTTTATAATAATTTTATTAGATTATGGTTTCCGATAACGAAACTGTGTTTGTTTTACTCATTATATATTAGAAGACCAACTCTATACAATTCATAATTGTTGATATATTAATTGAAGGTCCTTTTTGGATAATTTTCAATAGTGTCAAGGTCGCTACTATGGTAAATTTATTATCAAAAATAAATAATTATATAATGAATAAAACTAAATGATAAAACTATACGATAAAATTATCCCAATGTCATGAATAAATAAAATTTAAAAATATGAACAATTAAAAATATCCTAAACTCCATTGTTTTCTACTCTATAAAAATCGTACCGCCACATATTTGTGTTGTAAAATCGATAAACAAATTCACCGTCACATATTTGCGTAGTATTATTTATAAACAAAAATACCGCATATAACAAATAAACTAATATTATTAAAATTTCCTCATATCACGGAAACATAATAATAGAGCATAACTAAGCCGACCCAAAACGCGGACTGAATTTGCATAAATATGTGTTTATAAAAAAGACCTAGATTTATGCACAGATTTGGGTTAAATTCAAGTTCTTTTCCGCACATACTTCAATATTATAATTTTTCAGAAAAACCTCGTATTACAAATTCCGAAATATAAATGTATAAACATAAAAAAGTATTGATAACTATTATTCAATATTTTGTTGTCGCTATTAGAAATTTCATGGTGTTGAATATAAT
Source organism: Ctenocephalides felis (assembly GCF_003426905.1). Classification (NCBI taxonomy): domain Eukaryota; kingdom Metazoa; phylum Arthropoda; class Insecta; order Siphonaptera; family Pulicidae; genus Ctenocephalides; species Ctenocephalides felis. The sequence continues at coordinate 8,137,645 of NW_020537646.1, read as the reverse complement.
ACCGGTTTTCTACCCACGTCAAAACCTTGGCGTAATAAGACTTGATAATATAGCACAATAATTATAAAAAGAAATTTATGACGAGGTAATGTAGAAACAATAATATATTTATACTGTATATATTTATAAATAAACGTTTGAGATTTGTTCAAGTAGATGAAAAAATTCCACGACAAACTTTGTACTCCATTATAAACAAATATATAAATAAAATTACAGGTTTATTAGAAGTATATCGTGAATGAATTCTGATAGTAGTGTATGTGGGTCATATTTATTCATTATGTTTCATAATGGGAATAATAGAAACTTTAATAATCAAATTAATAGAAACTATTAGAAATACACAAAATCGAGTTTCACTTGAAAACCGCTTTTTGATGATTATTTTTATCATGGTTAAAAATTTATTAAATCGTTTCATTTTTACTACCAGAAAGTTAAAATAAGTTTATATTTTGAAGATAGTTGTACATGTTTTTTATAATTAAAATGAATTGCAAAAGATATAAACATCTGAATGAAATGAAACTGTTTTCAGTATTACAAAATGCAAACGCAATTGAATATAATAATAAATGCAATGCTGGAAGGAACAATTATATTTTACACTTTCCAATTGAACATAGAAATGTCGGAATTCATAGTTTAATTGTTTTAAGATTTAATAATTCTACATTTTGATTAATAATACAAATACAGTAAACCCTCGCTTTACGCGGCAAGTGCGTACCGTGCAGTATGGGAACCGTGCTATAAGAAACTCGTATTTAACATACAATTCAGGCTAATTGGTAGTGCGTTCTATGGAACCTTACATAGTGCAGTATGGGATCCGTGCTATGAGAGACTCACAGTTGGTACAAATCGCACCATTTTTATCGCGCTGTATGGAGACCAAGAAATACCACTTGAAGTAGGAGTAATACGGACGAAATGACATGTAAGGCATTGACACGATTGACACCTTATTCAAAAATTGGCGCGACGCAGTAGTCAGCTCAAACGTGTTCTTAGGCGGCTATTATATAAACAGGCATGTCTAAAAGATAAAAGTCAATAACAAAATTTACATCAATACCCTTTTGCACAACGAACTTATGGGCTGTTGACCAAATACCGTGTAATAAGAAGTCCGTGTAGTCGGAGGGATGTCGGATTTTTAGCTCCGTGTAGTATGGGAACCGTGTATCCAGAGTGCCGTGTAAAGCGAGGGCCTACTGTACTAAGTATTTTTATGAATTTTTAATACCAATTCCCCCAAAACTAGACCATAATAGGTTCTGCTGGACTATCTATAGTCAATATTGACTTCATAAAAAATGATAACAGAATATATGCCATGGAAACCTTTAAAAGTTCATATAAAAATTCATTATCTTCCTTCATATTTCTCTATCAAATTAACATTATAACAAAGTATAATTCTCATATATTTCCATTGTACATCATTGAAACGTGTATGTGGTTTTGAAACTTGTTTTGCTGTGGTAAATATACGGAAGGCATCAAATTAAGTTCAACAATCCGTTAACACTAGAAAAAAAACTCTAGAAATATTATTATAGGCGTTAACTTATAAATTTGCCATCGGTTTTAATAAAATATTATTTTTGAATGCAAAAGAACATATCATGATAAAGTACAAAAGCACAGTTACTTTAAACTGAAGTGTGCTCATGAATAATAATAAACAGATTGAAAAATTATTGAGGAATTACACGTCAATTATTAGCATTTAATTGGTACTAAAAATCATAAAGCGTTACACGAATATTAATGAAATGGGTAATTATTTGATATATGATTTGATTCACTTTAGAAATATATAGACTTTTGGTTTATGAATTATTACTTGCTGAAGCAATAATTAGAATAATACCATTAAAACATCCTTTTTATTCGAAATCAGACAAATTTTTCATACCATAGATAAGGAAACATACTAAACAAATCTATGTTAAGAGAAACGCAAGATTTAATTCCTTGTGCAAAACTTAGATTATAATTTTATTTCATCCAACTCAAGTACCTACTGGTTTTATTTTAGTTTACACATATTAAAGGCGGGGTTTCAGTAAATCATATTCAACATCCAAATTGCATATTTTAATTAATAAAGCACACAGACTTATGTATGAGACTTATTGTATTCGTGAATATCCTTTTTATTTTGAATTCAGACAATATTTCTCATAATAGACGACCGAAATCTAATACAATCTAAAGTATATGTTGAGAGAAACGTGAATTGTGGAAAGATAATAATCTTTTATTGTAAAATTAGATTAGAAATATTTTTTCAACAGCCTAGGTCCTGTTCAAGCACAGCCTTAGTCATAAATACTAAAGGCAGAGTTTCAATCAAATATACAAAAAATCAGAAAAAAATCATATTCAGGACGAGACAAACCTAGGAAAATCTAACACACAGGAGAAGAAGAAAAGCTGGAATTTTGGAAGAGTTTATAATTTTTTCCAAAAATCAGATTATAAAACTTTTTTGTGATCTATGTCCAATTTTGCCAAGGTAGAGTCAATGCATCATATTTGTAATCTATATCACAAGTACCAGACTTCACTTCAACTGCAAAATTAAATACCCCGATCAAAAATAGATGAACTTCTGCAGGAGTATGAAAATCCACATATGCACGAAGTCATAATATTCGTCTGGCTTACCCATATCTACATACATCGCCCAAGTATATAACTCTACCTGACTTTCTATGACCTTGTTGGTCAATGTCCTATGCAAGAAATTAATAATTCTATTTCAAAAATTACTTGTAATGAAATATTCTGCAAAAATCATCAACAATTAGATCTCGGTCACCTTAGATAATAATCGAAAATACGAACAATTCGCAATTAGAACGGAGTAAGAAGTAAGAAGGGTTCATGCTCGAAAGAGTAACCATCAGCAAATTATAATAATCACCTTCTATGAAATCTTTAGAATTAATATTTAGTTAAAAAGTAATTTACTCATATTCAGCGCAACACTTTATTTCAAAATTGTTTTAGTTTTATATATAATTATATTTAGGTATTTTGATGTAGAAAGTAAACAAAAAAGCTCTGTCAGGATTGTTGTTTTATAGAATACAAGAAAGTCCAAAGACATTAACAATAATCAATTCTATTTATTTATTCATCCTAATCATTTTGAACAAGAGTTGTTAAATCTTGAATTAAATGATCTGAATGAATTGATTAATATTAATTGCTTTTAATATTTTTGAGATTTTCTTGAACTTTACCTTAAGAAAGAATCCTGACAAAGCTTTTCCATTTGCTGTGACCAGAAAAACAAATGGTAACATTTTTGTAATTAATTCTTACCATTTTAATAAACATTCTGATCTTTTGTACAGCTTTCTTCTTTAAATTATTCGAATAAATTCTATAAAATATAAACCTGCTACATTTCATACAGAAATGTTTTATAATACTCGTATACAAAAATCAAAACTATATATATACACAATATATATATATATATATATATATACATATATAATGGTTGTGGTAAAAATTAGGAATTATAGAGATTATTACCTCTTGAGTCAATTCATCCGAAGGCTCCTCTTTGATGTCTTTGGCTTTCACTATAGTTTCAGCAGCTTTGTGACTAGTATTAGGCATAGTTTTATAAAACTCACTTGACATACTTGAACAATTAGAAGAAAAACTCGTGCTTGCACGTTCTCGTTTAATAATCGTTTTTTCCATTTCTAGTACCTCGGATATTTCTATCGGAGCACTTGCCATATCAAGACCATAATTGTCTTTCTGATTAAAATATTGCATTGAGGTTACATCATTGAAATCATTCAATTCAAGATCTAACAACTCTTGGTCGAAAAGATTAAAATGCATAAATAAGTCTTCTTGAGAATGAGGTAGTTCAAATTCATTATGATCTTCTGTTGACACAGCTGAAGCTTGACCACTCTCGGCTTCATTTATATTTTCATGGTTTACATTCTCTGCAGACAAATCAACACCGCCTCTGTTGCCATCGGCTTGAACATTTAACAAATAAGTCTGAACATCAAATCCTCCTAGCCTTTGGTATCTTCCAAGAGAATTCAAGTCTTCGAATAAATGTCTTTCATAACTAAGAAGCATTGTATCTAGATTCTTCGGATGAATTTGCCTGGGTCGTATCAATGTTTGCACCTGTTCGAATGCCCAGCCATCGTGGTTAGCTGGTAATCCATGGGACCCTACACGGGTCTCCAAACCTAAATAACTATCGGGATCAACCCTTAAAAGACTTAAAACTAAAGCAAGCTGCAAGAGCTCGTCTCCATACACTTTCTTCAAGCTCAACATGGTAACGGTGTCTTAAATGTAAAAGATGTATTAATATATCACAGGCTTGTATTAAATCCAGTCAAATAAATGTTCACAGCACATTATTGTCAGTTACAAACACATATTTTTATATAAAGTCCCTGGTAAACAAAATGAATTGCACAATAGTGTTCTAATATATTTCATATAAGTTTTATTCATGTTGAATACAACAAGAAAAACAGTTTGAAATATTAGACATTTTATTTAACATGTCTATGTGTTTAATAATTTATATAATAATCGAAGTTTTGAATATTTACGGATTTGAAAATGCACTCTTCAAATGTTGGCAGAACGATGACGAATCACATCTGTCAAACAAAACACCGATTATTATCTCGAACGATAAATGTAACCTCAACCAAACGAAAGTTCTATATTTAAATTATGAATTAACAACGGCACTTGAGAACATTTCATTTAGGAAACTTCACAGTTTTACTTCTTAATATCCTATAAACGAAACTTTTGTTAAAAATCACGATGTAATATCACAACACAAGTCAAAAATACGAAGCGAATATCTATTATCCTTCCTCGAGCAGAACGCAAGCACGAATGACTAACTTCGTTGAGTTTATGCCAGTCTGACAACTGCGCCGCCGTATAAATACGTATGTACCTTCAATGTATAGCCAGGCGCGAAAATAATACGGATAGAAATAGTATTGGCATTGCACGCCAAATACATATGAGTGCAGATAATTCGATACAAATCAAGTGTAATGTGTGTAATTGTAAAAAGACAGATTTGAATTGCTATACTAACGTGTATACAAAGGATAATGGATACAAAGGATAAGGATATGCCCGGAGGCAGAACTGTCAGGTAACGGAATCTTGGATTTGATTCTCTGCAATATCTAAGCTGATAGTAACTAGATTATGCATTTTAGGTCCAGCAAAAGGAGGCAGATAGAAACAGGATGTTCCTACATTATCTAAAAACATAGCCTATTGCATTTGAAATAGAAAGCTCCTTCATTACACCACCGAATTCTACATGTAAATGTCAATGATTTTAATTCGCATAGATACGAAGTAAGTACGAAAATTAAATTGAATATATTTATAAATTACTGATATTTACTATATTTATAATGTCCCGAGCAAAAAATGCTTTGGGGCGCATTTCGATTTTGGTCTTATCCGTCAACTTGCTGAAGAAATCATAGCTCCGAAGTTAATTCCGAACCAGCGCAATTTTCACCATACCAACTTAAAAGAAAAAATATTTACGCGTCTGGGGATGAAATTCCTTATGGTTTTAGCATTAACCATTAAAAACCCAATAATAGTTATAAATTATAATTATAACCAATTATAATTATAAATTATAGTTTTAATAAATAGACTGCACACTATCTGGATATTCACCACCAAGCTGTGGTGTGTGGTACTTGGTACTACTTCTTGAAATGACCTGCAGAATCAGAATCGCGGGGTCCAAAATTTTGACCCACCCTTATATATATATGTAATGGATGCAATTATATATATAAAAATATTTTTACTATATAAAGTTTAATATTTAAAGGTTTTAATATATTAAATTTTAATATATAAAGGTTTTATATAAAGTATTCACCAAATTTAAATAAACATTGCATGAACTTAATTACCATTGAATGAAGAAATCGGAACTTAAAATATTCATAAAGGCCTACGGTCATACATATTTTATTTGTACGTCATGAACAAGCCGAAATACAGAAGTCAAAGTGCATTTTGTTATTCATAAGTACAACTACTCTTCTTTTTTTACTCTTTAATTTCCATAAAGATAATTTGGACATTTAAAATTCATTGTTGTTTCTATTGAGCATATGCTAATGATAAAAAGTATCATAGTATTTATTTTGAAGAATTATTTCTAATCAAAATTTAACTATGCAAGTGCATTCGATTGTAGAGTCAAATGCAGCCTGTTAACTGTGGGACCACCCCATAAACCCATGGAGCTTTTTGGACAAAATTTGGACGATTTCTTACACTCTCTTAGTGTTTGTGCAAGCTTTGGTTAAATTTAGATCTTTTTCTACATGAGGGTTTTCCAAAATTTGGATACTTTTTCATATTCTCCTTATTGTTAGTATGGAAGAGCTTAGGTTAAATTTTAAACACCTTTCGTCAAGAAATCTAAGCCAACAGAATTAAACAGTTTTCAAGAAATCTAAGCCAATAGAATTATCAGTAATGTGTATATTATGGCAATAAAACCTGATGCATAAATTTCTCTTAAAACCATCTCAGGGTCTTCACAGAGTAAAATGATAAAATTGTTACTATTGATTTTATTTATGTTATTGATATTAGAAGAGCATTAATGATATATTACAAAAATAAACATACCATGCATGAAAATTTACGTCTTCGCTTGGCTGACTTCCAAACTTCGAGTGTTTAACAAGGGAAAGTTAATATACATGCAAATAGACTACAAAGACCTCATAAATACTAGCAATGAATTAGAAAAAATATTATTAAAAGTATTTAATATATATTATTAATTCGAATATGAATCCACACATGTTAACCTTTTTGAGGAGCAATAATGGGTGGATAAAGGTGCACAGTTGGATGTAAAAGAAAGCGAAGGCAAGATCTTAATTATTATTGTGGTATTTGCTATACTAAATATTGAAATTTAAGAAGACAATTAAATTAACTTACCGATAAAACTTTGCGGCAGCCAGAAAATGACTTGTCGAGGGGCGTTTGAGATAAATCCGGAGATAAACTCTCCATTCTAGGCAAATCTTCAATTTCCATTATTTAGGCCTGTAACTGCTCTAAAAAAAACTAAAGGTTAATAAAAATTTTATCAACTTGCTTTATAAGGATTTTATCTATGTAAACTAAAAAATGTTATTTTCAATACAGATATTTTGGTATTGAAAAAAACAATAAATCAAGAATAAAAATGAACTTTTTCTGGGTTTTCAAATAAATTCGTATATATAAAATATCATTTATCTGAACAAATAATATTCTAAAATTATCCAGTTATATATATATAAATATATTTTAAAATTATAATAGCATCTTTTAAAAAGTTTGTTTAGTGATATGGCTGAATAGGATATTTTTTCATATTAGACTTGCGCAAATAACTCTTGTTTTTTCCATTTTTACCATTCATTTTCTCTATTTTCTATTTTAACTTATTCTGCACTTATATAAAAAACTTCTAACAAATTATTGCTGATTGAATATATATAACTAAACTTTTCGTAGGAAACCTAAATGATGTTACTTTTACGAAATACATTACTTCAACGAATTTCTTTCTATTATTAAATTTTAATCAAATGACATTCGTTTTTTAAATTTTAATTTGATTTAAGAAATTTATCTTATTTTTGTGTATATCATGCATATTGTGTATCTCTAAAAAATCATATTAACTTAGGAATCTTGTTCTGCACTTGTATAAAAAATCTAAACAGAGATGATTAAATAATTATATTCAAAGCAAGCAAAACCTGTATATGTATATCATAAAAATTCTGAATGGAGAATTTCCAGTTTTCCTGAATAAATTAGCAAGATATTGTTAAGCTAACAATCACCAAAGTCGTACTACTATTTTTATACAATTCTGGTCGTATTGGGTTAAACATCATAAGTTAACATAATTTGTTATCTTAATAAATACTTTATCTGTTAGACATAACAGATAACTTTTCTTTATTTAGAAAACTCATAGTCAGTCTATTATCAGATTAAATACATGAAAAGAGATGCGGGTTCGTACAAGAAAATTACGCTTAATCACATGTTTGTTAAAATATTACATGTAACATTTGTAATATGATGTAATATAGCGCAAAGTTTTGTAATTTATTTAGTAATATAATTTAGTGAGCGTATAGGTATACTTAAGTAATTTTTGAATATTATGCCACTTGCTGTTATATCAAATACATTAAAAGTATTCAGAATTATTTTTGTAAAATAATTAATAGTAGAAAAGTTTTCTATCCATGAAATAATATTTAACCAGGTCTAAGTGGCACTTTGCCTTAAGGCAAGTTTATAAATAAATCACTTCTGTAAGTTTATAACAGTATAGAGTGTTCGCAAAGATCATGAAATATATCATCATGTAAAGTTTCATTAAAACCTTAAAAAAAATAGAAAAAAAAACGAAGAAACGGTTCGACCGTCCTTTGCTAAAAACTAATCAGTAGTTCAGGATTTTTTGGAAAAACCTTGACAAAAAATTTTGCATTAAATTAATTATAAAAATACGGTTCGACCGATTTACACGTCTGGAAAGTAATCAACGCAAGTTTTTATCGAGTTTTATCAAATGCTTTTCAAATTTTTGAAAATGATCCAACCGTTTTTGAGTAAACGACGGAAACCACAATAGATTCAGAATAACTTCAACCTTAAAAAAACATAAAATTAGCAAATCGAATTTTATACCAAAAATCTAAACACTTCTTTCAGGAAAATTTAAAAAAAATTGTTCGATTTTTGGTTACTGGAAAGAGTGTATCCACTTTCCATGTTAAGAACCTCATACCAAAATTTTTGTTTAGCACAATAGTTTGAAATCATATTGGTAATGGATTAAGAATACTTTCTGAAGATTTTTATAATGCAATATTTATGAAGAATTTATTTGAATGAGCAATATGTACGTTTAATGATGCATTAATTGCCATTTGAACTTTGTACAATATATGATTGAAAATGTATCTGAAATATATAGTCGCTTGATTTTAAATCAAATAAATTACAATTAAAATTTATATTTATACATATTTTCATCACCAAATTACATATCACTTAAACACATGACTAACAACTAATAACTTCAACTTATATATAAAATTAGATAAGAAAAATTTTTACAAATAAATGTTATGAATGAATAATATATAAATATTTTTTTTATTTTAAATAATATAAATAATGAGAAATAAATTTAATATATAGTAATTAATCTTACCAATTGGTTCGATACTCCGCTGTTAATTGTTATAAACAACGCGCACAATGTGCACATGAACTTCACAACAAAATACACAATATTGCACTACTTGATTTTTAATATATATTAAATAATAAAATAAACCATATATTCATAAACCGTTTGATGCAAGTTTTGTATTTTAATAATTTTTAAATATTTTATACTAAATTAATATAATTTGACTATAAATTATTCACACTTGTCCACAAGTAAAATTGTTGCTTGCTTTAGACTGACGTCACCGACATTATCAGGCAGAACGTTTAATACTTGTACGTACGTTAGAGTTGTTATGTTATTTAACAAATCGGTATTTGTGAATGTGTTGAAATCATTTTTTATCGTTGAGAAGAAATGCCCAAAGATACATCTCTTCAAAATAAGTTTATGTAACAAACTAGATACGACTACAAATCTAAACGATTTTTCCTAAATTTTTATAGAATTAAGTTTAATCCACAATATATTTGTCCTAAATCAATATTTTTTATATTCGAATAGAATATGAGGTCTTCAAAATATTCTCGACCAAACAAAAATTTATAATGAATGATTTAATTTATTTTCATAACTTGATTTTTCAAATATTTGCAGGACATCCTACGTTTTTCTTTAAAACCTTCCCTCAATTATTACCAAAAAATTAATATTTTTCTGAATGAAATTTTATAAAAAAGGTTTGTAATTTATTCGTTACTAGTTTTTTCATATTGAAGGTTATCTGGTCTGACCCTGGTTGATATTCGATATGTATGATTAATTGACAAACACATTTTAGATGTATGAGAGTGAACTGTACAAATATTAACATCTAATAGGAATCTGCACACATCATACGAATTATATTTATTTTTATATATTTTTTTACGAAATACAATTGATATTTAGACTATATACTAGTTATAATTAATAAAAACTTTAAACGAGTTAAATTAGGAACATATAATAAATATTAAATAACAGTAACTAGTAGTAACGTAAATATTATCTATTTAAAATATTGTTTAAATTATATATCTTAAAATATAAAAATACTAATTGCAGATGATGTATAACTATGCATGGTATTACACATAAATTCCTAGAATTAACAGCAGATGTTCTAAAACTAACAGGAAATGTTTTTGCAAAAATGAGTATAATCGCTCTAACCACGCTGTTGAAGTAAATATAAATCTTAAATAATTTTTATTCTAATCAAATAAAATACCGATAAATTAAAATTTACTAAGATTAATTATGAATTACTTAATTGATTCAATCCCACTTTGAAAATCCGCCAATGTGCTTAAAATTTTCAGGAGATCCTATATTTTCCTTCGCGAGCTTACCTATTTTTCTGGGTAAAGTAGGAGCAACTTTGTCCTCGGGTTTTGGAAAGTAGTTTTCATAATTTGTTCTCAAAGCTGCAGTCACAGTTGGTCCTACAAATTGGTTAAATTTGTATAATTGATTAGTACTAGAATTAATAATAAAAAACTTAGGAGATAATTGCTACTAAGAGGATAAAAGAACTTTTCACAACATGATGATAAGAATCTTTGTGTTATATATTGGTTGTTATGCACTTTGCCTAGATAATTAGTAACATTTTGTATTTTTTAAAGAGAAACAAGCATTATTGAACTGTAATTAATAATTATAGAATAACATATTCCGATTTAAAAATCGCAATGCAACCTAATTGTCTTGAATCAAAAGATAAAATGTTGGCCTACACACATATTTTTTACAAATTTCGATGTAAAAATATTCGGAATGAGTGAGAACATGAAATTTACAAATAAGCTTATCTACTAAAACATAAACTTCTCCTCCAGAAAGTCAAAGATGTCCAGATTTAGGTACTTACGAACAGGTGTAACAAGATCAGGCCGCGAATCACTTCTTTTGAGCTTGGGTGGAATAGGCGGAGCCTGCGTGCGATTTAGTGGCAAGGTATCTGATTTTCCAGAACTATCTTTAATCTTTTGCATAAATTTAGCTTTTGTTTCCATCACCCTTGGCATAGAACTATAATCGTGTGCAATATCAGCATAGTCCAAATTTTCACTGTCATCTTTTGTATCATTTGATTTATTAGGTAATTTTCTGTCACCCACTTTGAAATGAGATATAGTAGAGTAAGTGACGGAATCAGATTTTGGGGATGAATTGAAAATAACATGCTTTTGAGTATCATATCTTATATTTTGTTGTGAAGCATCCTTGCGCTCTTCCCTGTTTATTCCATTTTGAGAAGTATGTGAATTGGATTCATGATTCATCTTAATATGACTAGATTTGGTCTCATGAACAGTTTCAGTTTTTAATTTTGGATAAAAATTATTGTTTAAGTTCATTTTGACTGCTGCATTATCATTTCTCTTCAATGAATTGTTCCTTCTAAGTGAACTCCTAAGATTTAATTGATCGCTCGTAACCAACTCTGATAATATTTCATCGATTCTATTAATATCTTCATTGCTAAAATGAGAAAAATTAAATAATAAAATTATTATATATAAATAAATAATAGTATTTAAATATCAAGAAAATACTACCAATATTATACGAAGTGTAAATAAAGAAAATTTTTACCTATTTGTGTCACCAGCTCTCTCGGGACGGTGATGCTTATCAGCATTTAATTTCTTTTTGCTATTATTTTGCATTAAATCAAAAATATATGCTCTTGTTTTTGTATCTATAATATCACATTCTTTGATGCCCTTCTGAAAAGTTAACTTAGATTTTATAAAAATTACACAAAATAGCTGATTATTTAAATTACCTGTTCAAAAAATAAATAAATGTCTTCATTCCTCTTTGCGTACGCCAAATCTGAAAAACAAAGCCCAATGATTCCTTAAAATAATATGAAATTTTATTTCCCAGTAACTATACCTTTTTTAGCCCTTTGCGTTTTCCTATTAGCTTTATCAATAGCTTTCTTCATGATCTCCTTCTCTACATTATCAGTATAATTCACACATACCATTCGTTCCTGTTAAAATATTTCACATAAATAAAGTAATTTAACGACAACAATAATAACCAGTACAAAAAATATTGAAAGTTTTGAAATTCTTAAAGAATAATTGTAAACGTACATGAATGTTTTACATAATTGGATTTCTTGCCAAGAAAATATGACACATCGCGCGATTAGAAAGATTTTGTGATAACTTGGGGCTTGAGGAATTTATGAAAATAATATTATGGTTGAAATAATAATTAGAAAACCTAATTTGCTGAAATAATAACATTCGTGATGATAAAAATTTGCGTTGTATATTGATATCAAAAACATTACGTCCAAAACAAGTTCATTAGGTTTTAACAATTGAAAATAATTAAACATTAGGGTCATTTTAAATGACTCATTCAATACATTATTTGTCATAGATTATTTTGATTTATCCTGTTATTATAATGAATCGATTGATAAACAATTATTACAGATTGAGTCATTTAGAAATATTAATAAATGTTTTCAAAGAGTCTTTCCTGGGCGATATGATTTATTTAATAATTGGTTTTCTAAAAATTCATCTAACTTTTTAAATCCTAATTTGATTCGTTTTCGTTGCGAAATATTCTGAGGAAGTTATCTAGAACTATTATTTAGATTTTTATATTATATATAATATTAATATTTTTTATTAGACATAGTTTCATTACTATTTGATTACTTTAATCAAATTTAATAAATATTTAATATTCAATTAGCGGTTCCAAAAATTAGGCAAATAATAAATATATTTTATTTTGATATAGATCCCAAAAATTACGTTGTTTCATTGACGTTCTGAAGAAAAATTTTATAAGAATATAGTATTCAATTAACGATTGTTCTAATAATTAAGCAAATATTTTATCAAATTTTATTTCGATTTCTGTAGTATAAATTTTAATGATTATTTTGAGTTCGAGATGTCAAAAAAATATTTTGAATAAGACAGTTTAACAGTTTTTTCAAGTAATTAAGCAACTATTGAATCAATTTTCATTTAGATTTGTTTACTATGAATTCCAAAAATTACTTTGGTTTCATAGAAATCCAATTTAATAAGTATTTCAATTACCCATGTTTCTATTTCTTTACCTTTGTTTCATAGATGTCCAGAAAATCTTCTGGGCTGTTAACAAAAGCCAATTCCTCCAGCGGGAATGAGCACAGACAAACACCTCTATTTGTGCAAAACATTTCTAAATGATAGCTCTTAACTCTTCCAAAATCTTCCACCAGAGATATCAAACCAGCATACATTTTTATTGCTGGATCATCTGTTTTTTCCTTGTTCTTCCACGTCCAAACTTGGCCATAGGCAGATGATAAACACTATTTGAAATATTAATATATTTACAAATCTATATAATATGATTTATTCATTTATTTTTTTATATCATTTCCAAATTGTTGGTTTATTTTGGAAACTTTCTAAAATGTCTTTTTTTTATTTAAATAATTACCAAAATGTTCTCTCGAATACTAATCGAAAATACTAAAAACATGCTAATATATAAAAGAAAATTTTTAAACTTAGCTAGTACTTAAGTTAATTAATGCATTCTGTTTTTATCCTATCCCTAATCTCAAATCTATAATATATATCCACTTCTTATGTCCTCCCAGGATTTTCTAGAAAGATCAAATTTTCAAAGACATAATATATCCATGGATTTTTTAAACAAAGTTTTGGCCGTATATTTTCATCAAATATACAAAGATGGATGAAGATGAATCCATGGATTTTTTTAACAAAGTTTTGGTCGTTTTATATTATTCAAATTTTCAAAGACATATTTTCTGAACTTTTTCCAATTTTATTGTCAAAATATTCAGAATGACTTGGAATGTCGAGAAAACATAAAATTAGCAAATTGCATTTTCTTTCTGAAAAACGAACTTCCTGCGTGAAGTTAAAAATTTTGTTTTGGTAATGATCATGTGCTAGGGTCCTAGAACTAAAAATAAGGTGACCATGGACTTTTTTGCATGGACTACTTGAATGTGTGTGAGAGCGATGGGGGGGGGAGGTGTTGTTGGTGATCTAAAAACTTATATGCACATTTTTTTGGTTCAAATTTTCTAGTTGAAATATATTTAAAAAATATATCGGTAATCAAACTATTTTTAAAAATCCGGGACAATTCGGGACAAATATTGCTTGTAGAAAAACCGGGACGCAACGCGGAAAATCGGGACTGTCCCGGACGATCCAGGACGTATGGTCACCTTACTAAAAACATTATTATATAAAAATGTTTTTAAATGATTCATATCCTTAATGAAAATTTTATGCGCGAATTAGCTTAATTAACATTACAAGTCTATCAATCAACTAATCAAAAACTTGAGATGCTTTTTATTATAACCTAGCACAAATTCTAGAAAAACATTATACATCAATAGATTCTGCACATCCAGCACAAAGACTTCAGTTATAAAATTTGTATGTACCATTCAACTTACGCGTTTATGAGATCCCAAATATTTTCTGAAAAACTCCTTCTTGTCGTTCTCCATCTTAAACACCATATCACCATTGCTCATTTTGCAAGTTCAAATGTTCACAACTAAACACAAAATTTCTGTCATAGACTAATCACACTTCTTATCTCAATTGTTAAAACATCGCGGCATTTATCTTATCGAATGAACTCATCATCCTCGCACACACTGATACTATATGCTGAATAATTTGATAAGAAATTTGAAAATAATCGGAATAAAAGACGAAGGCGACTTGATGTTCTTCGTCCGGGATCAAATGGAGAAATGAGCGATCATAGGCCGAGAAAAACACTTCAGCTGGTAAACTTTGCGATGAATGTGTTAGTCGGATGGGGAACATAGGTACGCAATACTTAGGCAATACTTAGGTGAGCAATTGGGTAAATATATGCACATGGTACAACTGAACACAGGTAATATAATCGATTTTGAAAACAACGTTCATTGTTTTTAAATCCCAATATTCCAAAATACTTTTTTAAATCCCAATATTCGCAAACAAAAGGAAAAAGAAATGAATATGTGCATTTATGTATTTTTTATATAGCAAAAGAAATATTTCACATGTGCCAGGCAGTATCCTCGTTTCTGGTAAGCATGTATCTCACTCCAAGTGCATTTCCCCTTCTCGAAAAAAGGAATGCTAATGACGAGCAAACTGAGTCTCGACTTGTTTCGAGAAGCTAATAAATATAAAGCGTTATGTTTGGAGCATAGCTTTATACAGATCAGAACCATGAGCCTATGTGGAAAGCCGAAACGGCCGGAAAGCCGTTTATTAGCCACTTATGCCTGATTTTAGTTTGCTGATCATACATTATGATTGGTAACTACATCAAATCAAAACACTATTGGTGCATATTATGGAATAGTTACGAGTACTTAGCAGAAATTCCCATCCTAGACCATTTGAATTTTCGCTAACTGATAACTAAATCAGATTATATCAATATCACCAAAGTACGCAAAGGGTCATATAGACATCAACCACCTTCATAGATCTTATTTATTTATTTATATGCTCATGAAAATAAATGAATAAATTCATCTAAATAAATGTATCGCATAAAGGTGGTCGATGTGGGTATGTCCCATAGATAAACAAGTATAAATAAGTATGACCCTTAGAAGAGCTGGAGACGAACGGAAAAGATAAAGTGGATATAAAAGATAACGAAGAGAAAAAAATAGTAGAAGAAGGGAAAAATCTACTGAACACAGTCAGAAAAAGCGAAGTAAACTGAGTTGGACCCTTAATTTCTGCTGCATTATGTAGTCGAAAGTAAAATAGAAGAACTGAAAGGACTTGGAAGAAAAAAAATGAAGTTGATTGATTGATGACTTACACGCGAGAGAAAATACAGGCAATTAAAAACACAACACAGAACCAGGAAGCATAGCAGCAGAAGTTTAAAAATGTCAAATAAAATTATAATAATAAAGGAGGGCAAGGACATCGGTCTAACTATGATTAGATTTATTATTACCTGCGATTTTGGGAGGACATCTCCTGTTAATATGCTGTTGACGGTGCAAGCAACCTCTGACATCAATATCTTTCTAATCCTGAACCTGATGTACTACTACTCTTACTCAACACCGTCTTTATACCATGGCGTTGCCCACTAAAACGCGGGCAAAAGAAGAAAAGGCTATCCGCATCTAATAAAATATAAAATTCTATGTTTTCCTTCATTTTATAGATTTTTACTTTATCCATTATTATAAATATTACGAAAACCTAGATATTGGTTAATAATTTATTTATTCAAATTTAATATTTCATGACATAATTGAATTAATTAAAAATTTCATAGGACTAAAAATATTTCCAGAAATAAATAAAGTCCAAACAGTAATTATTTATAAAAAAATAACTTTACAATGTGTATATACACATAATTTACATGTGATATTAATTATCAATATATGTATCTAAAATACGAATCTAAATTTTTACACTTAATATAATATAAATCTTTTTACATCTATACAAATTATTAAAAATATAAAATATTGGATCTTCCTAAGTTTATTTACATATTAATTGCAAGAGCAATTCGTTGCAAATAATTTGAAAGGCAATTCTATTCTAAATATAGAACGGAAACATGTAAAAGTTAAAAATTAAATGAATACACTATAGTATACGGTAAGAATTTTTAAAATTTTACAATCAAAATATTGAAGTTAATTTTCATGAATGCACACGCAATTTAATTTTTTTTATTTCAATTAGCACGTGCATATGCTGAGCATTCGTATATTATAATACAGAATAGTTTAAACTTATGTCTATGATAAATTCTCTAAGCCCAAAAAATCTGTTTCTCTAAAACTATGTAATACTTATTAGTAGAATAATTGTTAAGTTATTAACTAATTAGATTTTGGCAACGTCGTTACAATCTTTAATATTATTCTGTCGTTTTGCCTACTATAATTGTCTTTTAAATTTCACCATCCTAAATAAGTAGATTTTATATTATTGTTTATATTCATCTTCAATTCACATCCGCGTTACAAATTTCATATTACTTTTTTAAAAATCTATATCTAATGTTTCGTAATTCGAGATTTACAATAAAAACTGAATGATAAGCAAAAATTAAACGATTTTTACTTCTAAACAAAATCTATAAAGTGATTAAAATTTCTAGAGTCCAATCACTCTTTAGATTCAACCAAAGGAAAGTAGATAAAACCGTTCTGGTCACAACATTAACTTTGAACAAGAACCACTTGCTGGTTTATGAATATAAAAATACATCGCCTATACACAGGTGAAAAAACGCTTTCTTTATTTATTCACTTTGTTTTACGTTGCAAATCGTTCAATTGCCTAAACGAACTGGACTTGAAGCTTGATTTAAAACACTTTCATCTTTAATATTGCTTTACAATAATACATATCACAAAACTATACTATTACAGTCTATAATACATGACTATCAATTGCAATTTAGGAAAAATACTACTTTATTCTAAGCTCAAATCCCTTCTAAATATAATATTTTTACAGATATCCTAAAACGACTGAAAATACAAACTGTTAAAGTCGCGATATTAGTGTAATTATTACTGTTCGAAATTAGTCAAATTCATGGGCAGTTATAACATTCATTTAATCACTCATTATAACATTCATTTAATCAATTAAAGTGATATGTAATTAGTAATACTTCTTTTGGAATCAATTATTGATAATATGGCAAAAAGCTGAATTGATAATACTACATTTTAGAGGCAATCGGGTATTTTAATCATGGAAAAAAATCTCAGCTCCGACCGTACCCAAATATATAAAAAAATAAAATTTAATTCTAAATATAATAGAAATATATGACATCCGCAATATTCATTCTACTAGAAATACATGAAAGCACATTTCAAATAATCGAGGAGACTAGTTTAAATAATTAAATAGTTATTCACACACTTTCATCATAACGAAACATCGATGTTAGTAGCTTAACGCCGGGATCATTGATTTTTTTTACCAAAATAGATATAATTTTATATTTAAGCACTTGTTAGTAAATTGATGATTTTACTAATATATTAATGAATTAAATAATAATTATTTAATTGATAATTTCTAAATAGATTTAATTGAGTTCATTTTGATTTATGTTAGAATCTAATATCTTAACTCATGAAGCTTCTTGGATATAAAAATTATTAAGTTTTTTCATAGTATGATTGTAATAAAACCAAGTCAAAAAAATAAAATCAAATTGTTTAATATATTTATACAATAAATTTCATAATTTGACGAAAGAACAAAAATAATTGAATATGTCATAAAATTATGATAAAAATCTCATTTTATCTTGTTAGGATATTCCTAATTACTTGGTTTTATTAAAATATATCAATAACACATATTAAGTATAATCAAACACATTTAAGTCATTTGATTAAACTACCCACAGACTCACATAATACTTCGATAACTTTAGATCCAATCATCTTCATCACTTATGGTATCGTTATCTGAACTATCAGTGTCGGGATTGATTGCAATCTGTCTGGCCATTAAAGCTTTAGCTAAAGCACCAGCCAGCCCATCCATTGGACGTTCTTCTGTTTTCTGATTTGCATTTACGGGGACCTAATAAAAATGCACATATTGTAAATCGTGAAGGCATAGTTAATATTATATTATTATTATGTTATTATTTGATACGTTACCGATTTTAATTCAATGCCTCCTCTTATTTCACTCAATAAATTCGATCTGCTGTCTGATATGGGAGCTTTAGGTTCAACCTGTACTTTCTACAAACAGAATAGTATAATAAAATAACACAGTTATTTTGAATGTTAATTTTAAACTATTTATAATAGTAGATAGTATTCATCTTACCCTAAGTGTAGGAGCGTTTCTGATACTATCCAAGAGCGCAGCTCTTGGATCAGGCACGGCCGGCGCGCTGTTTTTATTTGAATTCAGATTGCTTAAATTTGAAGCCAAATATGAATTGTTATTTTCATTCCCTCCTGATGGTGATTTAGGTGTTGGCATATTATTCAGTAAACCATCAATAGGTGGAGGAGGTGGAGGTGGTGCTGCTGACGGCTGCATGAGTTAAAGAATGAGAAAGGAAAAAAGATTCAAAAGCAATTAATTTAGCAACTAACCTGCACCACGGGTAAAGGTGGTGGTGGTGGAGCAGCTGTAGCACTTGGAGGTGGTGGTCTAGCTGCGGGAGGCCGTGCTGGAGGAGCTGCAGGCGGCGTAGGAGGTGCACCAGATGCTGATGCTGTTACACGCGAAGGGGGTGGTGGTGGCGTACGTCTATTAACCTGGAACAAAACATTATAGCAAATTTTATCATTATTTTAATTAATAGTCCTTTAAGATTAAGATTATTTATTCTTGTTAAACATAAGGTAATCTATATATTCTTCACAAAATCATTCCACTAACTAGAGGTTTAATTTCAAACTATAAATTCTTGACCCGTCAACTCCCCACTTTATCATTAAATTTATCTTAACATTTATTTCAATTGAATGAATTTCAACTTACTGGAGTCGTTCTCGACGGAATAGGTGGAGGTCTTAACGTCTGCTGTTGTTCTCTCTGTTGTGGTGGTTTAGTTTCAACTTCTTGTTTTACTGCATCCATACCACCATGATCACTAATAAAATCATATATAAAGGTACGCGTTTTCTCATCTCGCAGTTCAGTATCTGATATTCCCACCTGTAATTAGAAGAAATCATGTTGCAAATAAATTCCCAGTCCAGATTGTGAATATTTTTCTATTTGTCATATTATAATAGGAATAAATTTACAGTATTTAGTATAAAAAATATAATTTTACCTTATGGAAAAATTCTTTCAAAGTTTCATCTACTTTATCTTGAGAGTCGGGACCCACATGGAAAACATGACGGAAGTTTTCAGGTTGACCTATATCTTCTTTCCTAAATTTACCTCTAGGAAGCTTGTTCTTATTTTTTAAACTGGATTCCGATAATTGCATGACTATAAGTAAGTATAATGCACAAAACTATTATAAAAATAATAGTTAGATTTTTGGAATTTATAAAATCTACATAAGATCTGAATATTCAGTTCTAGAAATACAAATCACATTTTATATACCTTGTGGTTTATAATTGTATCCATTAGGCATTTCTGGTGAAATACGTTTTTCCCGAAAATCTACTGAAGAATCTCCTCCTGACATTTTATTAGCTGATAAACGGGCTTTTCTTTCTAAATAATTATAATTGATTGAATAAAATGAATAATTTTCTTTATCATATTACATTTATAACAATTACCTTCACGTCTTCTTTGTCGACTTTCCAATTTACTTTGAACAGCTGATATCATTTTAATAGCTTCTTCTTCAAGTGCAAAACTAAAACCTATCATAGCATCCTAGAATAAAGATTAGTATGACAGAAAAGCTACTATTTTAATACTATCTTTCTGAAGAAATATGAATGTTAGATTATACCATAAATTTTACAGTACTTGATATATTATTATATTAATCACTCAAAAACCAAAAGCGGTCTAGCAAATTTGCTGAGGAGAGCAAGCAGTCTGCACAAGCTGGCAGATGAAGTGAAACTAATTATTCATTTAACTGATTCAGTGATTCAATATTCAAAAAAACACATTAGAACATAACATTATTGTTATGCTCATATAGGAGAAAATTATGTTATTGTTATTCTTGCCATATCAGTATATTTTTGCACATATGTGATTAAAGTTTTATATAACAATTATTAAATAGATTAGAAAATAAAATATTATGAGCTATTGGTAAAAACATGAGATAATATCATAAGCCAGAAAACATGAATGACTAAGGCATGGTCTGTATCAACATGTTTTGAAAACAAAGAGGAACTAGGAGGAAATTTTAATGGTAATAATAAGATCATAAGATGTGAAATAAGTGCACAAATATTATTTTCTTCTTATAATATAATTTGAGGTCAACCTTCAAATTAAACTTGAATCAAAATTGTATTGTATTTTTTTTTTTTCTTTTGATCTCTATCCTCAAATTAAAGTTGAATGAAAATTTATTTTCTATTTTCCTATCATACTGACCTCCCCTTCGAAAGTATGAAAAAATGACCTGACACACAGATATTTTATCTCATTGTAGATTTCATGTTCCCAAATCAGAGTTTTTTTTAGTGGGCAATATATTCTAAAAAAATATGATCTCTTCATGCCATCTTTAACGAAGCATAGAACACCTGTGTGCCTCTTTACCCATTTATCATGACCCGGTGCATCTGTAGTAAATAGCTGCATAACAGCTGTAGCTAAAGTCTAAAAATAACATAAATCATTTATAAAACAATGACATCCTGTTGATTAACAGCGTTCGAACGAATAAGAAATTGATAAGATAATGTTGAAAAGATAAACATGAATTAATAAGGCAAATATTATTGATGGTGATTACCGAACATCTAGGCCCTAGCAGTCTGAAAATTAATTCATTTTCATCCTGCGTCAAGAGCAATGAGGATACGTTATCCACAGGTCGATTTGATTTCATTTTAGCACCAAAATTTAGTTACGTCAAATATAACCTAAATTACTACAATTTATGCAGCATATCTACATCCGGCTACAACTATTTAGTTTGATATATTTCAAAATCGAAATATATATCACGCACTGATAATAAGAACAAACAATTGAGCATGTTTTAACAACAAAATAATAATCTGACAGCATCAACCTCTAAACACAATACTCGACAGAGCTGAGAGCTGTCAAGTAGGCATTTGCCTCACCTCACACCAAGGACTTTTAGTATCGATAATATCACATATTATCGATAATATTAAATTTTTATGGCGGCACTTTTGAAACAAACTAGCGGTGTGTGGCATCGTGCCCTAATGCAAATTGCTGAAACTTTCCGTGCCTTACTAAAATATTCGAGAGATATTAAATATTTTCAAATAGATTATTATAAATATCGGATTTAAAATGAAGAACATTGTCTATTATTTCTAAGTATACATACACACACATCCATTTTCTCTGAAATGTGTCAAAATGTTCAGAAACCTCTGAAACGTGGAGATATGCAAAAAAAAAAAAACATTTTCAATTTTCGGACCATTACCATAATTGACCCTACGGCAAGTTAAAAAAATATTTTTCTTTGAAATCTGGAATTACAAACTAAAAACTCTCAAAAGGAAAATAGACCCTTCAATCAGTAACATATTCAGAATATCTAACTCTAATATTATATTAATTAGTGAAATAAAAAAAAGGAAAAGTAAGTTTATATAAATTCCTGCTTAATTTATAAATTACATGTTTCAGTTATATTCAGTCTACTTGTGAAAATAAAATAATATGATATATGACTATCTATATTTATTCCTTTATAAATTATAACTATTATTGATTTTTGTTAATAAGACTTTACATGTGGTATTTTAAATAAAGCTGTTCAGGAAGTCTTACAAATGCAAACTATAAGTAATCTTGTTTACACCTTTCCGCATACATCCCCAAGTCTAAAAACAGTTTTTTGTATTACATAAGACTTTCTAGGTATAAGTGCCTAAAAATGATAGAATTAATTTATAACGAACTTTTTGCAGCTGTAATTCTAATTATTTTATTTCTAATATATAAACTGAAAATTTTACTGTTTAACAAAGAAGACATTGTAAGTAAAATTTTACAGTTAGTGTGTTATTCAAATCTTTATTTGTTTAATTTGAAGGTTGACCTCAAATTATATTATAAGTAGAAAATAATATTTGTTCACCTATTTTATATATCTTATGATCTTATTATTACCATTAAAAATTCCTCTTACTTACTCTTTGTTTCAAAACATGTTCACACAAACCATGTCTTAGTCATTCATGTTTTCTGGCTTATGATATGATATTATCTCATGTTTTTACCAATAGCTCATAATATTTTTTCTCTAATGTATTTAATAATTATTATATTAAAACTTCAATCACATATATGCACAAATGAATATTTTTTTCACAGGTAACTTTAGTGGAAACTCTTGAAAATCATTCTAATTATATAAACTATTATCCCAATTGTGATGTTAATGTATGGCTTAGGACTTGCGAGAAAAAAATTACTTCACCAATTACTGGAAAAATTAAAGGCAATGAAAAAAATACTTTTTAATTGTTGCAACTAAATTAAAGTTACTAATTTTTGTATATTAGTAATAAAAATAAATATTATGAGATTTTTATATTTACGATTATGAATGCATATCTAACTAATAATTTATTAATTTAGGAAGTATTCCAACTTGGATAAATGGGGCTTTAATAAGAAATGGTCCAGGAAGCTTAATCGTTGGCAAAGCTCAATTTAAACATTTATTCGATGCATCTGCTTTATTGCACAGGTAAATTTATAAATAATTATACAAAAATAATAAAAAGACATAAAATTTTTTTTTAAAGATTTGGAATAAATAATGGACAAGTTACATATCAATGTAGATTTCTTAGGTCGGAAAGTTTTAAGAAGAATCACATAGCAAATCGTATTGTTGTAACAGAATTTGGAACTAAGGCCATACCCGATCCTTGCCAAAGCATATTTTCAAGGCAAGCAAATATATATAAAACTCAAATAATCAAGTACATATTTTTTATAATTAAGTTCTCAATAGAGTTGCTTCTATATTTGAACCTGGAGAAGGCATTTCCGACAACGCTATGATATCCGTTTATCCCTTTGGAGATGAGTATTATGCCTTAACAGAAACTCCAATAATGCACAGATTTGATCCCAATGATTTGAAAACACTTGGAAAAGTAGAAATAGGCAAAAAATTAGGTCTAGTCAGTCATTCATCCCATCCACATCTTACACAAAAAGGAGTTGTTTACAATTTGGGAATGATTGTTACCTCGGCAGGCCCTCAATATTGTATTGTTGAATTCACGCCAAAGAAACAAGGTAATGGTTGCTACATTTGATGCTTGAAATGATAATTTTATATCATATTAATATTTAAGGTAATATGTTCGACACAACGCACATTGTAGCCAAAATACCAGTTAGATGGCCTTTGCATCCTTGCTATATGCATACTTTTGGTAAAAATGCCGCAAATAGGATAAAATAACTAATATGTAAATAAATTTGTATTTAACTGCTTCAGGTTTGACTAAGAATTATTTTATTATTGTGGAGCAACCATTAAGTTTATCTGTATCAGAAATGATAAAAGGCAGAATATGTGCAGATCCTATGATAAATTGTTTGAAATGGTTCGATAATCAAATGGTAAGGATAAATTATTAAAAAATCTTGAAGAATAAAAGCAAAGTCAATCATGAAGTCATTGATTTTTTGTAGTGTTAGTTTTTTATCATTTTTTTAGACATTCATTTATGTCATAAACCGCAGTACTGGAGAATTAGAAAAGACATTCAAAGCGCAACCTTTCTTTTATCTTCACATAATAAATCAATTTGAGACAAATAACCACATCATTTTAGATGTATGTTGCTACAAAGATCCTGCTATGGTGAAATGCATGTACATTGAGACGATGAAGGTATTTTTTTCATAAATAAAGCAAGTAATTCCATTAGTTAATTTTAAATATATTGAGCAGCAAATGCAGTTTAATAAAAATTATGCCAACATGTTTCGTGGACGACCAGTTAGATTTGCTCTTCCACTAAAAACGAATGAAAAAATTGAAAAACTAGATAAATTGGGCCAAAATATAGTAAATTTGTCATTTACTAGTGCTTGTGCTTATTATGGAAATGATGGATCTATAAATGTTATTCCGGAAATGTTATGTAATATCGGTTGTGAAACTCCGACAATAAATTATAATAAACGATCAGGTAGGTAAACGACAAACATTATTATTAATTAATTTATTAACTAAGGTAAGAAATCTAAATTATGCATTTATTTAAGGGAAACACTACCGGTATTTTTATGCTATTAGCTCAGATGTAGATTTGGAAAACCCTGGGACAGTAAGGAGAATTTAACCGATCTTATCTCATTAGAATCTTAATTGTTTTAACTGTTTTTGTATCCTTGTATTTCAGCTTATAAAAGTGGATTTAAAAAATAAAAAAACAAAGACATGGAGCGAATCCAATTCCCACTAAACCAGTTACGTAATATTACGTAATTTTTATGTAAGAAATATGTAATTTACATTACGTAATTAGATATTACGAAAGAATTACATAAATATTACGTAATTTACCTGAAAAAATATTACGTAAGAAAAATGAAGAATTTATTTCATATATATTACATAAACTAGTGGGTGCGCATGGCATCGTGCCTTTAGGCAAATTGTTGGAACTTCCCGTACTAATAATTATTTTGTTTTAAAAAGATTAACATTTTTGAAAAAATTTTACTTTGAAAAAATTAGATTTTTGAGAATAAATAAAACTTTGACAAAAAATTACCTTTTTTGAAAAAAAGACTTTTTGAAATAAAATAATTGCTTTATTTTGAAATATTTTGAAAATTCCAAACTTTTTTCAAAGTAATCGTACTGCATTAACTGCAGAGAGACGAAATAAAAATGGCTCGCGAATTTTCGGAATATTTCGTTTCATGAGCGAAGCTGTCGACCAATGAACGGCGCTAAGTGACATAAGTACCGTTATGTCTGCAAGGAGACTGCCGTGCCGAGGCCGCCGGCAATTCGGCAAAGATTATGGGAGTACGATTTGCCATGCGTTTTAAATTAAGTTTTTTTGTTTTGTAGTGTCTTATTAATATATTTAATTTGCTAATTAAAAGTGAAAGTGATATTAAATATGTGAAAATATATGTTTATTATAAATGTATTCTAAAGCCTCTTAAATTACATGAATTACTTAAATCTTTACTCTAAAACGCTCCATTAACCTAAAAATTAATCGTGTGTTATTAAATTTTTTTCTAATAATAATTAGATATATAAAGAACTTTGTTTCAAATGTAACGGTATTCATATTCTAAATACTATTTTATTGTTAATATAAATTCAGTGACAAATTATATATAACAGAATCACTTGGCCTTTTGAAAACCATTTGCTTTGTGTAAGTATATAAAAAATATATGTATCAAAAGTTAAATAGAAATTATTACCATGTTTTTTATTTCAGGTGAAAATCGAAAGCTAATAATTTATATCCGAGATGCATTTTTTCATCACAAATGGGCCATGAAATAGATATCGAGAATGCTTTTGTACTCGTAGAAAAGACATCATAGACTTATACCACATTTAGTTTTAACAGAAGATACAGTTCCTAATTACATAATATTTTCCATGAAAAAGTTAGTGAAAGAACTTATGAAGACTTTGTAAAGGATACTTCGATGATTTTTATTTCGAGTTTAATTTAAAATTAGCATTTCTCTTACTTATCATTTATCATATTGTATATTTTTGCATTTGCCATGAAAATGTTGATCAATATGTCATATGTAATTACATTATTTTATAAAAATTGTGAATTATTATTTATTACTTTATGGATTTTCTAATGTTAAAATTATGTATATATGCCAAAAAAATAAACATGCCATATAAATGTGCTTTTTCTTTCATTTTTCAGATAGTGTATATATATATGTATATATATATATATATATATATATATATATATATACGTGTGTGTGTGTTTATATGCATGCGTGTGTGTACATACATATATATTATATATGTATGTACATACTGTGTGTATACTCATTTCTATGTTCATGAATGTGTGTGTTCATATATACACATATGTGTGTATGTGTGTGTTCATATATACAGATATGCTGTGTGTATTTATGTATGTGTGTAAAAAAGGGCCCCTCCACGTCATTTTTTTTTTCAAAAATTACGTAATTATTATGAAATATTTTCGTAATCCCATATTACGTAATGCACATTACTTAAAATAGGCGAAATTATGACACATATCTTACATTAATCTTACGTAAAAATGACATAAGTATGTAACTTTTTTGCGTAAAAATTACATAAATATTACGTATTTTGGCTTAGTGGGTTGTTACCCCAGTGAACCCATTTTTGTCAGTAATCCTGACCCCAAGGTTTGGTAAATTCGATTGAATTAATAAATAATGAGTATAAGTTATAATTTTTTTAATTTCAGTCCGAAGATGATGGAGTAGTATTATCTTCACTAGTATGGGGTAAAAATAAAACTAACAAAGTGGCATTATTAGTTTTATGTGCAAAGTCTTGGTCAGAAATTGGACGTTGTGTCTTTAAAACACCTGGACCGGTTCCAAAATGTTTACATGGCTGGTTTGCAAATGCAATGAAGCAGAAAACTTAAATCTTACGTCATTGTTTATATTATTCCGTTCCTAAGAATTGTTATATTATTAATCATTTCCTAATCTAAGTAACAACATTACTAATTAACGACAACATTAATGTATGTTGTTAATTTTATATAAATGTTATGTACCTTACATTTGTTTTTGAAATAAATATATAACAACTTAAGTTATGATGTCATTTAAATAATCACTATAATCATATAAATATGTGTGTATATGTGAGGAACTTGAGAGTGGTTGTAGCATCAAATATGAAAATAATATGAATGATTTTCAACAATAATTTAATTAAACATAATAATTATAAAATATATGTATATACAAATTACAAAATCTATAAATATTAATGCGATTTTAAATTTACCGCAATTCAGGTTAACCAACAGCAAAACTTGAAATATTTTTAACAAGTGTCAAAAAATGACAGAAAATTGTTTACTAATGAATGTAAAGAAAGAAATATTAAAGACCTATAATGCTGTATTCAATTTTAATGTAATTTAATAACTAAGAGAATTATATTAGTAATTAAATTATGTGATAATTTCAATAATTACATACTTGTCAATAAAGTAAATTAATTTATTTGATCAAATTCAAAATGTCTAAAACAGACACTGATCGCCCTGTAAAGCGTTATAGGCGAGATGATATAAAATCATCAGAATCCGAGAAAGAAGACGATGATTATGTTCCTTACATTCCTGTAAAGGAACGCAAATTAATGCAACTGCAAAAGTTAGGTCGAATTTCACAATTAACAAATGAAGCGAATCAAAGCAACAAATCTTCCAGTGATAATGATAACGATGATGAGAGAGCCGATGAAGCTTGGGGTAGAAAGTTCAACATCAGTTTACTAGATCAACACACTGAGCTGAAAAAGATTGCTGAAGCAAAAAAAATAAGTGCCGTTGAGAGACAGTTGAAAGAAGAAGAAAAGATTTTAGAAAGTGTGGCTGAGAAGAAGGCTTTGATGGGTGTTGCTGAATTAGCTAAAGGAATTGAATATAAAGAACCCATCAAAACTAGTTGGAGTCCCCCGCATTTTATATTAGCAACACCAGAATCCAAATTTGAAGACTTAAGGAATAAACTTAGGATATTGGTAGATGGTAAAGATATACCACCGCCAATAAAGAGTTTCAAAGCAATGAAATTTCCAACAGGCATCTTGAAAGGTTTAGAGAACAAAAATATAAAAAGACCCACTCCAATTCAAATTCAAGGAATTCCAGCTGTACTTTCAGGCCGAGATATTATAGGTATAGCTTTTACTGGATCAGGAAAAACATTGGTTTTTGTACTGCCTTTAATAATGTTTTGTTTGGAACAGGAAACTTGTTTACCATTTATTCGAAATGAAGGTCCTTATGGATTGATAATCTGCCCATCACGTGAATTAGCAAAACAAACATATGACATAATTCAACATTATTGTCGCTATCTACAACAAGCAGGGCAACCTGAAATAAGATCTTGCTTAGCTATAGGCGGTGTCCCTGTATCTGAATCACTTGATGTTATTTCTAGAGGTGTTCACATAATGGTAGCTACTCCCGGAAGGTTAATGGACATGCTGGATAAGAAAATGGTTAAATTGGACGTTTGTCGTTATTTGTGCATGGATGAAGCTGATAGAATGATAGATATGGGTTTTGAAGAAGACGTGCGAATGATATTCTCATTTTTCAAAGCCCAAAGGCAAACTTTATTATTTTCAGCTACTATGCCGAAAAAGATACAAAATTTTGCAAGATCCGCTTTAGTCAAACCTGTAACAATAAATGTGGGCCGTGCTGGTGCGGCTAGCATGAATGTTATTCAAGAAGTTGAATATGTTAAACAAGAAGCCAAAATTGTTTATTTGTTAGAATGTTTGCAGAAAACACCACCACCGGTATTAATTTTTGCAGAGAAAAAACAAGATGTAGATGCTATTCATGAATATCTACTTTTGAAAGGTTTATATATAAAATATAACAATTTTTTTATGATTTGCATTATGTGCTTAAATTTGTTTTATTTTTTAGGAGTAGAAGCAGTAGCCATTCACGGAGGTAAAGATCAAGAAGAAAGAAGCCGGTCAGTAGAAGCATTCCGAAAACAACAAAAAGATGTTTTAGTTGCAACTGATGTTGCTTCCAAGGGTTTAGATTTTGCAGATATACAGCATGTCATAAACTACGATATGCCAGAAGATGTAGAAAACTATGTGCACAGAATTGGAAGAACAGGTACAATATTCTTTACAATTTATGTTAAACATTTGTTAAATACTAATTTGTCATTTTACAGGTCGATCAAGTAAAACAGGACTTGCAACCACCTTTGTTAACAAAATGACTGAAGAATCAGTGCTATTAGATTTAAAACATCTGTTGAAAGAGGCTAAACAAAAAGTACCACAATTCTTAGCAGACTTAGCACATGAGAATGAGAAATATCTAGATCTCGGTGATACACAAGGTTGCAGTTATTGTGGTGGCTTGGGCCATAGGATTACTGACTGTCCAAAACTAGAAGCTGCGCAAAGTAAACAAGCATCAAACATTGGAAGAAAGGACTACTTATCAAATACAGCAGCAGATTATTAAGTCTTTGTTGCATTATTTCCTTCCTTAATATAAATAATACAAAATTGTAACAAATTTTTTACATGTTTTAACAAGATAAGTAAATTTTTATATTATAATGGATAAATACATAATAACTTACCCAGCGAGTTATAACTTAGAGTTTTGTTTTTTATCCTTACAAATAAGATCACTCATTTCCAAAAAGGAAGCACACATTGTTCTGAAAAATATTCTTGCATTGGTTTCTTCACTATCTTTATATGTTGTGACATAAAAGCGGATTCTATAAATAAAAGATTAACAAAATAAACATTCAATGAAGCTGAGCTGAGCTATTCTGTGCATTATTAGTAACTTACTCGGTGGGACATATATTATAAAATACACCATATCCATCAAGGCACATTGCAGCTACAGCACCTCCCATAGGTAAATAACCGGATAGACTCGTAGATAGTTTGAAATTACCATTTCCTCCACTGTTTATAATTATATATTGCATAATATGTAAAAAGTACATTACAAAAAATATTAAAAATACCTTCTACTGTATAATTCATGTCTGAAGAAGTCTGGTATTTGAATGTTGTTTTCCAATGCTGTGCAATATAAACCGAAAAGGTGCCTATCGCATCCAGCATTTTTCTTTCCTTCATTCATAAGATGCATGTGTTTAGCCAAGGCCTTATATAGAGATCCACTTTTATTTTTAACCTAAAAAATCGATAATAAAATATACAATTACTTCAATGATATAATATACCCAATTATATTATATTTATTTCTTGTTATATGATTATTAATATATTCAAAAATATAACTTACATTTTCTTTCGAATCGCACATTATTGTAACCCATTTCAAAGCTTCTTCAGTACATGATCGAACTGTTTCAGTTCTACCATTGTAATAATGCCTAGTGGTTGCAGTTTCATAAGTTGCACAAAGTCTGCATTGCATTATGAGATATTGAAAATAATATTAAATATATACAATCATTTTTAATACATACTTTCCATGCATTTTGTAATATGTTAACTGTAAAGCCATTTGAACAAATGCATCAGGGTGTATTTTCAAATCTTTTAAGTGATTTTTACCAAATCCTTTGAAAGCTTCAGAAACTATATCAACACTGATTTGCTGCAATGATAAAATAATATAAAATATATAACAAATATGGATTTATTAATTTTTCTTACATTCTTCAGTAAGTCCTTTTGTAGTCTGCTTATTTCTCCACTAATTCGTTCATCCATATCAAATAATAACTCACATGGCTCAATTACTTTTTCCTTTTCCATTTGGTACCAATCTATTCCATTTTCCTGTATTTTACAGTATACATAGTAGCTAGCAAAACCAGAAATTGTACCATCAAATGCTGTATGCTAAGATTTTTAATTATTTTTTTTTAATTAATTCTGTTATCTAATATAACATATAAATTTTATTCATTACATACATCACAAACTCCACCTATAAAACCATTTTCAAAGAATACTACACTGAAGCTTTTGTCAGCCCATCTCGTGCTATAATTATTGCACAAAGTGAGAAGACAGGTTTCTGTTGTGTCTTCTGGGGAATTAGAATCAAGAGATATTACAAACATACTCTCTTCTATCAATTTTAATACCTTCTTGTTATTTTGAGATAATGACTGCAAGTATTTTCGATTCTACAATAAAAAAAATGCATATATAAATTTAAGACAACGCCGTTGTTTCTTTGATATAAAAATATCAATTTAAATATACCTTTGCCCAAGATGTTCTCTCATCACAAGTCAAATAACCAGTGCCTTGTCCTGGTTTCCCAACGCACATACTTTTAATATCAGTCAAAACTTGTTCCAATTGAGATGCCTTTATTGGTTTACCATCTATATTTATATCAATTTTGAAAATCCTTCCATTACGCATTATAATCACATAAACTGGACAGGGGCCTTCCCTTTCTAAGTTCAATAAACATTTATTGGTACCGTTAATAAATATATCTCAACAATAAAACTCGTATTATGTTGTACCAGTTTTGAAATAACAGTTCAGGCTATCTAACTCTTCACCAGGTATACGTGTCGTGTTGAAGAGTCTTCGTAGTTGTGTTGAACTATAAATTGAAGATGGATCTGGACTTTGAACAGTTTTCAACTTCTCAGATCTCAATAGTCTCCAAAATTCTATGAGATAATATATATCTACGGTAGCCAACTAGAAAAATTTAGAACTTCAGAATTGTTACATTCTCAGAAAAGAATTCTATAAGAAAATTTGAAATCCTACTGATTTATATTTTAGATAATGCTATTTATATTCATTTTTATGAAAACAAAATAAAACTAATTAAAATCTTACAGAAGCCATGTATGCATACAATTATAATTATGTTTATGAATATATTGTATGTATTCTTGATTATCAAAAGTTTGTTACCTTAAGGCCAATATCCAAAGAAGGCTTAATCAAATCAGTTAATGATGAATGACCAAACATATTGCAAAATGGCAACAACGGAAATCTGCTTGTTAAATATCCATATTTATCCCACCATTCATGTAACTACGTAAAAAGAATTAATAGTAAATTATTGAGATCATCGTTTTTAAATATTTATTATCATTTATCATTTACATATTTCTTACCCAATTTTTCTTTTGGCTGGCTCTTTTCTGCAACATGATATGAAGTTTTTTACCAATTCCATTTTCAAATTCCTGAATAATGCGCTTGGCTTCTTTTAATTCATCAGCTGTAGCTAACGGTAGTAAAGAATTATAATAATTTGATAATGTTTTATCCAATGATTGTAATGGTAACGGGGGCAAATTTTCATCATAGCTAAAAGTTCCAACAACTGATTCTGTTGGGTACACAAAGAAATGATCAACTTGTGACATTATTTGAATTTTGTAATTTCAGTTTAACTGCCTCTTTTTGTACGACGTCTGTGGATTTATAAAGTGTATTGAATATATAGAGTGAATTCAAATAGTACTTATATTGAAAATGATATCAAAAAAATGATTTCACCTTTGAAACAATAATGAATTGCAGAAATCTAGCCTCGTCGATGCACTTTGTATACAGCACAAATGTCAACCACCTCCACACCAACACGAGAGTCCGACATTTTACTTGTTTATCAACATTCTTTATTTACGACACTCACATTAATAAAAAAAGGAAAGATAAGGGGCAGGATAAACGAGGTAAAGAAACTCTTTGTATAAAAAATACTATTGGCGAGCTGCAGAAATTTATGAATAGATAAAACAAAGTGGGTGTGAGTGGCATTTTACAGGCAAGTTGCTAGAGCTTATTCTGATGTGTAAATAATGCCACTTGTTGAGAATTTATAAAATTAGCAACTTTCAAAATGGCGAACTGCAGTTTCAAAAAATTCAAAAAACATGTTTTTGTCGAAAATAAAGTTTTTGCATTCTTAAAACAAATCCATTTATCCGACCCTTTATTCCATTAATTTCTATAATTTCAACACTTTTCGCCAATGTCAATGAACTTTATTATAAAACAAAGTTTCGTCTGCCAAGAAATGGCCCAGCCGATCTTGACCCTAATCTTGACCATCTTGATAATCAGCACGATTTCAAACTGATATCTTTTAAACGGTTTCTAAATTTTTTAAATTGATTCATGACTTTTTAAGAAAGATTAGCCCAAAATTTTTGCATTTTTCTGCTAATTCTGACGAAATGTCTGGGCCGATCGTCAAATAGCTCTTAAATTTTTTAAATCGGTCATCGGACCAAATATTTTTCCAATCTTCAGACGTTGAAAGCATAAAATCAGCTGTTCGGATTCTCTGTCAAAAGTAAACTTCTCCTTCAAGAATTTTACAAAAATTATGTGATTAAGCATTTATTCATTCTTGTAACATAATACATTTGCAATTGCAAAATTAAAAAAAAGAGTAATAAAATATTTTCTGGATTGTTCAGAAATCTTTTGCATCATTTTTTTAAAAACGGATGTCGCTAATAATTGGATCATCATCTTAAAATTCATTAACTTAGGAGGTAGTTATAAATTACAAATCACCAACAACAACAAGATTCTTTAATTATCTTGTGGGTTTATCAGCACTAAAGACACATAGTGAGCAGTCCATGGCACCCGAAGCCAAGGCTAATCGATATGGATGAAATGCTAAAGATGACACTGGTCCTATTCTTGGCCCCATAAAACCTTCATGCATTCTTATTGAGTTTATAGGATGGCCACTTAGATTGCTAATGGAAATGTGGTGATTGACAGAACCACTAGAATAAAAAATATTAATAAATAATTCACCTTAAATTACAATTCATCACCATGCAATATTTTTAACTGTATTTCGTAACTCACAATGCAAATAAATCTGCAGTATTATGAAATGACATTGCAGAAACACCACTACCTACATCCCAACTCAGTACCGAGCTATCTCTACGCATATCAAATACTTTCACATCTCCAGCAAGACTGAAATTTATATAGTAAAATAAAAAAAAAAACAGATAATATGTTGATAAATTTTTCTAAAAGATTATAGCCGTACCTTCCAGATAAAATTTGACCGTTATTTCTAAGACTAGTTGTTAACACCCATCCACGATGCTCTCTGTAGGTCTTGATTCTTGATTCTTGTGGTGACAATCTTCTATCAAATAATCTTAAACTACCATCTGAACAACCAGCAACTAATATATTGTTATGGGAATATCTACTTGTAATAGTAGTTACACTGCAATCAGCACCTACATTATAATGCAATTAATATATCAAACACTCTATATAAATTATTAAGAATTTTTTATACCTGTTGGAATATCTTGAAGCCTTAACTCATGTTCTGTATCCCAAACCCTAAGCATACGAGCATCACCAGCCATAACTATAGTTTGTGTGTTTTGTTCCCAGCACATGACAACACCAGCATTTATATCAGTTTTGCTAGGCAGAATGTCTGTTAAACCTTGCCAAGCTGATACCAAAGTTGGGTCTCTAGATATACCATGACCAATGTGACTAGTATGTGATTTCCATAATCGTACAGAACCTTCTTCATGACCTACCTAAATTATAGATAGATTAATGGTAAAAAGAACTTTCAGAGAAGTGGGAAAAGTTTACCAAAAGTAAGCCAATATCATGCGGATTAATCCACTCCAGTGAAGTTATTCTTCCACAAGGCATACCACCTTGACCCCGACCTATGCTTTTATTATGTTGAAAGCTCATTAGTCTTGCACCACTTTGCCAATCCCATACACTGAAAAACGGGCAAGGAATTAAGTTTAAAAAACAAAACTATTTATAAATTATATTTTTTTTACCAGATAGTGTCTTTAGCTGCTACAGCTACATGTGATTCATAAGGGTGGAATTTTAACACTGTTGCTACTTTTGTGCTGCGACCAGACCATACTTGGCTATCTATTTTTGTATAAGAAGCTCTTCTTTTCTCCTCTAAAATTCAAATTCAAAAGTTCTACGATCATATAATCAATTAGCATATTATAAGAAACTCAACTACATATCAGCATATTAAAATTTAAATTTAAAACTTGAATTAAATTTTAGAACTAATTTTTTAAGAAATTCTACCTCGTCCTTCATTTCTTAGAGTTGTATTTCTTATGAATCTCCATTCCCGTTCATAAAAACCCTTTGATTCACAGTCTGATATTCTCATGTTTTGTTTAACAGGTCGAGTAAAATATTTAGCTGCCCACGCAACATAATTACTGGTAACTAAAGGCTGCATTATTCCAAGTTCTTTATCTTCTTGTTCTAAATCTTCAGAAATAGGATTTGGTATAGCTTTTCTTGTTCTATTTAATATAGGTCTAAAAACAAACAAAAATTCATTAGAAAAATTGGTTAAATAAATCATACTGTAGACGATATACCTATTGACATGAATAGGTGGTGATTCACCAAGGTAATTAGGTTTTGTATTAGGCGAAGGAGGTAGACTAACACTTGAACTCATATTTTGTGAAACGTCTCTTGAAGAATACCACTCTTTTTCTTGTTTGCGAATGTGATCAACAACTGTAGTTGCCATCATTGCTACTTGAGGGAATGGATCAGTAGACAGTGCAATTAGACCATGCCATAGTTTCATATATACAGAACTGGAAAATTTACAAGCACTTTAAAGTAATCATTGAAAATTGGTGTCTTGATTTATCTACAGTTCCTAGGTCTGAATTGCAATAAATTTATTTTATTACTAACCCAAAACCAATTGTTGGCAGAGAAGGCAGTGGTGATAATTGCCCCATTGAACTGATACTACTAGAACTTGAAACACGTTTCATTCTTTCAAGTGTTCCTAAACCAAAATCAACAGTGTCATTAGCGTGGCCAGAATGATAGCCTGGTGAAAAAACTCTTAATCTATCTCTAGAGGCTATCCTACGCATTGGTGAAGTCATTACATCGTTTGTATTTAGCAATGGACTGATTTTTATATTTTCTTGCAAACATACTGCCAAGAAATGTGTTTCGAATTGAAGAATCTAAAATAGTTAAATGCACATTTTAATTATATTCAAGAATAAAATGTAATAGATAAACAAATTTACCATCCATTGAATAGCAGCTACTAATTCAGCTCGAACCAATGGTGACATGTCCTGGCTTACAATATTCATTAGATTCATTGCAACAGCATGATCTATATTGTTAGCATGTTCAGAACGTTCTTTCACTGAACTTATAAAAGTACCAAGAGCGTAAACAGCAGCTGCTCGTACCTTATAAAATTTAATTAAGAAAATATTCAAATGTTTATCAAATAATTTAAATTATACTAAGTTTACATAATAAATTTCTTATACTTTACGTTATCTTACTTCTGGTACTGGATCCAGCAAAAGCGTGTCCAATTTTTCATGTGCCAAATCTCGAACTCCTGACCATCTTGCCTTTTCATATCTCTGCCACAAACGTCCAAGACAAATAGCTAACCATTGTCTTAATATTTCATTGTTATCATTCAACTGCTCTAGACAAACTGACACTAAAGATCCTTGTAGAGCTGCCTCTTGACCAGGTGGGTAATTGTTAACTATACAGGCTAAAACAAAAGCAGCTAATGTTCTATGCTCAGCCTAAAAAAATAATATTACTTCAATATTTCATAAGAAATATATTCTGAAACTTTAAAAGATTCTTTAGATCAAGTAAATCATGAACATTGCATATCATTTAGATGCATTTACCTGAATTGTTGGATCCTGAAGAACAGCTAAAAAATATTTGTGTCCATTATCTCGAACAAGATCAGCTTGGCATGTCTATAAATAAACCAGACAAAAAAATTATATCATGTAAAAAATTATGTGCTATTTTTGCTGTACATTGACTCACACCATCGACTGCTAAAATCTTTGCCCAAATGAACACCAACATGGGCCTCAGCTCTTTCGCTGAACTTTGTAGAAGTTTCAAAACATAAGGAAAAATTCCAACACTTAAAGCTAAATTAACAGCCCATGGTCCTAAATCTAGGAATTTTCCTAGCAATTCTAATGCACGTAATCTATGTACTTGGGATAATAGAACTTGCAGTACAATTGGCAATTGCTCTGGAGGAGTTCTTTTCTCAGAACCTGAAATAATAGATAATAGATAGATATTAGTAATGATAACAGTTCAATATTTTTTGTCATAATGTTTCATACCTAAGTTTAACCAAACTTGAAAGGCAGTAAGCTGTTCTTCAAAAAATGGTGAATGCTGGAATTGTGCTTTATGTTCCAAAATGTTTGGTAATTGAACTAACGCTAAATCTAAAGCAAGATCCCAGGCAGCCCACATAGAATGGCAGGCACTTGAAGGCAAAGCAGGGAACGAAATTGGTGTACAATCATATGACCTTCAAGAATTAATAAAAATAATTACTTTCAAAACAAAAAATATATTAAATATATATATTAACAATTTTCCAATTAGAATAAAGGTACATGTAAAATATATACATGTAACATACCTTAAAATTCTCTCAGCTAATAAAAAATTTCTAAAAAGACTCGCAACCAGTAAATCCTGGCGAAATAGCTTTTGAAACAAATCTCTTGGCAAAATATTCCAAGCTATTGTGTCAGTTATAGCAGTAAATATCCAATTTAATTCTCCAAGCATTGTCCTTCGATCTGTCAGAAGACCTGGAATTCTGAATATGCAAAATTCACAGATAATACATTAATATGAAATAAATGTTTATTTTAGACATTTTATTTTACTTACTTGTCAATAAGATCTAAATTTATTTTGGGTACTAACTTAGAAGTATTTTGCATAACAAACCATCTCAATGCCACTTTTATAGGTGTTGTCAAGCATGCAGTAAACAGATCTAAAACACGATTATTAGTTATTCACTAGATTATTATTAATTATTCTTTAGATTATTATAAATTTACAAAACCTGCTGGCAAGTCTGGATTCATAGGTAAAATTTGATTAGAAGCACACGCTGCAAGTTGAATACAATTTTTATAAGATACAAAGTTTGTTGGAGAACCCCGATTCTGATTAGACATTTGCTGGAAAATAATTTTGATAATTATTAAAATATGAAGTTATCTTGTTTCCTTATGAAAAAAAAAACGATATTAAAATTTATATTTACATAATTAACTACAAACTCTTTGCTGTAAGTAATTTAACTTACTTCTTGTTCTCTTTCATGTTGATCAGCAAATGTTTTAAAAGAATCTACAATAATTCCAGCATTCGAGCAGTCATAAACATATATAGAAGGAGCACCCATCCAAGCTTGCAAGTCGTACACAGATAATGGTATGTACTGTGTATAGGTCTACAACACATTGAATAAGGATCATATAACACTTCTTATTTGTCTTTACTTCTTATAATGCTGGAAAAACTGATTTGTTTATGTATTTTATATAACATACCCTGTTAAAAACCCAAATTTCACCATTTGTTGTAGGTTTTGGAACACCATGGCCATTATAATGAAATAATA
This sequence comes from Ctenocephalides felis, assembly GCF_003426905.1. Taxonomy (NCBI): domain Eukaryota; kingdom Metazoa; phylum Arthropoda; class Insecta; order Siphonaptera; family Pulicidae; genus Ctenocephalides; species Ctenocephalides felis. The sequence goes on along the minus strand of NW_020537646.1, from coordinate 8,098,364 downwards.
CACGTTCATCTTTAGCATTGCGCCTTAATGAACTACATAATTTTTTAACTTCATCAGCAGTTGGATCTAAGGATTGTTTATATCGAGCTCTTGGCTGCCATCGTTCATATTGCTTTTGTAAATTAGCACCAATCATTTCCAGAGCCTTTGTAGGGGACAGAGTAATAGGATCTAAAACCAATTGAAATTAAACTTTAAATTCAAAATTTTTAGAAAGTATTTGCAACAGCTTCTTTTATATAATTAATGTATTGGCAAAATACAACTTTTTTTAATAATTAAAATTGCACAATGCCAATCCTGTAATATTATTTACAATTTGAAAATTGTGCAACGTTAAATGCTATCTACTTTATATAGCAAGTAATATTTACTATTGTAAAATATTTTATGAATGTATCAAAATAATAATTAGTATATAACTTACCTATCCAACATTCTAGCCTTGCACAAGGCTGCGTTTTAATTATATCAGGAGGATCGACACCTACATTTAAGCAAAGTACCAGGGCTACGCTCACTGTTTTCATCTAAAAATATTACAGGTTATGTGTTTATCAAAATCTCTAATGATGCACTAAGATAATATAAAATGTACCCTCTCCTTCATTCTCCATGTTGGCTCTAAAGACTCGGCCCCTTTTATTAATTCTGTATGACGGTTTTTGTTAAAACTTAAAGGTAAATCCCAATCTGAAATATCTGTGCATGTGTCAGATTTTTCAGGGTTTTCTTCTGCAGCCTCCACCATTGTAAAAAAAAATAATCAATTGTGTTAAAATATAAATTACATATCTACTCATTCATTGTTTAAAATAGTTAGACAGTTTTTGGATAATAATAACTTCTTTTAAAATCTCTTGAACAGTGATATTGTTTATTTTGTTTTTGACAGTAAAGTATGACATAATAATTCTGCATGGGATTGTCATACTGACAGTGGTGTTGCCAGATGGCAGCTTTTACTTAATAACGTTTTCCGTTAGTTTTTTAAATTTTAAATCTATTGAGTAGCGTAATAATGATTAATTAATATGAAATATAATTAATATAAATAGAATTCATTCCATTTTAAATAAACAGTATGAACATATGGATTAAATTATTTTTTCTTCAAATGAGCTACAAAGAAAATTATAAATTCATTAACAAAAAGTCTTTTCACTATACAACCAACCATTATTAATTTTAACAATTAATTATATTTATTTGCATTATCAATTGTATTGATACTTGAATTAATATTTTTTTAAGGAGGCTTTTGGTAATTTTCGAAATTTCATGTCAAAAACTCATGGCACATCTTTGGATTACCATTTCCATAAGTAGATGGATTTATGCATATGAAAATTAATATTTTATTTAATATAATAAACATGTTAAAGGAGTGATAAAAATTTCCGCCGATCAAAAATATTTATTTCTACAATTAACAATTTAATTAATGTGCGATAATGTATACAATGTGGTTCACTTTTAACATCAAGTATCGAATAAAATCAAGAAAATATTATACATTTGTCTTTTGTTTATCAGTTTTATTTTTTATGAAACACGTTCCTAATTCAATGTCTTTTTTGAGTATTTGTATAGCTGTGTCGAGTTGGCATCGTTCATCTACATTCATGTCGGGAATCTCACAAATTTTTTTCACCCCTTTTGGTCCAAGTTTACAGGGTGAAGAAAAGTATTTGATTCCTTTACAAACATTGCTGCGGACATAACAGGGTTCGATTACATCGTTTTGGCCACTTTTTGCCAAGCAGAGGCTGTTGATGAATCTTGCGGCGGCGTAAGACATTGCCAAAGAGTATCGACTCGATCCGCTTTCACAGCTTCGCAATTTTTGCATCTGTAATAAATAATAGATAAATCATTGTCACAAAAAAATATTTCTCACTTTACGGATTTATTTCCTCATCCATGATGAGAAAGTATAGGCAAATAGGATGTTAAGAAATTTTTTTTACCGTAATGCCACTCTCTTTGACTTTTGTGGTAAGTTTTTCGATCTTTTTTTTAGGCAATTTCTTCGTTTTAGGTCTGGCTCGTGAAAAAATAGGGACAGTGGTGTCGCAGGATTGACCTCCCAAAACTGGAACATTTACAACAAGCGGATTGCATTTTAGTGCCGCAGCCACGAAACGGTTTGCCCTCACAGTATTCACAACAGTCATCCCGATAATTTTCCGAGGATTGTAAACACATCGCTAATAAAAATATATTGCTATTATATATACTGTTGTATATTGCACTGATTGAAATATATCAAATCCTACCTCTTTAAACACTTCCGAAATCAAAGGAACCATTGAATTCACAGGATTTGTTACGACCAGCAAAATAGCACTTGGTGATATATTCGCAATGCAATTTGCAATCTTTACCATGGTTGCGCTGTTCCTTTCAAATAATTCTTTATTGGTTGATGGTTGGTTCAGGCCGCAGCAACATTGACATAAAACAATAATATCAGCACCTAATATAAAATAAAATATTTAATTATTGGCATATATTTTACATCCATGTGGGTCCATTACCCCTAACTGCTTTGCCGAGGTTCTTTGATTTTTTGAAAGCTTTGACCTTAGCTTTGGATTGAATGTGAGAGCAATCTTTAGCAACTCCTAAAGTGGATGGTGCTTTATCAAAAAATGTAATTTTGCTTATCAGTGGCATCTGTTTTAGTAACATACACAAGGGTGATCCAACGGCACCAGCGGCTCCTACCACTGATACATGGATAAACCTCTCTTGCTGTAATAAAAAAAAAAAATTATTTTCATATAAAAAATTACATGCAAATAATGCACATACAAAATATTCGTATATTATATGAATAAAGATTGCAATAAATGGTACAAGCCAGAAAACCAAATTTATTCAGAAAGATCTACTATTTGGCAACGAAATGTCGTATGAATATATTATATTCATATATTGTCCAGGGTCGTATTTATGATTAACAATATTCATTTTACTACTGTCAATATGACATTACTTACAATATTATTAAATTTTGTGGAGCATTTCGTAGTGACTTTTTCTAACACACCGGTTGAAGAAAAGGATTTTGATACACGTTTATAAGTTTGCATTTTGTTGAAATACACAGGAAATTTTGACTGAAGAACTGGAAATTTACTTTACTGAAGCTTATTGTAATGCCATTTTTTTGTTTTTGTTTCAATTTTTAAATGCAAAAATATTCATTGCATTTATGTTAAAAACGTTTTATGGAATTGGGCGAAATGGATATGAAAAGGCAATAACGGATATGAAAAGGCATTTTGATTGAAGAAAGTTGCATATTGGTTGGAAATGTATATATAATCGATATATATATATATATATATATATATATATATATATATATTATTAATTTATTAATATCATATATTAATATAATCAATATATTAATTTGACCAAAACTTTCAAATTTTGACTTACATTTCAAATTTGGCTTCAAACGGTTCAGAAAACGTCGCGAAAATACTTAAATTTAGCAAATTGGATTTTCTGATTATAAAAGCTTTTTCTTCGGAAAGTTAATACATGTGTGAGAAATAATGCTATTATGAGAAAAAAAAACAACTAAGAAAGTTCTTTGAAAACAATAATTTTAAAAAATCGGTTCTTGCGGATTAGGCGAGAAAACCGAATTGCTTAAATATGAATTTTAGTTATGTTGATAATAGTCTGTTTTTACAAAATTTGTATAAATATATCACAGAAAATAGTTCACATATTTTGCTTCTGCGATAGTTATTACCATGTTATTACATATTCATGCTTTGTCATCAAAATTGTATGTTATTAGCGTTAAAATTATATGTAGTATTACTGAAATTTTTTACTGACTGACTAAAAACGTATAAAAACACAGATTTAAAATAATAAAAAAACATTTTAATATTTATAACAATTTATGCCAATAAAAGTTTCTTTATCAAATATATTTACCGAAGCAAATATATAAAAAAGGCCGCAACGATTGTAAAATATCTATTAAAAAATACGTTTTTGCATAAAATTCTATTTTGACATGTATTTTTGCAATGTGTGTAAATGTTAAAACTAAGTCAAATAAATTATTTATTCTATAACATATTTAATTAAAAGTTGATTTCATGCTTGTAAATTTTATTTCGGTAAGTTTATGTTACTTGGAGACAATTTGTTGAAACGGTACAGTACTGAAAACATAATTTAAACAGATTTTGCAGAAGATAGTAAAATTAAAAACCTGTGACATACTGCACCAATGAATTATTTTCGGCTGAATTACACTTTCTAGATTTATTGCAAAAAGGTTCATCGCTATTTCCGTGCGTACAATTATTCGGCTTGTAAGTTTCTTCACTTTTTGCAAGGATTCTTTTCCTCTTTTGGCTTTTTGCAATCTTTTTTCTCCTTCTTTGGTTTAGGTTTTGGACATGGAACAGGTTTCCTTTCTTTGCCCTTGGAGCAATCTTTAGGCTTTCCACACGATGAAGGTGTCTTTTTGGGTTTAGGTGTTGAACAGGATTTTTTCTCCTTTTTCGGTTTTTTGCATTTTGGTTTCGGTTTTTTGCATGTATCTTTTGGTTTAGGTTTTTTGCATGTATCTTTCGGTTTAGGTTTTGGGCATTTCGGTTTAGGTTTTGGGCATTTCGGTTTAGGTTTTGGGCATTTCGGTTTAGGTTTAGGTTTGGCGCATTTATCTTTTTTCTCTCTCTTCCTTTTGATTTTCTTACAGGTAACTTTTGATTTTGGTTTTTCGGGTTTGGATTTCTTATCCTTTTCACATTGATTTTTAATAAAATCTACACCCATTTTAATGTCACCTGAAAGAGATAGTATATTTTTATTTAGTTTTTTTTTTCTGGTGGATAAACGGCTCCACCGATTGCCTTGCAAAACTAATCAAAGCTACTTAGTTCTTATCAGGTTTTAATGAATGGCTTTTAAATGTTTGAAATCGGTTCAGCCGTTTTTGAGAAAACCTTGAGTCAAAATTTGGCACACATACACACATCACATATGGTTTTTTCAAATTTGGTCTCAAAAAATTTAGAATGATTTTGAAAATAAGATTTTCTGGCAAAAACATTTCTTCTTTGAAAAAATGAGTAATTTTAAACCCAGTTGATTTTACATATAGTATAATGTTTGCAAAATTATGGAAATCTACTTCGAATATTTACCTTTTAAATCTTTAACGGCTTTGTCGAGAAGTTTCTCTTCATAGCTGTTGAGTTTTGGAATGCCGAAATTTCCCTCGACACCAGCTGGCCCTAGAAGAGTTGGCGTAGCTAAATATTTTACATCTGGATGGCAATTAGACCGAATGTAGGCAGGTTCAACTATATTTTTATCTCCTCTCTTGGCTCTACATAAACTGTACACAAATCTAGCACATGAGTAGGCCATTGAAAGAGTGGCTGATCCACTTCCATCAATATTCTTAGCTTTCACACACTGAAAATAATAATAAAATTTAATATACACATTTTAGATACATAATTATTAATCAATTATCAATTATTTTTGTCCATTTACCTCTGCTCCACCAGTCCTGACTCTCTTTGTTAGTTTTTCAATTTGGCATTTTGACAAATCATGTTTGGGAATACTTTGCGAGAAAACAGGAATAATGGTGTTGTTGGAATGTCCACCAATAACAGGAACATGTGTTTTTAAGGGATTGATCTTCATTCTGGCCGACAAGAATTTGTTGGCTCGGCTTGTGTCAAGTGTTGTGATGCCGATGATCTTGCGGGGATCATAAACTTTCGCCTAAAGTAATAGATATATGAGAAATTGTTAAAAACATGACTTAAAATATTATAGATGGCAACCCAAAGAGTTATCATATTTCAGCGTGATGAATTTATTATTATAATTGCTAAAATGTAAACAAACTAGACAATGTGATATTGATGCAACAGTAAAATTTTAAACTTAAGTTTTTTTAGTTCAGCACATACCTTTTTGTACATTTCAGAAACCATAGGTACTAAACTGTTGACAGGGTTAGTTACGATTAGAAGAATAGCATTTGGGGAAATTTTTGCAGTAACATCACAAATATTTTTAACAATAACTCCATTGAATTTAAATTGTGATGCGCGAGTTGTACCAGTTTTTCTACTACCGGCTCCACCGCAAGTAAGGATCACAATTTCAGCACCTATGGAATAAAAAAAGTCGCTAATTCAGTAAATTAATTCGTTAGTTTAATTAGGAAGAAACTTCCAAACAAGTTTAAGTTAAATCATTTACTTGTCTTATGCTTTTATTACCTCTAACAGCCTGACAAACGCAACCTAAACCTTTGAAAGATTTGACCTTGGCTTTGCTGTCAATATGGGATAAATCCAAGTGTACGCCATGGGTGTATGGTGCCAAATCCATCAGGCTTAATTTTGTGATTAAAGGACTTTGTTTCAATAGGAGACTAAGAGGCGCCCCAACTCCGCCGGTCGACCCTATTATAGAGACGTGATAGTTTTTTGCCTGAAATTAAATAAAAATAATATATCGATTATTATATTAACAATTCATAAGTAACATATTTGTAAAAGCAAGTACATTTTATTTACTTATTTAAATATCACTAAAATGTTTAGTAGGTCAATATTAACAAACTTAAAATATTGCCAAAGTATGTAAAATCATGAATTTTACATGTGAATATAATGCAAGTAAAATAAATTTATAGAATAATATAAACTAAAAACTTTATTATTAATTATATAAGATATGACATGTATATATAATATTAATAATAAACATGATGAATATTATAAAGCAATTGATAATAAGGAAAAAATAAATGATAAACCAATTACAGAATTCAAATAATAATAATAGAATTTTTTTTTAAATAAAACCAGTTGATAATAGTTAATCGAAACCATATTGAATTCACTTTGTAATACATGGATTCGGGACATTTTTTTCAATTCTTGCGAATAACATGTAAATTTAGTTTCGAGCACTCATTTTTATTTAGCTTAGTAGAAACTAGACAAAATTTTCATCAATTTCATTAAATACAATTTGATTAAAACTATAGTCAAAGTATACTTTGATTTCAAAGTATTATGTAGACCTGGAATATGACGATTCGGGAAATATTTTTACATTCCAGTGAATTTTTTTTTCAAAATAATTGTATTAAAATGATTTTATGTAAAACGTTATATAGTATCTATCTCCTATTAGTATCTAGTTCAAGCTTAAAATGTTCACTGGAAGTGCATCAGTACAACTATTAAGAAATTCCTCGATTTGTATAAAATTTATTAAAATTTGAATTCAGTACTGAGTGCGGATGCATTCGTAGCTATTTATTTAATAATCTACTTTAAATATCATTCTATTATAAAAATACTATACCGGCAAACATTTTGACATAAGAGACGAAGCTCGGTTTTGAATATTTTTCACAAAATTGCTAAACATCTTGTTGTATCCGGGGCGCCTCTTCTATGGATGATTCTGTTCAATTAATGGTGGAAAATTTACAAGAAATTTAGAAATTTTTATGGTTTTTAAAATTTTTAAGTTTTTATGAACATGATTGCATTTTGATTTTTTATTTTGTTATTTTCATTTATTTTGGCCAAGGCCAACTAAAGATTTGAAAAGAAAACAAAATTAAATTGACGAACAAAGCACGCATTTTAAAAATATATATTTGGATAAATAAAAATTACGCAGTTTAATTGCAGTCGAAATTGATTTAATTATATATTTATATATATATATATATATAATATATGTATATATTATATATACATATATATAAATATATTGAGGTATTTTAATTTTATTAATTAAAGGATATCATATTGTCAATGTCATTTTCTTCACTTAAACTTTATATATATATATATATATATATATATATTTGTTAGGAATATTTATATGTATATATGAACATATAGGAATTTAATGTCTACGAGTATGTAATAGTTTTATTTCAATTAGCCAAATAAATCTGATATATTTGGAACGAAAAAAAATAAGTTGATTATTTAAAAATCTCAGTTAAAATTTATTTAAGCTTTATCTGTATTCAATTTATGTAAATATAAAAAAACTCTATAAAATATAATATGCAAGTAATAATGTATATTACATAATTAAAAAAATTAAAATATAAGGCTGCTTGGTTTTATTTTAATTTTTTCCAAAAAATGGATTTAACCAAATAACTTAAAGATTACCTTAATTAGTACAATTCCATCTAATTGAAAATGTAAAACCACGTGTATATGTAATATTTAAATATGCTTCGTAGACATGAGGTGTTATTTCAAAGTAATCGCATTATCAGCGTTTTCAAATACCCAATTGATACTAATTCAGCAAATTTAAGCAATATAGGTCAAAAATTACGTATACGAACCTATACAAACATACGTATATACCTATACAATAGATTTTGACTATTACATCACTTCAATATAATTAGATATATATTATTTAAGTACAACGATAAAAAATATTTAATTAATATGAATACAAGAAATAAAAAGAGTCGTCTCTATTTTTTTACTTTATTTATAAAAATCTTCAAAAATATATATCGAATGAAATATTAAAATATAGTATATGAAAGAACCATTAAAATACGGATTACATAAAAAGTAAAGGTTTTAAAAGCAAAATATTATATAAAAAATCTAAAAGATCAAATACGAAAATTACAACATTGACATGTGTGAAACAATCAAGATTTCATATTATTTCATTTTAACCAATTCTATTTGCTTTTGGACGTAATGCTGACCCAAATCTAATTCTCGACTGAGTCGTATTAATGAACAGCGGACTAAATCTTCTTCTTGTTTGGTGATTTTTGGGATTCCGTAATTTCTCATTATTCCGTGTCGACCTATTAAATAAATAGGCGATAAATAATATTAATTAAAAATAATATTATGAATATGGTAATAAAAGTTCGTTTAGTCACAAACCATATGTGGTACACCAAACCAAAAATTTAATTGTCCATAGATTATGAATGGTAAAATGATGCATTTTCATATCTTTAACTAGCTGTAAGTGGAATTCTGTCTTAAGGCAATTATGGCATCGTGCCTTAAGGCAAATTGCTGGAACTTCCCGTACCAAAAATTATTTTTTTTTTTTAAAACGATTAACATTTTTGAAAAAAAATTACTTTGAAAAAATAAGATTTTTGAGAAACTATAAATTGGACAAAAAATTAGTTTTTTTTGAAAAAAAAAATTAAAAAAAAAATTTTTTTTAAAAAAAAAATTTTTTTTTTTTGAAAAAAAATTTTTTTTTCTTTATTTTGACATATTGTGGAAGATCTGAACTTTTTTTTCAAAGCAATCGTACTGCTTTAACTACATAGGGACAAAATATAAAGCGCGTAAGCGCCGCATCGCTGTCTAACGCATAAGCATTGGTACGGAACCGATAGGAATGTTAACAAAATGTATACTTATTGTTAAAATCTCTATAAAATGTCTGATAATTTGATGTGCATATGTCTAATGATCATTTTTGACCGCCAAATGACTCATTTTTTTACTTTTTCCTCTATATCTCCGAAACCGCTGGACCTACCTTCATGAAAGTTGTATGGATTCTTCATCTTGTCAATACAAATAAAATGTTTTTTGAATTATTAAAATCGGACGCTCCGTTCTCTTAAAAACGGAGTTACCGTTTTCGGAACTTTTTGCCCCGTATCTTCGGAACGGCTTGACCTGCCTTTGCCAAAAACTAATCAGCACGTCTCCTTATCAATACGGATCGAATGTTTTTTGAATTATTCAAATCGGCTAATCCGTGTTCCCGAAATCGTCGACGAAAATTTGTATCCGCACATACATACACACACATACATACATACACACACACATACACACACACATACACACACACACACACACACACACACACACACATACATCCATTTTTTCTAAGGTATGCCAAAATGTTCAGAAACCTCTGAAACGTAAAGATATATAAAAATTTTCATTTTCGATTTTTTTGCGATTACTATAACTTGCCCTACGGGAAGTTAAAAATACAGCGATGTATCAATGCGCATAATCTCGCTTATTATTTTGAACCAAAAATTTTCACTTTGAATGGCATATAATGTGTTTCATCTGAATTTTATATTAATTTATATCAGTACATTTTTATTATTATTTACCTAAAAGTATTGGCGATGCATAATAGGGAATATCAGGGAAAATTGTGGATCGGACCAGCGCGCACTCTACGACTCCAGGGCGCTCTACGATGCCGCAGCAAAGGGCGTAGACAAACCGGCCGATGGCGTAGGCTTGGGCCAGCTTAGGGCCGCCGACACCGTCAGTTCTTCCTTTGCCTTCAACCTGCAATGAAAACAAATACAGCCTGATATGTCCGAACTGATATATCCGAAAATTTATTATTTCATCATATATCTCTTACGAATTCTTCGGCGCATTGCACTCTCCGAACAAGCTGATGATAGAGCTTAGCGCTTGCGTCGAAATGAGGTTTGCATTGAGAGAAAAGCGGAACAACTGTCCGACCAGCATTACCGCCCACAACTGGGACATCCACGTCCAGAGGATTCTTGTTGATCTCTCGGCCGGCAAACGTATTCGCTCTCACAACATTCAGAGTCGTTATGCCAAATATTTTACGAGGATCGTAACACGCAAACTGTAACAGAAACATGGAATATTTAATAAAAATTTTATGTGAAAAAATTATTTGGATCACTCACAGTTCGGAGTGTTTCTGTAGCTATTGGCATCACACAGTTTAGGGGTTCGACGCAAATGCATATTAAGCTGTCCGGGCAGACTTTAGCCACATGTAACATTTTCTTGAACAGTTGCCTTCCATTTATGTTTAGTAAAAGTGCTTCTTCCGCTGGTAATGGACATCTGTCGTTTGACGGAGTAATCACCACAATATTCGAACCTAATAATAAAAATTCATAACAATAATAAGAAACAATCTGAACACTCGAGAACAAATCAGATATTTTTTCACTTTTTTAATATCAGAAAGCAACATACACATTTTTACTCGTTAACACCAATACAATCAATCATTCAAACACACACAATTTCACAAGACAACAATAATGATATTATCAATTATCTCATCATTATTTTAACCTGCAAGAGCTTCGTCTAATTTGTCAACACCATAAAAGGAACGGACTTTGGTTTTGGATTCGATGTGGGCCAGATCCAATGCGATGCCCGGACTGAAAATAGCTTCATCGTAGATGTTTAATCTAGTTATGTATATGTTCTGTTTCAAGAGTAATGCCAAAGAACCCCCTACTCGGCCACTGCTTCCGATCAGCGTTACTTGGATTGTTCTCTGAGGAAATAGACAAATATTTTTATTAAATTATTTAAACAAGATCATAGATTTTTAATAAATTGAGTTATGTAATTTTACTATGTTATATATTGCTCTTTCTATTAGTTCTATTATTAATTTTTGTTAGTTAGTAAGTATGTTGCATAAAATCCTAATGCAAAGTGTGAAAGAAGTTTATAGATTATTTAATGTAAAATTTGCCATTTATTTTACTATCTATTTTACATATGTAATTATCATGAGATTGAATTATCATGATCATACCGAAGTCCCCGCGAGCGTTCTTAGCCATGTCTGCGAACATTTTGCCGGCGCTAGCAATTTCCTGTACATCACATTAGTTGAGGTAATCGGCACTTATTTGTCTTAAAGGCATTAAAATTCACATTAAGTTTTTAAAAAGTAAAATAATAATTTGACAGTACCATTAGGAATTTTGTTTCGTTCAATTTATTGGGGTTGACTCGGCCGGTTCGAGTTTATTTAGATTGCACGCATTAATTTTTTTGTATTTTAGATGTCATGGTATAATTGAAAACGTTTGAAGAATTAGTATTTTTTAAATGTCATTCAGTTTTTTAAACAAAATCAGTGATAGTCAAGTTATTCAATTGTTAAAAAACTTAAAATAGATATAAAAATAATAAATATTAATTAATTAAATTATACGATGCATTCAATGCAAGAAATGGTAAAGAATTAAAATTTATTTTAATTAACTTGAAATTAATTAATATATAATATTTTATTTTATAAATATACGTAATTCATAATGCAATTATTTTATTGTGATAATATAATTTCAAAGAATATCAAAGTAAATATTACATATATATCAAAAAGACACAATTTGCTTCATAACCATTTCTTTCACTTTCTTTGCCAAATGTGGTAATTATTTCTAGTGATGATTTCCTACTCTCTTATAGAAATTTTCCGATGTTGATCTTCGCAACAATAAAACTATTCAAGGTAAATATCCGAGTCACTTCCCAACAACCGCATCAATGTTAAGACCGTCAAACGCCCCGTCAAAATGTTTCCGTATTTACTAAACAAAATAATAAATATAATGAATAGAAGACTCTACATCATGTCTCACTGCAATTTATTTACAAACATTAATATAAAAATATTTAAATTCTAGAAGATGTATATAAGGGTAATACGTTTTTCCAATCGGTACAGTTATACCAATTTTTCTCAAGGGGTACCATTGAAATGGACTTTAAACTTTTTTTGTTAGCGGCTATTGCCGCTTTGGCTATTAATGAGGTAAATAATATATAAAATGATTAAAATTAAAATAAATTGCATAACCACGTAATTAAAATCATTCAATATTTTCAATGACTAATTGATTTTTCTCTTTTACCCAGGCTTCAGCAAGTTGCGCTTGCAAGCTGACCGGAGCCGATGTTTGCGGTTGCTCCGGTTCGGTAGTTCGCCCTGCGCCCATCAAGAAACCGGTTCCAGCCAAACCTCAAAAGATTTGTAAAATGATTGGTGGAGTCGAACCTCTTGCTCCAATTGGCGATCCTTGCTCTTGTGATAGCCAACTCGTTGTGCCTGCCATTCCTGCTCCTGTACCCTGCACAAAGGTAATAAATGATACACACATCGATTTTAATCTAACATTATAATTAGATATTATACAATTAAAAATATTACCAGTAAATTAGATTTTTGAACGTTTTATTTAATTTTTATGCATATTAAATAAATTTGAACGAGTAATTAAGTTTGAAGTACTTACTGCATATTTAAGCAAAATTGTTTGACCATAGGAAATATTGATTTATGAAAATTAATTGAGTTCTTATGCACCAATTTTTATTTTTATAATAAATAAAATAATTACAAAAATGATTTATTTCAGCATGACACCGATTAAAAAACTGGTTATTGAAAAATTGCAATTAATTTTCTTTTTTATTCTTGAACTCTCATATCCGTCTCATATGTGTTATTTAACTTTTAGTTCAATAGTTTAATTATTAATTCAATTGATTAAAATTGGTCTAATTATGTATTAGATAGTTTGTCTTATATATTGATATTTCTATTTCAGTTGAAGATCGATTTGGATGCCCCACCCTGCAAATATGGATGCGACTACCCAGCAATTCCTCTCGGTTTCCACGACTGTTACAACGAACCCGCACCCAAAAAACCAGCAGTTCCTGCTGACCCTGTCTCCCTAATTCTTGCCTACGAACTTGCCCAAAAAGCTGCCGCTGCCGTACCAGAGGAAAAATTGCAATTCGGATTCCGCAAGAAGCCAGAAGATGGTATGTTTAAAAAGGTATTGAAGAACATCCCCGAAGAAAGATTATTCGGAGTTGAGCGTGAAATTGTTGAATTAAAATTGCCCAAAATTGCCGCACCAGTCGTCGAAGAATTTGAGGAAAGCGCTGAAGCTGATGTTGTCGTTCCTCCTGCTGCATTCTTGTCTTACAGCGATTTGGGCTATGGACCAGTGAAACGTAAGTAAAAATATAATAGAAATAATTATTAACTCTTTCAACATGCTGATATTTCGATATTGAGATTTTTAACCTAATTATTCCTTTCTCCAGCATCAGCCCCACAATTCCTGGTGAAGAAGCCCGGCCTTCTGCCTCCACCACCACCACCACCATTGGACTTCGACTGCGGCTTTGTCCCCGGAAAAATTGTCATTCGTGATCATTTGCACTTCGATAAACCCAGACCTTGTGGATGTGCAGCCGATTCCATTGAAATCTATTCCTCATTAGAAGATTCTCATGAAGACTTAGCCCCTTGCCCGTGCTTGAAGAAACCAAAACTTAAAAAGCCATGCTTTTTCTAAATGAATATTGATACAAGAAAGACTTTCCATTGAGAATTGAAAACTATTTGACTGAGCTTTGTGCTCTATATTTTGTGCTTGTGTGTGTGTGTCCATGTGTGTATGAAAGTGATTTGAATGTGAGAGTGAATGATGAAAAGTACATTTGACAAATCTGAAAGATTACATAATTGATGCAATTAAAAAAATAAACTGAGTTTTAACGAAATTTCTACTGCATTTCATTTAGTTTTCATATCTTGTGAGAATAAGTGAAGTTAATTTCAAACTAGACAATTCATCTCCAAATTACATATAAAATTTAATTTTAAATAGTTACAATTAATAAAAATGTGTATTTAATTAAAAAATAATATCATTTTATTAGTAAGTTATTTTAAATATACTTGCAATAAATCATTATTACCGACATATCTGCCGTGTTTTATTTATATTTGAAATATTTAAGTTTATGTGAAATTCATTTATATAGAATTATTTTGGACCACTTGAAACAACATTATGTATTATACAAAATTTTTTGATTATGTTAAGTTTGATTTGATTAAGTAATTAAGTTACTGTATTCAAAAAATTGCATATAGTCGATTGGCTTCATCAATTATTTTAAATATTATTAAAAACAAATAGATTACACACATATAATGATATTAAACGTAATAAATTAATATTTTCTCTTTTCATTTATGATTGATCAAAATATCTTTTAAATTCATTTGTTCTATAAAGTTTATTAATTAGTGCGATATTTTCAAATCTGTACCATCAGGTTCAAAATTCAGGTTGTCAGGTCTGTGACCTTAAAACGCTCAATAATGACCGCGAAATTCTAGCTGACAATAAATAAATATTTTCAAATAACTTTCTGTATACACAAACAATTAGCTCATTGAAAATGTATAGTGATGAATAAATTTTTTATTATAGATATCAAGAATTAAGTTTAATATTTAAATAGATTACTATTAGAGTTTAAAGTTTAGATTAATGGGAGGAACTTGAATTATTTAAATTTAATATAAAGATAAGCTTGGTAAAATAGTCGATAACAAATGTTTTTAGTATTTGTAGTACCTAGTACTCATATTAAGTTTTATAATTATTTTATTCCATTAATATGAGTAACATCTACAGAATCCATTAGCAATATTTTATCATTATAATTTTTTTTGTATGATAAGTTTTTATGAATTATGTGAGTATTATTAATAAGAAAAATAAATATTATATATACTATTAGAAAAATGTTTATTTATAAATAAATCGTAGTTTGTTATCTAATATCGATATCATTCAATAGCTTTATAATAAGTATCTACATAAAATGCACTATTGAAAACATAATTTGCTGCTTAATTTTATAAACTTCAAATTATTGCGTAAACATGGTATGATTTGCTGAAGTTATTTTCAATAAAGAATATTTTTTAAGAAAGTTACTACAAAAAAAAGTTAAGTATATTATTCCGTCTTGAGATCTAAACAATCAGAAATAAAATGAATTTAAATCAGTTGATTATATAAAAATATTCAAAAGAATAATACACAAATTACGTTGTCTATAAAGTTATTAAAAATAAATAATCTACACTTTATATTTATTATATTAAATATTTAAAAAAAATATTAATTATTTCTTAGATTTATTAAGAGGCTTAAAAAATGCAACAGTGATGCATTATAGCCTATCAGCACAATGAATAGTTGTTAGTTCTTTAAACTGTATATATAGATATTAGCATTTTTCAAATATTGCTTCTCATCTCACAAAGCCCATTCAAGTCCCTGTTTTTAACATATTTAAAAAAACTGATGTATTTATTCATGCTTTACTATTTTTGCTGCAAAGTTCATATGAATAGTGGAAGTTGTAGCTGCCTTGAAATTCTCAAGGCATTTTTCCCGAGCTTCCGTATCAAGTATCAAAAGTAATCTAAATATTTTCTCTTATATTTATATACTTATAAAAAATAATGCCAAACAACGTAATATCAGCACAAACACACGAACTTATAAAAAGTAGTGTTAACTTAATTTTGGTCGATAGTGCGTGTTAATTTTTAAGAGTGCCGAGTGAATTCGGTATGAAATCTGTGGCAGTTTTGTTTGTTTTGGCCCTGTGCTCTTTGGCACATGGCTACCCTCCTTGTCCTAATGTAAGTGAAAAAAATTAACTACCGAAAATTTAATTTTTGACGTAGCTCTTCGTGTGTTTATGACAAAAAGACTGAATATTCAATAATTAAATTTCAATTCTACTTACAGTGTCCGCCCTGTCCTCCTCCACCACCGCCAGTGCACTACTGCAAGAAGCCGGAAATAATTTGGACCGGAGATGCCTGCGGATGCACCTCAACCTTGCCTTACCACGTCGAAGTACCAAAACCCGTTGAACTTGTTATTCCGAAAAAAGATTTAGGATACCAACTTGCATTTGCTCCGGAGCCTGTTGACTGCAAACGATACATATTTGATTACCAGGTTCAAGTGCCCATTGTTGAGGAAAAGCCTATCAAATTGTAAGTAGAATCATAAGTAATTATTTTGGTAACTCCAAATTATTTTATTATAATTCACAAGTTAAATTTCATTTTTATTTATGACACTCTATTATGTAATTGTAAGTCCCTCAGGGCATATGTAACTAATTTTTCTTATACTCTGAAAATTTTAATTTTATTTATGAACTATAGAAAAATAGAAACATTTTTTGTATATACCAAAACTGATAAATTTTGTTCTCTTAAGGCATGATTGTGGTTACATTTTGGATATTCCACCCCCACCCCCGCCAGAGAAACGCTACAGATTCGATTATGAAGTGGAAGTTCCTTGCACTTGTACTTGTAAACCGAGCTTTTTGGACTTGTCAGCTCATGTTGATAGAATTGTTTTGCCCAAACCAGGTAAATAAATACTGTATTCAATTCATATAGTTTTTCAATATACAATTAAAAATTCAAACTGTAATATAAACGAAAAATGTAAACTATAATATATCTATTTCTCATGATTTACCTTTTAACAATGTTTTTTTTCCAGATTGCTGTATTGTCGCCGAAGGTGACTGTCCATGCAACAAATACAAACCCCACATCGAGCCGTTGGTCAGCTGCCCTCCTCCGCCCCCAAAGCCCCCAAAGAAGTGCAAGAAGCCAAAACGCGTCGAGTGCTTCTGCGAAGAAGTTGACCCCAGGTATGCGTCTCAATGTAGACACAAACGTAGCATTGAATCCGGTGAAAATATTTCAAGTATTGAAATTACAAATGACTCTTCTGATGAAAATGATTCGATTATTCAAGAATTGCCTGTTGTTGCTTGTGATTTAGAAAATGTCGAAAAACCTGACAATAGTAGCCAGAAGATAGATGAAATAGGTGAAGGTAATGTAGTAAGTGTGCAAGTTAATAAAACTAAACAGAATAAGAAGATAGAGTTTAAACTGGGTTTGAAGTATTATGTATCAGATCCAATTGAATATTTAGAGGATGGAGAGTCTAAAATCGTGTATGACTATCTGGGCCACAAATACATCGAGAAAGATGGACGTTTACAGATTGTGAAACCAGCTTTTTATTTGGAAGAAGAAGTAATAAGCGCTGAAATTACTATAGAACCAAAAGTACCTGAATCAAATTGTACCGAAGTAAAAGATTTGAATACACAGAATGTTACAATAACTGTACACAAAGCAAATAATCCAACTGTTGCCAAAACTGTCAATAAAGAAGTTGATGCCATAGATGATCTAAGCAAGAATTTAGGATCTATACTAAGTCTTTTGGTTCAAGATAAACATACCGATTTGGCAGATGCTTTAGGAGATGTGTTAATGGGAATGGCAGAACTTGAAGATATGAAGACTACACTTGAAAAAGATTTAATAAACAAAAAGTCGAAAGTCGTTAGACCTGTTGAAGTCATGAAACCGATGGAAAAATTGCCTAGTCCAATTGAAAGTAGACCTCCCATACCTGTAGAAAGACTGCCATTACCCATTACCAATAGAATGCCTGCTCCTCTTGATAGACTACCTCCTCCATTAGATAGATTGCCAGCACAAAATTCAAATAACTTCCCCACTGCTTTAGATAAAATTCCACTGCCTATTGAGAAGATACCAATACCACCACAAAGATGGATCCAACCAACAGAAAACAAACCATCACTACCAGTAGATGTTTTGCCATCACCAACTGAAAAGAAACCACAATTACCTTCACCATTTATGAAGAAACTAAACAATGATCCGTTACAAGCTAGCTTATTACAAACTGGAGCAGGATTAAGAGAAAATTTACAAGCACAACCAGTTGATCGGATACAATCAGGCTTATTGCAAAATGGAGCAAATTCACAACCACAACCAGTTGATCTGATGCAATCAGGCTTATTAAAAAATGGAGCAGGTTTAAGAGAAAATATACAAGTTCAACCAATTGATATGAGAAAGCCCATATTTTCTGATGTTTTTAATCCGATTGTACAACAGCACAAAGAAATTGAAAAAATACAAAATAAATTCACGGATACACCAAAAATAATTTCACCAGCCAACGAAATAACACTAGAGGACAATGTTATAAAAAACAACATAAATACTTTGAATAAAAATTTCATTCCGTTCAATAAAGAATTTCATCCTGGCAAACTATTGGATTTTAACATGAAAAACATGGATTCAATGCCCAAGCAGCTAAGTGATGTTCAAAAAGTGCAATATAGTCCTGGAAATTCTATAGATAATAGATTTCAATCTTTTAAACCAACTAATTTTGTGCAATTTCAGCAACCACAACAACGGTATCAACCAAAACCATTTCTGACAAATAATTTTGAAGAACAATTACAAGATTGAAACTATATACTAGCAAATTTTTATAGAATAAGTTATTTATTGATATTTATTATTAGTTTAGATTACTGAATAAATAGTGTAAAATAAACTTAAGTTGTTTAATTACACGTCTTTGTTTGTATAATATATAAGATCATTAGAATGATACAATTTTACGAATTAAAAACTTACTAAAGCATAATCTTCTTATTTGCAGGTGGTATTAAGATGCAAAAATGAAAACTCCTGCAAGTAAGAAGAAAATGCCAATATGAAGACATCATCAGGCCATAAAACAACATCTTTAGAGTTTTAGCAGATGGAAATAATTGCCTAAATACTTTTATTATTATAATACAATTTTATTTTCTTTTTTCATAAAATTACTATACTTCAAATAAATAAATTGTAATTGTATTGATTTGATAATAAATCTTCTTATACCATAATTGACATATAAAATTTTTTACTTATTATATACTTGAGCCAAATTTAATTATTAAAATATTTTATTAAATAAATTCAAATTGCAGTTTCCTCCAAATTTTCAAAAATTTCAGTTGAAAATCAGAATAATAAAAATATATCAGAATAATATAAAATATATATATAAAGTACATAATTAATAAAAGCACATTAAATTTTTAATATAAAATTGCGATTCATATTAAAAAGCTATATAAACCATTAAGTGTTTAAAGACAAATAAAAATAATCTCTAACAACAAATAAATAAGATATGGAAATAAGTCATGAAAAAAATTGAACCGCTTTATAATTTATATATTTATAATGTATATTATTTACAAATATATATTATTTGGATATTATTTACAAAAATAAAAGCAACCTTGAAAATTATTCAAATAAAATTCAAATTGCATCTATTATTCAAGTATATACTTTTAATACAATTTATATTACTATCGAATCAGAAGCTATAGTTTTAATATTAATTTCCATTATTATATTTCAAAAAATTTGTTTAATATTGAAATATATAAAATTTATAATCCTTCAAGGCTATAAAATTTTACAGTAAATTATTTATATTTTTATTAAACAATTTATTAAATAATTCAAATATTTATAAATAATTTTATTTTAATTTTTTATAAATATTTATTTTTGTTAATCAGAACTGAAAGAGTGTTATTAATCTAAATAGAAAATGAGAAAAAAATATAAAAGTAAAGAAAATTAAAATAAAAATTTAAAACAAAAAAAATTAATATAATAATTGCACTGTAATGTATAATCATAATTCGAATAGCACTTTATAGTCCATATTTTTGAATCTGAATTTATTTAAATCACTTATCTAAATTTTTATCTAAAATATCTATAATTATCTATTACTTATAAAATACAAAATTTTGGAAAAAATAAAAATCTATATATTAATTTTTTGCTTCTTTTTTTTAGAAGTTTACGAATAATCAGAACGTTCTAATTGTAAATTTTGATAATTGCAACAAAATTTTCCACGCATAATCAAAATGATTATGATCTACATATATATAAAAATACAATGAAACGATTGTAGCAACATTTTTGTATCTAAATATATACAAGACTTGAAAAGACCCACACATATACAAACATATTTATACAATTTTATTCTTGCATTTATTACAAATTTTCATTCATTCTTCGAACGTTAAATAACATAAACATATTATGAAACTTAGGTTCATGGTAATGGTAATTAAACAGTAAACCAATATGCAAACGCGAATACCATTTGATTAAAAATTTGATTCCTATGAAAATTCAATGACTTCTATGATACGCGATTGTAAGAATTTTACTTCAAAATAAAAACCGTAAAAATAATCTCTAGTTATTGTTAAATTTGCAAATAGATATATAATGTTTAATTATTTATTTTGATAGATGTCACGTATTGCAATACAACAATGACCATGTTTTCGCACATGTAGTTTGTTATGATAACATCGACGGAGGTCATCTCAATGCAATTTCCTGTGCGTGTAAATATCATATAAAAATCCTGTCCAAATTATTTGGACACTTAGTCGTTTTGTAGAAGAAGACAAGATGAAATTGTTTTCTGCCGCCCTTTTGGCCCTCGCCACGATTCAGGTCAGTGGAAATTTGTGATACGAAATACATTTAAAAACTCGAGTATGGTATCAACATATAAACTATGTGCAAAGTGATAAAAAATATTTTAATTTATAAAACAAAAATGCTGCTGTTTTGAATCTTGTGGTATTAATGCTGCTGCTTTACAAATAGTTTTATGTGATGATACTTCCCAACAGAGTTGCTCTTGAAGATGCCGATAGTTTAGTCTCTATGTCTGATTTTATTTTAATTCTAATAATATACTTTTATTTGAATGCCTAAAGTGTGAGTATATATCACTGCTTCATGATATCAGGTTCAAAACACTTCAGGATCAAGGAGTTTACTATAGTGCTACGCACTTAGAATTTTATTGATTTAGATTTTTATTAAGAATATTTTATTTTATATTTTTTTTATGCTGTTGTATCTAACTTAGCATAATTCTTTTAGTTTACTAGAATTTTTTTAACACTTTTTAGCATTTTCTGATACTTTTCAGCATCATCAATTGAGTAACATTAAACAATGATAAATAACTTTCAAATTAGAGCTTAAGTTGCCAATATCACTTTAAATTTAAATTAAATTTTCACATTATTATAATCGATCCTTTACCTTTCTAGGTAGCTCAAGGTTACCCCTCATGCGGCTGCCATCAACAACAGGCCCCAATCTTGACCCACCAGCCAGTCCCCGTACCAATCCACGTAGGACCCCCACAAATCCCTTACCAACAGCCAGTGCAGCACCACATGCCCGTCTACGTTGTAGAAGACCCCGCCCATGAAGTATTATTGCTCGAGGAACCAGCTCGCGAATTGGTCGTCATCGACACCAACGATGAGCCAACTGCCCTCGAGAGGATCTTGAGAATTTTGAGGAAAACTGGATGTGCTGTAAGAAGAGTCGGTGATATCCTGGCACAGGATGCTGGTGATGAACTTGGTTTGGATGATTATGGATATGGAAGTGCTCAGGCTGTGGCTCATACTGTTATCAATTTGGGACATCCTTATATTCCCAGTAAGTTAATAATAATTATGAAAATAAATTTAAACACCAATCGTCATTACTGAAGTAATTAAGTGTTATGCAAAGAAATCAGTAAATAATTTGTTTTTGTTTTTCTTCAGATGGTCAAGATGACATCGTAGTAGTCGAGCCGCCATGCGAAGAAGCAGTCGTTGTCCAAACTCCACAACAAGTTGTTCCCATCCAAACAACACCCGTTGTACAACAACCAGTCTCCGTAGTCCAACAACCTTGCAATAGCCAAGTCCATTTCGTCTCCCAAGTTCAACCACAACCAGTTCACCAAAAACTGCCCTTGCACACTGCACCAGTCAACCACCACGTGCAAGTTGCTCAACCTGTGCAACATTTGCAACCAGTACAACCTGTACAACATATTCAACCAGTCCAACCAGTGCAACCAGTTCAACAGGTTCATCCTGTACATGTGCAACATGTTCAACCTGTTTTTGTGGAACCTGAGCGCTACCCCTGTGAGGAGGACATAGTTTACAGACAATTGCCGGTTCAGACGAAGTACACTTATGCCAGTAAATATTAAACCTTTTATGCCAGTAATTAAATTAGATAATAGATAGTTGAAGGTGAAAGGTTTGAATGATTTTGGTTTTAGAAGTGTGAATGTTTGAGTGCTTCTTTGAAAAGTAGATCTTTACATCTATGGTTCCAATTCGACTACTTATCTAGTACTATGGTATGATATTTCTCTATACTTTATTGCTTTCTTTTTTCAATTCTTCTAATACTTCACAGAATATGTTCATAAGAATTATTCTCCAGATTTTACTACTTTTCTAATCTATCGCTCATATTTCTTTTATGAAAATAATTTCCCAATCACGTAAAATATTACTATTTTGCATTTTTTGTCTGAGATATTTATTTTAGAGTTGCTTTTGGTTTTTTTTCAATTTATTCCAAGAATTTATTAAACATTGTTTTCATAACAAGTATCAGAATCGTGTATTATTAAAAAAAAATTTTTTGACCTTTGCTCATAGAAATAATTTCTAAAACACGTTAAATATCACTATTTTGCATCTTGGTTTAAATTATAGTCTTCTTTTGCTTTTTTTTATTTTTCTTATCTATTTCTTATTAATTTTTTATTTTTCTTTTACCTTATATTTTAAAAACGAAAAGCTCGCAGAACTTGATGTGATTTAAATAGTTTATTAGTATTTTTTTAAGGTTTTTATGAAATACCGATATAAATATCATTTTATTTAGTAGAGAACTATAAATTCGTATCAGGCCAGTACAACAATAAAAATATCAACCTCAAAATTTTAATAAAGCGATAGATTTTCAATTTTTCAAAATAATTACAGTACAGATAAGTAAAGTTTGCTAAATATATCAGTATCAAACCGAGTATATAAATATTGAAAATTTGTTATTAAAATTATTACATTTCTTTTCTTCTAGTCTATGAAATATTACACATTTGTACTGACCCGATTCTAATTGAAATTAGAATTTAAATAGACTATTGTAGAATAATAATTGTCGATGTTTATTTGAGTTTGCAAGAAAAACCAACCACAAAACATCACTGAACAATTTATATATATATATATATATATATATATATATATATATATATATATATATATTAGGGTGGTCCTTAAAATGCTCATTTTCGAATTTATTTGCTCCCAGGGGCTCAAATGGTTCCAAATTGATAAAAAACAATTCTCTGAAAGTTTTAGCTCTTAATATTAACGTTTAGATAGAGCGCAATTCAATCAAAGTTTGTATGGAAAGAGCATGGAAAAAATTTTGATAATTAAAAAAAAATGTTTTAGGTATAACTTAGCAACAAATGAATGGGTTTTATTCATTCTTTTGTTCGCTAAATTACATCTAAAAAGCATTTTTAAAATTTTTGAAAATTTTTCCATGCTATTTCCATACAAAACTTTGCTTGAATTGCGCTCTATCTAAACGTTAATATTAAGAGCTAAAACTTTCAGAGAATTGTTTTTTATCTATTTGGAACCATTAGAGCCCCTGGGAGCAAAGAAATTCGAAAATGACCATTTTAAGGACCACCCTAATATATATATTATATATATATATATATATATATATTTATATAATATATATATATATATATAATATATATATATAATATATATATATATATATATATATATTATATATGTATATATGTATAAACACGTTAAAAATAGTTTTACTTTGAAATGTATAAATAAAATCCTGGAGAGCACGACATCAAGTAGATAAAAAGTTTTTAAAACATATTTATTTTCCCATTGTGAATTTTTTGGGAAAACAGAAATGTTCTAAAAAATTTTCGTACTTGATGGTATGCTCTTCATGATTTTTTTATATGTATATAATATATGCCAAGTTAGTGTAAGCAACTATAATATATATGTATACATATATACTACATATATATTATAGCTGTTTACACTAATTCTATTAAATAATATTAACAATTATGAGCCTTTATTTATTTAGGTTTGTTCCATCACCATTGTAATTTTAAATTTAAAATTATTCTGGTGATGGAACTAATTTAAATCTCAAAGACTTAAAATTGTTAATATTTTTTAATAATATATGTTTATAAGTATATAATCGTAAATAAAAGTTTATTACCAGGCATGCATATAATTATTGAGCAGGTAAAACTTAGAAATTCAGTTTTTCTGTTTAATAATTGGATGGATGCCTGTATAATTTTTTTTTATTTACAATTATATATTTAAATCTTATGTATATATGCATATATAACCTGGTGTAATATATTAATTTTGGAACTCTTTTAATTAAACATCTTTAAAAAAATCAAATAAAAAAAATTTTCGATTTTCGAAAAAAATCGATTTTAAGAAATGTTTTGCTCATATATTCCTTTCTGATGTTTAATTAAAATAAATATTTCTGTATATGTGTGTATGAATGTGTGCATGTGTGTGTCTGTGTATATGTGTGTGAATAAAAAATTAGAAGTATATACTAATTGTAAATAAAAATCGGTTGATTACATGTTGACGACCATGGCTTTGTTATTGATCTCGAGATGTATTTTTCAGTATTAGAGCTGGAGCAGCAGATTATTAGATTTAATAATAAATATTAAACAAGTTTTTTATATTTTTGTATCATTTTTTTAGTTTTAGGTATATTTTATATTTTATTTTTGCTATTTTTATTTTTGTTTTATTTATTTTTATATTTTTGCTATTTTTATTTTTGTTTTATTTATTTTTTTATTTTATTATTATTTTTTATTTATAATTTGATGTAAAAATTTGCCGCTTTAGTTCTAGTGCTGATTTTCATGCACTTTACACATTAAATAAATAAAATAAATAAATTAGCATGAAACTTGTAGTTTGATTCATCAAACTTTTTGGAAACTGAATAAAATTCCATTATCTGTTATTTCAATATGTGCTTGAGATTTCTAAGAAAATAAAAAGCTATAAAATTATATTGAATTAAAAACTTAAACATATTAAAATAAATAATAATTATATTCAAGAAATTTTAAATCTTTATAAATAATTTAATTTACATCTATTTCTCATGAAATAATAATATAATTATAACGAAAAGTAATTTTAATGCTGAAATAAGCAATAAACCAATAGGTGACCTAAAACTTTATTGTGAAATTTTTGAAAAGTAAGGCAAACTGTTAATTTAATTTTTTAATATAATATATATGCGAATACCTTGACATTAAAATAAATTTTGCATTATTTGCATTTTTTGTATATTTGATAAAAGCCTTAATGGAATATTTACTACTTTGCGGAGTAATAAACCTGGAGAACCGAATTTTATTTAAAATTAATTTATTTCTCAGTGCATTTTCCCAACTCTTAGGATTATTATATTTATAAATTTTTTCGCAATTCGCTTTTATTACCATTATCATCAATAATTGTATGACAATATACAATAGTCTTTGTCAATAAGTAGGTATTTGCAAATATAGCGATGTGTTATAAAATCGAATTTGTCCTCATTTAAAGTCATTTGTTCATAATAATGTTTCTGATCGTTGATTATAAATACTGTTACACAAGTGCCATTAATAAAATAAAATTTGTACAACCGTAAAATGGCTAAATATTCGTACTTGATCGCTTGTTTTTTATTAATGCACGCGGTAAGTTGAAATAATTAATAAAATAATATTGTTTAATAATTTATATGTTTTTAGTACATGATACTATTAATAAAGGTGACAACATTTGGTTATAAATTTAAAATTCGACTAAATTTTTTATCAAATATATCAAAAAGTGCATTTTACAGATAATTCCAAGTGGAGCCTTTCCACCAAAAAGACGAATCACCCTGTTCCCAAATTCCTATGAGGATTATGATGAAAGCGAAGAAATTTCTGAAGAAAGTTATGAAGATGAGGACGACGAAGATGATGAAGATGAGGAAGATGATGAAGATGAATCTGAAGAATTCATGTCCAATTTTCGCAATCACGGTATAAAGGAAACAATTTATATAATTTGTTGAAATCTATTTCACAAATTAATAATATATAATTTTTATTCTAGTTTTAAAGCCGAAGACTTTAAGCACTGGTCGTAGAGCTTTTGAAGCACTTACAGAATATACAAAAGGTGGAAATGCTTTGATAGAATTGGTCAAAAATATTTTAAAATCGATTGAATCCAGTAGTAGATCAGAAGTTCGAAGGGCCAGATTGCATCGAGAACGCGATGAATATTGGAAAAATTAAAAAAAGGGGAAAATTTATTTAAAAATCATAATTATAATATATTCAACATTTTTACCCTATATTGCATTCAGCCATATCCATATTCTAAAAACTTTATATGTATATTTATAATTAATATTTATTATTAATATAATTAAATTAGCAAGTTTAGTATTTATTTCATATATATATATATATATATATATTATATATATATATATATATATATATATAGTATACTAATAATATTGTATTATATATTTAGTATACTAATAATATTGTATTAAATATGTAAAAATTGATGTATTAAATAAAGCATATATAGCTATTTATTTATTTAAATTTATTATTTATTATTATTTTATTTATTCAATTTGGTATTTGTATTCAGAAAGAATTCAGTGTTGAAGAACTATCAGGCATAATAAATATAATTATTATATAGACATTGTTTTAAATTATTCTGATTATTTTGTTTGTGCAACCATAGAGAAAATAATGGTGAAAAAATATTGTGGCTTAGACCAGAGGTTTTCAAAATATATTAAAAATAATATATAATAAATATAGTAATAATAATAATGTTTTAGAATAAAATTTCTAACCAAAAGTTTCAGAACTGCACGACCAACGTGTCTGCACGTAATTTTCTCGAGTTTTTAAATTTTTCTTCAATTGTACGAGTTTTGATCAATTTCTCAATAACTATATTTTTTTAAAAAAATTATGTATAAGAAAAATATTCACAATAAAATTTTGAATAAAACAATATATAAAATGATAAATGTCTGCATACAACTTTTCTGAATAGTTACTATTTTTACATTAAATCTCAAACTATACATTAAAGACTCAACGATTTATATATATATATATATATATATATATATATATATCCTACATGTGGCCTAACAAAATATTAAAATATTAAAAAAATATTAAATAAATTCTGTGTAACAAGTATTTTGAACTAACGTGCCAAAACCAATTTATCAAAAAATTAGGTTAGATAATTAATTTTTAAGTAATTTTTGCCCTCTTAAAATCTAGTCTTCTAGAAAGGCAAAAATTACTTGAAATTATTTGGATATATATAAGACATAAGATTTTATATATGGAATTAATTGCTCATTTGAATGATTTATATAAGAAAACACATACAGTCTATATTTTAAATCCATTTGCAAACTCTCTATTATAAAATAAACATTTCTTTCTTTATTATGAGAACTTCCCAAAGGACTTTATCAAACATACCGTCGAGAACATGAAGCATGCATATCAGTATGCCATATTTATATAACTTATTGGAACAGATCGATTAAGAGTAAAATAAGAATTTAATAATATTTATTAATCAAAAAATTCGAGAGATTATATACTGGCCGAAAATCAGACTTTAAATAGACCTATCTCCCGAAAATCTCTCCATTTGTTACAAGATTCGTCCTAAGAGAGGAATATAGATATTATAAAAATTATCGTCTTAAGAGAGGAATATAGTTATTATAAAAATTCGTGGCAAAATGAGGCGGAAAGTGTCATGTTCATTTTTTGTGGTGGTAATTATAATACAGGTAAGGAAAAAAATATGATTTTTAAACTTTTGGACTAAAGTCTTTTGCCTTAAAAAATAAATTCTAATTATTTATTTTGTTTTTTTTTCAATTATTTTATTCAACGTTTTGGGGGTAACTATTAATAAAAAAAAAACTGTTTTTTTTATACATTTACTATCAATACTATCTATATTCTATCAATATTTCCTGATCTTGTTGCCAAGATGGCGAACTACCAATTTTTACATTCAATTTATTTGTTTAAGCTAGTTCAACATATTTTTTGTAATTTTTTTAAATTTTATTTTTATATATTATCGGAAGAATGAAATCTGTTGGTATATGTAGATTATTTGCACTAGATACTATCAATAAAATAACGGTTAATTTTTTCATTATTTTAGTACCAAACGATATGGTACGACCAGCAACCAAATATTTATTTAATAATTTATGAACGAACCGTAATCAATAGTAATTATTATTAGTATTTTAGATTTTATCAAGTCAATTGATATGGAGTAAAATTATTCTGTAATTCTGGTTTCTGGTTGCAGCATAGTATAGTACCTAGACTAGCAAGTAATGATTGAAATGGTTTTACTATAGAAACTTATGAATAATCTTAACAAAATCCAGAAATAATAATGCATTATTTATCCATTACGGTTCACTCATAAATAAATAAATAAATTTGCGGTTTGTAACACCAGGCTTTGCAATCCCAGGTGCAAACTTTGATCAAGCAATAGTGACCATTTTTACTTGAAAATAAATTGACCATAATAGGTTTCCAAATTATAGTAAAAATTATTCAAACAGATCAAACAACTATTGCTATGCAATAGTTGCTATGCAATAATTTATGCTATTGCTATGCAATAATTTCTGCATTTCTAAAAGAATTATCATCATAGCTCTTTGGTTTCTTAAGTTCTGATTGCTATTTGGACACCAGTTATAGATATTGCGCAAGTAGTTTCTTTCCAAAACAGGTATTTTTTAAGAAACCAGTTCTACTAGGATTTAATTACTTTTTTTTATTCCAGGGTGCCCTAGGTTTCGTGTCTTTATACAAACGCGATGCAATCAGCACCGATCCTCCTCTACCTGACGGAGGTGATATGGAGAAGTCGATCGATGGATCATTGTCAGGGTGGAAGGACGGGATCGACCACTTTTTTAAAACAGGAATTCAGGTAAAACATTCAAAACATTTTTATCTACGTGACATTTTTTTATAAACAACAAAAACCCTACAAAAAACATATCAACAAACGATATTGGATTCGTGTTTTCTATTTACAGGCAGATGGTTTATTCAGGGACCTGACAGGAAATATTCAGCATTTTAGCAATAATGTTGCAGGAGCAGGAAAGGATTTTGTGAATCAGCTGCAGTTCAAAACAGATGATATGATAAATAAATTGAAGAAGGACCACGAATAATATTTACATTTAGATTAAGCAAAACATTTTTGCATGCGTTTTTCTTAGAAAATTATAAGTGCGAAAAAAAATTGTGTAAAACTATGATAATGTAAAAAAAATCATGTAGAATAAGTATTTTATATACATATATGTAGCATACACATATATATGTATAAAATTATTATGGTCTTTGGAACTTCTGAACTAAACGCCTCATTTCTTCAAAAAATTGTATCGTTAAAAACAATTATTTTATTCAGCCATTTTTGGGGGTATGAAATATCTTCTTTTTTGGTAAATGTTAATAACAAATGAAAGAAAATAACATTTATACCCTTATTTAATTATTGAAAAATTGAATGATTCAATTAAGGTAATTCATGAAGGTAAAAAGTGAACTTTATAATTTTTTTAATAATTAAGAGTATAAATGTATACTATTTTCTGAGTTTTTAATAATTCCTGTAATAAGGATTATACTATATCCCTGAAAGGTTGAGGTGTTTTTTTCAAATAAATTTTAAAGAGAAAAAAAATTGAAGTTCAGGAGTTTAAAAATCATAAGAGTTAGTAGCTATCCAGAAATCTCATATATATATATATATATATATATATATATATATTACTATTTAAGTACATTTATATATGTAACTTGACAATAAAATAAATAAGATTCCCATAATGTAATACTTGTTATCGAATCATAATAATAATAAATTTGTGTATAATAAACATACTTTTGTTTGTAATTCAATATGTTTAAAATATATAATATGAATTCCAGTCGTTTGTAATTGAATTCTTCGTAGTCCATGAATTTAAAACTAAAAAAACAGAATAAAATTTATAGAGTCAATGAATTTTGAAATTAAACACATCCAGAAATAAGAAAACTATGAACTTGATTTATACCTAATTATATTTAATAATGATAATAATAATAAAAATAGTTAATTTTATATATTTTTTACAAACATCCACAGATAATTTTTTGAATTGGTAAGAATAAAAAAAAATTAAAATTAGAGAAACAATGTAAAATAAATACGTGATTTTTAATCTTTTCGTATAATTATGACGAATATTAACATTTGACAAATTATAAATATTTTTAATGATGAGTCAATGGTATGTATAACATTATTTGCTTTCGTGAATTATCAAAATATTTTTTGCATATTTTCATAAAAAAATAATCTTAGCTCAATGCATTATTATTTATTAACGTAATACATAAGCTAACATATAACTAAATTTAAAAAAAAATATTTTAAAAATCATTTTATGATTTATTTATTTTTAAAATTTATTTAAAGCGATGAAAGCTGCAGAATTTCTTTAAAATATTTCATCAAAATTCTGATCAAATATTGCTTAATTTTTTCATATGCAATTTATTGATCCTTGTAACAAAAGTAATATTATGTAATCTTTTACACATTTTTATAAATTATAAAATCATGCATTTTCCTTCACGCAAATTAGCTGTAAATAGTTTTATTTAAAAATTAAATCCCAAAATATTATTAACTGAAAGAATTGATTACAACAAACGCCTACGATTAATTAAATACTTTTTGCTACATTATTATCGATAGAATTCGAATTCAATCTTATATTATTAAGAAGAAATTACTTTAAACAAAGTAGTTAATTAGTAAATTAGTCAATGTAATAGTTTCTATGTAATCATTTATTTATTTATGAGTAATAATTTAATCCAAATTATTTTCCTAATTATGACGATTGTTTTAATTATGTACAATAACGTCATTTTCAATGTTTTTATGTTATATTATTTTCTGAAATAACATTTAAATTAGTTTATAAATTTATTATCAATAATAATGAAATAAATAATTAAAAAATTTAATTAGTTTCTGTTATCTTATTGATTATATGACGCGTCCTATTTTAATTTTCTTAATCGAAGTATAACTCATAATATTATTTTATGATCTGCGAATTATTAAACAAATCATGAGCAATACTCAGATTAAATAATTTTTTCTGCACAAATCAAAACAGGTATATTGCTCTATGATTTGCGAATTTTAAAACAAATCATGAGTAATACTCAGATTAAATAATTTTGTTTACACAAATTACAGCTGTTATATATTTGTTACCCCCCATTATTATTGTTTAATAAATACAAACATATGGATAAAAACATTATATCATAGTTTCATTAATTAAACATTCATGGAATAATTCAAACCACGATATCGTCATAAAAATATTTTGATACACATTGCATTGCTGAGATTTGTAAAGTCGATAAAAATGAACATTCCTAAACAGTTTTTGCAAAATATTCTCAATAAACATTGAAAACTTATAAAGGCGGCAGGAAATCGAGTTTTGACTCATTTATTCGCAGAATATTGAACAAATCGGTTGTGAGGGAAAAATTAGTAACAATGGAACTTAAAATACATGTGCTTTGCTTGGTATTATTTGTGGTATGCAATGTAAGTTAAAAATTATTTAATTTATTTTATTTATTATTTAATATTTTATTTATTAATAAATCTTATTATTAATATTAATATTTATTTACTCACTTATACTGAGCTGACGAACTTAATCCATTCATAATCTTTCAAAAGTGAACCATTATCAAATCATATAATCATATATACAAATAATTGTAATTTTATTAAATAAAAAAAATATTTTATTTTCTTCGTCGATATCGTACTTGAATGGTTTACTTATTCGTTTTTGGAAAAATAAAAAATATTTTTACTGTGCACTCGATCAAAGAATATATTTTATTTTTTAAATTCCAATGTAGGTAAATATTGTGTTCTAATAAATTTCTAAACTTTCATCCAGTTCAACTATTGAACCTTTGGCTACGAAAATGTTATTTGCAAAGTACACTGCTGTACGAGCCAGCAAGCCGCTCAAGTACTTTTGACACAAAATATATCAAGATTTTCCAATAATTATTGAAAATATAGTTCAAAACCAAAAATTATTCTGGAAATCTAAAAATTAGAATAAAAATTTAGAATATTCGATAATTTAACGTTAAGTGATCGGCACCTCGTATGTCGCCTAAAGGCGACGCTTGTAGCGAAAGAGTTGAATTCTTTAAGATTCTTTTTAATGAGTAAATAATTTTTTTTTGTAAATAAATTATATAGTTGGGAAATGCCAGTGAAATATCTACAGGTCACACTAGAAGACAAAAACGTGATACTGTTGAATACAAGAACGCCAAAAACGCTTTGATGTCCACCCTTGATAATTGGCGAAATGGCGTTCAAAGATTTTATGTAAATGGAGTACGGGTAAGAAATTGAAAAATTTACTGACTATAGTAATAAATCAAAAATTTGTGTAATTTTGAAATGCTGTGCTTAGTAATAAATCGAGAATTTTGATTAATTTTCAAATTTTTAAGCCATAATTCGAACAAACGCATTTGATGTTCTGCTTTGCTTTGAACTATCATACTCTATAAAATAATAATCTATTATCAGGTGGATTCGGATGCCCAAGACGTATCCCGAACGGTGCAGAAATTCAGCCAGAGCATCGGCCAAGCCGGCAACGCCTTCATTTTTTCCCTTCACGGAACAGGGGCGCGCAACGTCCGCACCGGCGAACTTCATCCCTACGCAGACTTGCCCTCGTCGAACAAAGTCAAACGTTTATCGATGATCTACAATGAAAAATCACCAAAAAGCGATGAACTGGAAACCGCTTTTTCGAAAACGTACAATTTCAGATCACGGAAATCCCATCGCAATCGCCTTGTGCTGCCAAAAGCCCTTAGACCACTCGTCAGTTTTTGAAAACTGACAGTTGTAATAGTAATTTAAATAGTATATTTATATAAATCGTGTCACTTTGATTATAATAAATAGATTAGTCTATAGCAGAAACTAGAAAACAACGAAGCAAGTCCTTGGAATAATTTGTCAAAAGATCATTGTTATCTATTTACATTGAAGTAACTAACTGGTGGGATGCAACATAAATATAACGTTAAAACTACCTGAAACACAACATTGTTCCAATCGATTTTCATATAAGTAAAACATATAATAATCCAAGATTTATGTAAATTATTATTTATACGTATATGATTAGGCGTTTATAGGTATGTAAAAACAATTTTAAATTAATTTTTAATTTTAGTAGGTATACAATTTTTAATTTTAATATTTTTATTTATAAGATTTTATGTAATTTACTTATTATAATAAATACCAGTATCAATACCCTGAGTCTTTCATCTTCGATCTGTATGAAAATTAATTAAAATAATTCACATATAAGATTTTATTATCAAACATTTTACCTGCATAAGTTTATACATTTCTCTAAAATATTTTTATTTTTGGATTAACACAATACTCAAATTACGCAAAAATATAACCATACAAAAACACAATTTGTGACTATTAATTTTCGACATCTACTAGAAGAAAATGTTTCTTGGTCGGTTCAAAATTCGTAGGTGAAAAGTTATTCAAAAATTCGCTTGGCCCAAGTATTGATTCCTTATACGACAGAGCATCAGTTTTTTCTTGGGTTTCCACTACCTTTTCATCATTCATATACTCGGCAAATACAAGAGTAGCGTTCGTACCGGCGAATCCGAAAGAATTTTTCAACGCAATCTTTCGACCACTGTTTTTCCAAACAGCAGCCTTGATGGGGACGAAATTCAAATCCATATCTTCAGTAACGTTAGTTAAATTTAATGTTGGGGGTACCATGCCGGTGGCTACTGATTTGACCGCAAAAATTGATTCCAAGTTGCCAGCCGCGCCTAAGAGGTGACCGTGGGCGCCTTTTGTGGAGGAGACGAAGAGATTTTTACTGTGGTCACCAAAAACGCGTTTCACGGCTTTTGCCTCAATAGCATCGCCCATTCGAGTGGAGGGTGCGTGAGCATTGATGTAACCGACGTCCGTTGGACTTATTTTAGCATCCTACAGAGGATTTTGCTATTAACAACAATATTAAATTCAAACTGTGTTTTGCGTATAAATAAATTTATTTCGCTTTAAACGTGCGTCATTGACATCATCACTCTTTTATAGCATAATAAAATCAAAATTTTATAAGTCAATAAACGAAAATGTCAGAAATTGATTATGGTTTTGGTAATAGTTATGGAGTTCCTCGCCAACGTTAGATTTAGTAGTAGAGCATTAAATTACGTTACATATCAAATATTATTACTATTTCTATTATTCTTACCTCTAAAGCCCGCTGCATGGACAGCGATGCACCCATGGCCTCTCCAATTTGTGCTGCAAGTTGTGTTCCATCGGCGCTGAGGCCACATCCCAGAATTTCGGCGTGAATATGAGCCCCCCTTTTCGTTGCGTGCTCCAACTCCTCCAAAATGAACACCGCTGCTCCATCGCCCATCACGAAACCATCGCGGTCACGATCGAATGGACGCGATGCACGTTGAGGATCATCGTTTCTGATAGAAAATTGATAAACAATAAATTGAGAATTGACAATTAACAAACAATAAATCTTGATATAGAAAATAAAATATAATATTCATAATATTCGGTTGTATCTTAATCAATTAAAATTAGGACTAGACAATATTTACAACTGTGAATGAACAAGTAATTTAGGTATAAAAATGAAGGCGTAAAATATAAAATTATCTGACAGTGATTCATCTAGTCAAGAATTATCTTGCCAGTTGAATTGATAAATGATCAATAAATATTACGTAATACTGATTTCTAAGAGATAGTTAACCCTCCGTCGGTCGGATATTTTATCACCTTCCAACGGTCGGAAAGGTCTGGCTGGACCACCATTCATTTTACATGCATTTATATGGGATAAATGAGTTTTTGGTGTCTTATATATTAACGATTCTTAGTAGTAAATATTTATAGTTTTGATGTTATCCTTTTCTTACCGTCTTTTGCATGTGTTGAGCTTGCTGATAATAAAAATATTACATATTATATTATATAAAAAAATCAAGAAATATAAATAAATTGTTGCTTTTTTGTTAATTTTTCTGTTTTATATTAATGAAAAACAATATTTATTCTTTTTCGGCGTCTTTGAAATGAATGAGAAATTCAAATGAAAACGAAATGAGGTGCGTCGCCTTTGAAATGAACTGTAAAACTCAAAGTGAAAATATAGTTTCATTACAGGTTTTCCAAAAAAAAATTTCGAACGCAGTACGGGTAGAAAAATTGTTGATAATGTGTGCATTACTCATCCGATTTTCAGTGTTTGCGATTACCAATAAGTTTGGTAGGTTTTCAAGGAACTCTCGTCATGAAAATACTAACATTCATGTTACAACACATAGCAATGAATATATACAACGTAGTTTGAATAGAAAATACCATGAAAAAAGACAAAATACTGGTTTACATATATCAAAAAGCGTATATTTCATATAAAATGTATGGGTGGTCTAGACAGACCTTTCCGACCGTTCGAAGTATAAAGAAGTTAATATCCTTATAATTATCGTTCTGTACATTTTTTTGTCCTGATTTTTTCATTGATCGACAGCTAATGAAATTTTAGGAAAAGTCAAGAAATTTCAAGTCGATAGGATTACTAGAAGTATTTTTTTTTTAATTGAAGTCGAAAAAAGTATGGCCAGACCACGCCGACCAACGGAGGGTTAAACCACAGGCTTATTTTTCAAATAGAAGTTGAAATTATTGATATTATATAAGTTTATCATGAAATCAGTATTAACCCTAGAACGGTATCTGCACTCCTTCGAGGCGAAGGGAACGGCGTACGTACTTTTGTTATGGAAATTTTAATAAAATAAAGACTATTTGTTACTAAGTTACAGAGTTTTATATTTTGTGAAATAACCTTCAATGATATCACAAAGTATACAACGACAAAAGACGTATTAAAAATCATTTGTTAAACACAATATCATTATAGGGTTAAAATGAATAAAATACAAAATACTGATATATTAAAATTTATCATAAAACGAAAATAAACATAATATTAGGTTTACCGTAATCAAATAATATGCAAAATTATTATAAGAATATAAAAAATGCTTTGATTATAATAATGCTCTAATTATAATATTGTTTACATTATAGGTTTGTCATGAAAATGAAAGGATAACAACAAAATGTAATATTGACAATATTATCAAGTTTAAAATAATGTAATCAGTACTTCTAAGGTATTTATGCAAACGCTAAAACTCTGGAGAAATAATCTAACAATAATATTATTTGTTTATGTAGTTTTCTCAAATATATTTCTTTAAATTTTACTTTTACGATCATAACTATATCATCATGGCAATTAGTAATT
Organism: Ctenocephalides felis; assembly: GCF_003426905.1. Classification (NCBI taxonomy): domain Eukaryota; kingdom Metazoa; phylum Arthropoda; class Insecta; order Siphonaptera; family Pulicidae; genus Ctenocephalides; species Ctenocephalides felis. The sequence goes on along the minus strand of NW_020537646.1, from coordinate 8,061,170 downwards.
GTCATAAATTATTTCACGTATCCCTCCAATGAAGGTCGTAATGTCATTGTTGTCAATATTTACCTCGTGGTGCTGAGAGCTCGAAGACGACAGAAGGCGGCGACCGACAGCGGACTAATGGCTGCTTCGGCACCTCCGCAGACCATAACATCGGCATCCCCCGAACGGACGAATCGGAAGGCGTCGCCGATAGAGTGGGCGCCGGTTGTACAGGCGGTCGACACCGAGTGTATGGGACCCTGTTTTCATAGCAATTATTTATTAGGTGCATTGTTTATATATTCACAATGTGAATTACTCTGTTTACAAGAATTTTAAATTTATTATGTAACAAAATGGTCTGAAATTACAAACATAATAATGACTCAATTGAAATTATTCTTTTGAAAATGCAAGTTGTTAATAGTCGCTCAACACTCAAAACATTTGCTTGTAGTACTGGCACTTACAAGTGGTACTGGCACTTGTAAACCCACTAATTAAATAGCAATACCACGTAACATATATTTCCTAGTATAAATTGCATATATATATATTGTTTTAATAATAAACAAAATATTTTTTTTATTTTGAAACGTTCTAATTTGGAATAATATTGGAAAACAAAAATTAAAAAAAAATGACCAAAGTCAGAACTATTTCTGAGGATTTTCTAAGATTGCCTGTTATTGACTCGACTTATTTACATTTTTATAATATCATGATTAGTTTAATATTTACGTTTTTGTATATGCGGTATGATATTTTTAAACTGTACCTTGAATCCATATTTCATGCTGATATGACCTGCTGCCATATTTGGAAGAATTCTTGCTAGAAAATAAGGACTGACTTTGCTGTAGCCCATTTTGAATGCCGAATTTGTATTGCAAACTTCTTGTAAATCGATCATTCCTGATTAAATAGTTGTAAGATACAAGAAATATTAGAACATAATTTTCAAGAATTCAACAAATTCTGCAAAAACATGGTTATTGTACTTGTTTTGTCCTTATGCTCATATTTAAAATTCTTTATCGTTTTTAAATCTATTATTGACAAAAATGTTATTATATTTGAATTTATATTTGAACAGCAATTAGAACAATTTTCTTTATCAGCTGCTGTGATAAACATCCCTAACCTAGTGCTTCAAAAGGCAACTCAGTAGTTGACCATTCTATTTCTGATAAGATTAGATTAGATATAAAAAATATTTATAGAGGCATGCTTAATTTATCTTTTAAAACACTTAATTTGTCATTTGTTATCTTTTTTTCTACCTATCCCGACAGCTACCCCTGTCCTCAACAGTTGCTCCTCATCTTCGGGCATCCATTTAGCGTCAAGAAGTGCTTCATGGGCAGCCAAAACGGCATAAGCAGTAGACAAGGCCATAGTTCTCAAAGAACTCTTTGCAAAATATTTGGTCAAATCCAAAATATCATCTCTTCCTCTTCCATGAGGAATAACAGCTGCCACGGTGCAAGGCAATCGACTGTATTCCTTTCCTAGCTTGCGAATTCCGCATCCTCCTTCTAGATAATAAACACAAAAATCGCATTATTATGAAGACGTTAATTATTACATTGTTAAAATGATGTTATATGATGTTCAGGCGCAAATAATTGAATGTTATCAAAATTACCTAAAACTGTTTTCCAGGAATCTTGCACGTTAAATCCAAGAGGCGACAATGCGCCCATTCCTGTGATAACAACTCTTTTCTGTCCATTTTGGCTAATGTTGCGCTTCTGAAATGACGATAATTTTAAGGAATTTAAGAACAATTTATCATTGAAACGGCCTATGGTCGCATGCATTCTGATCGTAATAACAAAAATTTTGACAGCTGATTTGGCATTGTTTTAAATAATTTTATATTATCCAGTTGACGTAATAAAATTATATTAATAATTTAGAAGTTTCAGTACAGAGGCATTACCTTTGACCATTACTGCGCTTCTTTCCACGTCATTTAATGCTAATAAAAGTTATTACATTTTGGCACTTAAGTAAATCAGTTATGTCCTTTTCATATCAATAATATTACTTCTGTTTGTTGAACCTTGACTACATGTTCAAGTACGGGTTATCATTTTTGCGAACCGGTAATGACTTCAATGACCCCATGTGTGCTCATAAATAAATAATCTTCTTCAATCAGTCAATCTTAATATAGGAATTGGCAGAATGCAAGACTAGTCAAATGGAAAAATATGTTAATAATGTTTACAAGGAACTACATTATATAAATTGACTAACCAGAAACTGAAAATTGTATCAATACACATTACTTTTAAGATCCAATATTTTTTTAGCAATAGACATTATTGATTTAATGTATCACACATTAAATTCTACATTCCTACAAAATTCAAACCAACAACGACGAAGATCTGCGCAATGTCTGAGCTCTTCAACGTATCTTATTTTGATTATGTAATTTGTTAACAAACATATCCTTGATTTGTAAAATTAATTAACATAAAAAATATAAATAGTTGTAGAACTTCAAAATAGAGTTTTCTTGTATATATTATCTTATTATTAGAGCAGTTCTTACCAGTTCGTCATTTGTATGAATAATATTTGCGTTACGCATGTCTGACGATCAGGTCAGAATCCAAAATCCATTAAATTATTACTCATCAAATGTTTCCACATTAATTTATAATACATAGTTCAAAGGATTACAGTTAATTGACAAACAAATTTTCTATCAACATTATGTATTTTATTTCAATTCCTATTTACTTTATTAATTATTATGTATATTTTATATATATATATATATATATATATATATTTTGCTTACTTTAGCAATGCTTATCACAAATATAACAAATATTATATTATATTAATAACTATTATTAATTAATTATTAAATAATATTTTTAAAAATACACTTACCAAAATATTTGTTTCCCACGTATCAGATGTTCCACCACAACAAGTTTGATTTTTTAAATTCTTTTCATAGAAAAATTCTTCTGTATTTTTTTTTAAATTTCTATATTATCTAAAGCTTTTTTACATTGTACTAAAAGCTTTTTCTATATCGAAACCTGATACAATAAGAGATTTACCTTTTGTTATGGTTTAAGAAAATCAGTTGTGGACAACACACGGTTCTGGGGATACAATCATAATTATATCTTATTATATATATATATATATATATATATATATATATATATATATCAATTTTACTTAAGATCTAAATTTATAGGATATTGACTTTTACTTACTAATAAATTAACTACTTATGGAGACAAATATACAAATTGAAATTTATTTAAAAAATGCTTAAAATTTATATAAAAAATGCTTGAAAATTATATAAAAAATGATTGAAAAAATTGTTACTAGAATTGGGATTCTAGAGTAAAAATTCAGTTAATAATAATAGCATAAGTTTATAAAATTTTGAATTTATAGGCAACACATAAATGACTACATTTTGAAATTTTGTATAATGGAATTTGTTACAATTGTTAAAAGGTATATAAGAAAAATTATAATATTATTATACATTTCCTAAGATATATATCCATGGTATTTTTAACAAAGTTTTGGCCGTTTTATTTTTATCAAATATTCAAAGATATCTTTGTTAATTTGTTATATCTATCCATTGTCTTTTTTAACAAAGTTTTTGCCGTTTAATTTTTTTCAAATTTTCTAACATATCCACGGTATTTGATAAAAATATAATTTTCTATTAAATTAATACCATATACCGTTCTTTTTTGCTATATATATATAATGAAAAGAGATCAGTATAATTCTAAATTGTATATTTTGTGTAGCTTTAATTTTTAAATTCCAAAGATATTTATATCTATTTATATCAATTCTGGACCCGGTTTCTGTCCGCCTTGCCTACGCCTGTTCGAGGGTTATTGTTGTCCCGGCGAGACGTCCGCCTGGTCGACCGGCGCTGATATAAAAGTCGACGGGGGTTGCGACCAGTTTCCAGTTCCGTGCTTATTATCAATCAAGTAACACACATCACATCAGATCACATCACGTTAAAATGGTCCCAAAGTTCGCTCTGGTCTGCTTGGTAGCCTGCGCCTTTGTCCAGGTCAGTAGTAATAGTCATATTATTAATTATTGTAAATAAATCGAAGGTATATTTTATTTATTCGCATAAAATATAATTTAAGATCAAACCTCAATTTTTTTATTAAGTGGAGTTTGTATTAAGTGTATTTAAGCTCAGAAGAAATTTAAAGTACAATCAAACCTAAGGTGACCATATTTTTTATTTCAAATCCCGAACAGAAATTTGTTGCAGCTGAGGGAGGGGGTTTAAGTGAATTTATATAATTGAAATGTGCTTTTTCAAACAATTCATTAACAGAAATTATGCATAACTAACACCAGTTGGCAATTTTATCAGTATTTTGATTTTTTTTTAATTAAAATAACTGACAATTTTGTGGGCAATTATATTTTCTCAACTATGGTCTTTGTCGCTTTTAGATACTGCATAAAAGTCTGAACAATTTTCTTTATTATTAACTTTAGTAAGAAATACTTATTCATTCATACATGTTTATATATTTATTTATTATATTTTTATATTTATTTTATTTTTGTAGCTAATGATGTCATGATTGAATGTGTTTATTGAAGTAGCATATTACAATTTTTATGGTTAATATTTAGTAAAAATACTTCTAGTTTTAATACATTCAAAGTGAACAGTTTTTATAAGATTTTTTTCAAAAATTGCGAAGAATCCGGGATAAAAATCCTGAATCCGGAATTTTGTTCCTAGAAAAATCCGCAACTCCGAAATCGAACTTATAAAAACATGATATCTTCAAAACTGTATCTTTGATAATCGCGTCTTAAATCAATTTTTCTAATAATTATTACCTATAAGATTTTAAAATCTTTTATTTTGAACCATAATTATTTTCATTTTGTATTATTTATTGGGTGGTGTACAATTGGGTGAAAATGATAATTTACAGACTGCTTTCTAAAGATTAAATTTTTTTTTTTGTTGTACAAAAACAAATAAAAAATAAATTTCATTAATAGCATTAAAAACATAAGCCATTTTTTCAAAAAAAAATTCTACACAATTTTTGTCAGGCCTACTTAATGTTTTTATCACTGTATATATTGTATTTTTCGACGACGAATGTAATTTTTGTTATATAGGTAAGGTATATATATATATATATATATTTATATTATATTTATTCATACATAAAAATATATTAAATTATTAAAACTTGTCGGATACTTTATAGAAATCAGTTTTATTAAATGTTTATTTCAAATTCATGTAATCTTCGTTAGAGCAAATTTTATTATCTTCATTAATATATAAAAAATATGTTTTGCATTAGTTATGATTTTATGAAATAATCTCTGTGTGGGAAATTCTGTGAAATATGTAATAAATTGCTGATAACCGCGATGTCAGCCTCAGTGAACTTTTGGATTAGAGTCATAACAAGATCAACTATTATTATAATAAACAAAATAAAATTTTACATCATGGAAAAAATTTACTAACAAACATATCGTCGATTTAACTAATTGTTTCAAAATAAATTTTCTAATTCCTGGTCAGTAATTGTACCCAATCAACTAAAATCGAAAAATAGTAAAGAAATGGATCAAGTGGATCAAATTAGCTCTTCATAGAATAAAAAGCATAAGTACAAATTTATTAATATCAATAATGCAAATGAATTAACCATCACATAGTCAATTTAATTGTCAATTTGCGTCATATTATTATTTATAAAGGCATCAGCAAAAACAAGCCTGATATGAGGTATGCATATCTGATGTGTTCGCGATTTTTTATTGCCTCAATAGAATAGATGATGATAATATTAATTTTCTTTTCTACTTCGATATATGCAATGTAAAATATAATTTTATATGTATTATGTTTAGATATCAATTATATATTTAATCAAATACTGTGCGATACACTTCTTCACTCTCAAAAACCTAACTATTTAAGAAGCACTATATTTAAATTTTATAATTTTTATTTTATTTTTAAGTGGGTATCAAAGTCATCTCTATTTACAATTAACGTAGAAATATAAGATTCCTGATCATAAAAACGTGAACTTTTAATAATTCATTCTACCACATGAAAAACTTTATTTACTCTCATTTAGAATTAGTATTCTGATCTGTTCCTATATCAACCTTGAATACTAATGATTATGATCTTGATGCACATTACAATTTGCTTTATGTTTTATTAAATTGAATATTGTATAGATACTATTGTATCAATAATAAGCGTATTAATTTTCTTAAGGTGTTGACAACGATATACAAACAAATTCTTGCCATTTAATTCACGACAAAGCATAATTTGTATTTCAAATGATAATTTCGTTGCATGAATTCAATTTGTAAAGGTTTATTTAAATTTAAAGGATCTGTTATGAACAATAACTTAATTATGATGCTAATTTACTTATTTGAGACTCGATGTAAATAAAATAATCGCTCCAAAAACAATTATTTTGATAAAATTTGGGTGTAAGTCATGGAAGAATATAAAAACCCTCAACGCCTATTTGTTGAATTGGTCAATTTTCATTTACGAATGTTTTTTACACTTATTGTGTGAAAGAAAACTGTTTTTCATCGATAAGATAGAAATATATATTATTTATAATGAAACTGATATCACTACCGCTTGAAATCAAACTGTCCGAGACGAGTATAGATCCTGGAACCTTGTAGTTGCAAGACCAAAAGCTCTACCACAGTGCCACGATAAGCCCAACTATTGAAAATTAATATTTTTTTTTTTAATTATAGGTTGCCCTCTGCGATGCTCCCACTGACTCCATGCAACTGCCTTCTTTACAAGAAGTTAAGGATAAAGCCGATGAGGCATTGAACAATGTCCAAACTGAATTCCACAAATTGGTTGGTGTTCAAAACAACGAAGAATTAGTCAAGAAAATCAGTGATGGAACTGACCAACTCAAGGACACTCTTTCAAACTTCTTGGGAAAGCTCAACACTGAAGTAAGAGAATATATAAGTAGGATAGATGATGATATATTATTATAGATAATAAAAAATATTTTTTCCTTTAGGTTAACGAGCACGGAAAAGGATTCAAAGACCTGTTGGCTTCAGTAACCACCACTTTCAACGAAAAAGTCCGCGAACTTGAGCAACAACATCCTGATGTGAAGAAACAAGCCGATGAGGTAAAAGCTAAATTCCAAGAAACTCTGCAGACCGTTGTTAATGAAGCGGGAAAATTGACTAAAGAACTCGGAAAAAGTACTGAAGGTACTTCTAAACAAAATATTGCAGTATTTCCGTATTTCGTTGAATGATTTTCTAGATAAGTTCTTGCATGATAATAGTTCTATGTATACATATTTCTTGAAAGATTGTAAAACCGTACCAAAAACTAATACATCTAAAAAACTGATCTTGAACAACAATTAAACAATATTTAACGAATTTCTACTTTCGACAAAGTTTTGGCCGATTTATTTTTATCAAATATCCAAGGATATCCATGGTATTTTGACTTTGGTAGATTTCAGTCCCCTTAATTATTTAACTATATTAAGATATTCTGTCTTAATTTCATCCAATTTTAGTATCATTATTACGAGCGCCTAATTGATTTCTATTACGCAAAACTTCAATTATTAACTAACTCCACAAAAATACGGTGTTATTATTATTAATTATATTATTTTTTTCATTTCAGGCATGAACGAGCAATTGAGCAATTTAACTAAAGAAGTTTTGACCCAAGCCCAAGCAGTGGCCGCCGACGTGCGTTCCAGTGTCGACAAATTCGCCAAAGAACACGAAGCCACCCACACCGGCCACTAATTATAAACAGAAAACCTTCTGTGATCATCATTTATCATATCAAATATATATATAAATTCATTAATTAATTAAAATTTGTTTTATAGTTGTTTAAATAATCTTCGGATATTTGTAAAAATTATTTGGATGCTCATTTGATTTATATTATAAATAAAATAATTCTATAATATTATGTTGTCTCAATTATAGTTGATTAGTTTCTGTGCAAAGTGATTTATTAGATCGTATTGTTACACATGTAATGAAGTACAAAAAGATCTTGGCACTAAATTTGAATAGCATCAATTAAAGATTATCAAAACGTACATTAATTTTCAAAATTGTGAGTTGTGTAAAACTTCGTTCAAAAATTATATCAAATATAACCCAAAAAATAAATAAAATAAATAGTTACATCTATAATAAATATAATAAATAGCTATATTTAAATATGACTATTAATTCATATATTTTTTACTTATTAATCATAATGTTCGTGTGCATGAAAAAGATGTTTATGCACTTTGTCCCAAATCCTCATATGTTTATGTCCTCCCAAATAGGTGATCAGAGGCTCAAAACCTCTACGTATAAATCCATAAATTTCCATCGCACAGTGAAACAGTTTCTTTATAATTTTAGGCAGCAGCCCATCCTCGTGAAATAATTCAAATTTTCCTGTTTGCTGGAAATAAAAAACATTAACTATTCAATCCAATACACCTCAGAAGTTTTAACATATGCATTGTTAAGTACTTCTAAATCCTGCGTTCGAAATTTACATGTTTATTTTAATATGTACAGTATACATATATATATATATATATATATATATATATATATATATATATTAATTTGGCCAAATATTATAAACTTAGTATTAAAGCATGCAGTCTAACTACTGACCACGTATGGCTCCGGCGTAACTTCTTCATCTGATAGTCCTTCACTGGAATCGGACATCTATACAATATATAAGAATATATACTTTAAATAATAAATATTTTAAAAAATTTGAACGTTACTCTTCTTAATACACATATATATATTGTTTATTGAAACATAAAGATATATTGAAATCATGTCCTTTGATCAGAAACGTTAAACGAGTGATGAAATGATATTGAAATAATTTCACAATTTATTTGAAATGATATTGAAATTAATTTGAAACTGAATAAAAATACAAAATTGAACAAGAAGGGATGACAATGAATTATTTATATGTACCTAAATTATTTATGAATTTATAAACGTTTGTGGACAAGGAATGATCCATGCCGCCTAATGATGAAAAACGTCCGTGAAAAACTGGATGAAACGTCTTAAAGAGGGTTAGATTCGGATCTTGATAAATAAATGTATTATTGATACATAAATGAGATAAATCATGACAAATCTGTCGTATACACATATTCATAAGAAATCATCTTTTATTTCTAATTACTACTGCAACTTTCATGCAATTATAAGCAACGCAATGAAATAAGCACCCAAAGCCAAGACAAAAATGCTAATAATGTAAAACTTTTATCTTATGAAGCAAAATATAAACCATGCATATACAAAAGTAGATTCAGTAAACTCACCCTTTTCCGTATACTGCATACTGTAGGAATAAAAATAAACATAATAAAAATCCACTTCATCTTCAAGAACAGGATCAACAAATTTGCACAGAGATACTAACTTTGCATAATATTACTTTGCACTAATTGCTTGCCAATATAATTATGAAAACATAATCGATTTCACTCTATTGTAACACTTGAAAGTAATTTGTCATCTTTTCAGTAACAATGAAAAATATAAACACAAATCACAATTGTTCAAAGCATCTTGTGCAATCTTAAAGTTACATTTGTTATTCCTTACATATAATTTTATTAAAAACAATATTTTTAATCAAAGTATTTTAATTTGGATACTTTCAATAATTTCACTACGCGTTCATCGTTGGGTTACTGGAACAAATGTGCTGAAACTGCAAAATAAATATATAAATTGCTTAGATGATTAGTTTTAGTTTATAAAAATATATACAACAGAAGGAATATTAACGCAAAATCTTCACAACTATCTTGATAACCAAGAGTGAAATTAAAGAGTAATTTTATATCCTTTTGATCAAAGGATATTTAACGAAAAAACAAAAAAAAATATTTGTATCGTAGTTGGTTGATATAAATTGTTGAAAACATCACCAAATGCATCTACCATTAATACTAATTAAATATAAACACAAAATAAGTTTCTCATATAATATAAGTTTCGAAACTCGCAATATAAGTTTCTAAACTAGATTTACAGTATAAAAACCTTATACCACATTTCTATTAGTTATTAATTAAAAATTAATCACATTTAAAAACTATGTGAAAATTATTTCAATTTTATTGAATTTTTCCAATATTAAAAAATATTGTGAAATTGTTCGAGTATACCTAACATTAGATTAAGCATTTATAATTGTAAACAAATTAATCCAGAAGACAGAAAACTTTGCTGACAATTTAGTTTATTTAGAACAGTATTGTTATTCGCTCATGTGCTACTTTTAATTAACTATGTGATCAATTTTCAATTAATGATTTCATTCGATAGCGCGCAATATTACAAAGTTGAGTAATAATAATAATAAAATCCTAAAACTTGTGTATAGGTGTGGTTCCAGATTAAATTATTATATTAGAAATGAAGTGCATAAAAATTTATGGGATAATAGTGATAATTGTGAGTATATCTTTTTATATTTTAGATCACATTATTATTTTTGACTCAAATTTGTAATTCACTAACTATTTAATAATTTCATTTGAACACCAATTTTAAATATTAATACTTTCAAACTTAAAACCAACGCGAGAACATATTTGAAATGATTTTACGATATTAGTTATAGTATTTGTACAAATTTGTTGATAACATTTTATCAAAAATTAATTAAACAACTTGCAGAACTATAACCAACAATTAAGTAAAATCGACTAGTCGTAAGTGGCATCTTGCCTTAGCAAATAACAATATTTCATAATAATGACTTCGTAAGTTTTAAGATCGTCGTCTGTTACTCTAAACATTAATAAAATTTTATAAATACGACGGGCAAAAATGATCAAATAATTTTTTTGGTAAATTCGAATTACTATTTCGGTTATTCAATATTATACGAATGATATTAATTATTATTTTTAATTCGCAGGTTTTGGCGCAAATACTAAATGCGTCGGCAACTCTACCATTGACTAAAACTAACGAGACTAAGGAAAGCAAAACATCTAAATTGAAGGAATCAGATAAACCAAATAATGAACCCAAACCTATTACAAAAGTTGAAGGAAAAAAGTTAAATATTCCCAGCACACCGAAAGTCGGACAACCAAAAAAATTAGGTACTTACAATATATCCCCCCACTCCCCTAAAAAAAAGGACTATAATAGGATTTATAAATTTTCAAATAAATACATAATTTGAAAAATTAATATTCACTAATTGTTGTTCCAGCTGTGGAACCGAAATTGCCAGTACAACCTAAATCATCGGAACCAAAAACCATAAAATCCAGTATCGGTTTACGTGCATCCCAAGCAAATAATGCTGGCAAAGATACAAACACGCAGAAACCAGAAAACAACGCCAAGGCAAGATTGGAAAATGCAATCGCTCAACGAAAGATCAACTCCAAGCCAAATCCAAAACCTGAACATCTACTACGAGAATCAAAGGTAGTAGAAATGATCGATAAAAAACTATCCCCTATTATGAATATGTTAACGCAAATCAGTAAAGATGTGAGCAAAAGCGCCCAAATGCAAAAGACACCAACGCCAAACAGCCGAAAACCAAACATAGTACAACCAAATGCAATGATGACCAGGCAATTCCAACCAGATAGTTTGGAAAGAGCAGAAACTATTCACAGAGGCGTAAAACATATAAAAAATTTCATGAATATTCTTGAGGAAGTTGATTCTTTTCTTTCATCTAAAGCTCGATCAGCTCTCAAACAATTAGCTTATGTATATGAAGGTGACCGAGGACTTAAAAAACCTGGCAAATTAACACTCAAAGACAAACTTCATCGACTGAAAGGAACCTTATTATAAATCTAAACTATATTTAATATATTAAGTTATTTATATAATTTATTCCAATTCCACTGTAAAATGTAATGTTCACAAATTAATAAATACATAATATGATTAACAAAAGTATATTTAAGGTAATTACAACTGGTGGTAAAGATAAATTTAATGTGATCTGTTAAAAAAAAGTAACTATCATATGATATATAATATATATAAAAAGCGAATATAATTTAAAAGTTCGTATTCTAGAATTGTATACATTCGATTCAAGAGCAGAAATCTTTTACAGTATCGCAAAAAAATAGTAAAACATTACATTTTTCACCATCGTTAGCCTTAGGCTATATTTATACCACGAATTGAACTCAATACATAACTTTTAATCAAACAAGACCTAAAATCACTATTATTTGAACATCATTTTTATATTACTGTATAGATAAATGCTGCACAAACATCCTACAATTTCACATTAACAATATATGCAACAAGGTAACAAGTTTTATTTAACTTCAATTTTATCTCATTTAATTATAACTATAATTTAAATTTAGCTCATATACTTTTTATCGGGGATTTTGCATTCTATATAACCCTACATTCTTTTACCATATTTTCATAATTATTGATAATATATTAATAGTACATTTTTTCATTGTTCACAGTACATATGCAGTTACATTTATATGCAGTTAAGGAAAACATATTTTGCATAAACTTTTAGAACAAAAAGTTCTCATAACTCATAATACTATTTTTATACAATTGCCAATTTATATAAGGAAATTATATATGCCGTTATATATAGAAATATATATTGATATATGCAATTGTTTTCTCAGAGATGCTTATGCAATAGTTACATTGCAAATGGAATTTAAAATGACTCTTAACTTAAATTTTTATGAATTGTCTACTGAATATTTACTTGATTTACATGCCGTATCCTTGATAGGGCATATTGGGCGCATAACCTGGAGCGTATCCTTGGGCATATTGAGGAGGTATTGGACCAGCGGTTAACATAAGCTGGGGCTCAGACAGCATCATTGGTTTGTTCTCTTGTTCGGCACCTTCCTGTTGCCTTTCAGCTTCATTCTGTTCTAATTTATCAACTTTTGCAGTATACTCTCGAGTGACCTATAAAAGAAACAATATATATTAGGATGTTATTTATATGGTATTATGGTAATATTGTTTTAAAGTATGAAAGTTACTTGAATCAAATACGGCATTGCAAAGTCCATTATATTATGCCTCCACGCCAATTCCATAATAACATCAGGTCTAAGCAAATCATAACACTGAAATTAAAATTATAATTATTAGTCAATTTTGTTTCACTTCTTTGATAAAAAGAAAGACGCATTGTACATACTTGATATAGGCAAGCAGCAAAGCAGTCGTGTGCTCCACGCTCCAAAAACCAACTAAGTAATTCTTCTGCAACATCTTGTTGCCGAGATTCAGCCGCATACTCCATTGCATCTTTAAATAATCTATCTTTCTTACATAACTCCACACTCTGCTTCCAACGATTGTTACCTGCACAAAATCATCAACATTAGGTATTACTATCTATACTTATTAATACAAAACGAATTACCTTTGTATAAGTATGCTGCAATTCGTCTAAATTCTGTTAATTCATGTTTCTCTAACTGTTGTGCCAATGCAATGTTGTCAAAGTTATCAAAAGCATCAATTGATGTTCTTAATCCCTGAAAAATTAAATACACCATCAAATCATGATTCATAATAATGAATAAAAGGCAAGAATTACCTGATAATCTTCTTCATCTATCAATAAACCATTTAATGCTTCATTAATTGCCTTGTTATTCAAGCTTTGTACTGATCTTAAGTAGACTTTTACCAATTGCAAATGGTTTGTTTTTGTGAAAAATGCAACTGCCCGAGTATGATCCATCCGTGGTGCCAGCACAAGTAATATATCATTCAGCAGTAAGGGTTTATAATCTAAATAAAACTGTATGGCTTTGTAGTACAATTCCATGTTAGCAACTTTAGTTACAATGTCCTTAAAGTGTCCCTCCCTCCAAGCTTCAGTTGGATGTGCCATCATAGCCAATACTGCATTATCATACTCCTCATATTTGTCATATAGAAAAACTAGTTCCGACCATAAATGTGCTTGTTCTGCTGCTCTCAGTACCTTAGGTATATTTACACGAGACCAGAACAATTCCAAATGTTCACGCATTTTAGCAGTTTTGTATTTAGAATAAAGTATAGCAAGCTCTGTGAACATTCCCATGTGCGCGCGCTCCAATCCTAAAGCGGCTTCCAGCAAACCTATTAATTCTTCAAAATAGCCACGGTCTTGATAATAGTTGATCAAATCTTCAAGTTCGTCAGCATGAACTACAATATGTAATCCACACATTTGAGCAAGTCTGAATTCTTCGGCATCTACACAAGCAAAACAAACTTCTTTCCAAGTTCTTGTGGAGTTTGCTTTTCTTGCACCATCAACAGCTCCTTGGAATTCTTTGAGATGTACCAAAGTGATAGCCAAACGTGCAAAATTGCTCACATTGTTATACAAGAGTTTTGCTGCATCATACATTTTATCTTCAAAGCAACGATCTCCAATTTTTTGAATGTCAGCATGATTCGGGCCCGATACAAATTCTTCCAAGTCAGCCAAGCGACCAGTACGAGCATAGGCGTATATCAATTCGCTCTCAATGTACGACTCACGTGCCTTCTTTCTAGCCATCTATAAAAACATAATATGATAAGCTAGTTGTTAAAAACATTTTCATCAACTTTGCAATATCTGTAAATAATTGACTTTAACTATAAAACTTAATATTCAGCAATTTAGATAAAATGTTCAACAATTTATTTTGAAAATAAAATTTTTGCTTTCTCTATAAAATATAACAATTTCCAATTTATGCCAAACATACTCTTATGCTCGGTAACAATTCTGATTAGAATCACTTAAGCTCACAGCAAAAACCTAAGCTTAGATGGAATTTTATAATGAAACCACTTATCATATATTTTAGTATGTTATTTCAGACTATAAAATGTATGATTGTACAAAGGGATTCATTAAAATAATCAAAAACATAAATATTTTACATATCCTACCTGTAAATATCTAACAAGATCTTCCCAACTATTGTTTGAGCTGGCGGTTGTAACAACATCCATGTAAGCACTAGGATCATCAGCTTTGATGTAACTGTCGATGGATTCCTTGACAAGACCCTGTTGCAATTGCGCCCTGGCCAATTGAGACCAAACGGCTGGTTCATTGCACCGTTCAGCGAATTCATATGCACGATCAAGGTTATTGACTTGTTCAATCAACACCTAAAAATAAAATTTTTGGATTAATACTATTTTGGATATAGTTCTTAATTTGTTGCGGTAATTTTGCATGCATACCTGAATGGCTGAAGTATTAACATCAAACTTCTTAAATATAGCAAAAGCTTCTTCATATAACTGATTGTTAATTGCGATGTTTGCGATATCAGGCGCGTCATAATTATCCAAGCGATTGATGTAATCCATCACTCTTGTTCTATCGGCTTTGATCGCTAAATGTATAACAATAGTTTTAGTAAATCTTAGTAACCAAATTTTAAATACATTTTCAACACAAAGCAAAGAAATATATATATAGAGAAAACAAGCAGTTATCAAGACAGTTGCTTAAACAATTACCTGTTAAAATAAGTAGATTCTGTAAATTCCTATGGTCAGAAAATACTGAACTGTCCAATACAATTTTTTCTAAGAGCTCAATGAGTTCATTTGGTAAGTCGGCAGTCATGAAAGCTTTCACTGTTACTGAAATATCTTCAGGATCCTGTGTTTCTGAGAGAGCAGTTTGCACTACCTACAACAACAAAAAGAAAAACATTTAGTCTTGAATAACACATAAAAATAAATAATCTTTATCTTATTTTATTTACCTGATCAATCAATGGTCGTTTGTAAGGATTTTCCTCTGATAACACTTCAGCCCACAATTCTGGTTCACGTCTTCTCACCAAATATCGCGCTTCGGATTTGAACAATGAATTTTCATTACAAACAGCGATCAATTCCCGATCACATTGGCCACGCTCATAAGCTACACATGCAAGGTGCGGGTCACGCTTTTCACAATATCTACCAACAACTCTGCTGTCATACCTAATTAAAAAAATAAAAAAAAAGGTTTTTTTTTTTGCAAGATAGAATTATTTGTATCCATTATAATTAAATTACCATTGATTTTCTTTAAGGAATCTTTCAGGATTGTTATTGCTATCAATGTAAATTTTAGCAAGAGCATTATGAGTGGCTGGTTCAACGCATCCTTCATGCACCCTAGATTCGAGCCATGGCAGCAAAAGCTTTAACCTGTATTTATAAATATTATATATTAATTAACTATAGTGAAAATTTATAAATAGTATAAAATACCTGTTTCTCTTCTCCACTTCCTCAACAAGTTCATCAGTAGAAAACTGTCCACGTACTACCAGAATCAAATTCTTAATGATATCCTCAGAGCAATCTACATCCAAAAGTCCACCAACAACAACTGGCAACCGGGAGGGATTTACCTTCTGCACATAGATCTCAATATATTTTTGTAAAGAATTTCTGTACAAGTACAAGACCAAATCATGCACAAAGTCAAAACGATCACAAACAATGATCAGTGGAAGTTGATCAGTTAATTTAGCCTCTTTTAAGAAGTTTTTAACTCTTTCTGCATTGTAGCAATTACTTTCTCTGCAAATTCTTTCAACTTCTTTTATTTGTCCTGTCTTGCAAGCAGCTTGAATATATTTGAAATGTACTTCTTGGTCTTGGCTAAAGTTAACTATTGATCCTAAGAAATAGAACAATCCCTCATAGCTCTTAAAACCTTCGAATAAGTCAATTAATGCCTTTGTGGTTAATTGTTCATGATATTTGGTTGCGATTTGGACACATATTTGCAGATTTTGACGAATGTTAGCTGTCAGCATGGCTTTCAAACACTCCAAAGAATCTTCTACTGATAAAGTTCCAAAAAATCCTACTAACCAATCAGCTGATAGTAGATGTGTGTGGACAACTGCTCGTTTGATATCATACAAATCAGTGTAATGTTCAAGAGCTCTTTGTAATAATCCAGCCTTTTCACAGAGCTGTGCAACATGCGCTCTGTCATAATGAGTAAACATAGCATTTCCCAAAATTGCATCAGCTACTTGTGGAGCTTTGACAAGATTCATTTCCAATAACCTATGATAAATAGTAGTGAAAATAATGATAAAGAGTTTTTAAACGCAAATAACATACCTAGTTTGCAATGGACCTTCTGTAGGCCTATTATTTTTCAAAACGTCCAGCAAGAACGATGTGCATTGTTGAACCATGTTTTGCTCCATGAATATATCAACTATTTGGTTAATATCAGCCAACGGTTCTTCATCAGCTACAAGCATGCTGGCAAACTCAGCACCTTGATCTGGATTTGTTCTCATCACGCTTCTCAATAACAAAATGTAGTCAGGAGTGTAAGATACCTGAAAAAAAAAAAGTAATTTAATGAATCATTTAACTTTATTTAAAATATATTCAACTGAGAATTTACCTTTTTGGCATATAAGACTATCTTTTGGAATTGTCCAGTTTCAGCAAAACATTGAATTACTTTACTTGGTACATTTGCTCGCAAATAAACTGATAAAGCAAGAGTTGCATTACTTTCATCAGCTTGCTTAAATAGATCACCAAGTTCTTCAGAGCATTCCAGTTTGTCTTCCTTCAACCATTTTTCCAAAAGTACTTTTCGTCCTGCATAACAATACACACATTAAAAAGATATATATATTTCATATATCATATTATTTAAAAAATGAAGTTAAAGAAATAAAACCTTGTATTAAAACAGGCCGACAAAGTTCAAGTGATTCATATCGATTTAATTGACCCTGATCTAACAGAATACTGAAATATTGCAATAATGGAGATGTTTGTCCAGCAGTTGTTGGCACTTGCTGAAATCTTTGAATTGTTTGTGGTGTACGCAAAATACCCTTTGGAGCATTAGCAGCAACCTAAAAATAATTTATAATACTAGATTAAAGATCATGTCTATAGGATTAGTATGTTATGAACATTTTGAATATTATTTTATTTAAATACCTTTGCGGCTTCTCCATATTGTCCATTTTGAAACAGCAAATTGAACTTTCTCACAAATAAATCTTCAGCGCCAGCTAGATTATTTCGAACAGCCATTCTTAAAGCAAGATCTGGATTTTGTAACACTGAGTTGATATAAGGGATTATATTATCCTCCTCTACTGTTACTGATAGAACTTGCCCTTTACGATTCACTCCTGCACAAAAAAAAAAAAAATTATTAATTAAACATAAACAGAAAAATACCATTTTATTTATATAAAATTTTTTGGATAACATACCAATTATACCACCACTGGCTTCATGAGGAGCTGTGACAAATATTGTATCGCTTGAGATTCGATTCATGTAAATGCATGTGGCAGTTTCAATATCATACATGTGTATATAGCCATACTTTGTAATAAGATAAATCACATCATACTTAGAAGAAACCTAAATAATTGTTGAAAAAACAAATTATGCAAATATGTAGAACTAACTATGTACTATTTTAAGTATTAATAAATAATAATTACCTGCATTGCTACAGGAAAGTCATTTTGTGCTTCTGGAGGGAAAAATACATCAACAGCTTTTTTAGCAAAAGGCTGATTTCCTTGTGGTGCCTGCCCAACCTCTAAACATTCACAACAAAATATATTTATGCACAAGTTCCACTGTAGTAATTAATTTTATTAATGAAACTAACCGATTATGTGTAATTTTCCCCCTTGGACTGTGCGGACAGCAAAACAAAACAGGGTACTAGGTTCAGCATTACCCTCCATTTTAAAAGTGGCAAATGACGCTGCATGTCCTTCAATAGGTTGTGAGCACTTTCTCTCAACTGAATACAATTGCATAGCTCCTACTACACGATTTTGTTGTGCAGATATACCTGAAATAAAAATAAATATAATCACGAAACTATGAAACAATCATATGATTTTAAATGGAAAAAATCACATACCAACTAGCAAAAGCCAAGCCTGTTTAGGATCTGTACGATAATTTATTATTTGACAACCATTGAGTGAAGAGTGTCTGTCAAACATTTTTACTGGTGTTGAGTCTCCTTCCATGGACCAGTGGAATACAGATGTCTCGGTAACAAGAGCAAGAGTATTCAATGAAATCCATTTCCAGAATACGACATCTTCAGACATTGTGTGTGCTTTCATTTTTGATTTCATTTCAATATTGAAGATCTGAAGAGTCTTTTGGGCTAGAATGTTAAATTAATCTTTAGTTTTCGTAATATACAAAAAGATCAGGTTCTAAATCATCATTTAGATTTACCTTCAACGCCAGCTTTTCCTTTCAATGCAATAACTTTGCTAGCAGGATTCATAATAGCAGAATCCGCACTGATGGGTCTTCTGATAGGATTATTTGCATCATTCATATCGATGATGACAACCTGGGCGGTCTCGCCAACCTTTTCACGGACGCAGATGAATTTGTCGGACTCCATGGTGAGGGTGTTGAAGGAGACCGACGTCGCGCTGATGCCCACATTTGTGAGCTGAAAAAATACATATGATTTATTAAATAAGTACTATTTTAATCATAATGCTATTAATTCATTGATTTAAAATTAAAATCATTATTATAAGAATGTAAGTTTTCTTATTATATTGTATTTATTAACGCTTTCCACTCGCGAATTCCGAGATTTATATGAATTTTGCCGCCGGAGCGGCGGTATACGGGTCAAAGGGTTAAAATTATTTATTATAAGAAATACTGATTATTTGAAACATTTCCTGAGAAAGTGTAAATATCTATCATACACATAGTATCATAAATAAATAAAAACAATTACCAGTAAAATACTTTATATAAAAAATACATGAGTTTTCTGCTTTAAAGAACAATATTGTACAATATAAAACTTGCAATGAATAACATATGTATTTTGTTCTATTTTTTTCGTATTCATTAAAACAATTGCTATAAAAAAATATTTTAAAATTGATATTGAAAATAAAAACAAATTAGAAACCCGAATTTTGAAAAAAAAAAAAAATAGTAACATTCAAAAAGGTTTTTGAGTTAGATCATTATTAGAGTGAACTGTTGATATTAACATTAAATAAATTTGCTAATAAAGTCAAACAATATAATACTCGATCAAATTAGTACATAAAGGTATCTCTAATAGAAAATTTAAATTTATGATTTCATCAAAAGCCCGTAAAATTAAATTAATCAATCACATCTAGTCAAACTTAGTAAAAATTAATAAAAAAAATTACTAAACAAAAATGTTTTTTATGTTAGAAAAATATGTTAATAAGCATCAAGCCGCACGATTTGAAATCCAAAATTTGATATAAATACTATTAAATAAGTTTCTTTTTCCGCATACAAAAGCATTTTAAAATATAATTTAATACTATTATGGTAACTGTTATCTATTCACGAAATTTAAGTGAATGAGTCGAATAATGATATGCAGGATTTTAAAAATAGTTATCAAACACTACAGCTGCATGCATATACAAAAGGTTGATAAATATACAGACGCCCATAAAGTCGAGACACTACTTAAATATTTATTTTACTAATAAATAACGTAATTTTACTTGGTATTTTTATATTTAAATATGTTTCTAGTTCATGCTTCTGAAATCCTGCTAGTAATTTCTAATTGATATTAAAAATATGATAAATGCATCAAGTTTTAGTTCTTTCATGCATATTTATATAATTGATGATTGATATTGAAATATGTGTACTAAGTTCTTCAGGACAGTATATCAAATAAGAAGGAAAAATTCTGTACGGTGTATTTATTGCTCCCATACGTTCGGACAAATAATCTTTAATCATATTCAGTGGTAATATAAACAAAAGCAAAGTTGATTTGAAACAGGGGGCAGCTTTTATGAATATACGAGTATCAAAATGGCCCATCCAAGAAAAACTATTACAGAAGCCTCAGACCACTGAATATGGCAGAATTATATGCCGAAACACATGGGAAAAATAATGATACCGTGAAAATACTAATATATATAAAAGTATAAAACAATGCAAACATATTAGTATGTTTTGCCTTAATCAGGGCGTGAAATAAGAAAACGTGTCGTAAATATTGCAAGTGTAAAATATACACATAATTTGAAACCAAATAAGACTAATTAATTTTAACAGATAATACATTATCTTAATTAGGTAAAATTGCGAGAAATGCAGATAAAATGTAAAAATAATAAATTATACGTAAACTATGAATCTTCTGGTATCTTTAATATTAAATTCAAATCATTCCAAATACAGAGCCTGAGGTCACTAAAATATTAAAAGACCCAAAAATTGTGCAAAATTAATAAATAAAACGGACAGTCGGTTTCTTAAAAGTCTGATCATCTCATCCACTTCTAATCAATAAAAATTATATTGTAATGTTGAAAGTAAATTATAATTGTATTCACTTATATTTAAAAAAAAAGTGATAAATGGATTGGAGATTGGTTTCAAATAAGATACTGATCTAAGATAACTTAGAACAATTGCTAAATATACAAAAAGACTTGCTGAATTTTTTTTTCCATTACTTATTATTGCATACCATATAAGTTAAATGAAATAAGGATTTTAGCTAGATGTTATTTTAACAATTTTACAAGAGTTTAAACAATACGTAAAACATTTCAAGTATTAATCATTTAAGTAAATTATAAGAAATATAGATATTTTGATCAAATTTTAATGTTAAATAAAATTGAATTTTCAATCAGAATAAAGAAAAATTGCGTAAAATGACAGAATTTACAATAGTATTGCAGCAGTAATATATAAAAAAAAAACGCAAATGATTCCATTTAAAATTTTTCTCGCATTCTGAGAGCGTTGTATGAAAATCAGTTCTGGTTATTTTTTTATCCCAGATAAGTAAATTGCAAACAAATATTTTTAAAAATAGAACATTTTACTCATAATCATAAATTGTCTGGCATCATGACAGGATGTTGAACTGCACCAAGACAAAGTGTTATTTATTATAAATATACTTTTCTATTAATCTTCGCTTTTATCGCAAAAGTTCGCAAACCTATTTCGAAATAAGAATCGCAGCTATATTGAACAATAAAACGCACAATGGACCCTTTCATTATTAAATTAAGGTGTCAAGTAAGCAGTCAATGGATTTATTTTATACGCTTGTTACGTAGTAACGTATATATTATATGTATATATACTCATAACGGATTTAGAGATTCATTGATGGATCTTAAACTGCATTTGAAATATATACAGGGTTATATAGGCAATAGTATTAATCATATATCGTACCATCAAATAGCAATAAAAAGAGCATGTAATAGAAATTTACTATGCAACGATAATTTTATATTAAAAGTTAAAAGAAATAATTATATATTACACATTAACACATTTTAGCTCGACATATCGTTTTGAATTCTGAAAGCGATTCACAAAAAATATTACCAGAAAATATTAAATGATGTATTTTTAATGGCATAAGTATTTTTTTAATATGATATTAAAGAAATATAGAATTTAAGCGCAATAAAAGCCGGGCGTTGTACATTGCTCCGCATGAAACGAAAGTTATCAGAATTTAAATTATTGCAAATTTTAAACAAACGCTAAAACAAGAAGTGTGCAACAATAAACCTATATGATAAACAGTTATCAATTAGAATCATTGATTTTTTACAAATATTATCAAGTGAGTCACGACGAGAATGCCATTTTGAGGGGGCGTTAGGCGTCATCTGTCAACTAGATAAAAGTCAAATTGCACAAAGTAAAGTGACATTTAAGTTTACCGTTGAATGAGAAAATTTAGGTCACCAAAAATTGATTACATCTAGGTTAGATAAAAAATCAATAATAGACCAGCATATAAACATTATCAATATAAGTCAACGTAAGCACAAAGCGGTATATTACAACTGCATTAGCCTAGTAAATACCTGTAAATGCTCCTGAAACCTTATAGGTAGCATTTGCGTCATCGTAATAGCTTGTTGGAAACTCACTGCCTTAAATAATTACTTTCTGTCCATGCAATGCGAATAAAACTGCTATATTAAAAGATAAAAACTAAAACAATTATGTTTTGCCGAACCGTCTTCTGCGATGACTGATACTGCCACCCATCATGGCGACATGTAAGAAAAAAGTAGTGCCATATTAGTGCGCAATGTTTTTCTACGGGCTTATCTGAATTTAATCGAAAGAACAATTGCATAGGCAATACGAAATGAAATTGCAAAATTAATAGTATAATTAGATTAAATTGTTTCAAATGCAATTATTTTATTAACGAATATATTTTTTACGGCGGATGCCACATGAACAGATTCGTAAAATTCAAACAGTAGAGAAAATTACCATTGGCACACTCTGGTAATCCATGCGTTTGTGCCACTTTTATCATCAGGCTCCGATCGATGTATGACAGTTTCAAACCAAATCTTAATTTTTTATACATTTTACGTTAATTCATATATCATATTTTCATTGATATTTTGCATACTATATTAAACTATATATTTATATGTATTACTTTTTATCAGATATAATCAACACAATTTTATCAAATAAAATCATACAAGAGCCTGAAATATTATTATTAATGATTACGGCTTGCTTATGAATTAATAAATAAATCATTATGAACATTTGTCAAGCATTTCAAGCTTGATATTTAAATTATACAAATTTTAGCTAAGGTTTTGATTCATAACTTATTTGCACTTTTTAATTTATTAAATTTGCTTAAGTAGCATTTCAGTTCACAAACATTTTGTTACCATATTTACTTTAACTTGTAAAACATTGCGAGATACCTATTTCCTTAAATTTTTCAGATTTAAATTTGAACATAATTTTATTGTGTAATTAAATTAAATTAATAGAATAGCTAAGTAACAATATTTATATTGTTTTGATAATTATATAAACGGTATTGATAATAATAAAACAAAGGAATATAAATGAAATCACTTTATTTCTTATGCATATGTTACATTTAAATTTATAATTTCATTATACGTAAGGCATACGTATTCCTTAGTCAAAGAGACCGAAACCCATATCGTCCTCAGACTCTGATTCTTCCTTTTTGGCCTCTTTTTTCTCTTCTGTAAAAAAAAAAGTTTTACCACTGGTTCTTCATATATCATATGTTTGCATCTTTTAAAATGCATCAGATAAAGATTTAACAGCACAAAGCATCAGTCGAAAGATGGTATAATAGTAAACATCATGTAATATCAAAATTCAACGGCCCAGATTGCAATATTTACCTTTCTTTTCTTCAGCAGCCGCAGGGGCGCCGCCAGCAGCAGCTGCAGCTGGTGCACCACCACCACCTACTGGCATGGAGGAAAGCTTCTCCCGACCTATAACAAATACAATTATTAATACTATGCCCAGTTGAATAGATTCCTATCAACAATAAAACTGAAATCAGTGAAAAGTAAGCATCACTAGCACTCAGGCGAAAGATGGTATAGGATAAATCATCATACAAAACGTTAACTGACAATTGTATGTGGTAAGACAAATGTAAATTGGTAAGAGGCTGTTAATTCTATACCTTGTTCAATGAGTTCATCGATGCTCTTGCCATTGAGCTCACTTATGACTTTCTTTAAACGTTCAGCATCGGCTTCAATACCAACAGAGCTCAGGATTTTCTCGATGTCTCCGGAGGTCGGGGCGGCTTTGCCTCCCAAAACAGCCAACAAATACGCAGCCACGTAACGCATTCTGTGAAAAATGCAAAATATAGGTTAAGTTTAGACAAATGTGCAGAGTACATAAGTGTGCATGAACAATCGACAAAGGTAGGAAGTCTTGAATATTAAATGCAAGAATGTAATTATATAAACGGTATTGATAATAATAAAACAGTACTTAAATATAATTGAAAAAATAAAGCGCGCCTTGAAATTCACGAACACTAATATCTGAGAATCTCAATGCATCGGCACATGTACAAAAAATATTACCATTATTTTATTACTAGGATAACAAGGTAACATTAACTGAAGTAATCAAAAACATATTTCCACAAAACACGATAATAACAAATATATTTACTTACTTTTAAGTCCTTAGTGACACGAAACGTGAGCAAGCGACTACAAGCGAAAATAAGAAAGAGATTTTGTTCTTTTCCTGTGTTCAAAAGAGAACATAAATAAATAAGTGAGATTAGAAACTCATGACAAATGCCATAGATAATCATAAAGACAGGATATAGCAGCACTTTGCGCCACTATGCCAAACGGAAGATTTTGGAATTATTTTTGACATTTATTATTTATTGTGTTCTGAATTTATTTCAATTTACGTTTTCCTAAATTTAAATCCAGCATTATGATTAACTTTAGGGAAAAGTACCACATTATAGGAAAATATACATAATTTAAATTTAAAATGAGCACGACAAGTTTAGATTTGACTTCTGATAAACCCTTAATATGGAAACCTGAATGTAATGCCTAGTTTTATCATTTCAGTTTCTATTATTCAAATTCATACTATTTATTCATTTCAGTATATCAGTTACAATTATCTGCTCCCATTCCCAATGCTTTATTTCGAACAAATGATTTAGAATTAGGGGCACCAAATTTTTATGGATATGAATATCATGGTATTATGGGTCACCAGGAGGCCAATAAGTTGCTCCATGATAGTGTTGATGGCACATATTTAATACGAAGGGGATCCAATTGCAATGATTTTTATACATTGACTGTGGTGTATGTCAGAAAACTTCAAAGAAAAACTTTTGCTAGAAATTTATTTTTAAGCTTTACTTTCGGGGTAAAATAAAAAGGTTTTGATATACCTTTCATTAAAGTTAATTATCAATTACAGGTTTGAAGGACGAATTCATAACTATAAATTATACTACCAAAATGGAATGCATTTTATAAGAAAAGATGTTCCTTATGAAAGTATACATGATCTTGTAGCAGATGGATTGATAGCCATGCATATGGAAATTCATGCGAGACATGTTATTCCAACAATGCATGAATGCTTATCTTATAAAGAAAGCCCATACATGACTCTAAATAAACGAAAATTAAAGTTGTTAAAAGAGTAAGTGAACTAAAAAGCTTTATACACATAGACATGTGATCTTCACGCATACAATGTTTTTATAATTTCAAAATAATTATTGTAGAAAAACTAATATATTGGATGTGAAAGCTGATGAAGTTTGTAAATCCCAGGCTAGTAAAGATAAAATAAATGAGCCGGTAATAATGATTTATATAATTGTGTTATAAATTTAAAACTGCATATTTAACTTATATTTCATTAAGTAGGTATCATATTGCAAACCTCATAGTTTTAAAGTTCACACTTTTAAAGGCTTAAATTGGTGCGAACTATGTGCAAATTTTTTATGGGGGTTTATTGTTCAAGGTGTCAAATGTGAAGGTGTTATAATTAATATAGCAAGAATTATATATAATTTTGATAACCACTTAGCGTAATGCGATATAATTTATAGATTGTGGATTTGTTGCTCATTCAAAATGTTCAGAACATGTTCCAAATGACTGTAGTCCAGATTTGAAATCAATTCGAGGAGTATTTGGAACTGATTTAACAACATTATTAAATGCAAGATCAGAAGCCTTGCCTTTTATAGTTCTAAAGTAAATATTATTATTTGCATTTGATTTTTTATTTGAAAATTTAATTAATGAATCTATTGTAGATGTGCAGAAGAAATAGAAAAAAGAGGATTAGATCAAGAAGGTATTTACAGAGTATCTGGGTTTCAAGATGAAATTGATATGTTAAAATGTGCCTTAGATACAGGTAATAAAATGCAATAAATAGCTTTATTTTTATGTCT
Source organism: Ctenocephalides felis (assembly GCF_003426905.1). NCBI lineage: Eukaryota > Metazoa > Arthropoda > Insecta > Siphonaptera > Pulicidae > Ctenocephalides > Ctenocephalides felis. The sequence continues at coordinate 8,034,232 of NW_020537646.1, read as the reverse complement.
AGTAAATGTATTGATAAAATATAGGTGGTGAAGTAATTGATATAAGCAAGTATAACGTTAATGTTGTAGCGGGAACATTAAAATTATACTTAAGACTACTACCTGTTCCTTTAATAACATTCAGTGCGCACCCAGATCTAATAAAAGCTACTGGTAAGTATCGCCAGCTTGCAAACAATCAGAATAATTGGATAGCTGATGACTAGTTAAAACTATTAATGTTATAATTAATATTACAGAAATAAAAGATTCACATGAATGTGTGTCTGTTATATTAGCAGCTTTAAATAAATTACCAGTGGCTCACTTCAATACGTTGAAATACATGATAAGGCATTTATATAGGTATGCCATTCCCATGAACGAATTCATATTATTTAAATAGATATTTTATGTTATAATATATAATTTTGAATGTTTCAGGGTAACTACAAAGTCTGATATAAATAAAATGACTGCTCATAATTTAAGTACAGTGTTTGCACCAACGTTGATTGCAATCACAAACCAAGTAACAAATTTAACACAAGAAATTTTAATACTAGAATTAATGATTACGTTTTGCAACGATATTTTCAAAAGTAATTAATGTTGGAGTAATAAATACATGATATAGGTACAATAACCAAAATTATGATAATATAGTTTAATTTTCTCGAGTATTAGCTGATAAAGTGTGAGACTAAATATATAAATTATCATTAAGGCATTTGATACAATCAAAATTTTGCTTTTATATTGAGTAAAACTTTCAAAATGATAAATTGAATGTGATACTTATTTTTACCAAAATCATTTAATTCTATTATGATTGTGATTATTCCAGTTATCCACATAGTTTTAATATTAGTAATATGAAAATGTGTTCCTTAAACTATTAAATTAACTTTAGTAGTATTGAAACTATCCCAGTATTTTTATTATATTTATTAAAACATTTATTATAAACAAGTTTGATTTTATTTAATACACTTTTATAAAAGTTACAGTTTAACTCTTCGATGGAACCAAGAAGTATAAAATTAATAATAACATATACAAATTGTTAAAAATAGCATCTCTCATTTCTTAAAACTAATTTATAACATCTCCTAATCCTCGAAGACGTCTGCACAATTGCATGTCAATGGGCATCAAAGTAACTCTGCTTCGGTGAGCAGTGCATAAAAAAGAGTCTTCGAAGAATTGTGTCATATAGATTTCAACAGATTCATGTAAAGCCTCAATAGCTGTTACTGAAAATCTTATGTCATTTGCTCCTAATATTTGTAGTGTTTCTTTAACAACTCTGCAGAAAGCGGCCTTCGGAATAAGCAATTTCGTGGATCTTTGTAATTTTTTTATTTCTCTTAACCATGCATTTTTACGGCGTCTTTTTCGAACTATTGAATTATGCGGTGCGGTGCTGTTTGATTTTTCAGGAGCCTTCTTAGATCTTGCCATTTCACATATATTTTTTAAAAATAAATAAAATAATTAGAATGACCGTTAAAATAATACTTCATTGTCAAACCGTCTTCACCGCCGTGACATATTGAAGAGCAAAGATTAGACGCGATTTTAGTATTTAGACATGACCCTTTTACTAAACAGTACTACTAGCGACGTACATTGACACTTTGTATAATAAAGTGTATTCGATGCCTGGCAAAGAGAACGTTAATTTAATAAATAAATTATATATATGATATAATTATATTCATATTCCTTTCACTTGTCTTTATATTCTCTTCTTACTTAAATCGTCCAATATTTGCTTTCTTCTTCGATATTTCGGTCGTCACAATGTTCTTCAATTTTGTAATATATCTTAATTAATGCATGCAATGCAATACCTAAATAATTTAATTTAATTTAAGATATATAAATTAGATCAAATACCTTTTACAATAAAATCCAATAGAGTTGTTACCTTGCGGATCCATCCATCCATTTTATTTTCTCTAGCACCACTATCCAAAAATCAAGAGTTTTTGAGTTTTTGTTAACGTTTACGATTTCGTTTTTTCTCTAACATTGTATTAAATATATAAATAATTAATTAAGAAAATGTTGAGATAATTAAAATAATAACCTTGGCGTAATATTAAAATAAAAGAGTGATTTTTAATATTTGAATTTCATGCTTAACCGATTTGAATTCGTGTTGCCATCTTGTATCAAATAGATATTATCCTTTTGCGTACTATTTTGGTTTTCGAGAAATGTCGCTGATGGCGTCAAAAAAAAATCAAGCTTTCTGAAAATTTGTTGATAAAACTGATACTATAATATTAATTCGAATAAACGGTTTTAATGACTTGTTATATAATGTATTTTACAACATAAGCCTTCAGAGCTATGGATTTATAAGAAAGAATTTATAAATCTGTGTTTTAGGATGTGAAATATCATCAACAAAATAAAATGACAACAGCTGGATCAACAAATGTCAGCAGTCCGAGTTTATCAAAAATTCGGGGACCCGGCCGGCCGTCTAAAAAAGGTGCATCGGCGTGTACATGGTGCGGTGAAAGCAAATTACCATTAAAATATGTATTTCCCACACAAAATGGGAAAAAGGAATTTTGCTCGGAGACCTGCATTGCAGAATTCAGGAAGGCTTATAGCAAGGGAGCCTGCCTACAATGTGATAATGTAATCCGAGGAAACTCATCTACCAGTCGAGAGTTTTGTTCTACCTTTTGTATGAACAAATATCAAAAAAAGAATGATAAGAATCTCATAAATTTACCCGTTACGAGTACTCATTTAAATAACACAGAATCTGTATCAAATGTGTTACCTCCCTCGGCTGGGCCATTTCAGTATGAATCATTTCAGACTTTTGATTGGAGTGAGTACCTGCGTGAAACAGGTAGTGAAGCAGCACCCCAGGAATGTTTTAAGCAAGCACTTGTACCTCCTCATAATGATTTTAAACCTAACATGAAACTAGAAGCTTTAGATCCCAGAAATTTAACATCTACATGCATTGGCACAGTGATAAATGTTTTAGGGCCAAGATTGCGTTTGCGATTAGATGGCAGTGACAACAAAAATGACTTTTGGAGGCTAGTTGATTCTGGTGAAATTCATCCGATAGGCCATTGTGAAAAGTCTGGTGGAATGTTACAACCACCACTTGGATTTCGAATGAATGCAAGTAGTTGGCCAATGTTTTTACTCAAAACACTCAATGGTGCTGAAATGGCACCAAGCAAAATATTTCAAAAAGAACCTCCATCACCTCCTGGTAATCTTTTTCAAGTTGGTCAGAAATTAGAAGCCGTTGACAAGAAGAATCCTCAATTGATATGCACTGCGACAGTAGGTGCAGTAAAACAAGACCAGATACATGTCACATTTGATGGATGGAGAGGAGCATTCGATTATTGGTGCAGATATGATTCTCGTGATATTTTTCCTGTGGGATGGTGTGCTAAGTCTGGACACCCTATGCAGCCTCCAGGACAGAAGACACCACAAGGAACCTCCAGATTTAAGCCGAGAATGACCATAAGTGTCCTAGAGCCTGACACATCTGTGAATCAAATGCCGATTAATATTTATGTTCATAAAAGCTGTAACGGTGGTCCACTAATAACAGGTTTGATTATTTTCCAAATTAAAATGTGTTCAATGTTGTGTATTTTTATTTCTTCATTTTCACACAAGTGAATGTTTTAATGCAATCAGATTTTGCATTAAATAATATTGTTTCTTTTTTTTCAGCTAATCATTTAGAACCAACATACACAGCAACATCTATTCGTAATGTAATTAAGTTATGTCTACAAGGTTTAATCCATGCAAGTGTCGAGAGCAGGCAATTAATAAATCTTTTTAACACTGTGTTACATGGTGATGAATCTATATTAACAGTGGACTCAAAAACTTATACAATTAAATTACAAGATATTGATAAACTTACTGAATTATCACAGTATCTAGAAAATCTATGTAAATCATTAGGAGCATGTACTAATCTTCTACGAATTGAGACTTTAGTAGGAGATTGTGCTAAATGCACGCCGATTGGACATTCAGAAATTGATTCAAAGGAAACTTTGAAAAGACCTATTAAACCAGAAAGCCCTACATGTAGTTCAAGCCCTCCTGTTAAAAAACCAGTGTTGACTGAAACAGAAGCACCGACATCAACAACTTCTAGTGAAAGCGGTCAACTAGTCTCTTTGGTTCAACCAGTTGTGCAACCAAAAACTCCAACAAGCGAATGGAGCATCGAAGATGTTATAAATCATATAGCGGCTACTGACCCAGCCTTAGCAGTACATGCTGACCTGTTTCGTAAACATGAAATTGATGGTAAAGCCTTGCTGCTATTAAATTCCGATATGATGATGAAATACATGGGACTTAAGCTTGGGCCAGCTCTAAAAATTTGTGCTATAGTGACTCGTATTAAAGGAGGAAGAAGGCATAATATGGCTTTGTAATTATGATGTAAATGATATATATGGCTTAGAGACAAACGGATTGTAAATATTCCTATGATTTGTGATTTTGTAATATAAATTTTTAATTAACTATAGTTGTATGTATTTTAAGTAAGTTTTATTTTATTAATTATAAAGGTTAACATGTGAGTATGCCCAGTAGTTCAATATTATTGAAACGAATTTATCGGGCTCTTTATATTGTTCAATGAAAATTTTATTATTATTTTATTCTCAATTATTTAAAACATTTATTCAATAATATATTGAAAGAAAAAATAAAGATTAAATTTAAATATTTGAATTATCATAAAATTCAATAGAAAGAAACTAATTTTAACGTTTTATCAGTATATTAAAAATAGTAATAGATATTGAATTTATCTAATAAGTTTTATCTCCTGTTACTGTAACTTTGGATTCAATCCATTTTATTTTAATGTATTACATTTATTTATGTAATTATAAATTTTCTTTTGCAACATTCAAAAAATATTGTTACGTTTAGAAATAAATTGAATTTAAATAAATATATCATACAAAAATTACTTCTTTTATTTTAATATAATTTACATACACATATTTACTCAGTTTATGTATGTGATGGGAACAAATTATAATGTTCAAGCGGATTTTTGTTTATTTTTTAACGAATTTTCTAAAGATTTACCCATATACCGAAAACTTTTTAAAAAAAATGGATTCAATTACATAGATGTATATGTACTGCAAAAATATGAATTAAAGTTTCTTGTTTCTACGAAAAACATTTAATCATTTGGAACCTCAGTTCTAGGTTTAATTACCGTCTGTGGACAGCTTGATTTCAAACAGTAGTGATATCGGTTACTATTTGAAGTGTAGATCTAAATATGGGTTAAAGTAAAAATAGCCTTTCAAGGCATAGCTGTAATATATATTATGATCGGATTGCCTTCTAATAATTTTAGATTTTACATCACATTACAACAGCTCATATATAGAGCTATAACAAAAGTTCTGATCGCTTTGTGAATTCTCAGAACTTTTATTCGCATATTCTGCGGATTTTATTTTGGTCGTTAGCGTTTATAATTTTCCCACAGAAAACATTCACAATTGTTGTGCATAACAATGATCAATACAATTCGATCTTTTTGCTACTTACTATATTGTATGCTATGAATTGCACAGAAACGTACTAAAATGTATTGAATAAAAAATCATTAAATAATTCACGATTTACGAAAAACTACTTATAATCGAAAGTTTGGTAAAATATAGTCGAAAGTGTTTTTTTTTTTTTTATTGTAACGATTTTTGAAACTGAAACAGTCTCAATATACAAAATGAATAGGCGAGAAATAATAGAATCTAAAAAATATGCAATAAATCGAATGTAAAATAAAATAGAGTAGTACAAAAATATTAATAATCTGAATGAAACGGCAGCATGGTGATTTTCGTAATCATATAATTGCACAGTTTCTTTTGAGACCTTTTGATTGATTTTTTAAATATCTTTTACCACTAGTGCGGATCTTATTGAAGGGTCCAATGATGTATTCCAGTATATCATACTCAATGAAAATGAATTCGTCCGAAGTAGCTTTGTCAGTGCAATTTTAAATTTTAATTATATTCTGACCGCACCTAAACGTGGATCATAATAAGTATCATTGTGAATCACATTTGCATGCAATGTATGAGATTCGGATTTTGTACGTTGTTGTTGCACAGGTTAATATGGTTAATTGAAACATTTTGAGATTCTAGTACCCGGAAACATCTATAGATAATTGATTAACTATGTTATCCATACGACGGATTCAAAAATAGTAAATATCAGTATGGTAAAGTCAACACTTTTCCGGGGACTAGTCAGAGCTATGGATTTCTCATAGCTCATTCGATACTCGCTTCGGACAGCCTGATGTCAAGTAGCAGTGACATCGGTTTCCACTTGAAAATATAAACAGAAATGTTTCCAAGTAACTTGTCCGCCTATTGAGACAGATATATCAATATATAATTTTATATTTATAAACAAATATACATTTTAAAAGGCTAAGGTAATTAGATAATGTATATAATTGAAGTATTTGTCATAATTTCATGCTGGTATCGGCAACATTAACTATCAATTATGGTTGTGACATAATAAATGCAACCTGAAGCAACGCCCGCATTTGAGCAATACGACATGACATGGTTGAATCTGCACAAACATTGCTTAATATTGACGATTTAAAAATAATTCCGAAGAGTTATTGTCATTATTATTTATTTTATAAATTTTCTATATTTTTATGCCTAATATTTAAAAAAAAGTTCAAATCAAACTAGTCTAGATCTCGTGAAACTGCTTTTTGTGCAACGTTGTTCTGCAAAGTTTTGTGTTGACTTTATTATTCCAAAATATTAATTGTTTATTTTTTTAATTTAATTGGGTTCAATTTCTTGATCAGAACTATTTTGTTGAACTGTTTAAATAATATTTTTTTTATAACGTAGCATTAATAGAAAAGGCAACCCAGTGGTTGTCCATTATTTTTACGCTGAGATTATTATTAGGCATCTATAATGAAAGCTATATTTTTATCAATATATTTGCTGTTTGATTTCAAATATATTGGTTGCAAGAACAAAGCTCTATATTATTAATTTTAAATCAGTTTTTATCTATTTTTTGCATTTTTATGTCAATGTCGTTTCAAATTTAGCAACTTCAAATGAATAATTTACTGATAACTATTATAATGGTATTTCAATAGGTTAGTAGATAATAAATAGTAAACAGTATGTATGTAGCAGTACATTCGTTGAAAAAATTAAAAATATTAATTAAAATTAAAACTTGTAGGGGTTTATATTATTATTAAGAGAAAATTTATTATTGGCTTTGTTTCTCAAAAAGTTCATGCGGAAACTTGTCTATGATTTTTCTGTCCGTTAGCTATATTCATTTTTAAATATTTTTTTCAAAATTGTTAAATTGGCAACTTTTCTATTCGTAATTAATATTTTATTTAAGTATGCAATACGAATATTTCCTTCAATTGTAAATTTTTAAAAAATTAGCCATAAAAAATATATATATGTCCCGAAAGTAAAAATAGCTACAAAAAGGTAAATGCGCAACATGGTTGAAGTAGTACAGATAAAACAAAATTATTATTAACTATAATGCTTGTAACTAATTATATATAATTACGGACAAAACACAGACTATAATATTTCATGGTATATACAAAAATGTACTTTGGTGTTTTATAACTTTTTCCATAGTCGCAGTATAAATTTTTTACTTCTTAACCTTTTTGTTCAAAAAATTTATTAGTTGTGATCAAAAGCATTAAAAATAATACAAATAATTGCCCAACTTAAAAATGTAAATTCATTTTCGCATTCGATCGTTATTTAGCACATATTTTAATTATTTTGCGTGCAGTTTCGTCCAAGAAATTGTTGTAACAAATACTTTGTCATTTGTTTCTATTTTAAACAATAGTATATACTTATGAAATAAGTCTATGTTTTTCTGAATGAATGTTTTGCGTGAGAAATGCAATTATGACGACCTTCGTATCAAAGGTCGTGGATCCAAGAATTGTGGTAAAGTACTCTATTTGTCGCAAATTTATTAAAAACATGACTTTACAAAAATTTAATTGAAGTAATATTTAGTAATTGATGTTTCTTTTATTTCTATACGCTCTGATAATAAACATTTGGATAAACGATTAGATTTTACGATAAAAATACAAATAGCAGAAATTAATAAAAAATTATAAAATATTATTTCTACAAATAACAGAAGACAATTAAAGAATAAATAACTAAAGTCCATAAAGTAACATTATTTTACAGGTGAGTGCCTTGACATACTGCACTACTGTTTTGCAGCGAAATTAAATTGTCCATTATGTCGTACTTACTTGCAACCAAAAAACTCATAATTGCTTTAAACCAGAAAAACTACTTCTCTTACATAATATATTGAGCATATAATAATTCCAGTCTCAATAGACAAAACTGAATTAATAAAATAAAATTTATCAATTACTGAGACCTTTCCTCTGTTATAAATTTTATTATAGCTTTATTGATAATTTTTTTGTTGATGCAACATTGCATATTTCTATCTAATTCTAATTCTACCACTGCTTGACATCAGGCTGTCCAAGACGGGTATCGACCCTTGACCCCACTAATCTTGTGGGATTCCGTATAAATTTAAATCTTACAAATTACATCGGTCTATTATAATTGCGTAATGTGAATTTTTCTACGATTTACTAAACTATCCTTTGAATTACTTAAGATCATGAAGTCATCAAAATATATAGGTATCGTCATGGATCATGAATATGCTAATGCATATTGTATTATCTAGAATTAAATATGTTACAATCAACGAATAAATATGAAGAATTTGATTACAAAATGTAAATACTATTGCATTCGATAATTTGGCGATGAATTTACAAATAAGGATTGGCAGATTGGAAACTTTCACAACGATATGGTAGAAATTGGTATCAGAATAATAATAATAATTAATATTATATATATATATAAATATTATATATATATATATATATATATATACCTTAAAAATAATTTTAGCTTACCTTGTCATAAACATGTTTACTTTGTTATTAATTTGGTTGCTTTATAAAATTTTCAACATTTCTCTATTTTTTGTTATTACAATTTTCATCCTATAAATAGAAGATATAAAACTAATGAGAAATAATATATAAAAATATACAAAGTTTGATTCGTTTTTTATACCCAGGAATCCAATAAAAAATATTACTATTGGAAGAAAAAATTTTTTTTTTAATAAGTCGATGATGTGATATTTTCAGGCTGATGATGATACTGAATTAAGTACAATAAATTTAAATAATTTTTTTTATAATATTTAAAAAATGGATAGAATTGCAGTAAAAGTGCATGAATGTATCATATACAGTTTCTTGCAATGTTTACCTAAAACTTAACAGGTAATTTTAGTAGCAGATATTTTTTTGAGGTATCTTTATCCCAACATATGCATAATTTACATATAAAATATTTAGGCCGATAATATTTACGTAGAATATCTCCATTCATCAATATTTGAATGCATGCGTAAAATTTAACAGAAAGGCCCAGACTCACATTTGTATTGATACAATTGTGCCATGTTTGTATTGTTATAATTCAAAATTCCCCAGAGTATGAGACAATTCTTCAAAATGGATTATTTAGACATAGACATATATCTATAAATCATTTTATTAATGTAATTATATTTTATTGAAATATTTTGCATTTTTATACTTAGTAATAAAGTAAAATATGCAATATAGATAAATCAGTATGATTTCAGTATTTTAAAATAAAAATTTCCTTCATAAGTCTATTTTAAGCATATTACGAGAGTATTATCAAAATTCCTCTGTCATGACCAGAAAACAATTTTCTTCTAATTACTTAATGTATACAAAAAAATTCAAAGCATCACCTATATATTATGCATGCATAAATTAAACTATTTGCACTGCGGTAACAAACTATTAACACAATAATAGCACAATTTCACTGATGTATGTGTCCATGCATAAATGGAAAACCAGAAGCGAAATTAGAACTTGAAGGAATTTTAAAATAATTAATAAATATCTGAGTGATTAAATCTAAAGATTTTTAAACATGTTAATATTTGGTTCGGGAAGTTCCAGCAATTTGCCTTAAGACACGATGCCATGTGCACCGCTAGGTCCTAAATATTTAAGTAGATTTTTATGATTAACATGGGCAATGGTTGACTTTTTTATCAAACTGAAATTGATAGGGCAGATACTACATGTCCGATTCCCAATTTTTTGTCAAAAAAATGAAATAAATAACTTATATATTAGGATTTATTCTAAATCTAAAGAACGAAATTTCAGATTAAAGTTCTATTTGAAAATCAATAAAATGAATTTAAGATCATTAGTATCTACAAGCAAGTTCAAAATATGCAAAAGGATCTGCCACTCCCTCGTATTACCTCAAAATTTACATGCATCTAATGACGTCTTGTTGTTTCCAATAATCGACTATTACATAATTTTCAAGTGTAATCAAATAACGATTAATAATGATCCGTCCATAATATAAACAACGTCTGAATCGTCTGAATGTTATCTCTCCTGTCTCTATAATAGACGGTCCTGTGCAGGGAGTCGCATACGCGCTCACGGTCTTTCGATATATACACATGTGACATGTGTTCTGTTGTTTAGGTTTCATTAGTTCCAGAGATGCGTTTGTTGTCAGTCAGTTCGATTCGCATTTCATCATTCGACCGAATATCTTCAACGAAATCGAACCTGTCGATATGAGACGCAAATGAAATTTAAAACACCCGAAAATGACGACGACCCGCGGCCGTTAGTTTGAAACAGTGCACGTGTGAAATGATACTGCGGGTTACAGTGATCCATCAAGATTTTTAGTGAAATTTGTGGAAAAAATGCACTTGCTATATCTAGTGTCAAGTGTTGTAGCTATAGTTCTATTTCCAGGGAATACAGGTATTATCATGCTAATTTTCATTTCATGACATAACGTATTATTTTGTGTAGCGCAGTTAAAATATGTACGGCCTTGCGACGCGTGCATTTTGAAATTATGTGAACGCATAAACATGTTTTTATTAAGCATTGTTCTTATATTATCTGTTGTAAAATAATTGTTGTATTTGGACAGATAATATTATTAATTATGAACGCTTCGTGATTGATTAATGACTTTTTAATATTGTCCGTAATATCATATATAAGCAGGTAATGCAAAAAAAAAAATGATCAAAGAACACTGCACTGTATTACGTAAATGAGGTGACTAATGGTTGGAAAAATATGCAAAAACTAAATCAGCTAATGAATCACACAATATATTTTTTAATTTCATTATAAAAAAATTTAGTAATTTATTTAATATGAGAATCATCGAGTTAATGCACCGAAAGTTTACCCAGCATGTCTTTTAAATTTTGGTAAATTAATTTAATAAATTTAATTTATAAATAAAAAATTAATAATAAAATAATTATTATTCAATTGTGCAGTCATATAAAGATAAAGCATTAAATAAAAATTAAAATTCATATATTGTGATATTTATTTTACTTATGCCTTCAACTTTTAGCTTTATCAAATGCCTTAAGATCTACTAATAATTTGCAGGAAGAAGAAAATCGACTTCAAAAATATTATTAAATGATATATCATCATGTAATAATAATATGCTAAATATATGTTTGAGATAATCCTTATATTATAAAAAAAAATAAAAAAAATCTATTAAATACGAGTACAGGTAAAATAATCGTCTGGTTGCCATATAAAAAAGCACCTTTAATGAAGAAATTCAAGCACAACAGATTATAAGACTGTTAAAATATGAGAACTAAAAATGTTTATTATTATTAAATTCGTAAGAAAAAAATATGAGCCCATAGTGGTCAGAAACAAAAATTATGGAATTGTATACCAAAGATTTTTATGAGCGTCAAGACTAATAACACCGTCTAAAAACGAGGATTAAAAGCATGTATTATTCTTAAATTCATACCAAAAATTTAAAAATGTTTTTTTTTAACCTTATCATCAATATCACAATATCAATTATATTTTATAATTCCCATTGCTTGGAGATATGCAAATACACATATCAGTTTTTGGTAATAGGTGTTTTCATAAAACTCTATATTCGGGCAGTGTTATATCAATAATATTTCAATAATTTAAATTAATAACAAATAATTATACCGCGGATTACAAACTACAAATGAATTTTTTTGTTATGACTTTATAATGTTTATAGTATTACAATTATGGGAATTTCATATTCCGAATCAAAGTATGATCAATGTGGAGATATGGAGAAACATTCTCAAGCTTGTATTGTTCACACCGAAAAATTGTAATGAAAATATTATCATAATCGGATTATCGATGGATATTTATGATAGGAATAAAATTTGATTGAATTATAGTGGTATAATAATATTAGTATTTGAAAACATTAAATAAAACGTGACTATAGCCTTTGTTGTATGTTTTATTTTATTTTTTATTCATTATCTATTCTAGCCGTTCAGCAATTCGAATGCCCTCCTCAAAGAGTGAGTTTCGAGAAAATCCTCGGAGTGCGACCATCGTCCGGACTTTCTTCCCGGTTATCTCTATTTACTTTGCGACACCGGACCGGCCTCTCCCTCACCGATTCCGCGCCCGGAGCCCCGGTCACCATCGCCTGCCTCGAGCGATGCAAGGCTCTCGGGGCATGCATGTCCGTCACTTTATTCTACGGAAAATCGGAATGTTTTGGGCTAATGAAGGACGACACTGTCCTGGGCTCTCCTTATGATCGGGTAGGAGAACAAGTCGACGATGAACAGGAGCTCGAGCAGGACGCGACGGCGGCGGTTTTCAAGAAAATTTGCATGGATGGTAAAGGACACCGTAAAAATAACAATAGGAAGTAGAAATTTATTTTTGGATTAAACAAGTTGAAAATTATTAGTTTCAAACTAAAGTATATAAATTCTAAAGAAATGCAGAATGAATGAATGTACTGATGAATTTTCCTATTATATTATATTTATTTGTAGTTCCGGAGGAAGCTTCCGGCAAGCTTTGGTCAACGGAAAGAATCAAAGGCGCCGTTTTAGTTGGATTTCACGATAAATTGATACCTCGGCTTATAACCAGAAAGCAATGTGCCTGGTCTTGCATTCATGAAAGAAGTTTTACGTGTAGATCGGCTACTTTTCAAATAGTAGGTGCCGGGGAACGAGATCCCAACATGGACGGTGAGATAACATATAAATCAACAACTCTATATATTAAAATACTAATAATAGTAATAGTATTTGATAAAAATATCATTGTTTGACTGATAGGTGTATAGATTCATTGAAATCGAAAACACGTTAAGTTAAATAAACTTAATTGGTAGTAAGAATTCGATCTGATTATAATTTATTTTCCAGGACCATATGCCGCAACTGAAAACCCTTTTTCAGTGGCCCCTTTGCCAGATATTCAACAAGACTTACGAGCCACTGGGGGCACAGCCGAAATATTAGGCAGGTGCACTTTAAGTCGAGAAGACAAATATACTCAACCGGAGAGTTTTCGAGTTTCGAATATGGATTTTGAATATATTGAGAACGAATGCGTGGAAATACGTAAGAAACTTAAAATATAATATCCCATGCTTGATAGATTTGAAAAAAAATACAATGCTATTCTTTGTTTCAGTTTCGACTGACGAATTCTGTTCATATGAGGAATTCACAAACAGTACTTTCCTACATTCAGATGTTCAATATTTAGCATTGAACAAGTCAGAGGTGAGAAAAGAACACATAAAATAATTTGTAATAAGGATCAAAACATGTTCGAATACAGAATGGAATCAATTTTGTTTTACTGTAACGATCCCTAAACTGATCGCCTTACCGATCGATCGTAAAGGCTCAATTTAAGAGCTACTTACGTTTAGATTTATATTATTTATTTATATTATTTTAGTGCCAGCATGCATGTCAAAACGAAGCCAAATTTGTATGTCGAGGTTACACAATTTGGGAAAACCATTGCCTGCTACATAGTGCTGATGCTTTGGCTCTTGGACCACGCCTGGTACGAAAATTAAACGGCGCAGTCTATATGCATAGAGTGAAATGCCTCAATAGTGAGTTATATAAATTATTATAAATATGTCGATTTGTATAAATATCAGTCATATTAAATGTGTTTTACATTTAGTGTCGGTCAGTTGCGACGGACTTGAGTTACGAGTTTTGTTCAAGTCGACGCTGCCGTTTCGCGGGCGATTGTACGCGAGCGGCTATTCGGACTTCTGCGGCGTGCAAGGCCGCGGCAGCAAAGAGACTCTGCTCAGAATACCTCTCTCCGCTGGTTCAGGAAGACCAGAGCGATGCGGAATCACCAGGGCTTTCAGCAGAGCGGAACGAAATAGGTGAAAAGAAATAAAAGATACATGGGACCCCATAACACGATAAAATTGTGTTTGTGATTGCGTTCTCACGAATTTATTACTGCTAAATTAATCAATTCACAATATTTCAATAGTATTATGGACTAATTATACAAAAAAAAAAAAACAATTTCATAGTAATGGTCGTTTTGAAAACAACATGATCTTCTCAAATATCAATGTTTTATTTCTTACGCAAAATTATAATGACTAGCAAACCAAGATTTAGTACGATCAAATAACTAATTTCTTGATCTTACTTCTTAAAAAAATCAATTCTTAATCATGTATCGTTTATAGGTCCCTTACTTGTAAATAGAGCACTGACAAAAAAACAATTAGAATGAATTTAGACTTAAATTTGTAAAAAACCAAATCAAAAAATCTCAACTAATTATTCTTTGCCACTTTATTACTCTATAAATCATTTTTCCTTCCCACGATACTTTCAATTAATTTCCACTTACAATATGATAACAGATACAAATCTAATAGAAAGTATTTATAATAACGCGAATGTTTGAATGCATTCCAGGACCCTCCTTAGTACTTTATTGGTTGTCCAGAACAATCCGATAATTCAAACTCAAGGTGATCGTCTTGTCAGAGTCGGATGCGTGCTGGACGAATCTGGGAAACAAGAATTCTTCACGCCGAATGATGCTACTTTGCACGGAGCCGTTACGTTCGATGATAATCAGTAAAATATACCTTTCATTTTTATTCATTTACTTACATACACACATACGTATATATATATATATACACACAAAAACGTCTTTTTTCAAATTGACTTGATTTTAGTGTGATTATATTATAAAGTTATGCAGGAAATTAAAATAGAAAAATATCACGATTCAGTAATTATTCGCAATGCTTATTTAGATGAATGGAATGATTGCACTATTATTTATATCTGCATTATATCACAGGCCAATGCCAAGCCAAGGATCCATTGTAATAAATTCAAGTGCCGCAACACCTGCAGTAACTCTGAGTCTGCTTGATACCGATTTAAATATTGCTCAAGACGCTCAACTTGGACAACGACTCGAAATGAGGATCGAAATTACTCCTGCTGATGGTAATGATTATGATATATAAGAGACCAAATGAATTACAAAGAATCAATATGAATTCCAGTAATTTTTTTTAACACACTGAGATGCATTCAATTTATTTCAATCGTAACTTGTGCGCCTACTAAATTTTTAATTCATGTATCCTTTTCTCTTCCCAGGGCCTTACGATGTCCGTGCTATAAATTTAATAGCACGTTCAGAGGACGGCCGTGCTTCCATTCTCTTGTTGGACAATCGAGGCTGTCCAACAGATGAAAAAGTTTTTCCTGCCCTTCAAGAAATAAGAACAGCTCATTCGAAGCTTTTGCTCGGAAGATTCCAAGCTTTCAAATTTACTGGATATCCTGTAGTGCAATTTAGCGCTCTAGTTAAATTTTGCTTGAGGCAATGCCCACCGGTAAAAGGATAAAATGATTTGGATAAAAGACACAAAATATGTTTTTGTGATCGATTCTGAATTTATTTTTAGCTGCAATGTGATGAAATTCAAATCGCAAGAGAAAGACGATCGTCATCCCAAGAAACAAATAATGTTACAATATCAGATCAAGAAGCAGAAATAGTCCATTCAGCCCAAACTTCAACAGAAGTACCAATGATGATGAACAGTGAAATACCAGTACAGTTTAAGTAAATATATACAATAAAAATAATAGATATTTCAATCATTCACACCTAATTAATTTTTTTTATTCTAAAGAATAATTGTTTACGAGCCGGAAGTTATTCAAGATAAATTAATATATGGAGAAAACCAACAGATTTTATTGGCTGGAGTTGGTATGTTGATAATAAACTCATTCTAATATTAATAATAAACTATAAACTATCTAATGTTAATAATAAACTCAATCTACAATTATTTCCATTTTCAGACGACAGTCATCATGTAGTTTGTATCGATCAAACTCTCATCATATGTATAATTGTGGTATGGTTACTTCTCCAATTCATTCTTTTAGCTGGTTGTATAACAGTAATTAGACGGTAAATATCCATACCCATAACTTATGTATTGATTATCAACACTAATGATTTGGAAAAAATATAGATATAAAAAGTATGCCGATATCGACTATGATAGAAGTTCTTTCGGACAAATAAATGATAACATGGCATTTGGATATCCAAGCTTAAGCCGAAGAGTCACATGGGCAGATCATCGGGATTCTCAAAATATAATGCACACGTGATAACCAAAGACAAATATTTATTAAACCAAGGTTTACCAAATCGTAAATAGTATATTGAATTATAAGTGAAAATTGAAGCTTAGGGATATAATTTGCTGTTTACCAAATGCATATATACCAAATAAATATATTTTTGTTATAAATTATTTATGAAGTACAGAAATATCGCATTGTATCATTGCACGTTTAGATGATTTTGAGTCATTTTAAAAAATAAGTTAAACAATCTGTTAAATTTACAATAAAATACAATCTCTATGTAAAAGACTTGAAACAAAATAATTTACATTAGATTATTTAGAGGTATTTTATTGTTCAGTGATTTTGAATTACTTGGTTTCTTTGAATAAGCATTTATTTAGATTTATGTGATTATCAAATGAAAATCTTTTTAATATAAGTTAGATTTTATAAATTTTATTTATATTTAAAATATAATCAAATACTTAACAAAATGATCAATTTATTATGTATATAATTTAATAAAACATTGCCTACTTTAGGTACTATCAACATATTTATAACAATATAATATATATTTAATAAAATTGTGTAAAAATGTTGAGAATTAGAATTGATTTACGTATTCCGTATCACATTTCGCTTATTACCTAATTAACTATCATACAAGGACACTATTGGCATTTACCATTAGATAAAATTTAAATTATAAGGCACATAATGCTTGTCCAAGAACTAAAAGTTATTTTACTTGCTTACCATCTACAAATACCTTGATAATATTTCTTTCATCGCCGACTAAAATAAATTTCTGCAAATAATTTGAAATTTTAGCATCATCATCTGAAGCAAGTTTGGTAGTTAATGCGTCTGTCATTTCAAAATTGACTATTGGAGATCCAGGCACATTAATATCAACTATTAAGGCATCAAAATCTTTGCCAAATTTAAAGTTTCCAATTTGACTATCCAGAGATAAGGCTGAAAGTAAAAATAAAATTAATTAACAATTAGCCCCAGCTATTTATTATAAAACTATAGCTATATTACCTTCTGCACCACCTAAAGTTGCCAGATATATTACATTAGCATGTGTTAATGATGTTTGTTCTTCAATCACCATTTCACTTGGACATACAACATTATCCGATTTCAAAAAGCTCAAATGTTGGGATACATCTAAAGCTCTTCGCATCACATCCAGAATAAGACAGGTATTACCACCAGAAATATCTGATTAAAATAAATAATGTATTAGTACAGTAGAATAAAACATAGAAATTCATTGTGGAATTATCATTTGTACCAGTTCCTAAGCCAACTGTCAGTCCAGCTTTTAATAAACGCCTGACATTACATAAACCAGAAGCAAGATTTGTATTTGAAGAAGGACAATGAGCAATAGAAGTGCCACGTTGCTTTAATAATATTAATTCATCATCAGTTAAATATACTCCATGTGCCATAATTGTCTGTATTAAAAATGTTAATTATGAGTATAAAAATCTAAAGCTCAGTACAAAACAAAATGCATTTATACAAACCTTATTTGTAAGCAACTGTGCTTCATCATAAACACTCGCATAATTTTTATTACTTGAATATGTTTTTGCAACCACTTTCACTTCAGCTTTATTTTCAGAAATATGTGACTAAAAGTAAGTAAAATTCAAATTACAATATGTTATTATTATGTAGATGCTATATTTATTCATATACCAAAATGATCAGTTTGTTATTTAAGAATTTTAATTTAAATATTGTTACCTGTATATGTAAGTTATTCTCTTTGGCAATTTTAGCTAGTTCGGTCATCAAGTGCATATCACAACTTAGAACAAATCTTGGTGTAATTATTGGTTTAATAAGTTTACTGTTCATGCGAGAAATAGCATTTATAATGTCTTTGGTGTCTTGAATAGAGTCATATGTATCTTCACGATAATAGCTAGGAATTAAAGCATTCATATTGACCTAAAATGGTAATAAACATAGAAAAAACCAATGCTTATAAAATATAAAAGTCTTTCCTATAGTTTATATTTTATAAGCTGTTTTATATGAATTTATTATAAAGAATTACTATTATTAATTTATTAGCTACAGTAATAATCAAGTATCAAATATGTAAATCAATTCTAATTCTCATTATTTTTACACAATATTATTAAATACATATTATAAATATGTTGATAGTTCCAGAAGTAAGCATATTTTATATAAATTATATACATCATATAACAAATTGATCATTTTGTTACTTAGGAATATCATTATATATTAAATATAAATAAAATTTATAGAAACTAACTAAAATTAAAAGATTATCATTTGATAATCACGTAAATGTAAATTAAATGCTTACTCAAAGAAACCAAAAGTAAGTAATTAAATTAAACAACTAAATATGTAGTTTCTGAAGTCTTATTATCTAGAGTTTGTATTTCATTGTAAATTGTAAAGATCTTAATCAATAAAATGGGCAATAATATCATTTCATCAGTGCTACTTATAACATCAATAGATTTACTTTGTATATATGCATTTGGCAAACATAAAATTATATCCTTCACAGCAATTATTACTTTTAATTATATATATATATATATATATATATATATTCTAAATTTAAAATATAAATAAACCCCATATATACTGGAAACGATACTGACTTTTAAACAATAATTGCATTACCTTGTGATCGACTAGAGAATTTAGTGATAGTATAAACTTATTTCAAATAAACTTACTTTGCCAATAAGCGCTCGTTGCCCTTGAATATCACAAGCCCTAGCTAATGCCAAAGTGCTTTCCTTATGTATAGTAGCAAAATAAGAAGCTGTCGTAGTTCCACATTCTAGTGTTCTACTCTAAAAAACATGTACATAAAACCTTTACTAAAATCAAATAAAACTCTTACTATTAAGATAATTTCTGCTTACCACAACTTTGTCATAAACTTTGCTGGCAAAATCAACGTTTTTATATTCAGTCTCTAATGGAAAAGTAAATGTATCCAACCAATCGAGTAAAGGCAGACCGAGTCCTAAACCAATATTAGGCATTTGTGGAGCATGTATATGGCAATCTATAAATCCAGGCATAATAAATTGAGTTTCAGATAATTGGGTAATCTCACAGTTTAATCCGTGCTTTGAAATATACTCTGAAACATCTTGGACGGATGAAGCATCTCCGATTGCAACAATCTGTAAGGATATTGATGAGATTAAGATATTACAAGCAATTTGCAAACATGATACATTTAGTAAAGTAAAATAAGGTAGTGGTTTTGAATAAGCAACATTTTCTCTTGTCGTTATTAAAGTATCAATTTATTAAATATCAATTATACAAACCTTGCCATCTTTAACTGCTAAGTATCCTTTATTTATTATATTTAAATCATCAATTGACAAAGAATGTACAATTGTGCCTACTATTAAATGATCTCTAATGTCAGCCATTTTAAAGAATAATTTAAACAACCAATTTGTTCTCTCTTAGAATATTTTGTTAAATTGTTTCGTTTCTTCAGTCTTTTCGAAATAGAATGTTTAATATCATTTAATTAAAATATTATCAATAAATCCTTTTATCACTAAATATATCAAAATATATGATCATATATGGTGTTATCACATCTTATGTCAACAATCCATTCAACACGTGTTTTATAACAGAAACCTGACAGGAATTAGGTTTTAACATTTGCTATCAAAAATTAATTGTTCAGGACCGCATTTTGATCCTTTTTGTATATTGTTTGAAATAATATCGAGCAAATAAAAAATAACTAGATGTAGTTGAAGCATTTTGCCTTAAGAAAATTAAGTATGTAAATCATCGACTTAAGCAAGAATCAATATATTAATTTATAAATTATTTTTAAGTGTACCGAGTTGCTGTAGAGTCTAAAAAATTAGATACAAATGTAGTTTATTCAATTTTGTTCAAATTTGCCAGTCTTATCAGTTATATTCGATAAATAGTTTAAAAGTAATAAATTAATTAGCGAATAACGAACATCCGCATGCATACACGGTGTATTAGCTTGGCGAGAAATTCAAAATTTTAGTAAAAATTTGCAATTAAACCATTTTTCATAGACTTGTAATATTTTAAGATTTTTGTTTAGAGCATGAACGAAAATAAAAAAATGAAGGTATCATAATGCTTCATATTCATTTAAAGTTGCATTTTCTCTATAATTAAATGCTAATAAATGGTCCGCCGAACTTAGCTACAAACTCAGAACATTTTTCGACTAATATCACTCGAACAGTTTCAAAATCGATTCAGCATTTTTAGCAAACGATACAAAACTGTTTGCACCTCTTTAATTATAAAGAACAAGCTCGACCGGTCATTTCGCAAACTTAAGCACCCGAGTCTTTATGGAGTTATATGAAATGGCTTAAATTTTAAAATTGGTGTTTTCATTTTTGAGAAAATCTCACCAAGAGGTCAAAAATCTGTTCTCAAATGCACACACAAACTTTTTTCCAAATTTGGTCTCAAATGATTCAGAATGACTTGAAATGTCGAGAAAACATGAAATTAGTGAAAAAAAAAATTAGGATAAACATATACTTTGTCTTCGAAAAAATATAAGAAATGTAAACCTGAATTGGTTAAGTATTCACAAATAGCA
Organism: Ctenocephalides felis; assembly: GCF_003426905.1. Taxonomy (NCBI): domain Eukaryota; kingdom Metazoa; phylum Arthropoda; class Insecta; order Siphonaptera; family Pulicidae; genus Ctenocephalides; species Ctenocephalides felis. The sequence continues at coordinate 8,012,874 of NW_020537646.1, read as the reverse complement.
CAACTCTTGTAAATAGAGATTCGATTTAGAAGGATACTTTGAATTTCAAAAACTTTGAGTTGATTATTAATTTTAGCAATTATTTAAAATAAAATAATTAAACAACTGCTACGACAAAAGGTAAAAAAGATCACTGTTTCGTCTATAGTTGTACCAAGTATGAATCCTATCATTATCAGTATATTGTAAATGAATATTACTATCATGAATTATTCAGAAGTGCATGATGATACTGTTGTTTTGTGTATAAACTGACCGAGGTTATTTTATTTGCATAAAGAACTCCAAAACATTTAGATAAAAGATACATCATAGACCGCAGAAAACAAATTTGAGTCATCGTCCCTGAGCAAATCTGAGTCGCAAATGACGAAATGGACCGTGTCAAATGTTAGAGAACACCTACGGGCATCCGATGATATATGACATATTGCATGTGACATACCTTTTAATAAAATGAAATGAAATAGATGGGCTGCGCAACATTATGATATTACAAAAGACACAGAATGAAGAAGGTTCCAACATTTATCAATTTGACAAATTCAATCGTAACAATTTATATAAAAGCGAGGTGTCTATCATACCAAATTAGTGTGTGATTTTTACTCAATCATTCAACATGAACAAATTTGTAAGTGAATTATTATAATAATAACAAAATTAGCCATCAGTTGAGAAAATTAAAAGTTTGTAATATCAATCAGTGATTTTTTATTAAGTCTTTTACTATTTTAGGTGATCTTATTCGCCGTGGTAGCTTTGGCGGCAGCAGGTCCCGACGAGAGCGCCCAAGTTCTCCGACAGGAACAAGACGTTCGTCCTGATGGATACTCCTACAGCTACGAAACCTCCAACGGTATCGCAGCCCAGGAACAAGGCAACTTAAACGGCGAAGCCATTGCTGCCCAAGGATCCTTCCAATACACTGCTCCCGATGGCACCCCAATCCAAGTCTCTTACGTCGCCGATGAAGGAGGTTTCCAACCCCAAGGAGCTCATTTGCCAACTCCACCACCAATCCCAGACCATGTCTTGAGGGCTTTGGAATACATCCGTACTCATCCACCAAAAGACCAACCTCAACAACAGCAATTCTTCTAAACTGTGTGAGGAATATTAATTGAACAACAAATATTTATATTAAGTGAAAGTCTATTTTTTGTAAATAAATATTTATTCTATGACAATTTACTTAGACGTTTCATTATTGCGCATGTTCAAATTTATTCAACAATTTATGTTTATTTAACAAACACTTAGCACAGTATGTTCGAAAAAATGGTGAATATTTTTATATAATAACGAAAAAGTTGAGAAATAATTATTGAAAGTATTATATTAATGCGGTAATAATAATATATATACTACAATTGCTGGGAAATCTTTTTAACTGGGTTATTATTGATAATATGATCATACTACAACACTTTTTCCACTATTTATTAAATAATATTAAAGTTTCGATTATGTTTTGCAAATTCCTGAAGCATTGTCTTATACAAATATAAATGATTTTTCTATTATATGTTTAGAACGACAAATTTCTATTATCAGCAAAAAGGATTACAAATTTAAGTACATAATTTAATTCATAAAAAATGATTTTGTTCAAACTATAATTATTAATACTTGTAGCTGCACAAATAATTACAAATGATGAGAAAGGGACAATAATTGGTATTTTTAATTTAATTATTTTCGGGTAATTATAATGATTAATAGTGAATCCTTTACCCATTTAAGGTCTGGTTCTTGCTCTACAATAATTATAGAGTATTATATATAACTTTTAAATTATATATAACTCATTTGCCCTATGCAATATCTAAATATTCATGCGACCTCCATTGGAAGACAATTCACTTTTGACCTTTAAGGTGCTAACTTTGACATGCCACATTATAAATTATAATTCTAAACATGTAAACATCTGTAGAACTAATTTGTTTTAGTAATACACACACTTATATATATATATATATATATATATATATATATATGTATTTATTTATTTATTAATCTGTGTGTGTTGAATTGCTGATTTTTGGTACTGTTCCTGCTTCGAACCAGAAATCCAGATAAAAAACTTTACTATAAAAAAACTTAATTATTAATATAAATGAATGGAATAAGTATGCAAAAATATAGAAATTCAATAAAAAGTTAAAATGATAAATATTAGAAAAAAATAAGACTTACAAATAAGTTTAACTTTTTATTCCTTTTTTATTTAATCACCGTTGTTGGTTCATTTTTTAATCTTGATAGATGTTCTGAAGATGAATTCATAGTTCTCATAAAATTGATAATAAAGAATATTTTTTAAATATTTTTTTTTGGGATTTTTCATTCGAAGCAGAACACAAATATTTGTATAAGTATATGTAAGATTTCTTACAAATAATACTTTAGTAATTTTTATAAGATTTTAAATTAATTTAATTTGAAATTAGTATTTGAGTTGGATATATAATACCTCTTTTAATATTTTACAGTAATAACATTTTAGTTGTTTTTTGCAATATTGGTTCAGGAATTTGGTTAAGCAATATAGATGCAAAATAATCAGTCTCAAATGGTTATGCATATGATTTGCAAATTTTATAGTACAAGTTTTTAGTTATTACTGGAAGATTATTTATTACCTCTCGTAAAGATGGTAAATTCAATGAAGGAATGCGAATGCACTTTTCTTCATAGAATTGCCTGGTACTAAAATAATTCTGTTAAAGGTACGTAATTGAAAAAAATCCGAAGCACTTGCTTTAACATCAGGTACTGTTGTTGTTTATATATCACTAATATTAATATGCTTCTGTTAGTCATGATATTGAATTATTTTCTTGTATTGATTAATTAGTGTCCGTAACCTAAACACCTTGTCATTAGTTGTTGTATACCTTCGCGTGTTAACACCCATGGTAAAACACTTATAAACAGATTTAATAGAATACTTCTGGTTTGACCAGTATATACCTACCAAAAATAAATATTAAAATCATGTGACATTGGTTTTTTGTACAAGAGTTATTTTAAAAAATTACATGTTTCATGATGAGCGGAGTAGAAAGCGAATTTCGGCATAAAAAAGCAAACCTCTTCTTACTTAAGCAAACGCTAATTGACCGTGCATTTGTATTGTAAATACATCTATGTAAGAAAAAAATCTTAATGTTGACCTTCTGACATTAGAATTATAGTATAAAAGGAGATTTGGAAATAATTTGTAGGCAGTGTAAAAAGTACATTTCAACTACAATCATGAACAAACTGGTAAGAGCAATTACTATTTGGAAAAGTGAATTATTTCTAACTGATAAGTTTCTGAGTGAACTAACATCAAGTGAAATAGAAAACAGAAAATAATAAGTTAATTTAATATTTGTTAATCAATTAGAAGTGAAAACGTATTGTCTATATATTTAGAGACAACGACTTCTTGCAAGTTTACTTTAATGGACTCAATTTGGATTTATCGGAATATGTTCAGAATAAGTGATATAAGATTTGTGTTCTATGAGCTTCTGTAAAGATAATCATTATTCTTAAAACAATATTTTGGAATATATTTTCAAGTGAAAACAGAGATCTCTATTGTTTGAATTTTGTTCGTTATGGTAGCAAGACTAAGACTTTTAACACTGAGCCATAAACAAGCTCCAAGTCATTTTTAACTCGATTACTATTATATTAAATATTTCATTGACTAAAAGATAAAAAACATATTTTTTAAGCACACCAACTTATTATTTGTTTATATAATATTAATTATTTTCGATATTTACAGTTATTAGTCTGCGCCTTAGTGGCCGTGGCCTTCGCAGCCGAAGAGGAGCCAATCGCCATCGTCAAACAATCTCAAGATGTCCACCCTGAGGGTTACGAATTCTCTTACGAGACCGCCAACGGAATCAAAGCCGAAGAATCTGGTGCTTTGAAAAATGCTGGAGGCGAAGAAGAATCCATCGCCGTCCAGGGAACATTTGAGTACACCGCTCCTGATGGAACTCCGGTGCGTATGACCTACATCGCCGACGAAAACGGCTACCAGCCATCAGGAGATCTTTTGCCAGTTGCCCCTGAGATCCCAGACCATGTTGTACGAGCTTTGGAATACATCAGGACACATCCACCAAAAGACGAACCACAAAACTAAAGTGATAATATATAATGAATTAATATTGTTATAACACCAAAAACAGAAAGCAAATAAAATTTTGATATTTTTTTATATTAGTGGTAATATTTATTTAAAAGCTGATATTTTTGATAATCCAATAGTATAAAATATGCTATGAAACTAATTGTGATAAAAGTTTTGAAAAATTAAAAAATAAGCAAATTTTAAAACATTTTTTTTGTATTTTTTAACAAAATAAAAATATTTTGATATAATAAAGTATATATTAGTTTATTATTATCTTGTCGTGATGGATCTGAATAAATCAGAAAATTCCAACGAATGATATCTACTCCCCAAGGATACATTTGTTTTGGAAATACTATTTTTGTATATAAACCAAAAAAAATAAACAGATTTTTATAAAATAAATTAATGATTCATATGCAATTAATTCGGCGTTTTGGAATATGATCGATCCCCTTATTTAAAAACCGTTAAAACAAATAAAACTATTTTGTTTATTGAACTGTGAATGTAAAAAAATGTTTGTTCTAACCATAAGGCTACTCAGGGTTGCTGCTCATAATCTTGTAGAACCACGATCATATTTTAATTAATCATATTAAACAATCATGAAAGGTACCCATAATAATTTATAGTTGACAGCACATTTTCTGTTCTGAATTAGATTATAACATATATAATAATATTTAGCTGAACCCAATTTTGAAATAGAATCCCTTACCATCATATTGCACCAGTTGCAGCATAGCCCACTTTTTACTCTTTTATTAGCAAGTTTTATTATCTCACGAGTACCAACGAGAGTGAAAGTTTTATCCGACTGAAACTGGTTTCGCATCCGAAGCAAGTATTTTACGGTATTTTACGACCTTGAACTTCACAAGTATTATGCAAACAACAAATAATTGTCGAAGAATTGGAACGTAAGTTGCGAAAACGCATCGGGCGCAGATTTTGCAACATCGACGCACAATGGATTTCACGAACCGTCGGCACTTTCTGCCATCAATCATTTCAGGTGCATTGCAATTTACATACAATGAGATAAATCTCGTTTGATAGAAATGTTTTAATAGTTATGCAAACAGAGAATGGATTCAATAGATTTTTTTCACATTGGCTTAAAACTTTATACCATTGATTATTCTCATTCTCACCCAGAAATGCTATAGGTGCTTTATGATTCATTGAACTTAAGATTGAGTATTGGATGTTGAAATAAAACAGTAGACAATATTAATTTGTTCCGAGAGCTATTGAGAAAGCTTAGTAATTTCTACTTTTTTATTTATTGGCATAGTTATAAAACAATGGCATATTTAGATATATGTTTGAATATGTTGCTGATTCACATTTTTCGGCTTTATGCAACAGTGCATTAAATATGCAATTCTAGCTTTCTCATAAACACAATTCATTGAAGAATTTATTTATATAAAATTCTTCGTGTGGGAAGCAACAGGATAAAAGATTTTTTTCCACCCTCTTACGAAGTCTTGAAATATGCATTTAAGAAGTGAACAATTGCAGCAACAAGTAGAAACTTTATACCACACTATGAAACACATCATAAAAATTATAAATCAATTGAATAACTGAATTGTATTGTCAAAAGTTAATAAATATTTCAGCTTATAGCATTGGTTTTCAACTTCTTTATATCTATGCCGTACTTTTTTTCGAAAAAAACTTTACCCACTTAATTTTTTCAACCACCTAGGCGGCGGCATCCGAGTGAAAAGAGTTGATACTTGCTTAATGAGAATTTGAGTATCAATCAAAATATTTTGCACAAAAACACACATATCTATTACGAAATATAAATTTATTCTGAATCTGTTATTATAAATTATAAACACTTATTTCTTCTTTCATCACAATCTTTAACATTAGGAAAATCTTTTCTGTTGAGGTTCTTCTTTTGGTGGGTGCGTACGGATATATTCCAAAGCCCTTAAAATCTGATCTGGAATTGGTGGAGGTGTCGGTATATGCGCTCCTTGTGGCTGGAAACCTCCTTCGTTGGCTATATACGATAATTGTATGGGAGTTCCATCAGGAGCTGTGAATTGGTATGATCCTTGGGCTGCAATAGCTTCTCCACTCAGACCACCTTGCTCCTGGGCAGCGATTCCGTTAGAAGTTTCGTAGTTATAAGAGTATCCTTCAGGTTGAACATCTGAACCTTGTCGAAGTATTTCTGCATTTTTATCTGCTACAACCAAAGCCGCGAATGCGAACAAAATTACCTACAAAAATAATCATATTAATCACTAGATATTTAAACTAATATACAGATGCACCGCAAGCTACTTACTATCTTAAACATGTTTAATGTTATTCGGATCACAGGTAACGAATGATTTAAGTCTGCATTTTCACTTCTTTTATATTAAGTACACGGGTTTTTTTCCATCTCCTTTATTCCAGGTGCATATGACAAAAATTGCACCGATGCACATTACTCTTTATTCATTACTTCAGAGAGGAGATGTAAAAATGCTTATCTGATACATTATTGCCATTGACCCAATGCCAGTTAACGACATTAGCCAACAACAAAACATGTCGTTGATAAAAAATAAGGTATGTATTTAAAACTTCATAAATCAGATCTTGTTAACTTGAATACAGACCATTGGACATAAATCGGAAACCACAATTAACCACTTGAAGCCTTTTGGATAATGAATGCTACATATATATTTATCTCGTAATTAACATTACACTGTTGCAAAATATTAAATTGTATATCATTCAATATACTAAATGAATTTAATCGGCTATGGATAATAGTGGTTTTATATGCTCATATCAAAACGAGAACAATCCCACGATTTGTGTGATCGATTCCACAATTCGATATTTCGCACACATCCCATTTATTTAAATTTTATGATCCATTTCTATATGTCAGCGGATATTGACAGAATTCAAACTTTACAAATCGCTTTCTGTTTTATATAAAAAGCGTTACCATTCAGTGAATAGTCAGTTTGTAATCTCGTTGCATTACTATAACAACATGATCAAAATCGTAAGTTGAAAAATAAAACAGAGCATTTTAGCATATTTTAATTATTGATTTATTTAAGTATTGAAATATAGAATTTATTATAAAGTTTATTATTTTCTAGGCTGTCCTTTTGGCCTTCGTTGCCTTAGCCGCTGCCGGCCCTGATGAGCATGCCCAAGTCCTGCGCCAAGACCAGGACGTCCGCGAAGACGGCTACAACTACAACTTTGAAACTTCAAATGGAATTGCTGCCCAAGAACAAGGATCTTTGAGAGGAGACTCCCTATCCGTCCAAGGATACTCCCAATACTATGCTCCCGATGGAACCCCAATTCAATTGACTTACACCGCCGACGAAAATGGTTTCCAACCCCAAGGTGCTCATTTGCCAACACCACCACCAATCCCAGATTATATCTTGAAGTCTTTGGAATATATTCGTACCCATGCACCACAAGGGCAACAGCAACAACAACAGTTCAGACAACAACAACCACCAAGATTTTTTTAATCTAAGTCAATAAATGTAAATAGAAAATAATTAATAAAAATACAATAGTACACATGGTGTTTTAAATAAAAATGCTAGAAATTTTGTAGTTCGAACGACTTCAAATTGTATTTTATAAATCATTAAGAATTCCTTTAAATCAAAATTAAACAATTATTTAAATAGATGCTATTTTGGAAATTAATTTAATAATGTAACATGTAAGTACATATGTTGCATTTAAATGAAGTAAATTATTTGCATAAATTTCCTTTATAAAAATAATAATTTTTTATTAAAATGTTAGAGACAATACATTTTAATTTTAAATAATTATATTTTAATAAGTTTGAGGTGTTTTCAAATATAACTTCAATAAAAAACAAAATTTTTCAAAGAGTTTGAACAACAATATTTTTTGTATTGAGACTAAAAACATATGAAAAACTTAATTTTTCTTTTTAATAACTGGATGCTAATTTCAAATTCCTAAGATATTTATACATTCAGATCAATATTACTCTGAAATTAAACCGTGTAGATAATTAGTAATTGTAGCAAATCAATAATAATAATTCATTATTATTCATGTACATTTTATAGTAGATTTTACAAATACAAATATAATTATGTTTTTTCTCAAAACAATGCTTTATCATACTAATATTTATATTACCTATATAATAATAAAATATAATATATACCTGAATAGAACGTTGCGGCCCTGATTAAAGTAAGAAAACAGACGACTAGAAATATAGGTTTCCTAGATTAAACAATTATGTCGATCCTCAGTACAATTTTGTCGTGCTGACATAAATTTACATAATTTTTCAAGCCAAAAAATTCCAGTTGAAATGTTTGCCGCGCGTTACACTAGTGTGTTGAAAATTTATTTCATTTTTATTAAAATTTTGTGATAAAAGCTATTTTATTTTAAGTGAAATTTTGTGTTGAAATGTTTAAAATATGCGTTTAATTCAATAATTCTACAAAGTGTAGTGGTTAAAACAATTATGTGGTCATTTAGCGGCTAAATTTTAGCCCCGAGTTACAGTTTTAACTAGGGTCTTATGAAAAATATATAGCCATAATGAAAGTTACCAGGGAGTATTTACCAGACACGCAAATAATTCGGTAAGTCATCTTAATTTAATTATGTATTAATAACGTATTTAGCTATTCTAATATAGCCATAGCTGTATCATTTATTTATTAAATTTGATGAATTTTATTATTTTTCTTACGTCGCTGCATGAAATTCACGGAAGCCTTATTATAAATAACAATAATCAACTGAACTACATTTTAATGAGATATATTATATTTACGCCAAAAGTCGATGTGTTAATATATTGTTAGTGTTTCAGTACATGATTAGTACAAAATTATTCAAAGATTGACGTATAGATTTTTTTTATATTTCAAGAGAAATTTAAAAAAAGTGTATAGATAAATTTTAAATAAATCAGTATTTTAAATATATATATATATATATATATATATATATATATATATAAATATTTTAAAAAATCTACAGATCTACAGATATGCAGAAAAGCGATACATCTTCATTTACTTACTTACAGAACTATTGGCTATACTTGGCTAATGGCTATTCTGAATTTTGTGTGTAAAACCACTGAATTAATATTTGTGCAATCTAATACATATTGCACAATCAGTCCAAAAATAGCACAATGAACTACACATTTCTATACCATCATGTACAATCTTCCAAAATTCTACAAGAACTAAATCTACAGAATATAAACATGATTATGCCCACAACTTGTTCCCGAAGTTCTGATTTATTGTACTGTCGTAAATGAGCAATAATCTATATAACCGCACACTGATCTATAAGAATTGAATTAAATATGCATGTATGACACATTTTTGATCGACGTGCATATATTAATCGACATTTGAGAGAATATCGATCTTCGTGTTTAACTTTCGGAATCATATATAAGCGAAACTATTGTTTGAATGATCAGTTTGTGATAGATTCCCAGCATCAAGACAACATGATTAAAATTGTGAGTTTTAAAATATGGAGTACAAAAAAAATGTAATGGATATGCTAAAAAATTTAATACTTTGAAATTGGGATTTTAAAATTGCATATAGTACTTTTAATAACTCATTAGTTAAAAGTTAATTGTTGCAAATAGAAGTATCTATTTGATTATTATACCCCTGTTTGATGGAATGACTAATAATAGAATAATTATATTATTTTTTTTTAAAAAATATAATTTTGCCCAGACCATCCTTTTGGCCTTCGTTGTCCTTGCCGCTGCCGGCCCTGATGAGCACGCTCAAGTCCTCCGTCAAGACCAAGACGTTCGCGAAGACGGATACAACTACAACTACGAAACTTCAAATGGAATTGCTGCCCAAGAACAAGGATCCTTGAGAGGAGACTCCTTATCCGTTCAAGGATACTCCCAATACTATGCTCCCGATGGAACCCCAATCCAATTGACCTACACCGCCGATGAGAATGGTTTCCAACCCCAAGGTGCCCATTTGCCAACACCACCACCAATCCCAGATTATATCTTGAAGTCTTTGGAATACATTCGTACCCATGCACCACAAGGACAACAGCAACAACAGTTCAGACAACAACAACCACCAAGATTTTTCTAACTTAAGTCAATATAATGTACAATAATGATAGATAATAATGAATAAAAATGAAATGAATTTTATACATCGTGTTTTGATAAAACAAGCAGTATGATATATTAAATAACAATTTGTGAAGATCTATTAAAAATTGAACGATGTTATGATAGCATTCGAAGAAAATGATCTATTTTTATCAATCAAAACTTCAGAAGTTGTGAGGCAAAATTGTTAAATCAAAAATAGGATAATTAAATAATTACGTAGTAAAATTTTAACATTTTATAATACTAAAATAAAAATTAACTTTAATTCCCAAGAGCTGCATCAGCTGCATCAAATTGATTTAATATTATAATAATTTTATCTAACAGACACTTAACAGTGTACTAATAAAACTTATTCGTATCTTTTACGTCAAACAGAAACACAGACTTTTATATTTTGATTGAATGCATTTTTAGTGAACATTTTTAGAGATAAGGCTTCTGATTATATCCATAAAACTATTTACATAGATAAGATCAAACATTGATTGGAACCCAATTTATAGTTCATTACTGTTTGATAAAGATCTGATAAAATTTTAAAATTGTATCTCGTATGGTCAGTTTGAGTCAAATAAATACAAAATATTAGTAAAATCTCTAATCGTACACTATTTCAAATTTTTGAATATTTCATAATACATGATTTTACTAAATTATGATGAGATGCAAATGAATTGCCATTTAGTTGTTGACCTATGTGAAAATAATGCGAATTTTAAATTAGCATGAAGCGCTTACGCAGATTGACCAAAAATATTTTTAGAATATTATTGCATATGCTACTAAATCAATTATTGAAATTTAATATATTGTAAGCTAGAATTGCAAAGAAAAGATCTATTTATCAATTGCATATATAATAAAATTTTTATTTTGTAATAAAATTTACAAATTCATTCAACACAAACATAAAACTTAAAATTATCTTAACTAGAGTTTATATCTTGGGGCCATTATTATATCATCGTGGGGTCCAATTTCTGCTAATCCTATGAAATTATCTAAGGACGTGCTGGTGGTGGTGGGTGAGCTTCCAAGTATTGCAAACTCTTGAGAACATGGTCAGGGGTTGGTGGTGGGGTTGGCAAGTGGGATCCTTGGGGTTGGAAACCGTTTTCGTCGGCGACGTAGGTTACTTGAACTGGGGTGCCGTCAGGGGCGGTGTATTGGAAGGAACCTTGGGCTACGATAGCTTCTCCTTGCAAATTGCCTTGTTCTTCAGCTTTTACACCGTTGGAAGTTTCGTAGGTGAAGGAGTATCCTTCAGGATGGACATCGGCTTCTGATCTTAAGACTTCGGCATGCTCGTCGTCCACGGGGGCGGCACAGACGGCTGCTACGACGGCGAAGAAAATGACCTAAGAAATAATTTTTTTTATAAAATATCACAAGATATTCTCAGGAACTGCTTCTGTTAAATATTTGAAATCAAGTTCAAAATCACGCCAGTTTAGTTAAATTATATATTTCGTAAAAATAAACTGGAAAATTTTATTAAAAATTCCACTTATAAAATTTCAACTAAGGTTACAATTATTTGGATTAAACTTTTAAATCACAACTAAATGTTTTAGGTTTTCCAGTATTTAATTTTTTTGCTCGGATAATCACAGTTTTAGTTGAATTGCAGATTTGATCACTTATCACTTAAACCAATAAAATTATCTTTTAATTACTATTTTACCAAAGCACTGTTTCTTACCAATTTGTTCATGTTTGCTGATAAACTTTATCTATCAAATATCTTTATCCAACGTTCTTATATATTTATTCTTCAATGTCACCTGCTACCTTTCAACTTTTTTTTTCTAATATTTTGCTGTATTTTATGATGACAGTTCTAAATTTTGAATAAATTAATTAATAGTGCCAAAGTTTGTACGTAATTAAATTATATAAAATTTAAAAATAGATATGTTTCGGCTTGCTAGCAAGCACCGATTCCATTTCATAATATATATTTCTAAGTTATCAATAGCTGCATTGAATAAATACAAAAAGATCACTATTGAATTGCGGAAATTATTTACTAAATAATAATCATATGGAAAAATTTAGTTTTTATATGTAGCACAAACTTAATTGGTACAAACATTTTTTCCGTTAATGACTCAAATATTTCCAAATTTTATAAAATATCATTTACTCAAGATCAATAATATACAGTCTTATAGCAAAATTTTAGATCTTTCAATATTATTTTTACAAAATACCAATTTTGTAAAAAATATTAAAAGTTACTAAGAACTAATAATTAAATCTCATGATGAGAAAAAGAACACAAATTTAAATTGACAAATCTTTATTTGTAACATCTTTCAAAACCAATTAAATATATAAATAAATCATTCTAAATTTTATACAAAATTTATCTATTTGTTCAAAATTTTTTTTAACATTAGTTAGTTTAATATCAAATAATTAAATTATTTTCTCTATCGATTTGATGGTGGTGGATGAGATTCAATATATTGTATGCTTTTGAGTACGTGGTCAGGAATCGGTGGTGGAGTAGGCAGATGTGGTCCTTGAGGGTGGAAACCTTCTTCATCGGCCACATAAGTGAGTTGGACTTGAGTGCCATCGGGTGCCGTGAACTGGAATGACCCTTGAGCAGCAATTGCGTCATTTTGCAGCCTACCTTGTTCTTGGGCGGCAATACCGTTAGATATCGAATAGCTGTAAGAGTATCCCTCCGGTTGGACATCTTGTTCTCGTTGCAGAACTTCGGCGTTTTTGTCCGCGTCGATGGCGGCGCCGTAAGCGACGGCCATTATTACGGAAAAAATGATCTAAAAATAAATATTTGTTTATTATCATCATTTTAAAAATATGGCGTGAGTTTAAATTCGATGCCAAACAAAAATAATCTCTACGGTCTTTCCGAGTTAGAGGGCGTTCATTAATCACCTGAGGCTTTTAGAGAGAGGGGGGTTTGACAAAAAATCAAAAACAATTACGTGGGGGATAAAAAAGTCTAGTTAGATATTACGTGTATTTATTTTTCACTTGATACGGTTGAATACTGTTGAATACAGAATTATAAACTGCACAAAATAATTTAATAAAAAAGAAAATTTGATAAATAATTAAAAACATCACAATTTTAAATTTTAATATAAAAATGATTTGTAGTATGACTTTCGCTAGAATTGACATTAAAGTTAAAGCAGATGCTATGGCATTCTTTTTTAAGTTGGTGATAGATAATAATCTTATTTCTGAAAAGCTGGGAAAAGCTATTTCCACTTTGAAACATATTATGATCTGAATGTATGATTACTTTCCAAGTAAAAATATGAGACACTACTATTTGTTTCTATGTTGACGGATGTATAAATATGTTTAAAATATTGGTTTGATTTTCTGTTCTGAGTTTTTTACACGCGTATAAATGAGTAGAATAGAATATTCAACAAGTATAATCCATCTGTATATTCTCACATAAATTTTTAATTAACACTATTGAGTATAATCGATTTTCCACTTAATACACTTCCACACTTATCACTTACCAATTTGTTCATGTTTGCAGTTTAATTTTATCTAGCCAATTCCTTGACCTGGGCTTTTATATATTTATCCATCAATGACAACTCCCGCCTTTCATTTCATCTTACCAATATTTTATTAAATTTTATGGCGACAAATAATCCTGAAGAAATGCTAATTAAATAATAAAACTGCATAGCAAACAATTAAAATACTTGCAGTTGTTCTGGGAACAAAAACTTGTATTCTATTAATTTCTAAATAAAATTTTTAATTCAAATTATGGGATGATTTGTTAGGATTTAAGATTAACTCACAGTGATCATTTCTAAGATATTAATATATTCAATTAATCAATGTAATTTAATTAAATCAACAGTGAAGATTATCTTTTAAAAGATTTTTTAATACATAAACATTCACGTGTTTGCGAAATTTATGCAAATTTATTTAATGTTCACAATATTTGCAAATTAAAATAACATCTTGTGTATGTATACATGTATGTATATGTATATATATGAGTGTATATACATCGTTTTTTATTTTTGTCCTAAAATGCAGAAAAGCATTCAATGACAACCAAACCTGATTCATATGCATTTGTATTGAATATTTTCCTCAAATTTTATTAATAATTATTACTCAATATTTAAAATTTACAAGATGAATTATACTATTCAAAAATTGTAATAAAAAATATACACGAAATATAGAAAAAAATCGTTGGATTGCTTTCTTAAAAGCTATATACATAGTTAAGTTATATCATCACAACTCATGATGATACTTTTAACTGCTGTTAGTGAATTATTCTAAATTTATAAGTCAATGAAATATCGTAAATATTTGCAATTACGTATTTATTATTTATGATAAAATTTATAATCTATAATGTACATCAAATCAAGTTTAGCCAAGCATGTGTCTTCCTAGAATTTTCCTAAATTATTTAGTTTTTTGCTGGTGGTGGTGGGTGAGCTTCCAAGTACTGCAAGCTCTTAAGAACATGGTCTGGGGTTGGTGGTGGGGTTGGCAAATGGGATCCTTGGGGTTGGAAACCGTTTTCGTCGGCGACGTAGGTTACTTGAACTGGAGTGCCATCAGGGGCAGTGTATTGGAAAGATCCTTGGGCTACGACGGCTTCTCCTTGCAGACTTCCTTGTTCTTGAGCTGAAACGCCGTTGGAAGTTTCGTAGGTGAAGGAGTATCCTTCTGGGTGGACATCGGCCTCTGATCTTAAGACTTCGGCGTGCTCGTCTTCCACGGGGGCGGCACAGACGGCTGCTACGACGGCGAAGAAAATGACCTAGAAAGTAATAAAATTATTTTACCGGAAAATCATTTCACATTTCAATCAACTGACAATGCCAGAAGTTATGGAAAAATTTATATTTCCAGCTGACGAATAAAATTGCACAGAATGTTCCTTATTGAAAGTATAATTAAAATAACATTTTCTTATTAATGTTGGATATTGTTAACTAAGTAATTAGCACTTTTTATTAAACAAATAATTATATTAGCACTCTAGTAATGTTATTTTAACACAAATCCAATAATTTTGGCTATTTTTCGGTTTGGCTTTGTTCCAATTACACTTGTTCACTTTCATTAATCTTTTTATCACAGATGCTTACCAATTTGTTCATGATTGCTTATTAGATGATTAGCTTTATCTGACAATTTTTTTATCTAACGATCTTATATACATGGTTGCCAATGTCATCTTTGGCCTTTCGAATTTTTTTTTGAACATATCTTAGTTTGGAATGACCGTTTTTTCCCCAGAATGCATTATTTATGAAGATGACTTTTGATTATTTCGCGATTCAAAAATTAATGCACAAATTTTGAACAAGAATCTTTTAAAATACATTAGATGTTTTGCATATCATAAAAGATAAGTTTTAGTTATATCTGATATAATAAGAATCAGTTCGTTTAAGACACTCGTTTGAAGCTAATATGAAATAAGAACGAAATATATATTAATATTTAATAGATTAATATTTAATTAATTTAATTAAGTTATATATCTAAAATTTCAGTGTTATTTTTGGCAGAAAATCCTTTTGAATTTGTCGCATAAGAATTCTTTTTTTTATTAATTATTTAACTTCATGAACCAGTCAGTTATTGAAGATGTGTTAGGACAACTATTGTCAAAATTAACAAATTTAACATTTTAATTCAATTTAATCATTAAATAACAATTGTCAACAAATTTAGAATAGTTAAAGCCATTTTATTGTTATATTAAAATAATAATCGCTAGTTCAAAAATATATAATGAAAAAAAATAAGATTTTAACGAACGACCTAAAATTGTAATTCATGCAACAAAACGTTATATTTAATAATTATTTTTTTAATATTTTTATGTAATATTCACATTGTATTTAAAATGGCGATATTCACGCATCACGATGAGATTTTCACGAGTTTCGAATCCAAATTTGCGTTAAAGTTAACCTGATATAAAGCAGCAGTGATATACAAGTTTACTTTAAAATAACGTTCAGAAATATGCTTCAATAAATTAAAACAGTCCCAGCATTATTAGAAATGACTTCCAAAGAAGCGATAAACAGTATATGGAACTCTTAGTGCTAGCTGCAAAAATATAATAACATTAAAAAAAAAACAATTCTGTATTTTTGGTATCTGCTGCATAATTATACATTCATCAGACATCAAATACTAAAGTCGTTAAAATTTCTATCGTATCAAAAAATGTTAACGATATATTTAGCGCTGAAATAGAATATAGATATTAATAATATTTCGAGTAGTTTTTTACGCCCGACAATGTACCTGACTGATAGAATGCATATATTTTTCAATGAATAAAAAAAATGTGGGAACCCCATAAAAAGTCTGATTTTGAATGCACTAGCTCCTACAATTATTTATTTGAATTTGAATCTGCATTATTTATTTCAATTTTAAAAAAAGTTTTTCAAGTTTTTGTATATATAATTTTCCATATAAAAATTTTAACAATGTGTTAGATGCCTTCCAACGTATGCAAAAATTAGTGGATCTTTTTTTAGCTTCTGAGTTATAAATACGCATTACAAATATCTTTTGTTTAATTAGATACCTACAAAATTATTTCAGATGAATCAAACTTTGACAATTATATTGATCTAAATAATAATTTATAAATTATTTTTGTAATAGTAAAAGCTTACATGAATAGTTCTGTCGATTTTTAACAATCCCTTATGCATTTAGTAATTTTTTTGATCGTTATAATTTAACATATGACTAATAATAGGCAACCTAACAGTTGGCCTATTAATTATTGATAGTTTTTTTTATTAGAATTAATTTATTACTGATGATGGGTGTATATTTGAAATTTAGTGCATTTTGATCTATTTTTAGTAGAAATAAATATTACTACTGATATCGAGTAGCACGTAACATGGGATTTGATTTGTAATGTGTTCATCAAATCATCATAAAAAATGTATATATTGTTGCAAGAATACGATGGCTTCTATCTATTATATAAGATCAAAAAATGAAAACAATTATTTTCATATGCTAAACATATATTAAATACTAAATATATTTTACAAATTTATATTACATTTTGTGAAACAGATTTTAAAAAAAATATTTCCTTAAAACTAGAGATTGTTCCTTGTCTTTATTCATCGTCTAGAATCGGTTGTTTGTTGGTGGTGGTGGATGAGTACGGATGTATTCCAAAGCCCTCAAGACATGGTCTGGGATTGGTGGTGGTGTTGGCAAATGAGCACCTTGGGGTTGGAAACCGTTTTCGTCAGCTACGTATGTTACTTGGACTGGAGTGCCATCATCGGCGGTGTATTGGAAGGATCCTTGGGCAGCGATGGCTTCTCCTTGTAATCTGCCTTGTTCTTGGGCGGATATTCCGTTGGAGGTTTCGTAGCTGTAGGAGTATCCTTCGGGGTGGACGTCGGATTCCTGTCGAAGGACTTCGGCGTTTCTGGCGTCGAGGGACGCAGCAGTGGCGGCGGCGACGATGGCGAACAGGACAATCTGGGGAAAAGATAATAAAAAAAATTAATACAAAAATGACTCTAATTGTAAGATTATGACAGGATATTTTTACATTACCCTAGTGAAAATGGTATCAATTAAAAGTGAATCATTTGAATAATTCATCTCATATATATGGAATGTACAATTTAATCATCTCTATCAAAATCGTGTTTTTAGTTTTTGTTTATACCCAAATAATTTTGAATTTTTTTATATAGTAGGTATATAAGTATCTAGTATAAAATTGTTTTGCCCTTCAATAAGCCTTGCTAGGAGCAAACATATTCGGTGTTTATACTAAATTACCGAAAAATTCTTGGTCGAGTGAATTAAGTTGTTTTGAGTAGCAATAAGAAGTACGTGTGTTCTTATCTCTTGGGTATTTTTACGAATTCTCTTCGAAAACAATCAAAATGCTTTTTCTAAATATAATGTTACAGAAATGCTTGAAAAGACAAACTTCACGTAAAAATATATATTTTTAGACCTATATTTTTTCCCTAAAATGTTTATGCTAATCGAGTTAGACGAGTTTTTTTTTTAAATCACAACTTTGCACTTGTTTTTTCCTCCACGGTTTCACTTATTTTAGAACAATATTTTTTATATTTCCACGTTTTCACTATATTTTTCAACTATTACTTACCAACTTATTCATGTTTGCTGATTAACTTAATCTGCCTGATTTTTTTAATATGCGTTCTTATATATTATTTGATCAATGCCATCTCCCGCCTTTCATCTCTTTTTCCCAGAATTGTATTGTGTGCTTTATTGGTATCTTTTGACAATTCGGTTGCCAGAATAAATTAGTGGATTCATATCATAAAGGTGTTATTGATTGTGAATTATTACTTTCAAGAAGGATATCTTCTTTATAGAAATATTTAATTGATGGTCTCGACGTGAGGTGAACACATACACACAGTAGTACCTAAATATATAACATACTTAAATTTATATATATATATATATATATATATAAAGAAGTCTGTCCCTTATTTATATTATGGTGTATCAGTCCTTCATCTATAATTTGTAAATCACTTCATTGACACGAGTCACAATTTTTATATAATAAAATAAATAAAAAAATGAAAATAATTACAATATTTATTGTTATAGTAGACATATTATGATCAAATATATTCTTTTTACAACATATTACATTCGTAAAAAAATATTCAAATATATTATTTATGAGTTTACAGTTTATGAAATTGAAGGATTCATCTAGAGACATCTACTAATGGCGTTTGTGGAGATTCTTCAAAATATTTAATATTCTGGGACAAAATTCATAAATTTTAGAATTTGTTATTACAGTAGAAATATAGATCAATAATATATTTGAATTTCAACACATTATGATAGCAAAATAATTTTTAGGAATTTTTTTAAGAACAAATTGAAGTATTGGCCAGGAGTCAGTAGTGGCGTTTGTGCAGATTATTAGATTTACTTAATTTTTCGGGACAAAATTTATGAATTTTTTATTTGATATTGTATTGGATATTTTGATCTATAATATAATCATTTTGCAAAATAAAATTGTGTTTTTAGTCTCCTATAAAATACCTGAAGTCCTGAATCTTAAAATGTATTTTATGGGTAAAAAAATTTATACTAGTATAAGTATAGATTTTTCTAGTCATAGACAATAAATAATTACGCCTGATATAACAACGCAATTTTAAAATATTTGAATCAACTTTGATATTAAACAATAACTCCAACACACACAATCATCTATCTCTATATAAATAAGTCGAAGAGTGGAAACAAGTTTATTTTTTTTTGCAGTTTAATCAGGAGCTACAAATTATAGATATTAGAAGCCTAATACTTTATAGGCAATTAAATTAATAGATAGCCTGTTGTAAAAAAAATAAAATATTATAGTAGAGTCTTTTGTTAATTGTTGCATTCAGCCTCGAGAAAAAGATTCAGTCGAAAACTACAAAATATTTTAAAAAAATATTATAAGAAATGCAAAAATATATAAAATAATTTATAAAGAATATATGATACACTATAGAAAAATTAACATTAAAAATAATGTAAATGCATAATGCAAAAATATACCTGTCAAATGTTCAATTAGAAAAATGTACTTGTAAACGTACATGTAATTTTTGATAAATATGTTATTTTTGAATTGAATTGAATTGAATTATTTTTTTCCATACTGCATCATATATTTTTTGTTAATTATTTTAACGATACAGTTTTTTTTGCAATAGTTGTTCTATAGATTTAAAAAATTAAAAATTACGTACAATACTTTAATTTTTGTAAAATTATTTACATCATTAGCATATATTCTATTTTTTCCTAATTAATAGTTTTTTATTAACAAAATAGCAATTTGAAAAATAATAGAGTATAATTTAGTTAATGGCTTAGAGTATAATTTTAGTTTTTGCTGCTACAATAAATTTTTTAACTATACAGTATTATCTATAATTCTGAAATCGACAAATTAATTTTTAATAAAATACTGTATTTACTATATAAAATATATCGTTCGTTTAATAATTTATAAATTCCCACATCAACACATTTTAGCATACTATTGCACATTTTAGCAAATCGATTTATTATGCATTTTTATCTAACCAAAATAGCATATTGCGCATTTTACGATTCTCTTGAAATATTCAATTGAATAACTTAACATTTGGGTAAATTATACCCAAGTTTAAGTATTCTTTTAGTCAAATATCATTTTAGTGTATGTGCAAAAATTAGATGTATAAATCTATTCTTGCTCAACAATCGACAGTTATTAATTAATTATTGAAATGCACGAAATTGATCTTTTAATGCGGAAACTTGCATTAGATTTATGGACTTGTAAATGCCAGAAAGCTCTTATTTCTTATTCGGTATATACAGTTAAAAGGCTTATTACAATGCACTTTAGTAATGAGATCATAGAAAATAAATTAGTTTTTTAATTGTTCATTTATCTTTTTAACCAATATCATTAATAGAAAATATAATAGTGCTTGTTGATTAGTTTTGTGGATAAAAAACGTTTGAGTAAAGCGTTTGGCAAGGATGTATTGAGAAGTTCTTTGCTTCGGCTAATTTAATATCTAATTTTTTCAATAAATTTATTAATTATATAACCAAAAGCACGTGTATCTTCTATCTAATGATTTGAAGAAGAGTTTCCTACAAAAGTAAACGACTCGAATTAACATTCAACGAAACCGATTGCCCTTGACATTCCCACGCACAGATTTGGATACTCTCAATTATGCTAATTTATTGTGTAAAATTTATAACAAATTGATTTCTATCCCCAATATGAATAATTTATTAATTTATCAAAATTTATAGATATTCACAAATTGCTGAAACAATTGCATGTTGATAGAACATTGCAAAGTAATAATTGCATTGGTTTCAAGTTCAATGGATAAAAAAAACTTATCAAATTATCCATTAATATTATTAAAATGATTTTTTATCATAAACTAATATAGTTTCATATTTTATTGTTTTTAAATTTTTACAGAAAAATTTGAAGATTTTTGGTTTTACATGCTTTTAGGATTTTTAGAAAAAAAATATGATCTCAGCTCAGATATGATCGCATTGATATATAATTTTATGCACATTATTTTAGAGGTTTAAAGCTTATAAATCAAAAGTAATCAGAGTAATTGTATATACTTTTTAAAGCACTTAAAAATATAAAAAATAGCATATAATTTTTTTTTTAATTAACTAAAAATTTATTAATTGGTGTTGACCATATAAAGTTGATCGTATAAAATACTACTAATAGTATTTGTATCTTTAATTATCAAAAATTCTATTTGTCTAGTGCCTTGATATCTTCTTTCTATTTTTGATTGATTTCTTAATTTTCATTTTGAAATAAAAAAAACCTATGTTGGAAAAACGTACCCTATGCCTGATTGATCCTTGAAAGATGAGAAATGTAACATCTAGAAGCAAAAAATCAGTTTTTTAAAATTTAAATCTTACAAATCAATTTATCAATACTAATTTCTGTTGGATCTAATAAAGATATTTTTATAATAGTAGAATTTATAGTAGAAAATACGTGTTTCTCCAAACATTGTAGCCTGTCCAGGTAATTAACATGCGTAATCGTCTCGATACGAGTTCTTTGGCATCCACTTTACACAAAATCTGCTCTGAAAAAAAAATTGGCATTATCATATAAATTCTTAAATCAATGCAATTAAATTTGCGGAATTAGCATAATGTATAATATCTGAAATTTCGTATAAATAGCGAAATTCGTCGAAAATTGTCATAGTCTTAACGATTAGCTCAATCAATCAATAATCATGAACAAGCTGGTGAGTGAAAAAAGTGATAAAAGAAAATTATTAATTATAATCTTACAAATATTTTATTAAATTAATTCTAAATTGAGGTTGTGCGTAATGGATAATAATTTGTTGAAGTGTTAGATACAAATCCTAGATTCTTATCATATTTTAGGAATCGGTGAAATTAACAACAAACAATTGGATATAACTATACTAACATAAAATAAGGATTCGAACTAAATTTTCTATCATTTCTCCTATCATATCAGGTGATCCTTTTCGCTTTGGTGGCCGCCGTGTACGCCGTAGGAGATGACTCAGTTGCCGAAGTTTTGCGCCAAGAAGCCGATGTCCATCCAGAAGGATACCACTTCAACTACGAAACCTCCAACGGTGTAAAGGCTGAAGAACAAGGAGCCCTCCAAGGCGAATCCTTGGCCGTCCACGGTGAAGTCAAATACACTGCCCCCGATGGCACCCCAGTTCACCTGACCTACGTCGCCGACGAAAACGGTTTCCAACCCCAAGGAGCCCATTTGCCAGTTGGCCCAGCCGTACCTGAACACGTCCTGCGAGCTCTCGAATACGTCAGGACCCATGCACCCAAAGAAGTTCCCGGACAACAGAAACATTTCTAGAAAACGACTCTGATTTATATGCCGACTGACCAATGATGATTTAATGTACCTCTTTAGTTTTTAAAAAAATCTCAAAAATAAACGCTTAGCAAATTATTATAATCTGTTGTTTTTATATCATTTGTATTTTGAATACTTTTTTTAACTTTTTCAGAATTTGTGCTTCAGAATACTATGGTCGTGGGAATAATATTCCTGCTTATAAAATATATTATCTTGTAATTTCAATTATTTACTAAAATCTAAATGATTTATAATTTGATTTGATAATGGAATGACCACTAATAACAAACCAAATAGAAAAAAAGTACATCAATTTTTTTGAAGTTACATTTATTTACTAAAATCCATATAAATATTCACAAAGTATTTGTGTTACAATGAAATAAATAATAATAAATAAATTTTGAAAAATCTGATTTATTAGCAACATCTAATATTTTGGCTCGTGCTCTCACGTGAAGAGCCTAAAGCACTCCTTCCAGAATTTCGTCCACGATATCATTCTGGCTTCCAGCATATTTTCCTTCAGGATTCATAGAATATGGTCTCTTATATCTTAAATCGACATCGACAAGATCAGAAGAACCATCTGATCTTGGCTCTGGTTTTTGATCTGGCACTTCATCTGCATCAACACTAACCAAATCCTTAGTAGGATCTCCAATGTTTGCATCGACATCGATGGCAACTACTGCAGCAACTACCGTTGCAAGGGCAAATAAAACAAACTGAAAAAAAATTTAAAGGAAATAGGTTAATATTCAATATTTATAAAAGTGAAATGAAATAATAGTGATCATATTAAAAAAACTTACTAGTTTATTCATTTTTGTATCTTGTTAAAACTTTGTATAAATGATCATTCCTATATCATCTCTTTTTATACCAAAATAGTAACCTTATTAATCAGGATATAACTTTAAAATTAATCTTATTTGATTTTATGGTACTTAAAATAATGAGAACGCTAATCTGAGTGAATACTATTTCAAATAAAAGTATTATTGTATTTTCAGATGATCTGATATTATATATATTACAGATTTTGGCATTACATATCAAAAGTATTGTTTGTAGAACGATTAACTGAAATTTGTGTCAACGAACTCTTTGTTGTAAACTTATATATAGATTTAGATTATTAACCTAAATCTGCATGGTATTCAAATAATTTTATTTTTAATCGAGGTGAATTCAGTTTTATATCAAATTTCAAAATTAAAATAAATCTATTCTAGTCTATGTCTATTGTAGTTCTAGTCGATTGTTTTCTACAATAAATAAACATTTAACTTATCTGAGCAATATTTAGATTAACAGCGAGTTTATTTTTTCATCTATGTTTAGGTCTACTGCAAACAGTTCATTAATACAAATTTCATTTAATCGTTCCACAAACATTACTTATGACAAAAAATATAAAATTTTCTTTAAAAGAATATTAGATCATCTTAAAATGCGATAATACTTTTATTTGAAATAATTTTTACTCAGATTAGCTTTCTCATTATTTTAAGTACCATAAAATCAAATAAGATTTATTATTAAGTTATATCCTGATTAATTAGGATACTATTTTGGTATAAAAAGAGATGATATTGGAATGTTTTTTTATACACAGTTTTAACAAGATGCAAAAATGAATAAACTAGTAAGTTTTTTCGATATATACACTATTATTTTATCTCACTTTCATAAATATTTAATATTAATCTATTTGTTTTAAATATTTTTCAGATTGTTTTATTTGCCTTTGCAACAGTTGTTGCTGCAGTTGTTGCCCTCGATATTGATGCAAACATTGAAGATCCTACTAAGGATTTAGTTGATGTTGATGCAGATGAAGTGCCAGAGCTAAGATCAGATGATTCTTCTGATCTTGTCGATGTCCATTTAAGATATAAGAGACCATATTCTATAAATCCTAAAGGAAAATATGCTGAAAACCAGAATGATATTGTGGACGAAATTCTGGAAGGAGTGCTATAGACTCTAAATTGGGATACCATGGGCCACAAATATTAGATGTTGCAGATGAATTACATTTACAAAATTTATTTATTGAATTTAATCATTAAAATAATGTATTAGTTTTATTCATACAGGTGTTAGTAAATAAATACATTTGCAACAAAATAATTCAAGTTATTATTTTTATAACGGTTATTTAGTATTAGAATTAGATTAAGGTTCAATTTATTATTTTCATTATGTACCTATACCAATTTCCATAATATTTGCAAAATGTTTCTTAATAACTCATTTATTTAGTTTATTACCTACTACTTAAAACATGTTTGAAAAAAAATGATTTGAATTTTACTTAAAGTAATGATATGGTAAAAAATATATTAATATGTTTTCACATTGCGTAAAATTATCAAATTAGCAAAAAAAAAAATTCTACATATCTTTTTTACATTATTTTTATACTACCTACAATAGTATTTATGCCAATGGTAAAATATGCAATAAAAATATTTATGAAATTGCTAGATAAGATTTATATTTAGTAGTTTTAAGCACAAGATGACAAACTTTATATAGATCGATAGTATGTATGTAAAATAAAAATGTAATATGATTTACCCAATATTGTACCATTAAGTTAACGAATGAACTATAAATAGCACAACATTTAGTTTTATTTAGTCACTAAATTCAAAATTTGAATTTTTATTATTTGATTATTCTACAGACTTTATGAAATTAAGACCGCGTTTAAAAGACGATGTTGCTGAGGGCGATGCGAAATAATGCAAATTAGCGATTCAGCATAATTTATTCTAAACAATATATTTGACAATCCGTATTATATTCACTAATATAACCATTTGTATTACAATAAAACAGTATTCGAATATTTATTGGATCTTCATCGTAAATGATATGAAATATGGGTGTGTTTTAACAAGTTGATTTTGGATATAAAAGCTATTCTGTGCTAAAGTCAAATCAGTGTTTTCTTTGAACTCAAATCATCATCATGAACAAATTGGTAAGTCATAGAAAATAATATAATGTTTTATATAATTTTAAAACTTGCTTTCGAAGATTTACAATTGAAGTAAAAAAGTGTGATAATTGAGTTGGTTATTAAGCAAGAGGATTTTGGCAAAAGTTTTTTTTTTCTTAGGTAATCCTTTTCGCCGTCGTGGCTGTTGCCAGCGCCGCCACCCGTTATGGCACAGATGAAAGAACCGCCGAAGTCCTCCGCCAAACCGCTGACGTCCACCCCGAAGGATACGCCTTCAACTACGAAACCTCCAACGGTCTCACCGCTCAAGAACAAGGCCAACTCCAAGGCGAAGCCGTCGTAGTCCGCGGATCCTTCAAATACCCATCACCCGACGGTACCCCAATTGAGGTCACCTACGTCGCCGACGAAAACGGATTCCAACCCCAAGGTGCCCATTTGCCAACTGCACCACCAACCCCAGAACATGTCCTCAGGGCCTTGGAATACATCCGCACCCACGCCCCAAGGGAGGTTCCCGGACAAAGGAGACACTTCTAAATGACCTCAAGCGATAAATGACTGATACCAAAATACGATCTTTATATTAGAATTATAGATAACAATAAAAATTAGCATACCCACAAAAATGATTTTAATTTATAATAGACTAGAAACTTATTTATTTAGCAATTGTTTCCAGAATATAAGGCACATCGAACTCAGAAATATAAAGAAGGAAATCGAAATATGATATTTGAAGCACATAATAATTTATACCAATAAATATATAATAAGACAATGAATATGATTCACTTGTATTATTTTTGCCTATTGTAATGTTTCCAATTGTAAACACAAAGGGTTTCCGAACTAAAGACACTATAGTATTAAATTAATTAGAACGATTGCTTTAACATAGTTTTTGCATATAAATTATTTAATAATAATGTAGTGTAATTTATAACAATATAAAATTCACCGTAATTTATTATTATCAATGAAACACATAACGAGTAGTAGTTGCAGGAGTCCTACGATAAGTGGGACCCCTAAGCTCTGTGTTAAATGTATCTGGATGAACATCCTGCTGATGGTGCATGATATAAATGTCCAAATCCGAATTCGATTTTGAAACTGTGGAACTTTCTGTAGTTTTATCAACTTGTTTGGATACTGCCCAAATAGATGCAGCAATAAGAAAAATCTGGAATAAAATATCCAATCCAATGAGTGTCACGTTTTCTGGAGTAAAAACAAAATATCCAAATAAAAGTTGTGAACTATTGTTAAAAAAAAAACAAATTTCATAATATCATATTAAAAATGATATTCAAATTATTATTAATTTTGAACACAAGTATTTATATATTACCACATTCCTGAACATGTTATCGAGTTAGTATTAAAATACGCACTGATAAATGATCTGGTTGTTTTAAATATATAAGCCTACATAATTTTTTCAATACAGAAGTTTTTTATAACTAATACTATTTGATCAACATATTCCGCTTTCAATCACTGAAACAGTTTTTTATTCAATTAGAAAACATTCAA
This sequence comes from Ctenocephalides felis, assembly GCF_003426905.1. Taxonomy (NCBI): domain Eukaryota; kingdom Metazoa; phylum Arthropoda; class Insecta; order Siphonaptera; family Pulicidae; genus Ctenocephalides; species Ctenocephalides felis. The sequence continues at coordinate 7,985,528 of NW_020537646.1, read as the reverse complement.
TGTGTATATTCGTATTAAGAAGATTTGAGATTGATAAGAAAATAGATGTTTATTAATATAAAATGTTTTGTTTTATATATTTATTTCAATTGTTTGGTACTATTATTGCACCACAAAGTCTTATTGCATCTCAAATTATTTCATAAAAAGAACTCAACTACAAATTGTTGCTCTTGAATAAAAAAAATTCTGATAATTTGCTGTGATTTAACAAAATGCAACTATACCCTAAGAAAATAGGAAAAAATGTTGATAGTCAGAAAGATATCATATTTAAAAGTTTTTTTAAATATATTATTTGAGATTATATGAATCAAAAGATTATATTTCAGATGAAAAGATTTAAAAAAAAATGAAAAATTCAAAAGTTGAATAACTCTAAAATAGTCATGGAATCGAATATAATATATCTATAAATAATATGAAAACAAGTCATTTTTTCTGGATATTTAATTCAATTTTTTCTTATAGTCTCCAAAATGGGGTTATTCTGATGAACTCTATTATGATTTATAAAAAAAAATATTTCTAAATTAGATAAAAGTGGCATTTCCTTAATGCGCACTAACTTATAACTTCTTATACGTATAAATTAAATTTGCACCTTCCAATATATGTAAATAATCGACTTCATCAATGAAAAATCAATATATTAATTTTAGTGATTAAAAATGATTGTAGTTCAATGATTTTTGTTCATATTTGCCAAATATTCTTAGTAATTTTTGTCGAATATTTCAAATATTATACGATACAATTTTTTATTCAATATAAAACTGTAAAATTTAGGTTAATAATCGAAATATTGTTTAAGTTTGCAACAAAGAGTTCGTTGACACAAATTTCAGTTAATCGTTCTGCAAACATTGCTTTTGATACGTAATGCCAAAATCTAAAATGTATATAAAATCAGATCATCTTAAAATGCGATAATATATTTATTTAAAATATTATTTACTCAGATTAGCGTTCTCATTATTTTAAGTAGTATAAAATCAAATAAGATTAATTTTTAAGTTATATCCTAATTATTCAGGTTAGTACTTTGGTATAAAAGGAGCTGATATAGAAATGTTTTTTCATACAAAGTTTTAAGAAAATACGAGAATGAATAAACTGGTAAGTTTTTTCCATATAATCTCTATTATTTTATCTGACTTTTCTAAATATTTATTATTAACCTATTACCTTTAAACGATTTTTAGATTGCTTTATTTGCCCTTGTTGCAGTTCTTGCTGCAGTAGTTGCCATCGATGTCGATGCAAACATTGGAGATCCTACTAAGGATTTAGTTAATGTTGATGCAGATGAAATGCCAGATCAAAAACCAGAGCCAAGATCAGATGGTTCTTCTGATCTTGTCGATGTCGATTTAAGATATAAGAGATCATATGCTATGAGTCCTAAAGGAAAATATGCTGGAAGCCAGAATGATATTGTGGACAAAATTCTGGAAGGAGTGCTTTAGGCTCTTCACGTGAGAGCATGAGCCAAAATATTAGATGTTGCTAATAAATCAGATTTTTCAAAATTTATTTATTATTATTTATTTTATTAAAAAAATGTATTATCAATATATATTTGGGTTTCAGTAAATAAATAAATTTGCAACAATATAGTTCAGGTTATTATTTTTTTATCTGTTATTCGTATTCCAGCTTAGTATCTGCATTAGGTAAAGGTTCTATTCATTATTTTCATGAGATATATAATTCTCATGCTATTGGAAACATGTTTTACAATTACTCATTATTTCAATTACTCATATTATTAACAAATATTAGATGTTGCCATGAATAAAAAAAAATAATTGAGTTATGGGATCGAAAATATAGAAATATAATATTAGCCAATATAAGATAGACACTATTTTTCAAACCATTCAATTAATTGATTTATAAAGTTAATATTTCAAAACACTATTTTTTAATAATGTTGAGTAATATTCTCCATTAATATTTTTGCAAAATTGTTCAACTTGTAATGTGATGCTTACAAACTAAACCAAGTAAAATAATTGAACAAAATAATTTTTGCCCAATTCGTTTATTAATTTGCATACATAAGTTACAATTATAATGCAAAAATTAAACAATTAATTATCATTGTTAATTGAAGACATAGCGAGTTGTAGGTGCCGTAGTCCTATGATGAGTGGGGTCCCTTTGTACTGTGTTGAATGAGTCTGGATGAACATCTTGTTCGTAGAGGGCTGGAACAAAACCTAAGTCGAATCCTGGAGTTGTAGGACTTTCTGTAGTTTTTTGTACTGGTCTTGATGTTACCCAAATAGATGCAGCAATAAGAAATACCTGTAATCAAAATTTTCAGTCAAGTGAGAGAAAGAAAAAATAAGTAAAAATAGAGGAACCCAATTGTTTGGAAGAACTCTCCTAGTTATTTTTTCTAGTTTACTCTACGGTCTACAGATGGTCGTTTTTGAAACATATTTAGTTCGCTGAGAATGAATATTCTATACATTTTTTATTTAATGAACACACGCACACACACACACACACACACACACACACATATATATATATATATATATATTTATAATTACAAATATAAATAATTATTTCTTACCACATTTCTGAACATGTTATTCTGTTAGTGATCAAACTTGCACTGAAATATGATCTGATTGTTCTGAATATATAAGTCTTGTTTTTATATTGAATAATAATAGATCGATTTATATTATATTCAACATATAAAAATACCCACCATCGATTATTGAAACTATTTTTTATTTAATTAGGAAACACTGATATATAAATGCATACATGATTAATAAGTATAGAATTATAAACGAGATAGTTTCTTTCCTTGACAATGTGATACACGGTTATATTTGAAAAAAATATATTAATAATTTTTATGAATACGATCGTTGTACAAGTATTTTGTAATTTTTTATTTTCAATATTCAATTTCTCTGTTTCATCCAAGAATAGAAAAAGTATCAAACTGGAACTTGAAACTTATGGTAACTCTATTAAATTCTCACACACAGCCTTTAAGATTTTTTTTTATAATAACTGGATGAATGTCTGTAAAATTACTTTTTCAAAATAATTATAATTTTTTTACCACCTGTACAACTTATACATATAACTGCGGCTGTTATTTAAAATATTTAAAATTGTTATTATTAAGTTAAATCACTGTTTATCATATTAAATAATTGATTTATGTTTGATAATACTGCATTTATTACAAAATAGCTAAAATATACTAATGCATAATTAAAATCTTGATTCAGTTACTGAATATTTTTCTTTCCATTACCTTAACTTTGTGAAAATCTTTCTAAAATTTAATTACGGTATACAGATTTTTATTTAATTATTTAATAAACTTTTACCTTTTCCTGTATTGAATGAAAATATAAAGTTGACTTTAGAATATTGATATGCATTTAAAACTAAACCTGAATAATTAAACTTATTTCTTACCACAGAGTATTACCAATATCGGTTTCATTCAAGATACTATATTATTGAATTCATTTTTAATGGTTAGCACACAATTTTCACATGATTTGTTTATTTCTATGCATACATAAGTTATATAATATTGCAATTTTAAATAATAAATTATTAATTATTTAGTTGCAATAAATAAATAGCGCATAGTAGATGATGATTCTCTTTGTTGAACGGGACCTCTTTGTTCTTTGTTAAATGCATCCGGATGAACATCCTGCCCTTGGGTGCCCATGAAAAAGTCAAAGTCCGTTCCTGGAGTTGTACGATCTTCTTCGAAATTATGAAATGGTTTTGATACTATTAAAGTAGCGGCAGCAATAAGGATTATCTAGAAAAAAATCAGATGATGAAAAATATATATTTAAAAATTAGAAAATATTAAACAAGTCATCTATGCAGTTTTAAAAAATAAAAAATAAAATGTTTAAAAATAAGTTTTAATATTTTTCTGGTCCAAATTTTAATATCACGGAATATTAACTACCTAAGAAGATTAAAGAAAATGACTATTAATCCTGACATTAAATTCTCTACTAATTTTAATACATCACAATATATACTAATACATTATATGTAATTTATACATTACCGCAATTCTGAACATGTTATCCACTCAGTGTTAACACTTGCACTAAAATATGATCTGATCATTTTGAATATATAAGCCTTGTTTTTATATTGAATAATGATTTATTATATTCCACAGAATTGCACCTTCAATTACTTAAACAGTTTTTTATTTCAATAAGAAATCACTTTGATAAATTAATGATTATACACGGCTAACTGTTTTAAAAATAAAATTAATAATATTTAAAGAAATTTTTATATACGGTTTGAATTTTATGTGCCAAAACATTAATTTAACTTATTCATTCATGCAAAAATTATATCATTTATAAAAATGCTTTCATTTATTACAATTGTAGATATTGATTTGATACAAAATAAATTGTCTTTTTAAACAAAATAAATTCACAACATCGACTTAGTAATATTATTTATTCTAATATATTTGTTACAGATCACGTCATGTTTTTCCGTTTGGGATAGTTTTTCTGGAAGCCAAAACAATATTTCTATCGAATTTGTTGAAAGTTTCTGGATGCACATCTTGCAAAATTGGGCCCGATAGCAAAAATTCTAAGCCTTCTTCTTATGGTACACGTGGGTCTGGTGTCGCATCATCACTCTGCACTTCCAGAACAGCAAATAGTATAGATAGTAATACCTACAAATAAAAAAGAAATATATTTTTTGATTTTAAATGAGAAAATTTTAATATAATAATACATTTAAACATACAAATTAAATTACATGAAGAAAATAAAAAAAAGTAACAGGCAAAATTTAATATTAATATAGTCTTTGACCTATAAACTACATTGTGTACTGTAAGAAATAAACTATGAGAATAGAAATTTTAAATAAAAATTCATGATAAATACGATAAGATTTTGAAAATTGCTGCCAATTTTTTTAGGATGTTGATATAGGTATATAGATCAGATTATATAATTTAAAATGCAGAAATTGCAAGTATTGATAAACGACAAAATAATCTTATGGATTTTATTTTAAAAAAAGTAAAAATGCCCTTACGTCGAAATCGGCTGCTGATAAAAATTACTTAAAATTTAACATGAATATTAAAATCGTTTCTTTCCATGAAATATTACCAATATCTTATTCATCTTGATACTTCAAAATCCGTTTCATTTGTAATTTGCATAATTGTTTTCGTCTAGTTTTATACACCAAGATATTTTTTTGGTCCATTTAACACAATAGATTTTTTTATTTTTGAATTAATTTGAGATTACAGTTTTTTTTATTCGGCTATACTTCTATTAGTATAATTAATTGTTCGATACATCATTAATCTTGTTACCATAGACCGCTGATGTAACAGAACTAAATTAAATTCGTAGCTAAATTTCAGTACATGTAGTAATAAAAGATCATGTGTATTATTTATATCCATTTGAAAATTTCAGATCAAAAATTATTAATGTTGTTGTAGTTATTCCCATACACACAGTATCGATAAAAATTATTAGAAGCAATTTTGAACAATAAAAAAACCCAAATCATATTTAAATAAGTGCTCCATATTTTTTTATTTACACCCTGGCTTTTCTTCATCGAACAAACTACAAATAAAAATTTGCAAAAATATTTTTCTGCATAAAAATAAAAAAAGTCATGTAACATGCATAAATCTTTATTTTTTTATTCAACACTTACAATTTATACAAAACAAATACGAGTATTTCCTACTCAACGGCAGAGAACATCAGATCATAATCAATCAGAAAATCACAATAAAGTTTTTTTAGTGTTTTCCAACAACTTCCTTTGGTGGATGTGCATTGATGTATTCAATGGCTTTTAAAACATGTTCTGGTACTGGTGGTGGTACTGGAAGATGGTCTCCGGTAGGTTGGAAACCGTTCTCGTCGGCGACGTAGGTGACTTTCACAGGTGTTCCTTCGGGACTGACATATTGGAAAGATCCGTGGGCGGCAATGGCTTCTCCTTGAAGAGATCCTTGTTCTTCAGCAACTACGCCGTTGGAAGTTTCATAGTTGAAGTGGTATCCCTCAGGGTGGACATCGGTTTCGTGGCGAAGAACCTCGGCGGTCGCTTCGTCACCGGTGTGAGGAACGGTGGCTGCGCAGGCAGCGGCCACTACGGCGAAGAGGATTACCTAAAATGTAAGAAAATATTAAAAATTATTAAATAATAATAATAATAATGGTAATGGAATTTATTCTTCATGTGCATTAATTATTTGATGTAGTTGCAATATCTAGTAGAAAAATATTTTTAAATATATATTTTGTTAAAATTATTTTATATAATCTAGTACAACTTGCTTTAGTTTATAGTTAGTGTTAACTATATATTATATAATATAACAGTAATATATAACAAACATTTTTTTGCAAATTTTTAATTTCTAATAGTGCTTAATAATTGTTCCCAATTTTGATAGCACATTATTCTTCTCTTTATGCTAATTTGTGCAAAACATGATTTTGATACAGATATTATAATTTGAAGAGAATAATCATGTGGCTTATAGACACTATTTAGTCATTTTGTTTTATATATTTAATTATTGCTTTATAGCTGAATTCAACACAATTTAGTAACTTTAGCATTTTAAACTGCACATATACGATTTATATCAGCACATTAATTCCAATAACGTTTTCACACAAAAACTTCAGAATATTGGGCATTTAATAAATTTTCACTATTTCCATTTATCCATAATACTTTAACTCACCAGCTTGTTCATGATTGCAATTTAGAATTATGAATGATTTCTTGTGCAATTCACAGTCTTTTATATTCAAAAAATATCAATGACACCATGCTAATTCAATTTTTTTGGAAGTTTTGCTGCATTTTTGCCATTTGGTATTTAATTTAAATTATGATAATGACTTGCATAAATTTAACTTGCTCATCATATTATTTGTAGTGCATCATTATGCATTAATTTTCCATTAAAATTTTGTCTAGCAATTAATAAATAATTTATGGGCAAGTAATGCTGGATGTTTTAAATATATAAGATCGAGGATATTATATATTGTTTGCAGTTGGTTTAGGAGACTCAGCATATGAAGAGTTTGATGAAATGCTGAACTAAATTATGTATTTATTTAATTTACTTATTGAGAATTCTATCACTTGCGGTGTGGTTGAAAAATATCGTTATTTTTTAAAACTTTCACTGAAATGCATCTATACCTAATTTGATCATAATAAAGCACAAGTCTGTAGATCTATAACCCAAATTCCTATGCTATTTGATACATATTACTTATAATATTACTTCCAGAGAAATTGACAACAACTTATATTCAAAATTATTCTAATTAATATGTGGAGTAACTTTACGAGTGTTCTGGATACAGTTTGTTATATATTATAGATATTTATGCTCAAATTTACGATATAATTTCGGAATCAAACCAGGAAATATGAATGAAATTAGTAAAAATTTATATCATAATCAAAAACAAGTTCTCTCTGAAGAGATGCTTTATGATGTTTACATAACAATAAATAAAACTCACTTAAGTGTTTGCAAATTGTATTACAAATGATGCTTCTTATATACAGCTATTGAATTTTATTTTAAAGTAAATTGTATGTTACCTGAGATTGATGTAAATTAATTCAAATTGCGTATGATACATTTTTATTCTGAAGAGGTGGTTTATACGAGAATCGATTCGAGTTCATAAGCGTTATTTGTTTCATAATAACTTCATCTGGATGGGCGAAAGTAGCCTGCAATATATCACCTGTGGCGCTTTCAAAATTCGGTCTTTCATATAAAAGCGTGAATATTGGACAATGACATCAGTTTTAATATCTATCTCATTTAACAATGAACGCATTGGTAAGTCTTTTACAATTTCACTCGATACAAAAAAAATTGCAATAGATTTCAGTTGGAGGTTGCTAAATAAATGGATAAGATAGCACTATTTGCTACTTTCCAAAAACTCAAATCTTTAAAATTAATGTCAATTATGTTATTTGTATAAAATTTTCTCAGATTCTCCTCATTGCTTTGGCGGTTTCAGCCGTCTTAGCTGATGAGCCCATAGCCATCACGAAACAAAGTCACGAGCAAAGCGCCGATGGCAAATACTCATTCAGCTACGAAACCGAAAATGGAATATCAGTTCAAGAAGAAGGAACCCCCTTAGACAACAATAATTTTCTAGTCCAAGGTGGTGCAACCTGGTACGCCCCAGACAACACGGTTGTCCAACTATCCTATACCGCCGATGCCAACGGATACCAGGCCGTCGGAACCCATGTGCCAACACCACCTCCAATCCCTGATTATATCTTAAGAGCCTTGGAATATATCAGGACACATCCACCGAAACAAAGTCAATTATAAATAGAACAAAATTAGAAATTGTAAATAGAATAGAATGTTTGCTAGTATTAGTGATTGTTATAATTAGTGTATGAAAAATGTACAAACCGTGTTTCTCATCGTGCCATCAAACTTAGTCATGTAAATATAAATAAAGTTATTTTTTATAACGCGATGGTTTTATTTATGTGAACAAGAATTATATGATAATAACATTTATATAATTGATCGTTTAGCATTTTCAGTTGAGCATTATTAATTATTGATATAAAATATATATTTGTGTGATTTGTGGTTATTTTATGAGTAAATATGTATGCATACATACACAGTTTTATTGCATCGTAATTTATGCATTTTCAAATTTAGCGCGCATTTTCAATTGACTAACTTCACAATCGACTAACTTCATGTCAAACACACAAACGCCGCACAGCACAACACAACACCATTATATCCAAGATGGCGGAACAATGATCACACATAAAAAGCCGTGGATCCATTTTTAGTTGAAATTTAATAAAAATACTAAGTTTTATAGTTCTAAAATCAGTTTTTGTTGTGTATTGTTAGTTAAAGTAACTAGTTTTATATAAATAGTTTTGATTCAGCAATCCATACAAGTGTAAACTTTACTAAAGAATTTCTTTCAAGGTTAAGTTCGTAATTCTTTTATAATTTATTATTACATGCATTTTTCGAATAATAAATATTTTATCAATGTCAGTTTATGTACAGTTAAAATAATTATCTAAGATTTCTGATCTTTACCATTTCATATACATATTATATTTGTAGCTTCATATACTAGATCTATCAAGGAAAACACAACTAGTTATGAACATTTTTTATTTATTATATTATAAATACAAAAGGCGTGTCGAATGGCATCTGGATCATTTCTCTGGCAGTGCTATTAGAATAATTTTTTTTCAACTTTCTTCCATTTATATAATTATTTCTTAAAATCTCCTCTGAGGACCTGCAGGTCGTTCTTCTGGTGGTGGGTGTGTACGTATGTATTCGAGAGCCCTCAGGATTGCATCAGGAATTGGCGGTGGGGTTGGGATGTGGGATCCTTGGGCTACGTATCCATTCTCATCAGCGGTGTATGAGATCTGGACACGCTCACCTTGTGGGTCGGTCCAGGCTGCACCTCCCTAATAGAAAAGAAGCAGTTAAATTATTGTCACATTTCAGGTTAATTTGAATCAAGAGAAATGCTTTCAAATGAACATTTCTACTCAATTACTTTTTCAAGATTTGTTCTTGCGATTACATGAAATAATTTGCTACACTTATTTTGCTACTTACTAAAGGTAGTATTTGTTGCAAATGATCTTCTCACGGTTATCAAAGCACTGTATTTTCTATTTTTCAATGAGTGCTTATTTTAATTTGTTAACAACATTCATTCTATATCATTCAATTCTATATAGTTCAATTAATGTATATGTCATTAATCATTTATCAATTCATTCATGTTAATGCATTCAATTCATTCATTCATACAACCTATTGATGAACCTTATGTTCATGTTCTATAATTCTCAACTTTTATTACAATTATTGCACCAGCTTAACATTCTTTTAGATGTTGATTTAAATACCCGGCAGGATAAACAGATTCTATACGAACATTTGAAGATTTGTGTTATCTTATGATTAATAAGAGATATATCGAAGGTTATACTCGATACTGTTTTCACCTTTATACCACCCTATCTTATTTCAGATATTATATGTTCTACATATTTCAAATGAATTCATCTTGAAGAAAATAGTTTAAATTGGTTTATAACTGACTTTATAACACTAATTTTTTGTTACGTTTATCTAATATGATGTTGTAAATGCTAATTTGAATCTTTTGCTGCAATTGAAAGATTTTTGTTGAAAATTTAAAGATTTTTAAATTTGTTAACAACCTTAAATTTTTTATGAAGGATTTATATCATGTCAAACTTCTTTTAGTTGTCGATTTCAGCCCTTTGCTCAAACCAACAGATTATATATGAAAATTCGGACTTTGTATAGTGGAGATTAGAAATTATTCTCTGTTTTTGATATATCAAAATATAGCCCCAGTTTTTGATTTATTTATAATATTTGTTAAGAATATAAAAAAGTATCCACAATTTTACTTTAGTGCTCATTTATACATTTACTTGTTCTACATTCTATATAATATAAATGAAACATTTCATAATGAAATTATCTACAAAGTTTCAAATTCTTTGAGCAAATTCTTTCAATCTAATTTAGACCCGCTATCTATTTAATTGATTTGAACTCTTCTAAATTTATTTTTTATTCAAAACATATGAGCTTTGGTTGAATGGTACTTTTGAAATTAAAAAAAAAATTATTAGAAGTGCTCAAGTGGTGCTGATATACATTTTAAATAAAGTATCGACTGGAAACATATAGTCTGAATCTAGGACTTTGTGAATTCTTACCACTCCCTATTTATTGCTCTCAAAAAATAAAAAGAGCATAAACTTAGCCTTCGACTTATTTCTCTTATTTACCTGTACTTCCATGGCTTCATTACGATTAAGGGCTCCTTGTTCCTGAGCTGCAATGCCGTTGGAAGTCTCATAGCTGTATTGATACGAGGACCCATCTGGACTGATGTTTGATTCCTGTCTGGTAATAGTGGCCAAATGGTCTTGAGGGGCTGCCATTGCAGCTGCCACTAGGGCTAAAACTACAATCTGAGGAAAAAAGATACAAAGAAACAATGTCTAATACTAGTCGAACAGTTTTGTTTTTGAAAAGCATTTAAAAATTTGCTTTTGTTATTGATTGAATTTAAGATAATATAATAGGATTTTCACAGCCTAACAAAATTTAATAATTTTCGATTAAAAAAAAAATTGTGTAAAAGTTGTTTCATAAATTAATTTCAGATAATATAAATTTGTCAAAATTTATCGAAAAAAACGAAGTTAAAATTTTAAATGTAGAGTTATAAATTATCTATTAACAATTATAATAAACATTCTTCATTTGAAGAAAATAGTAATTAATGCTATTAAGCATTTGATTAATATATTAATAAATATAATAAGTTTTTATAATAATTTAACAAAAGTTAATACTTTATTGAATTTAGAATTTTTATGGAAGAGATAAAATTAGAAAATACGTTTAAAATTTTAAAATAATAAATGGTAATTATTATAAAGATAAAGTAGCAAAGTTTATTTAAAGTGAAGATTTAAAAGAATAAACGTATTGACTTAACATTATTAAATATATTTATTATTTATTTATTACTAACAGCTAATAAAATTCTATAACTAAAAGAAAATATTGCCTCATTTAAAATATGGCACTTTTTACTCTTTGTTAGTATATTAGCATAATCGATTGTAATAGAGCATATAGTGAAATTTTTACAAAATTTTTTGAAATTCGTTTCTAAAATAACTTGCGCCTCTGCGCAAATCAAAAATTATGAGAGCCTATATTTTTATGATGTACGACATTCAAATAATTTTGAACAATTTAAATTGTAATCCATATTGCATTTGTTCTCCATTTTTTCATCCGACAAGTTTCGCGTGAAGATATCATGACAGCTTCGATTAAGTATATCCAAAAAATGCTTTGTAAATAAAAAAAATAAACGCGTGATCCGAAGGCAAAAATTCACTTTACACACAATTTAATCACTTGCAATAATTCCATTTTTTTCACTACTAAAATTTTCCCTTGGACTATTTTTTACCTACCAGTTTATTCATGTTGCTGGTTCTATGGATTAACTAACGACTGTTGCAAGTGCATCTAACAATTGCTTTTATAGGCAATGGTAGAATGGCACCAAGAGATGCATCATCATACCTCTGCACTTTTCTTTCTTAAGATTTTCAATTGAAAACATAGCATTACCCAATATTGCAACTGGTTAGTCCCCAGGCTGTCGATTATTGCATCCAGTAATTCCAAGATATTCCAAGATTACTCATATGATGTACTACAATGACCTTTGGGGGATATTAATTATCTTGTTACATTATTTTATATATTTTATAATGTTTTTATTGAAGCATTCAGATGCATTTTATTTGCAGTAGGCTTATTTGTTGCAACTATGTTGCAGCGAAATATTTTTGTAAACAGCTTTTAAGAAATTTCAAAATATTTGCTTAAACATCAATTTCCATTAAATAATAATAAATTTTCTTTTGCAGGTTTGGTGGACAACATCTTTGTAGCTGAATATCGGGTCTTAGAGGCAGAAGAGATACCATCAAATTGTAAAGTCTGAAATATGGGTGCAGATTATTCACAAAAATATAAGGTTAGTGTTATATTTTAAAAACTTATCCATGATCAAATATGTATTTCATTTTCATTAAAATTGTAATGTGGGCTAAGTAAAATTTATTTAAAATTCTTATAGATAAATTTTAAATTCCATTTCTAAAGTCCAATTGTCCAAAATACAATTTGTATTCATAAAACTGCATCAAAAATCTAAACGAAGAATAAAATAGATTTGACTTAGCTCTCATGATTTGTATGTTGAAATATCTATATTGATTTTTATCTTTGAATGAATTTTTAAAAAACATGCATACATATTTTTATTTTTATATCGATTACAAAAACGCTTAACTTAATTACCCAAAGTATATTCCAAAAACAATCATTAATCTTACCTCACAGCCGCCGACAAAATTTACATAATATTATTATTATATTAATGATTTGTTTTTGATTGATCACACAGCCGCTGTATAAGAATTTTAATTTGCATTCTGATTTCAAATTTACATAACAAATAAGCAATTGTTTCCTGCAAATTCTAAAAACAGGAACATCAATATTAAAAGTCGTTAAAGTGCAATATTGTGGATTTATCACGGTTATAACTTTCTTAATGAAGACATTTATCATTATCTTCAAAGATTTTATTGATTTATTCGTTTAATTATAATTGCAATGACTTTAATTTTTTTGTTGTTAAATTTAGATTTTCTTGGCAAAATCTGATAATTGAAATTTTGAGTTATTGAATCTTAATCTAAATAACTTATAACTTTTGTTTTCAATCGATCACATTATTTTTAATCTCAATTACTGACAAAGAGTTCAAAACTTAATGGATTTTTTTATTGATTCATTTGAAACAATTTTTTAAAATTTCTTTTTTGGAACAATTTAGTCAAAAGTATGCCTGTTAAGTATATCTTCGTATTTTTTCATAATTTAAAAAAATTGAAAAATGGCAGTTTGACAATATTGAAGTCAGAGGCTATTTTACCTCATTTTTGGATTTTTGCATTAATAAATTTTCTTCTTCTTTACTTATATAGTTTTTTATAAGCATTGCATATATATCATTTTCAGATTTTTTATGAGTTGTTTGCAAGTTTGTTAACAAGGTAATAAAAAATATTCAGTATATTATTATACTATACCTATACTTTTCAAAAAATTGGGACAATCCCATGAATCTAGAAAACGCAAGGTGAAAATCTGGAACTGACCCCACTAATTCCATTTTGTCAGAGTTAGTGTTTTATTAATTTTTAGTCCTATGTGTTCTACCTATTTTATTTCATTTCGGTTTTGTTTACTTTTGATTGACTTTGATTTTTTTCTGCACATATTGTGGTTGCATAGGCTGCTCATAGTATTTGTCTTTTATTTGATTGACTCCCATAATATTTAAAAAAAATTTGGTCATTGCCATGCCGTTCCTATAGTATTTGTCTCTCATAAGGAAAAGTAATTGGTCATTACCATGTTGTTCCTATAGTATTTGTTTCTTATAATAGTTGAGAAAAATTGGTCATTATCATGTTGTTCCTATAGTATTTGTCTTCTTTTTGATTGTCCCTCATAATAATAAAAATTGGTCATTACCATGGTGTTCCTATAGTATTTGTCTCTCATTTGATTGTCTCTAATGATATATAAAAAAATTGGTCAATTCGTAACCATGTTGTTCCTGTAGTATTTGTTTCCCATTTGATTGTCTCCCATAATATTTAACAAAAATTGGTCCTATATCTTGTAGTGGAGTAGTAGTAAAAAACGTGGACTAATGTACCCTACCGGCTTGTTCTTACCAGCCTGACCTAGTGCGAGTGGATACCCCACCATAAGCGACGAATTTTATACCAATATCGTTATTTTATTACCTCTGTCATCTTCTCCCGCTGATGTAACCCGCCGAAATAAAATTTATAAATATGTTTCAATGCGAATCCGATAATATAATATAATCACGTCGTCGACGCATGCTGGACATATAACACTTTCGTTTGGCGACCTCTTTCAAGATGTGTCTTGATCTTTAGCAGTGATATTTAATGAAACCCGAACAGGTTTATGCATCGACGGTTCTGATGTGATACGCCTAGTTCGGATCTCATAAGAAACACGTCCGTCATTTAATAATAATCTTCATCGGGTTATGTAAGATATCGACTATCGGTCTTCTCTGAACTGACTGTGAGGTATTTAACATAATGACGTGATTTATATTATAATTATTATAGAATGTTCGTAATTTGTGTAGGATCAGTAGAACATGGGATCGGTTGGATCATAATCTGTAATTGGATATTTTATTACTATTTTATAAGTTTTTATTTACTTGGAACAAAGGCACATCGCGGCTCTTAAGTTGTTTGTTTACCAACTCGATGCATTTGATGCACAAAGCTGCAATAAAGTTTGTTGTGGGTGTTATTTAACACCAACCGTATTACACATAGAAATTAAAGCTTTTTGATGATTACATATAAATTTTGTCAAAAGCTAAAAATATTTTAATTCGCGTTCTTATATAAGATTTATAGTATCTAATTCAAATAAATTGCAATTCTAGATTCATATTTTGAACTTTTATAAAACTAATATTTTTCTATATATCGGTTTCTGCTAATTAAATTTTACTTAATTTAAAAATTAATATTAGAATGCAAACGTCACGGATTATTAATAATACGAAATAAATCTTGTTACTACAATTTCACTCTTATGTAAAACTTATGCAAACATTCAATTTAATTATCTACATCGTTGATGACACTTTGTTAAATAAATCTAAAAGATTATGGCTATATGAGATAATGAAATAATCAAAATAAATTATATTTTGATAATAATATAGAAGTTTTCAATACTTTTGTTATTGATACTGTAGAATCAATTTGAAATTTATTTCAATAGATATGAAACTTTTTAATGATGTATAGCAGTGCTCGTAAAATTATGTCGACTTAAATTATGAAGTAGTATAAAACTGGAAAAGCATAAAAAACTGACTTAAAATAATTCAGGTAGACAAATAGGAAAATGGACATATAAACGGGTTGACCGGTTGACAATAAGCCATGCAGAAAAATAGGAAAATAGACAGGTATTTCATAGAAAAGTTGAAAAGTAGACGAGTGGGCAGATCGACAGATAGACCTATCGGCTGGAAGGCATATCGACTGGATGTTAATTTCTATTACCCAAATTTTCAAATCAGTAGTATATTTATAATTAAATATATACGTATTCAATATCTACTAAAATCTTTCAATTTTCTGCAATTTATTTTAAAATTCTTGTGTGATTTATCTGGACAATCACTGTTTTAATGCAGATGTTGGCCTCGCCTCATCCAAGAGATGAACTTCTCGCGTACGTGGGTGTTCCATTATCGAAAGGTCACGTCGAATTTTTCGAGAACTAAGATTTATATAATATTTATTATTTATTTGTTGATACTCTTCTATATGGCTTCAATTGCTGTTTTTAAAAATTAATACTGTTACAGTATGAAACAGCAGAAAACAATAAAACTACATTGTTGCTTCTAATTCAATTCATAAGTGGTCTTACGTGGGTGCATGAAAATTTTATATTATGAAGAAAATATGGTATTAAAGATATAACAAATTTAAGATATTATAAATTCCATGTTTTATATTATTTTCGTAGCATCCAGATCAAGTAGTCTTAGAAATTGTGAATTCATCATAAAATCATATTTTTCTCTATAATCTTCAAATATCAAAATAACCCGTATAATAAATTTTCATAAAGTTGTTCAAAACCGGTAAATTGGCGATAAATCGAAATTAACAGGCACCGCATTATAATAGTTTAACATTTAAAATTATTGCGAGTAAACGTGAGAAGATTTTATATGCTAATGTAATTATCATAAAGTTAATTCAATCTAGTGTTGTGGTTTTTCTTGCAACTGTTAAATAATAAATATATACAGGCGAAAGTGGTTCGAATGAATTCCCAAGACAATATTCGCATAAATTGTCAACATTCGCTGAAATTGAAACCGAAAACTTGCAAGAGTTTGTTGCAAAATGAACACGAATGCAATTTTCAAATTATTTACCTAGAGTAAGAGAAAAATATTTTTTAATGTTAATTAATTAATTAACCACAATTGACAAGCATATATATAATTTAAGTAGAAACATTTTTATAAGTATAAGTTTATAGATTATTTTTCAAGACGTTTCAGTTTAATTATAACTAGAAATTCTTTTCATTTGGCATAAACTGTTTAAAAATTATGCGCGATTTAATTGATAAATTTATTTCATATCGACATTTTTTTCTTGTATAGCTATCACAGTATATTAATTACAGATTTCATTTTTTCAATTATTTTAAAAAGTTTATGTTGACAACAAAGTACAAATGTTTTATTTCTCAATATATATTAATGACAAAATCAAACTTGGATGTCTGTATATATACTTATATAAACATTTATTCAAATACAAAATGTTTTTATCAAATAATTAACAAACAATATGATATTGTATTTAAAACAGTTTTCTATACTGTATCATATAATATTTTATATTTCTTGATTATTTTATAAATTTTATATATTTATTATATTTTTTTTTAACTTCCCGTACGGTAAGTTATTGAAATAGTCCAAAAATCGAAATTGAAATTTTTTGCATACCTTCACGTTTCAAAGACTTCTGAACATTTTTTTTGAATATCGAAAGTAATTCAAATTTTCAAAATTTTATTTTGGTATGGAAAGTTCCAGCAATTTGCCTCAAGGCACGATGCCTTACACTACTAGTTTAATTATTATGCCTACTACCCCCAAATGTATAAAAATACAACATTTAAAACTGGAATTTGAAATATAGTGTCTTTTCAAGCACTGTAAATTTGCAAAATGATGATTTTTATGCAAAGTATTCCGAAGACGCCGAAGTATAATAAATAACCCAATAAATCCCAAGGTTCTCCGCCTCGGGCTAGGTCAAAATTAAGAAACCCGATAACCGAAACCAAAATCTTTTCAGTTTGATATTTCATTTAGCAACTGAAGACTATTAATTAATTCGTTCGTTCTACGGGTCACCATAAAATATCCATATTCGAATTAATTGTCCGAAGAAGACAGATGCTCGACATGAAAAGCTTTGACTTGACACTTACTTATTTAAATGACGATAGATAGTGTTTCGAATTTTTCTATTTGAATGCCAACGATAAATAATAATGGATTAAACAGGTGTGTCACAATCGTGATGAAAGACAAATAATTCTGGAATGATGTAATTAATAATAATCGCAACCATTCGAATATAAAATGCTGTCGAACAAGTGATGCATCACTGTACCTTTTTCTGGGGCCCTTGGAAATTGTAAAAAGAAAATTTGGATACATTTATATAAGGCATATAATCTTTCTGGCATAGAGCAACTAGGATTTTTAACTAGTTTTGGCATTTGTTATTAAAATTGCAAGAAATCAAAAACACATTTTTTATATTTTTCATCCCAGACCAATGGATCTGATCCATTAAACTTTCTAAAAAAAAATGAGGAATGAGACCGAATCTGTTTGAACAAATAATTCTAAAATGATGTAATGTAACATCAAACTTTTCTGAAATAATAACTGATGAGTTATTAATATTTTTTCTTAATATTTACGATTTAGGTGATAAACTTCTCTCGAAAATGATTAAGAAATCAAATGTAAAACTTGTATTCCAAAGCTTCTTCGGTTATATATCTTTACATAATAGGCTAACAGGATAATTATACTTCTTGTCACTTATCATGAATATTTTAAACATTTCTTCTGCAAACGTTATTGCAAATAAAATATTTTTTTATGAACTCTCAACTTTGAACTTTGCTGCTTGAACTTAACACACAAGTTTTGCATATAGAAAAAATAAATATAAATATCGGTTATTATATGTAAATGTTAGAATAATTAAAAGTTGAGTCATTGGATAGTAGAAATGCACTTTTAATTTTAATTGCATATAAGTTAATAGATAATTGTAGTTATAAATGCGTATAAGTATAAACCAGGTACTTTATAGCGTTGTAAATGCCAAACAGAAGATTCGCTTCTATTATTTATTAAAATGAGTTTTATTTATAACTGGAATAACATTATAATGATTAATCACAATACAGTAAAAATTTGTGCCTGGAAACTGCAACATTTCAAACGAATGTGTACATTTAATCCACTTCATCAGGCTTTTCTTCGGGTAGTTCAGAAGAAGTTGATGGAAGCTGGGTATTCCAATTTTGTTCAAAAGTAATTCCTTGTTCGTTTGCAACTACAAAGGATTCTGATCCACCAGCACTTGTATCACAAAATTCCATCATATCAGTAATTGGTATTTGTTCCAAATTTTCATAATCCATGGTTATTTCTTCAAAGATCTTGCTGTCACTAAATTTTAACAAATTGATAATATTAAGACAATAGTAAGGATCACGAAATATAGCAAATGATATTAACAAGTTGATGTACAGAAGATAATTTAATTATCAGAAATATTCAGTTCAATGTGAATGATTTTTTTATAACGTTTGTCCTAAAACTTAGTTTTCAAAAAATCGTAAAGTTGAAAAAAATAGCTAATAAATTAAAAAAAATATCAGAATAGAAAAAATATCCATTAAATTAAAAGATTTGGAATAGAAATATATGGCTGTTAGTAGAATATATTTTTTGAAGACCAGGGCTAAATAAAGTTATAAGAATTGCTATAGCAGACAACGTATTGCCATTGCTTTGAAAAAAAAATCAAAATATTTCAAAGTTTATAAAATTTCAAATTTTTCAAAAAGGTCAATTGTTTTCAAAAATTTAAAAATCTCAAACATCTTATTTTTTAAAGCTCTAAAAAAATGAAACTTTTTTATAAAAAATAATTTTTGGTACGGGAAGTTCCAGCAATTTGCCTTAAGGCACGATGCCACGCACCACTAGTTTATTTAAACTTACGTTATCTCGGTCGCATTCGAAAGCAGGTCGAAAACAACCTGATTCATAGGATCACTAACTCCAGCTGTTGTAACCGGGTACGTAACCGTGTCGATTATACGAGGAATCGACATATCCTTGGCAAAAATATCCAACTCCTCATTAGGACCAGTTAAAAGTTCTTCATTCATGACTTTTATCTGATTTGATCCATCATCGTACCTGGAGATTGCTGATTTCATTGCAATTATTTCCAAACGATCGGCGGCGGCGGTGAGGTACGGGACTCGGCTTTCGTCCAACTTAGTGGTGCCTAAGTACATGAATTCTAACAAACACCTGAGAAAGAAAGAAATTCGAGGTTAAGAATCAAGCAAGTGTTATATTATTTTTCTACTTACTTTAAAATGTCAACATCAACTCCCTTTAAGATGATCACTGGTTCGGCAGGATGATGAGCTCTCATCAGATTATCAAGATATTTGCTGTTGGCAGCCAAAATAATTTTATGCGCTCTGATACTATGAGTACCACAAACAATAGTTGCATCTACTAATATCCCTTTGACTAACATCCGAAAGAAATTTAAGCCGAAAGTATTATTTTCATCGTAGTTGAAGGAGAGCTCCAAACATTTCTGTCCCATCGGTTTCGACATAGTTGAGAGAAGTAATTTCTTTACAATAATTGAAAAATAATTGCTATATCTGCAATACTATTCACAAACGAAGGTTTTAGAACATGAGATGATATAATTTATTCTTATGTTTTATAAACAAATTCTCTGCGTTGCTCTTAGTAACTGTGCAAAATAAATATTGTACTATAAATTGTTGATTATAGATGTCGTGCTGAAAATTATATTTGTATGATTTTTGATTTTGGTACTAAAAGCCTCATATAAAAATAACAAACTATACAAAGGATTTTTTTTGAATATTTAATGAACACTTATTAAATATTTGAAAATTGTAAAAATTTTTGCAAATTGCAAATTATGTCTTTTATAACTTCACTATATTGTTATAAAAATCTGACTTTCCAAGATGGTTTTTAGATTTCCATTTTTCAGTAAAAACAGGCGATTCGTTCTAAAGTTTTATTAATTAACGTAATCCTTTATTTAACTTTCGGAGCATCAAAAGCTTTAAAGCTCTCTAACCTTAGCGAAGGATTATGCTAATTTTTCTGATGGAACTAGTCATTTATTTGCAGTTCAAACGAGGTTAATTTATGCATATGCAATGCTTTGGTATATATATATATATATATATATATATATATATATATATCAGAATATAAGACAAAATTGAAAGACTTTCTTGCTAAAGTATAAAAAGAACAAAGTCAAAAATGTTTGACTTAATGACTTTGTTGAGTTTTCCAAAATAATTTGTTCTGATTTAAAATAATATGTAATGAAATGAATAAGTAAAAATCATCTGACTTTATTATTTTATTCATAATTTTTTATTCCATAATCTTTTATAAAGAGAATAATAGTAAAATAAAAATTTTACCTATAGTGCAATTATTGCACTTGCTTTTATTTCAATTACTAGTTAATATTTCAATTATTATTATTATTAATTGATTAAGCTTCATAAACATATTTTTACAAAGTAAACGTGGAATTGTTTAATAAAAACTAGTTTTGCCATCTGTACAATTTTGCTTGAGATATTTCTCGTATTTGCCACAAACGGTTTGAATCTAATTTTACTAATAAGTTGTATAATTATATATAGCTTTTAGTTTAAATATAAATATATACAATTGTTTATCAACAGTAATTATACATAAATAATAAATTTTAACGTATATTTGGATAAAATTATATTTAGACATCTGGCTACGTCTATCGAAAAAACTCCATATTTTACATTAATATGGAGCAGCAATTTAAAGTATGATACAATCAGATTTATAAAAGGCTCACTTAGTTAATAATTAATTAGTACAGTTATTCACTTTCAAATTTAATTTTGGCAACGTGTCAAGAAAATACATTGTGGCATATTAAACTAATTAATTATTCTTGGCTTTAACTACAAAATAACAGTACACTATACTGACATAAATTAGGCAATTAAAATGGTATAATTTTGAAAAGCAAAGCAAAGGCTTTAAAATATCTTCATTTTCATTAACACAATATTTTTTGAATTGAAAATTATAAATTTGAAGCAATCGCGTATAAAATATTTTTCAGCATTAAATATACATAGATTATGGAGTATAAGCTAAACTTCTGATTTCAAAATTTTACATCACGGGTTTAAAATATTTTACTAGTAGAATATTTTTCTATTCAATATTTCTTCTCCAGAAATTGCATTCTATGTGAATTAGACAAATTGAAAGCTTAAAACAAAACTGAACAATAAATTCAGGACGGTTTTTAAAACAGCCATATATTTTATTATTTGGCATCAGATTGTATTGTGTTTTCTGCTCTCGGATGCTATTCTTTGTTTTTAGAGCCGGAAAGCTGAATATAGGAGAAAGAAATCCGGGGACATGAATATCACTACACAGGGTTTTGTAGTAAATGAAAAGTAATAATCATTTGCAAATTTACAAATCAGCGGGGCCGGAATAACAACATCATAAATATAATTTTTTTTGACAAATCATGATCGTTGCTTACTACGAAAATGTGTTTGGGAGTCGTTAGGAAGGATAATGTTTTGTCCCAAAATGAAAAAAAGCATAAAATTACAATAAATATATATTAGCTATTGTTATTTACTTATTATTTTCTCAAAAATTTTACAAACAGTTCAAATTATTTATACAATTAACTATGACGTATTAGATCATTTATAGCTAATTTACCATTACCATTTTATGATGAGTGCATTTAAAGTTTCCTACTCTTTTGAATTATTGATTTGCATATCATTTAATACATTTATTCATAATATTTTATGAAACTTTTGAATCATATAATCAGTTTAGTACTCATACTCAATTTCTACAATGACCTTACATTGATTTGATGCATTCAAAATCTGACAGCATTAATTTCATGTTTTTTTGTGAACAGCATGTATGTTTAGAATTGTACAACTTTGTGAACACAGAACTGATCTCAAATCTATATATCTTCAATATAACTTGCCATCCCTCGGAGTTTTTGTGCGAACTGTGTGTATCGAGTAAACCGCCTTCGATACAAGAGAAAATATTCGGTACATGTATTAATGGACTTCTGCACAGTGATAAACGACGCTGCAGATATCTTCGATTTTCTTTATTTGTCGACAGTCGAAGGCGGAATTAGATTTCGATGGCACTTTTATCGACTCTAAAGAGATCAATTTGTCTAAATTATATATCTGCTTGAACAGCTCATTTTAAGAAGAATCGGAACAAAATATATTATCACAATTTTATTTTCTTAGTTCATGAACTTTCTGCAATGTCTAAATGATGATCAATTCTCGGCACATGATTCCATTACTCGCGGCTGGCTGTCTCGTATTAATTACATAATAAATGCGAATATAAATAGTAAATCTAGGGTTAGTGTTAATGGCTAAACTTCGCATGTGTTTCTATACCGTGTCGTGCAAAAGAAATAATTCCGACGACGGTTTCACTCATAAGTCAACTTGTCCGATGCAAAAGCCAAACGAGCGCATGTGGAATGCACTAAAGCGAGACCGGCGGCACATGCTCCGAAAAGTTGATGAGCGAACGGCGTCTATTTTCACGCAAATAAATACACAAATAGACAAAGACGTTTTCCTCATAGTCGAATGTACCAACTCTTGTGATGGCCGGTAGACGACTATTAACTTTGGATTCATATTATTGCATCCGGCGGTCGCAAATTCTTAAGAAAATTCATTAATATATCAAGGACTTGCACTTGTTCATTTTAGACAGACATAAAGTATATATATATATATATATATATATATATATATATGTATATATATATTTATATATACATTGAATTTTGCTCGATTATCCAATTTTCAAAATTACTTTACCTCCCAGATCCAACATAAGCAGTGTTCGAATATTCCTTATCTCGCGCTGCGTTTCTGTCCCGACCACGTACGTTGTAAAAAGTTTTTAAAATATCTCTTGCCTAAATCAAAACGATAGGAGAATACACGAAACTCGTTGTCTGATGCATACGCCGGGAAATACATTTATATTCAGAATTGAACAAGCACTCGAATTACAATACAAGAGCTGCCTGACATTGCTTCCGAACCGATTCAATTTCTCTCGAAAGCCACTGTTGTGCGGGTGCGGCTGCAAAAATAAATTCATCGATATCGTCATTGCGTTTTCTATATGGAATGCGGGATGCATTGCATATCATTCTACGTGTCTACGAAAATCGACAGTAAGTTATGGAGATAGATGGAATTGCATACAAAACACTGGAAAACGAATTACTCCATGCTGTAGTGCAGAAGACACATGGCAGCTACAAACGTATTCTCAAAATAATTTGATTCATTGGACAAAACAGAATATATTTTCAAGCCAAGACGTCCTTATCCATAATGTGAAACAACTCTCAAATTGGTTTGACATCTACCTTGTCCACATATTGTGCATAGTTGTGCACATTTTCCAAATTCTTATAATTGCCAGATACCTTGGAGATGAATCCTTCGATCCGTTTTTCAACATCAAGGATTGTATCGGTTTTATCTCTTGATTTGCTTTATTTTTGCTTGACTTATTTACAATTCAGACATGAGCTTCTCATGTTAGATCCTAGGTGCGCAAGCAACGTGGAATGCTTATTTATATTCCGGTGGAAATTCAACACAAATCCGTTCATTCTTATGCCATCCGACGTACTTTAGTAAAATCGGGGTCGTTTGAATATTCAGAAAACCAAAGATTTTAGGTGCGCATCTTTATGAGATCTGCGGAAATGAATTAGGCGTAATTATCCAGGTATAGGTCATGGTCAAATCAAATCTGATATATCATAAATGAAAGTATTGCAAACTTAAAATACAACAAAAAAAGAAAAAAAATCTCTGGGTATGTTTTACAATTTGTATTTTAAGCTATTTTATTCTATTGAGTAGTAGTACAGAAAATAAATATGTTAATAGTCAAAGTGGGTTTAAAATTAAGATACAGTTAATCAAGGTAATGAATGAGGCATATTTGGAAAATCTTATGATCAAGTTTATTCAAAATTGATCTGATATGTCAATCATAATTTCAATATTTATTTATTAAATCTGTTGTTTAATTCATAAGATTTTTATAAAATCACCTAGCTCTATTTTTTAAAACTATTTATATATTTTCACAATTCATTCTATTGTGCACATCTCCGGCTGCGATTTATATAAAGAAAACTGCATCTCGTTGCATTAGTATTCAGGATGTATTCGTAAGCCGCACTCCAGACAACAAGAAAAACTAAATTAATTGTATTCCACTTGGTACGGGTATTTCATATATACAGAATAAGCAGGATTCTTCTTGTTTATTGCTAGTGTAACTAAATTTTTATAAGAAATGAAAATTTGTAATAATTTAATAACTAATCAGCAGGATGAGTAAACAGAAAGGTTTGGATTGTGGGATGTTGTAAGATAAATAAGGTAACTAACTAAAAGACAAGGAAATTTACCTATCGATTATCTATCTAATATTATCTGAAAAATATAAAATCACGAGTTTAGGGTTCAATTCCGCCTTTGGGACAACCTGATATCAAGCTCTAGTGATATCAATTTTCACTAGAAAATACTGATGAAAATATGTTCTGAAGTGATAGTAGTCGCGTCATTGAAATATAACACTTAGAAAAAAATTTCAAACAGATCCCGAGTGAAGTTCTCTATATACGCTATATTTAAGTAAATTTTTATAAAATTATAATATTGTATAGTAATTCTATATATAAAAATACTTCGGCAGATGTAATGTGCCAATATTTTTCTACATTTCTCTCACCGGTAATATAATGCATGAAAATGTTGAACTTCTGTTCAGAATGTTATCATTCCGCTTCAATTTTTTGTCATCGTGAAGATTTTTCACTCAGCTTTCTGTCATATCGGGTCACACGTAATTTATTGAATTATTCATAACATCGCGATTACAATTTATTCTTAAAACGCGCGGCAGACGTTTTTCGTTTTTCCCCTCTAACCGGTAACCAATGTGTCAGGGCGCGTTTGTGCAATATTGTCTCCGATAGGAAAATGTACTTGTGGTGGAAAGAAATAAAAGAAATTATAAAAAAGTAATATAAATGCTAAATTTATATGCAATTTAAGGATAAAATAATTATAATAATGGACTAATTTTTGGTAGTATTGGTATGGGGGCGGCCATTAATCACGTGAGGCTTTTAGGGATGGTGGAGGTTTGACAAAAAATTACGAAAAATTACGTGGGGGAGGAAGGGGTCTATTTAGTAACGGGTATATATTTTTTATCTAGATTTTCAAAAAAACAAAAAATTACGCTTTTTAATAAATTTAATAGATTTTTTCATAGATTTGTGATGTTTGGTGGGGAAGGGGTTGGGGTTGATTCTAAATATCACGACGTATCACCAAGGGGGAGGAGTGAATTCAAAAATACATAAAAAAATCGTTCACGTGATTAATGGACGCCACCTATTCACTTCTAAATCCCTTCATTTTTATCAGAATACTTTTCAGTACCTACCACTGTAAATTTATTTCCTTATAAAACGTATTATCACGTTCTCCTAAGCCGTTCGTCGCGTAGTCCCTGTTAATTACCGTTACTATTTCCGTTTTTGCATATGAACTTTATATTTCTTGTTATCTTCCGCGAATTGCGCACTCCGAGTACCTACATTTCTTAAGAGCTCTCGCCTTAAGAATATATTGTCTAACGTCGCACTGGAAAGTATTTGTAGCTTGCTATTAAATCACTGCCTGATGGGCACAAAGAAACGTTTAGTACGGAAGAATAAATAAATTTTATGTACAATTAACTGGAATAAAAATACAACCTGGTTTTTAACAGCGGAAGATCGTAGATCTAGTAGGAACACTTTGATATCGCACTTTGGGTGAAACACAGATAAAAATTACATGATTAATACAAAACGCGATTTGGCCAAATTATATATTATTTTATACAGTATGGATGATTTATTTTTCATATATTTTTGATCCAGTTCATATTATGTTTCCATGAGTCGTTCTATTCTACCAAATTCTCTGTTCCATCGGTTTATGTGAGATATTAAATTTTACTAACTAGATTACGATATTTACCGTATTGATTTATGGAGCAGCAAAATTTACCGTCGGATTTAACATTATTTGCCTGTCATAGCGAGGGAATGAACACAATATAAATTAGCGCTTGTATTGTTTGTTTATATCAGAGCACGCGACAATTATTTCGGTATACAAAAGCGCATCCAATGATATAAATTCAGATTTAGTACGATAGAAATTCGGCAATGTGTGCAGAAGAACTAACCGAATCATCAGGACGATGAGATTATTAAGTTTACAATACCTATACAAATCTAATCTTCTCGTTGCATCTATTTGCAATCAGCACTGCATTGTTTAATGTGCATTAGAAATTTGTAAATAGAACGATGCACAAAAATAAATTATATTCGGGACATATGAATGTTTATCATCGTACATTGTTCTTCCCGCTAATTAATAAATACAAATTTATGGTAATTGTTCGCAAATTTTGCATTTTATTTTAAAAATAGCAGTAGCAGTTTTAAAATAGTAAATTGTTAAAATACATTATTATCACGATTTGTCAAACTAATGTATGAACTACTACAAATAATTTGTTTACTCATACTTTCGATAATATATATGTTCACATAAAGTTTTCTTTGCCTTTTCTATTATATCAATTTTATTTCGTAGAAGTCGTTAATAACGTAAGGGCAGAAATTCGTGATGTCATCGCGACTTCGGGGATTAAGTCAATTGTTGGCGTTGTCTTATGTGTTGAGCCTTTTATAAGAAATATTGAATGTTATAAATATACAATATGAAATAGAAGTCGTTATTTTATTGTTTGCACAACACACTATAATCGAATAGGAAAAATGTTGCAGAAAAGAAATAGGACGAAGGAATATTATTCGTGTTTTGATTTAGTTTTCATTTCGGTTATAAAATTGTACGATTATAATTTGAAGAAAATATTATTAAATCTATATTCCAATTCAAAAAAACTATTAGTGAAACCTGTTTATAAATTGTGTTTCTTTTATTATATAAACCCAACCACAGAAAACATCCAGAAAAAACACTAAAGTAAGAAAGTATATAAAAATATCGATCCTTAACTCGGAAACATTAATATTCTGTAATCGTAGACTTGTTAAAGTGAAACGTATTTAATGCTTGGGGTGAAATATTTGTCGATTCAATTTGCAATAATCATTAGAGCACGAGACAGGCAATTTGGAAGAGAATTTGTCGATTTTTAAAACTCTCCGATGGGGATGGCCTAATTGGATGGTTAATTAAGACTGGTGATTTTATCTGAAGCGAATTCGAAATTACTTTGATACTAAATGATAGATGATTTGCAGTGGGGACATTTGTCTATTTTAGTTGAAATTAAATTTTATTTTACATCAAGTGATTATATATTTGTAATTGCTTTTTTTTAACATTTCAATGGAGTAGTTGATGCCAGAAAATCTGCGTTGGTTATTGCACAATTTGTTGGCTGTAAAATTTCAATCTGATGCACTATCAGTAGTATAGTATTATAACCGATTAATCAAATACCCGCTCCGTCTAATTTTTTAATTTCAAATAGATTTTCCATAGAATTGCGCGGTCTGAATGAAAACCTGTCCATTTCAGAAATGATATAATTAAGACCATTAGTCCATGTCATTCCAATTACAGAACGCAGTCCATCAGTTACAAATGCTGCGCATACTGGCAGATGCGAACAAAACGAACCGTTTGTTTTTATGAATTAGGAAAGGATTACTCGACATATGAGAAAAAAGAATGATATACGAACAACTTTTCACATATGTTACGTCCAGAGAAATAAATGAACGAGCCAAATATTCTACGCCAAAGTTACGGATGTGATGATTTTGATTTAGTTCTGTATAAAACGTTCTTCGTATGGTTTTGATTATTAATTATATGGTGACCTGCAACTTTTTATTGCCCTATTGAATGTACTTCATTTTAGTTTTTCATATATATTATTTGTAATTTTGTTTCTTAGTCTAATCCGTTTTTTTACGTTGGAGTGCCCAATGGCTGTTTTCACTATGAAGTCATATTTAGATCTATATTTTCATATGCAACTTGATATCACTACTGCTTGATACCAGGTATCACAACTTGATGTTAGGGATAGGGTTATAAACTTGCAAGTTTATAAATATACCTCAGCCAAACAATCAATTTGTCCTTTTACCAATTTGCCCTTTTAACAATTTGTCTTTTTATCAATTTGTCCTTTTACCAGAAGTACCACTCCAGAGCAGAGTCGTATAAGTGCTACTGCACTTTCTTTTCTCTTCATGATACATCTCCCTATAAAGTAAAATATATTCATTTTCGTAAGCATCAAGCCGATGCCAATGAATATCATGAATAACTTTGACAGCCGACAAACCCCAGGATTGAGAGAGAGCGTTCCGCGTGTACGATGGGGCGGCTGTAGGTTAAACCCCCTTAAAAACCCCGCTGAAGCGTTCTATAGACTATAATTATTCAATTTGTCCCCGTGAAAAGGAAATCAATCAATCGGCGATGGCAAAGAGCGTGAAAGGGATGCAGGCAGCAGATTCAAGGAAGGAACAAGGAACAAATCTATTGTTGAGTTGAGACATGCCATCGGGCAAAGTATAGCTGATTGAATGTTGTTGTACCTGGTTGGAAATAGATACAGACGATGATATGTTGAATTGTTTGATGACTAATTGATATTTTATGTAATTCTTATTATAAACATTTATTCGATTCAATTTAAATTAATATTCACATTAGGATGGTGCTCAATATGGAGATTTTCGAATTTATTTGCTCTCAGGGGCTCAAATGCTTCCAGTTTGATAAAATAAAATTTTTCGAAAGTTTTAGATCTTTTAGAATTTTCTTTATTCTTAAAGACTAAACTTTTTTAAAACTTCATTTTCAAAAATCTTTAGTCTTTATGGAATTTTTTCAATTATATATGTTTAGTTCAATTTTATGATGAAGGTTTGTTTTTCTTCAATATATTTGGATTAGTTTTCAAATCAGTGAAATTTGGATTTCATTGTTTTTTTCTTTGGTCTTCTGATCGGGATGTTCTGCACAATAAGTTGATTATAGTCTTTGAGTACTGCTATTGCTGACCTTTTTTATCGTAGATTTTAAATTTTATGTCATCTTTGAACATCAATGATATGCATTAATATTGAACCGAGTAAGCTTACTACTCCACTATATCCATTGTGCATTCTGTCATTAAATTTATCTCACTATTTCCTATAAAACTAAATCCGACAAGAACACATTCCGATTCTTCTAATAGAATTTATAGTACATGCAGACAACGAGTCCACTGTACAATCGATCGTATTTCGATGGGCGGTTGAGCTTCATTTTATTTTATTTTATTCTATTTTATTTTTTTGTTCCCGTTCAGGCAGCGAATTCGCCCCGTTCCTCTTTTTTTCGTCCTGAATATCTCTTTTCAGGCGGATTCCGTGTCTCTCGCGAGTCGGGTTCAATCGGAATGGGTGTAAGTTGTCGCATCTGGTACGCCAGACTTAATATATTGAATGAATAAAGGGTGTCAAGCGATCGAAAAGATCGTCAACTGCTTGTTATGAAGGAGAGGATCCGGAATCTTTTCATACGAAACGAACAGATTGAAAAGTGTTACGTTAATTTATTATATGGGGAATTGATGGATCGAGAGATTGGGTTGGGAGTTTCAAATCCACTTTAATTAACTACTACGTTTTATATTTCGAGTTTGATTCTACTTTTTCATAAAATTATTTGTAGAGGTTTGATTGGTTGATGTTAGTTGACACCTATTATATACATTACTGATTTCTTCTCATTTCTGACCTAAAAATTTTCCATTGTTGAGCAATAATAAATCGATGTTGGTAATCAAGACAGTATTTTGCAGCATTTCTATTAATTTGCTTCATGAACTATATATATATAAATATATACGAACATATTTATAATTCAATATTTTCAGTCAGATATATAAACATCAAGTAAAGTGTAACACATTATATATTCGTAAATGAAATTGGGGTGTTTATGATTCTACATTTATTTTTCACTTAATTATTCATGAACTTATTTTTCATTTTTTACAAGCATGACATGTTTCACTAATCTGTGTTGTTTTACATAAAAAAAATTATTAATAATTTAGTATTTTTCATCCATTACATCCCAGAAGAAAATAGTTAATACCTACAGAATTTTCATAAAATATTATAAATAAATAATAGCATAAAATAATTAATTAAAATGATTAATAATTTTAGGATTAATCAATTTTATTTAAGAATGCACTTAGAATTAATGACTTTGGGTAAATCTTAATAAATAAATGATAACGTTAATTGTACAAGTGACGTACGTGCAAATTGATATTATGAAATCCCAATGAATACGTAGAACATAAAATAGTACATGATATGAAAAATAAATAAAAAAATTACAATGTATGTATGTGGCCCTAGCAAAGCCAATAATAGCAAAAATAATCGTTTCAGTTTTGATAAACTAACCCACATAGCATCGCATTATTAAAATCCCTAATCCCATGGTTCGCAGCAAAAGCAGCTATTATATTTTCATTCATAATGCAATTTTCGTTCATTTATTTTATATTCTGAGCCGCGGAGTTATCTATAGAGGGAATTAGTGCGATCAATATTTTAGGCACTCTTGGCCGTTACAAGCGTATACTCGCATTAAGTCAGTATTAAGCACGTGCTATTCTGTGTATCCTCTTATAGTCAGGAGGTGCAAAATCCTCTTGTTTATTAGCAACGATGCCCAAACCCTCGGTGGACCCTCAATTTAGGGCTGGTATCGCCGTTCGGCAAGGATTAAGACCTTTTACATGAAACCGAATCGAGAGAAAGATTGGTAAAGGATTATGAAAATCAGTAATTGGAGCAAATATAATGGACATATTTTTAATTTTAATGATAATTGATACTTTGTACAATTTACATTACGATGTATAATTTTATTGCTCCGTATCTCCGAAACGGCTGGACTTGCTTCTGCCAAAAACTAAACAGGGTATCGCGTCTTCAATAGGAATTCAATGATTGTTGAATCTTCCTAATAAGAGTAAAAATTTTACACCTATTTTAAAGCCTTCTTTATAGTGATAGAGCAGAAAAATATAACTCTGAAAGTGACAAATACAAATAATAAATTTTGAATATGTGATGTAACAGAAATGTAAGCTGGTGATTATGGACCTGGGATTGAAATTCTTTACTTGTTTCGAGTATGATCTATCGATCCTCAATCTACAACCCTTTGTTTATCAGCCTAAATAAATCTCATCCGTGACAAATGGACTTACAAACAGTGGACACACGAATTCCATTTGACCACTGTCTGTTTCTCCAACTGCAGCCATTATCCCTAAGCGACGACATCCATCAGTTGCATTCGACTCCTTGCACTACTTGCTCCACTCATGCACGCACGGCCTGGTCGTCTGTCTGGTGTGCACAGTTTGTGTCTGCGTATGTCTGTGCAAATGTTTGCACGTATTATGGAGGATCCCGTTGTATAAATATTTGACTACACGGGCGGAACACAGCCTCTGGCCCTCTTCTATCGCATCTGCCGGGTGACGGACGGGAAAGAGCGGCCGCCTGGTGCCCGAGATAGCGCATCTGTTGCCGCATGTTATGGTCAGATCCTTACCAGATAGGATGGTCGGATATCTGCGATCGCATGGCTTGTCCTGGACTGTTAGATCAAAGTTATAACAGGGTTATTGTATTCTTGCAATACTTGGGAATTGTTTTAATTTTATGACACAATCTTAGTTAGTTCAGTTAAAACTAGTTTTATTAAGATTTATCCGCTTCGTGTGATTACTATATTTGGAATTTTGCGATTCAAAGTTTTTGCTGATAACAATAATTGATCATCTCATATATTATCACATAATACTTGATGGTCACTCATACACGCATTTTTTTAACACTAAGCCTTGAGATTTAATCATACAAAATTAAAAAAAAATATAATACAAAACTTGAGATTTTATTCATAACAAAATATCTTGATAAAATATTTTAGGAATATAAAATATATACATATATAACAACAAAATATTAACACATTATATTTAGTTTCTAATACAATGAATTTTTATATGTACTTTTATAGTTAAAATTATAAAATACTATGCCCAAAAAACTGTTGGCAAATATGCATACAACAAGGAATAACTTAAAAAATATACCATTATCCTTGTAGCACAAATATATTAGACAGTATTGAAAACAACGCATATTTTATTTTTATCTATATCACAATCACATGTTTCTCACTTATTTTTTGCGAATTATTTAAAACTTTGTATTTTGTTTTTTTTTTTATTAAAAAACATCCAACTAAGAAGGTGAAGTGTTTTTTGCAAATTAACCTCGTCCTTCATCTGCATTATTGTTGATTTCTCGAGTTTAACATTTGATTAACAGGATTTAATCATTTTTGATCCAACAGGAATTTCATATTTATTTTGTTTCTATAAAAAAAATCATATTCAAGGGCTTTGATGAACATAATGAATTTCGATATTTGTAATTTAACGTGAGTTTTTTAACTAAAATCTCCTTTTTGGTCAAATTGGTAAAATCCATTCGTAAGACTTCTTCGGACACCTCATTGAATCTTTTGATATCTTATATCTAAGTTGTGAAATAAACCACAATGCAAATGAACAAAAGAAAGGCTCCATAGTATGGGAAATTATACGAATGCTTCTTCTTGAACTGAGGAAAATAACTTGAATCGGACAGCAAAGTTGGTCTATAAATGCTGCTGGCGCTATTTGCGGCAATATTCGTTCCTGCCGCCGGTGTTCGATCTGAGGCCGTTGCAGCCGTGTCGTTTATCGTAACACTTGTTGATTCGTTCATTCTGTTCAGTCTTTGGATTTGTTCGAGCTGAACCTAAAATATAGTGAAAAATGAAAATGTTGTTATTGATTAAAATTTGTAGATATATGATATCTCAATAAACAAGACTGAGCTGCAATAATTTTGACGAGAGCCTTGTCTAATTGAAAGAGTCTTCTGACTTGAAAGAACTTATAGCGCGAGAAAAAATCTTTGTTGAACGGAATATTTCTTCAGAATGTTACTATGACCGCATACAATTTTTCTTTGTTGGTCAAATGCAATTTACTGCGTACGCAAACCACACAGAAAATGATTAAAATGCCATTAACATTTGTCCAATGATCCGACATATCTACAAGGTGCATAGATTATATAGTCATTTCAGACGCAATACATATAATAAAAAATGTTCATTTCAAACCAGAGAGTAAAATACATTTTAATCCACTTTTTCAAAAACTTAAGTCTCGTTCTTTCATACAAAAGTTTATCACTATTTCAACAGGTATAAATAAATGCATTATTATATATAATAATATATCAATTGCTATATTACCTGCAGCAATATGCGAGCTGCAGATTCATTGAGAGGAATTCTCGTGGAGGAATCGTTCCGAAGCAATTGTATGACGGCACTCGGAATCAGGAACTGATTCAGAGGCTGGTTTTGTGGATCGTTCGAGGCTGCTGGATCTCCTTCAGATGAAGTCCTCGATGGAGAACTAGAAAAAAAATGTACTTATTTATATATAAGCTCATAATTACAGGCATATATGCATATATGTATGTATTTTATATGTGTCTATATATTTGAAAAAAAGTTTTAAGTAGTAAAATACTTGCATGCTAAAATAAAATAGTTAATAATTTGGGCGCCAAGTTTTAAGTAGTAAAATACTTGCATGCTAAAATAAAATAGTTAATAATTTGGGCGCCAAAATCCTAATAAATCTAGGTGGAAATAATAAGTAAGAATAATCAAACACGTTTTTCTTTTTGTCAATACGTTATATATTACCCATTAATAAAGTATAATTATTCTTCTAAAATAAAATGGTATCTAATATATAAAACATTTCAGAGAAGTAATATAGAGAGATTTAACATTATCTTTGATTAAAAAAGAAGTTAAAAATAGAAATCATTACGCATAAAATAATCAATCTGGTAGTAAAATATATTTATCATATGTTTTAACTATTTTTATTGTGCATAAAAATAAAACAAATATATATTGTAAATATATATTTAATTAAATAGAATTTTAGCTACATATAAAATCCAGAAAATTCTAAATCTCAGGTTATCACAGTTAATGGAAAATTTTTAATGCACATATGATAATCTTTCTTGTATATGATAAAAAGTAATTTTAAACATTCCAACAATGAGCTTGGATTAATTTCAGTTTATCTAATGTAATGATCAAATTAATGAAATTTGGATAATAAATTTAAATCACTGAACAAGCAACAAGAACAAATATATATATATATATATATATATATATTAAGAATGTGTAAAATTAGAAATTAGCATAAATAATATTTTTCCAAAAACCAATAAATGATTTTATAATAGACCTACCTCAAGCTAGAACAAGGTACAACATCACAAGTTTCATAATTCTTTCCATTTTCATCAAACTTATGACGAATATTATCAATATCTGCTTTGCATAATGGACATGTGCTTTCGATCTAAAAATAAAGACAGATGTGTTTGATAAAATGTGGTGTAATAAGATACCAAAAATATAATATTGAAACAAACAAGTTGTATCGATGTATAAAATCAATTATCACTGTCAAAGTGATTTGATGAAATTATGGTTTTGGATAATTTTTTTTTATAAATTTATGAAAAGGAATAAAATTTACTGACCTTACTCCATTCTGAGATGCATTTGAAACAGTATTCATGTAAACAAGGATACAGCACACTTCTATCTTCAAATTCAGACAAACATATTGTGCATTGGATTTTTGCGGATCCTGTTGATATTATACTCAAGCGATATTCACTTTCTACAAAATACAGGAAAAACAATTATATTGGATAGATTTTGCACAGACTATTGAATTTGTTTGTTTTTTACTTAATGTAAAAGATTGCATTTAATAGTCAATTGCTCTTTGGGGCAAATCTTGCCATTTTTTTAGTCTTTAGTTTCATTTTTATTTGGTTCAAATTAGCTGTTTAGTTAAAGATACATAAAGTCCTATCTAATAAAACGATTAAATATACAAATTGGCACAATTATAAATAAACTCATTAGTCACAATTGAAAATGTGGAATTCCTGCTTTCAAGTACGTTATTTATCCAATTTCTCAATCTTCATAAATATTAAATAATTGAAAAACAACTTGAAGCTTATCTCAAACGCATCTTATGAAATAAATAGATGTGCTATTATTATTTAATTAATATTGTTTATGTATTTATATATTTATAGTATTATTATTAACAACTTTTCGAAAAAAAATTAATTGATATTTTGCCAGAAATTCCAATTTGCTAATTTAATATGTTGCAAGTCGGCACTCCAATTTTAAAATTTCAAAAACTGTCCGAAAGATTTTATTTAAGAATCACGTATGAACATTAGTTTTTGGTAAAGATTGTCCATTAACGCAAAATGCCACTCACATCTATTTAGATTACAATGTGGTATAAATATGCTAGTTATGTCATTTACTGATTAAAAGTATGTTTTCACACTTCATCTTACTTGACGGTTCTTGATTTTCTCTAGTCCTTACATCAGCCATAATTTTCAATCAATGCACTATCTACACTTTGTGATAAATATTACAAACACAAAATATCATAAATGAATAATTCATTTATTCCAATATCTTCCTTTTACAACTTTTGAAAGGAAATGATAATAATTCAGCTGCCATTTATGAACTACCGACAGTAAATAAGCGATCTTGATCTAATAGGTAATAACACCTCACTCGACGTGTCGCATTTTATCTTGTATCTCATTGTCAACTTTGATAAATTTTGAGGAATGATAAGATTCTGCTGGATGTGAATAATCATTGTACATGCGTATTAAAATTTACAAGAATATCTAAAATACATGCGGAGATAAAAAATATATTATAAAATTTTTGAATCATAATTGTCTCACTTCCCCAAGAAGTTTATATTTTCCCAGCAAATTTGATTTTCTTTTTTTATTATTTTGACATTTCATGCCATTTTAAATCGTTTGACTCCAAATTTGGGTAAATGCTACGATTTGCTGTAAATAGCTTATCTGTGATTTTGAACTTAGAGCACCCTAATACTTACAGTAAAACTTTAATCGTGTGATTAATATATAATATAAGTAATATTGAGAAGACATTTTTAAAAATATTCGTAAATACAGTTCACTACTGAATTTGCGAATAGTTTTAGAAATGTCTTCTCAATATTACTTATATTATATATTAATCATATTGTAATTATTACATATTTACTAATTAGTATTTTAATCATTTACCCATTCATTTATATGTAAGCATATGAGTCAAAAATTTTACTTGGAAGCCATTTGATAATTGAATGTGTTAATTAGGTTTGAGACACAGTCAGCTGAGCCGTTTTCTTTATAATTAAATTAAAAATTTAAACTTTAACGTCAAAGTTTTTGCAAAATCAAAATCTATTCGAAAGTTTTCAGTTAGGATTTGTGCATGGTAAAGATCGGCCGAGTCGTTTTTTGGTAATTAAATTAAAAAAAATCTCTGACAATTTTTATGAAACTTGGAACATTGTGTAAACTTAGGTTTTAAAATATCAATTAATACTTAAGTTTAAAATTAAGTATAATTACGAAGTTCTTCTTTTATAGAATAATGAATATAATGAGGACATATACAGTGTATTTTTACATAGAATACCTACTTTGTGATAGAATATTTTTAAAATAAGAAGTAGTGATAAATACATTCCAATAAAATATATTCAATTTTAATAATTGAGAATCTTGGATTAGTAACATAAATAGATAATACTAAAAAAAATTAATATTTCAATCAAATATAAGAAGTTAAGTTTGTAAGAAGTTTCAATTTTGACAATTGAGAATCTTAATATAGTATAAAAATTAAATATATATTTTTAACTATATTTTGTTATGTTATAAAAACCATAATTAAATAGTTTTGGAATCGACTAATCATAAAATAAGTGAATTTTATTAAAGTTCTTTAAAGATGTATATAATATTAAATTCTTACTATATGTAATTGTTTAAATTGCTGTATAAATCAAATAATTTCTCAAATATAATGTAATGTGTTTAGTGAATAAAGGTTTTGCCCAAATGTAAATTACACATGTATTAATTACTAGTTATAAGTGAGTATAAATTTTATTTATTATAAAGTTTTATAAGTAGATTAATAATCAACATGTTTTCCAAGACCTGCAAAATATTCTGAAGATTAATTTAGATATTTATTAAAAGAGAAGATTAATTTAAATTATATTTATTAAAAAGTTTTGTAAATATATTAACAACCAACATGTTTTCCAAGAGTTGCAACATATTTTGAATATTAATTTACACCATGATAAATTTGGATTACTTCAAGTATTTAGTTTTACTATTTATTCGTCAATAACGTCATGAAGGAACCATGACTTTGGTTACAAATTTATTTTTATTTATTGGAATACAAAATTAAAATTTTCGGCTCATCCGAAATTTGCCGAAGGGTGAAAGAGAGGGAATGCACATAAAAGTAAGAGTACAGGTGCATTAATCCTCTTTCTGCTGCCAGCCCTCTGTGAAGACACAGTAATAGATACATATTTATGTTGTCAACAAATTTCATAGAACATCGTTTTGTGACAGAAAAGATAAACAAAGATTCGAATTTGTACTGTTCACGGACAATTATGGGCAGACCGATAATACAATTATAATACACATATTTATTATAATGTATCTTTCATACAGATTTGGATGCAATAGTTTCAGCAGTGGACTCTGAAGAAAAAACGTGCTTTTAGGAGTATGGTATGTATTTGACGTCTTATATGTTTTGTATCAAGACTTCTGTATAATAATGAAATTTACTGCAAGATTTTAATTCATTATTACTACTGGACTATGTGTAATATTAATAAAGTACACGTAATACAGAATTTTGTACAAAAGCAATGAATTTTGACATCTTGCCTAGGAAATTATTCCAATAGAAACGTGCTGAAGTTTTATCTAAATTTTATTTAGTTCATCATACTGTTCTATCCATTTTTTGTAATTAATAAATATATATATCAATAATAAATAAATTTTATGATTCATAATAATGAAAATTATGTTTATTGTTTTTTCATACTAAAATATAAAATTTATTGATAATAAAAAAAATCATTTATTTTGTTGTAACTACATAAGAAGGGTAGATCCTTTTCTGACTTTTTCTATTTATGCTCTTTTCTGAAAATGCAAATTATTTTGAATGCCATATTTATTGAGTAATTTGAGATATATTTTTTTTATTTTTATTCAAGATTTTTATTAATATTTAATTTTATCTTTTCAGGTGTCTTGTGTAGTGTAGTCCACGTTCCAATAGTGATTCGAAGCAGACTTTAGTGTTTTAGTAGTAGACAATAAACATTTTTTCGTGTTTTAAATTTTAGTTTAAATTGACTATGATCGCGCGAACTTTTAGTGTGAGTGAATGTTTTTGTGAACTTTTCAATCGAGGAAC
The DNA here is from genome assembly GCF_003426905.1 of Ctenocephalides felis. NCBI lineage: Eukaryota > Metazoa > Arthropoda > Insecta > Siphonaptera > Pulicidae > Ctenocephalides > Ctenocephalides felis. Next base: position 7,946,020 of record NW_020537646.1, on the reverse strand, counting down.
TACAGGATTATTGTCCTGCTGCTGAAATTATAAGGTAGGATTTATTAAATATATTTTATATATATATATATATATATATATATATATATATATATGTTAAGGTGGATCAATTTACAGCGGCCAAAAAACGTCGCATAGTCACATATGATTTTTGGATTCTAGTGATCAAAATAAGATACTTTGCTTAAGAAACCATACCTCTAAAATGAATGCTGATGCCCCGTGCATTGACTCAAAGATAAGGGTTGAATTTTGAAAAATTCGGTTTTGACTTATTTATAGTGCACTAATGACTGACCCCCACTAACTTTAAAAGACCGTTTACCCCCTGGACTCCCCCTGAGAGATCTCCAATACAAAAATTGCTAATAGTAGAAAAATTTAAGGCTAATCTTTGGTCAATGCATTTTTGTTTCTTGTGCTAATTATGTTATTGTGATATTGCACATCATCATCATCTTCTTAATTGCATCTTAATTATCAATAAATCATGTCCCATTAAAGCTCAATATAATTAGTGAGTCATAATTGTTTTCACGCAACTAACTTTCGTTAATTTTTCAGCGTTTTTTCTCATTTAATATTCGCGCCCCGCTCGGGCAGGCGCGCAGTTGTATAATTTCCCTGAAGCGGGCGGCCCTCGCCCTCTGCGCCACTGCTCGGCGCGAATACCACCCACTTGTATCAGATATTCTCTCTCGAATGTGGGGCCGGCATTCAGTATCGCTATAGAGCCAGTACGACCAACAACGAAATATTCATATACATGAAATTCGTTGTTGTTGACTATCGTTTACTCGTGAACAATAACGTTAATTTCATTAAATTAACTCGTCTAGCATTAGATATAAAATTTACATAGGCTGAATTAAAATTAGTTGGAGAATAGTGACTGATTAGCGTACGTGTTGTAAAATATTAATCAAAGCGCTTTATATGTTTTTTACTGTAGATTTGTGTTAACCCATCATTGTTGTGATTTTGTATATTGTTGACGTTAACGTGATAATAAACATTACTTTAGTTATTAAAATACTAAGTAATTGAATATGTGACAAATTGTTCGCGAAAGATAACTTTCTATATTGAAACCGCAAAAATTACTTTCCACATATAGTGGCGTATAATATAGAACAGTAATAGTTGCATAAATATCTAATACAATTTTAAAACTTTCATTATCTTGTGGTTGTTAACTCCAACTTGATTCCGTGTCACGAAATTTTTGTTACCGCAACTATTTTTCGTCCGACATTGTGAGTTAGTGCCGTTCCTGAAAAACGATCCAATTTAAATTTGTATCCTGCAGTGTGGAGTAAAGTGAAATCACTTAATAAATCAAGATAAATTGCTAGTGTATTGCGATAATGCATTTACCTCGTGCCGAGAAATAAAAAGTGTGGCATTGGTTTCGTGTTCAGTATTGACAATAAGTAATAACTTAGTATAATTGTACCATAATGCTTATGATAGTTGTAATAGAAATCTATATGATAAAAAAATAATTTGCAATGCCTATATGATATAGTGTTAGAGGGTTTGAATCTGCATCACGTTGTTGTTGTATATCGTGTTACTCAGTACTCAATAATTGAAGCGTTTTATGCAAATTGGGCTGTGTGATTATTCAAAATCACTACTGGTCACACCTATATTGATTACCCGGATTTCGTGTCCTGTAACAATTCATTTGCGGACACGTAAATGTAATTGCGAGCAACGAAATAGGCCACTCGAAATATTAAATATCGTGTTGAACGTTTTATATACAGCTTCCATTAAATTGTAATTGCTTTGGAATTAACTTTTAATCTTTTGTTATTTAATTGAGCAACATTAAAGAAACTAGACAAATTGTGGTAAAATTGTAATTGCGTTTAGAGATAAAGTCCTGCAAGTTAGTTCGCAAAACACGCGCGTTCCGCTGTCAACCGATTACGTGCGCACGGATACGACACGTATTTCGCGAACGCCGACACTCAAGACCGCAAAATAACTTCATCAGTCCAGCCCGGCCCGGGCCCTTCGGGGCTAAGTCTGGTCGGGGTATATCCGTGCGCGGTCTGGGCGCCGAAAGCGACTGCCTGCACGCGCTCGAACGTTAGAGCGGCCCCGTACGCGGTGCGACCACCGCAGGCGGTCCAAATCCAAAGTGCTCAACCGGCCATAGCCCCAATTCAACTACAAACAGTGCAACAAGTGGCCGCCGTCGAACCGAGTTGCCAGTGTTACCACGCTCAACAACAACAACAACAACAGCAGCCGCAACCTCAACCTACCGCAGCGGTCGCCGCCCCCATGCTTTTGGTGCCGTTCTCCGTTCCAGCCGGCATAGCGGCCACCGCGCCGCAACCGCCGGCCGCGGCCGTTCAGCCCTTGCAGACGGTGCAAGTCAACGGGGGGCACACTCATTGCACGCCTAATAACAACGCTACTGCTACTAAGGTAAAATAAATTATAAGTTATGCCAGCTTTACTTCAGCATTGTAATATTAATCACAAAATAGGGAGTCGGGATATGTTGAACTCATATAAAATATTTAATTTTTATGATTTATGTCAAAAATTGCACGAAAATCATAGGCCTTATAAGATTTATGATGAAAATGCAATATTGGCGCTATTTTAATAAATCTAAGAAAACAAAAAATAATTATTTTTTGTTTAGGTTATTAATTTAGGAGTTGACATGAGTAGTTAAAACAATGACTTCAGTACAAGCATCAATGCCATTAAAATTCTTGATCAAAAAACTCTATTTAATTTTATTACATAGATTTATCCGAAAAATGATAGTTATTAATAACGTTAAAAAATTTAATGTCTTTGTCAGAAATAATTTATACGATTATCATAGAGCTTAGAAATAATGTTAAAATATTGTGCACCATCATATAGGTATGCTTGCATTTGTCAGAAACCTCAATATTTTTATATTACTGTAAATACAAACCGATCATGCGTTCCTCCTGAAATTTACTATTCCAATAGCTGAGCTATACCATATACTTAAATTCACATCTTACGAACACAATTGAAGAGATTTCAGTTATGCTCTATTGACTCGTTTCAGATTTGTATTAAATCTTTTTTTATTTGCAAGGTCAATGCCTTCCATTCGTTTTCTTTCTGTTCCAATTCGATTGGTAATCGGTTATTGTCTTTTTTGTCGCATTTTTTATTTGATTTCTATATTCCCAACAAAATAATTAAAATGATACGCTGGTAGCATCTGATTTGAAACAAAAATCTTGTGATGAAAATTGAAACAAATGTTGTTTAATTTATTTTAAATTTCGTAATAGATATTGCTAAGTGTGCCAAGAGATTCAATTTACATTTAAATTATAATTACGACAAAAAATTTAATTTTATCATTGTTCATTACCTAACATAAATTTTGTTTTAATTAATATTTGTTTATATGATGACTAGTATAGGAAGCGAAAAGATTCCTCATTCATCGAACTTTCATTTTTGATAAAGTACCTACTTTTGTTTCTGCACATGCATATGCAATATATATATATATATATATATATATATATATATATATATATATATATATAAACATATGTTATATAATTTGATTCATATATTGTGGATATGCAAATTGCATTCTACGTAGCAATTTCTGCTCAACTATTTTTTGTCATTTCCAAATGCATTACATGTGGTTTACGCTATATAAGTTTTTAAAGTTTTGTTTATTGTTTCTGTATTCTATTTCCTTGTGGTTATTTCCAACGCTATATGTCTGTCTGCGACACTTTTATTTTGTTTTAGAATTGCGTGATGTTTGAATATACATATATATTTATATATAAACAGTAGATTGTAACGCCACTCTTTCATAAATGACAATGAAAGAAACACATAGTTTTCCACTCTATTAGCTATTATTCATAATTTTCTAGAAGAAAAATTACATTGTTTCATTGCAAAAACTTGTATGATAAAGATATCTATATTGCTGGTACTTTCACCTTAATTTCAGATACAACTTTAAAAGTAATCTGATATTTCAAATTTCTCATGAAAAATTACAAATAATTTCCATAGTGCCACGTGATTATGTATATATAAATAATGTAATATTATGATTAATGAAAATCTGAGATGTATAGGATAATAATAAACGAATAATGTTATAAATTGCTTTATTAGTAAATTAGTCTATTGACAAGTGCATTTATACATGCTAACCAGTCACAAATTCATTCTGGGCATTGTATACCTTTCCGTCCAAAATCACGGGAAAGGGTTGAAAGAGTAATATGACATAATTAACATGTCATAAATTATTTAATTAATCTATTGAACAAGACATTTAACACAATTCGAATATCCATTTTTGCTTTTGCAAATCATTCCGTCCAGTATCAGGAGAAAACTCAGCATGTAGCTAACAAACGCCTGACAGTACGATGAAATTGTCGTGACACCTGTCAACCCCATGATCATGCACAAACAACCAAACACCGACATCATAAATGATCCAGAATTGCAGGCTTTGATCCAGGAATAGTTACTATCATTTTTCTTGTTTACCAGAGCTTGATTCATTGACAGCATTCCGATTCTCAAAAAAGTAGCACATCCAAGAGAGATCAGGACGAAAGGTGCATCTTTGTACATACTGAGAGGGATGAAAGAACATAATACGCCCAAGAAAGAATATATTGTTTGTGTGTATCGTAAATGGCGTAAAAACTTGTCTGATTCAAAGTATAACTGAAAATCAAGCATCATCTTTGAATATGATTCTTTTCGTCTAATATTAACTCACTAGTTTTAAATAAGTGTATATTCTATTCCACAAGTCGATATTCATTTGTTTATTCACTTTTACCAACTTCAAAATAACTACCCATAGAACCAGTATTTTTATCTCGGCCCTAATACCATTATTAAATTTTTGTGTTATATATAAAATGAACTAGTGGTGCATGGCATCGTACTTTAAGGCAAATTGCTGGAACTTCCCGTACTGTTACGAAATGTTCGAGGAATCTTAAATGTTTTCAAATAGGTTATTATAAATACTGTAATATCGTCTAATATCTATAAGAATTATATAAACTGAATTGCAAAGTTAAAATTATTTCTTTAAAGTATATAAGCGAGCTTTAGAACTTTAGTCAGAATTAAAATTGAAATCTGAATTATTTTATATACAAAAAAAAATTTCTTGGAAAAAAAATTGGAACGGATTTTTTTTTTCCAAAAGCAACTGTTTTGTCAACACAAGCAGAAAGTTTTTTGGAATCTTTCAACTCATTCAAAACACATATCAGTTTTTCTTAGAAATGCCAAAATTTTCTTAAACCTCTGAAACGTGAAGATATGCAAAAATTTAAATCGAGATTAACTTGTAGAAAATAAAGATGTTAACATAATAAAATAATTAAAATTATAATTATAATATTTTTTTCAACCTATTTTTTTAATTTTTGAGTGGTATCTAGTTCAATCCGATAATTAATTAAAAATACATATATTGAAAGACAAACGTATCTAGTTATTTATAAATTAATCTACAGTTTTTTTCGTATTTGTATTAAATTCCATTTTTTTAACTCAATTTTACGGATAGTGAACGACTGTTTCACAAAGGTTAATAAAAAAAAGTAATTTAAATTTTTTAAATGTAAAGGCCGCTATAATCATTTACAATCAAAATATTCAAAATTAAGAATTTTATACTATTTGCTCGATTTGTCGATGTTTTAAATAAGTAATTTTAGTAGTATACAGATCAGGTGTACTTTGCGGCCGCAAACTAGCAAACTCGATTTTTTAAATTTGTATTTATACTTCAGGATATGTTCCAAACACTGATAAAAGTCATTTTTTCTCCAGATTTTTTTACGTTTTACTGTTGCTTGTGCAGATTACTACTCCATACAAATAATTTTTCGATATAAATTTAAGCCCTATAGTGCGATGCGCACTATATTTATTCATTGCACCGCTAAAGCATAATTGTAATCTAAAATATAAAATATAGAAAAAGAATCAATTTCCCAGCGCTTTATTTTTCATTTCTCTCGAACACATATTCCCCACAATCTAATTTTCTCCAACAATCTGAAAATCCAAAATATGATAACACATGTGCTCCAGGGGCGGCGATACGATGTCTCCTTACCCTGTTATGTGTTATGTGCGTGCAACACAAACGTATCATATTAGTACGGTACAAAAGAAGCAAAAAAAGTAAATAAATTGAGTTAAAAATGTCTCAAACGAAATTCTCTTTGACACTATACAACGGGCGACAATATAACGGAGTATCGCCTCGGGGAAAATTTTTATCCGAGAAAGGAAGACAATTTAAGTAAATATTATGAAATATTGAATGATTTTTTTATTTCATCATATAATTCACAACTGCCCTCAGTAGACATCTTGCAAATATAATTAATCTATAAAGGTCTAATTATTTATTCTGATAAATTGTCTAATCTTAAATTATTTAACCTAATCCTTAATAAATACTTTCACATAAACATTCCATTACTAATATAATCTCATTATCTCCCCGATGCACTATTAGCATCCTCTGATTACTATTAGCAAAGAGCTTACTCCTCTGATAAATGTTTTCGCCTTAAACGGGCGCATTTTTAAGTCGATCTGCATTTAATTGTAATTTAACCATCTTATACATTTCCTTGGCCCGAGGGGGACAAGCTTAGTTTTTTTTGATTTCTCTACTACTTCTTTTCTACGAACATTCAGGCATTAATTTCAAATAAATTGTACCGGCCGAAATAAATTGCACGGGCGTTATCTTGCAAGGGCGGAATTAAGATATGCTAAAGAGCTAACAAAAAATCAATTCGGCTTCTCGGTGTTAAGTAGACGATGTTGTATTTTCTAAACTCACGGCTTCATCTTGTTTTACTATTTGTTAATCGATATAAAGGAATTTCATTTACTTGGAAATTAAATACAAACATCTTGACGACACCTACATAAAAAATTAGATTAGATTTGATACATCTGATCTTTCTTTCACAATATTAACAAATATTTTTTTATATACATTCTACTTCTATTTTTAATCCCAGATTTTATTTGTATTCCAATAGATTGATATTTTCAGTATACCACATAGAATACTTCCAAAATAATAATTTATCACCTTCACTTTGATGGTTTAATCGTTGCTTATTAAATATAACGCCTGAGTAGTGGCCATAAATAAGATTCATAAATTACAACTTGATCGTATATCATGGCAAAGGGGCCTCATTGGAATATATTATTCAGAGGTTCACGATTTTGCATACTCAATTCCATAAAAAATAGATTAATAGGAAAACAGTCTGATATTTGATATAGATATGTAATTACTGTAAGCCCTATTCATTTGTGTTGTCGAATTGTCAATATTTTTTTCAAATAATAAAAATGAGTTGCCATTAGTTTGTTTGGAATTTCAATAGTTTTGAATAATCTACAGGTAAATTATTTTTAACTATTTTCTAAGCACACTTTCTTCTAAAATTTGAAAAGTAGAAACGCTTGAATTCTGCATATGCTGCTCCAAAATCTAACAAATTAGCCCAAAATATCAGTAATACGACACATATTTAAAAAAAATCGCTTTTTAGATCAAATTTTATTTTTATATTTTTTTTTACAATTTTAATCAAAATATAATTTGTGATTCATCCCTCTAACTTGACTTGCAGATTGACTTTCAGCTACAAAATCGATAGGAAATTTTCCATGCCACTTTTGAAATTTAATACAAATATTTTCCTTCGCATTATGTATATATTTCGAAAGGATATTCGCCGCATATATTTACACGACTGCTCATATCCCGTGGATATCAAAATATCAAGTTTTATATGGGGTGTGCATGAACGAACTTAAAATATTTCCATCAGGAGAGTTAGTTTCATATTTTATACATTAAGTATCGAGAGATAAAAATTAGATTGTTTTTCTTTCTTTGCAATGCTCGCTTCTTTTCATATTTAATTAAATTTCTATATTTATTTATTTCTACAACGTACATGTATGTATGTACATACAATATTGTCTATTCACACGAGACCCAGCAGGTGTTCCAAAAAAGTACATATAAAAGATGTAATAAAATATATTATTTTCTCAAGTGTCTCATAAACCATGTTTTATATTTCATCGCTCCTCTCATAAAACTCTTTTAAAAGCCCTATACAGGAATCATCTTTACTTTCATTGGTATGCATTCAAATTTCGATTCTAGAAACTATATTATGTTATAGTTTGGATTTGGATTAAATCCAATTGAAACATGACTAATGTGACTAATGTGTTTTGCCACGTCGTTTGACTATGATGACAAATGCAAATACATTAAATTTTCTCTGTTGTGTTGATTAATCATGTTGAAGTTCATTTGACAAACTAAATCAGTCATATTATAATTGATATTAATATATTAACATGAATGATATAAGTGCAAATCTTTTTGTAAAAAATCTGTTCCCACACACACACAAATACCGTTTCCAAATTTGCTTTCATACGATTCAGAATGGCGTGAAAGGTCGAGAAAACATAAAATTATCGGATGTTTTGATGAAAACAAACTCTTCGGGAAGTTAATAATATTTGAACTGGAGTTCGAAAATTTGATCAAAATTTAGAAGATGAATTAATACTAATGAACATCTGAGAAGCATATAGCAAATAAATTTATTTAACAAACTCCTTAGCTTAGTCTTCACACCTGGAGGTACTTGAAATGTATCAACCTCGAAGCTCTTGAAGTTTCTGCTAGATTTCTTTAAATACCTTGTCTTTGGTTCTAAAATGCAATCTCCAAATGTAGCATCTTCCGCAAGTTGGGAATCAGAGTGCCTTCCTATAGCTTTCTATTTTTCTAGAAGATTTAGTTTTTATCTCTCTAAGAACTTGAATTGTTAAAACAATAGCTTAACATGACCAAAATAAAAGTTTCATACATACTGTACGTATGTAACTCTAATAATTTCCCATAAACTATCTAATTCCTCTCCTACCCATGCCCATTTCGAGCCCACCTCGAATTCACCTCGAACGCGAGGTTTACGAGAGGTTCGATGCCGAAGTACGTGAACGCTCCGAGCACTAACTGATACAAATTGAATTAAGATGAAATAAGCGACGGCGGCAAAATTACTGAAAGCATTTCTTACATGCACCTGGGTTGTTTAGGTTTCAAATTGATCTAATAAAGGATTCGCGTACGAGATTTGAAATCTTTAACAGATTTAATTGGCAGAGAGGAAATCGAATCATTAATAAAATCATAATGGTTAAAAATAACCCAACATATTGTACTTTAAAGCTAATTACTAGATTAAACATATATAAAAATTTATGATTTCATTGTATTATAAACTACAAGCCTCCTTTTCTGAAAATTTAATTTTTCTTTTATTTTAAGGCTGAAGCATATTAGATTGCTACTGTTTGAAGACCTTTGAAGAATTAGAATTTGGACCATATCAAACATTGACATACGAGTGTAAATGTATATTCTCTAACACATATACATAAAAACTATAATTTCTATGAATCATGTAACTATCATAAAGTATTTTCTTTACTTCGTCTTACTCCGGTTCCTTTCCCATGTTTCCATCACCCTGATTTTTTTCCAACTGCATGTTGTACATGTTATATTACTCCATAGGTGTATACTTTGTTTCACAAAACAACTCTATCCATTCCATACGTCTGTTAATAAAAGTGCATTTTGTAAACGGCGAACCCATAAGCGCAACTTCATCAAAACTTGGTATTTACAGTTGGCGTTCGTTTTACGAGTCTATTGCAACTAACTTGGAGTAATTCCTTACAAACTGTCGATGTATACTATGTTGATTCAAATATAGGTTTATGTTTAGTACATGTCCTTCGAAGAACGAAGGTAAAATCGCTCCATCCGATCTCCAGTTCAATTTCTGGATCCCTGATTTATAAATAAGATAATCAACGTGAACGTATCATAGGGAAATTGGAGTCGTTCGATATCGGATGCATGGAATATATATAACGCGGAATAAATCCCCATGTCTGCGTTTTTATTTATATTTTGTGATTGGAAACAGATAAGTAGCTTACTGTAAATACATTTTGAATTCAAAAAGAAATATTGTGATCGCCGTACACGCTGTTAGAGATATGTTTGTGAGCGAATCCTGTAAAGTTTATTTAAAATATGATTGATCGAATAACATATTTTCTGCAATGGACAAAAATACGTCTCATGGTATTGATACATATGCAACTATTTGATATAGCTATATGAATATACAATTTTTCTTTATCCACTTTAAAGAAACAACCATGCTGAATTAAAACGATTTTATATTTGAGCTATAAAAGTTTTATAAGCAACAAAAAATATCATACTTTCATTGACATAAACACATTAACACACACCAAAGCATTATTGTGTGCTTCCAAGAAAACGTTGAATGTATAGGGGAAACTGGGTGTAATCTTCGAATTTAATATTGGATATTGAGAGAAACACTTTTTATATCATATATCATATTATTACGCTTTTTAAATAGCTTGTCAGTTTTTTTTTACAATGTTTCTTGTTAACCAAATACATTAATTAAAACCAACTATTTACTTTACAATATGTAATGAATTTATATAAGAAATTGGTTTATGAAATTGCTAATGTAAGAATACATTTTGTATGACACAAATAATTTGAATTTTACATTGTGTCTTAAGTCTATTAAGTGAAGGATAATGTACTATATCTTAAGTGATGGCTAATGTCTACAAAGTCAATAATAATAAAAAAAGTCTATTAAAATTTTAGTAAATGTATTGACTAATAATAAATATTTATATAAATGCATTGAATAAATAGGATCGATTACAGTAATCGTACCCTATTTTTGCACCTTTTCAAACTAAAGCCAACTGTTACGCCCAATATAAAACATTCTGATTAATTTATTTATAGACTTCAATTTTGCTAAGAAAATCTAGCTAAATTAGTCACCAAAAGCTATCAATTCTAACTAGTGACATATTGAGTAATATAATTTACTAAAAATATAGACCAAAAATGACTTCATTTGATAAAGCTCATCCGGACAACTAAAATATCCTTTTTCGAGTGCCAGTTTAATTCCCGATCAAGCACCTATTATTATGACAAATAATTTAAATATTTAGTTATTGAAATATTTACAAATTATGCTGTATTGTACTAGTTTCCTCTAATTTACACACCAGTAAAAGTCTGGAAAACTATTTTTATCGATACGCATTCAGCGGCGATATGAAAACCTCTTAACCGGGAGAGTTCTTTCAGCGCCGGGGAACATTTCTCCTGCTCTAACTGCGCTCGTGAAGATTTTTATTTATTAAAAAGTTATCCCGTAGGCGGAAGGCTGTTCACGATATTGCGATATGGCGATATGGTGGTATATCTCATTTATTATATATGGCCTTATGGTTTCTTTCTTTGCCATTGTTGGCATCGGACACGATATCATGCAGTAGTGTTTTGGAGACAGAGCTTTTAGCAAGGATCCACCTTCCCCGACTCTACGTCTGGCGGAGATTTAAGTGCAAATAGTAGGTGGGGCGCCTTTTGCAAATTCTACGATTCTGTAGTAATGGAAATTTTATAGTAATGGAAATGTATTAAAATTATTTTATTCTTGAATTTTCTTTTTATCTGACTAATTGTTCAAATTTTTAAACCATTAAATGCATCTTATTGTATTTTTTATTCAATTTTGAAAAGCCATCAGAATTTAAGAGTACTTCAAGTTATTGTAATGATACTTGTTAAAGTGGCAGCAACATTTTAGCTTTCATTGAAAATTGCGTTTGTAATTGTTTTTCTGTTAAAATGAAATACTAAGATTCATTACAAATTTGGATAACATCTTTTTACTTGCTGGTTCTAGCATTGCACCACACGTTTTGTATATGTTTTTTTTTGTATAATATTTATCGATTTCATAAAAAATCAGGAGCTTTCGACGTTGTGTTCTGTATCTGGCAGATAAAATTTATATCACTCCACAGATCATCACGCATGGTTTCACGCACGAAATTCAAACTGCTGCGAATATCTCTGTTCATTTCTTCATCCTTCCATACTACAGCCATTGCTTCATTGCTCCATTGCTCACATTTCACGGTTCAAAATTTAATATTCTCGACGAGTATAAACGCTATATTACTGGGTCAACGACCTTCATACTTTTCGTTAATAAAATTTATCGTGATTTATGTAAATGTAATAGTCCACACTGAAATAATTTAATCAGGTATATATTCATGGCTTTCTAGTCAACAATTAACTTAGGGGATGATGTCCACCAAGATTGATATACCCACGTATGTATGTTACTTTCTTCTGGTATCTTTTTTTATAGTCTGTGCACATACGTTGCGCATTTTCTAATGTACAAAGCACATGCTCCAGGGTTGTATGCTCTTATTTCACAGATACGAAATTCCCGCTTATCTCACGATTCAATTATTGTCTTCGAAAACAAGCTCTCGACGGTGGTGGTTGCCTTAGGCGTTCCATATTAAGTAGAAAGACACGTCACAACAACCGAGAACATAGCGTCTGACATTAAAAGAGAATTAAATGAATACAATCCCCACGAGTACGAGCTTTCTCCTCTTCTAAGTAGCAAGTTAAAATAAATATAGAAAAATTAAACACATACGAAGCTGGGAAAAGAAATTCTGTAATGCCGGAATCATATGGGTAATAAGATTTCGGGCAGAAAAACGAGCATGTGATTATTTTCTATGCCTTATTGCTGATGTTGGCAGGATGGTGACCGTTGTAACTTCAACAATTACTACTTACGAATATGGATACGCAGAAATAGCCAAGGACATGGTCATTTTCTTTTCAAGGTGCAGAACCCAATGCAGTAATTTTATATAAACAGGTAGGATTTTTTCCGCGGCTCTTGCTTATCAGTTAGTCAATTGACTAAATTTTCCACATTTATCTTCTGTTACCATAATTACCTTTCTCAAACATTTTTATCATTTTCAAACTTTTATTGATTTTAAATTTAAATATCGTGCAATTTAAAATATGATAACATAACATGCCATTTGGGAATTCGAATTCCTATTTCTCGGTGACGAATGTTCAAATTGAATATCAATGAATATATTCAAATCTACTAGAGGAGAAAATTTAAATTGTGCGAGCACATTGCTCTAGGCAAACAGCGAATACAATCATATTCCGTTGTCTTAAAGTTAAAAATAAATGTATTGAAAAAAATATAAAATTGAGTTCAGGAAGTACAATGATAGAAATAATTAGTCTGCTTTAAATATCATAATTTCAAAAATCTGAATATTGTATTTATTGACTTTGATCTGAATTCCTCTAATGTTGCAAAAACTTTACATTAGAGCTTTATTTTCAAAAGTGATACAAGATTAAAAACCGCAATCCCACGTCTTTAAATTCAATTTTATAATTCTATTCTACATCTCTAGATTATTCGGTTTCAATTAAATATTCGACAATTCAACATATTTAGAAATCTCATTTGACAAATTATTACTAAACACGTATCGTTTAATTTATTTCCCCCAAGCTGAAAGTTTTTGTTTTATTTTGAAATTTTCTACGTTTTCTCATTCTAAGTAACGCTACTTCGAAAAAGTTGAGTCTTCAAAAACATAAAACTCTCAAGCAATTCTTATTATGAGAGTTTGTAATAGTTTATAATTTTATACAAAGACTTCTATGAGATGTAAAGTATCTTGGCATTTATGAAAAGTTATGGTAGAAAAAATAGCAGATATTCGAGGAAGAATGGACAGTTTCAATGGCATTGCATGATGTTCATGTAGTTATTAACACAAATAATTATTGAATTATTTCTAATTTTCATAAAATTCAGCACTGAGCATATTTTTTATTACAAAATTGATCATAGGTAAAACAATGTAGAACAAAAAGTTATTTATATTACATTTTATACCCTGAGTTGAATATTACACTGAAATAATTCTTCTCAGGATTAATGGGCGATATGGCTAGCATAAATACAGAACACCAAACTGTTTATCTTCATGAAAGTGTTGAATATGAATCTGCCCATGAATGTATGCATGTATATAGGTATGTTGGCTTTTACTATAAATATACACGAGGCTACAAATGTGGAAATTTAATAAAGTGCGCCGCGGTATTTCGCGACAAACGACAAAACTGGTGCGCATGTTATTATTTATTGCACTTTTAAGTGCACAAAACCTAATCAATACTATCGAACTCAATTAACGAATATGGTAGAATAATTACAAATATATTACATCGAAGCAGTACATGAAATATTGTTATTATAATCAGTAAAACGATACATGGGAGAGTTTCAAGATTTATATTTATACTGTATGATTATAAATTGATTGGCACTTCTGATACTGTTTATGCATAAGGCTTTAATTTAATGACTTTAATAAAAGAATAGAAAAGGAAATTATTCCATGTAATTTGAGAATTGTGAGCTTTTAAGTGCAAGATAGAGCTTTAGTGAAGCTTTCGATTTTTATGTTTTTACTCGACTTTTTCATTAAAACTGACAAGTTTACAAAATACATTTTTACTTGAAAATTGCCGACACACTTCAGTATTTTTTTTTAAAAGAGGGTTTTTTAGAGACTACAAATTTTGAAAATTTTAAATTCATAATTTAACAAATAATTCAGGTAAATTTCAAGTACACAATTATGGATCTAAAACTTACGTGATTAAAATTAATAAAAATTAACTACAATTACTGAAAAAAATATCACAGATTTACCAAAGCTCTAGGTTTCACTTCAAGTCTCATAATTTTCAAACTGCATGGATAGCCTTTTTCATGATAGTTAGGATCAATTTTATCAACCAGTTTCTAGGCTTAGTGTTGAGTTCTGGGACACTCTGTATATAAATCATATACACAGATATAATATTGTTAAAGACAAAATTTTATTTAATGAATTTTCTTCAGATAATCCAAATTTTAAAATTAAGCTTCTATAGCTAATAATATTACTAACTATATTATTGCCTTAAATAACTAAATTGAAAAATTAAACACGTGCCTTACACTTGCTGTCACATATGTTGACCTCATACTTGTCTGCTTTCTTTGCGTCTATATTTAGTATCAATTATCCTAAATATTTTATTATTATACGTTTATTATTGATCATATTCCAGTTATTTATATTTATCATATCATGTCGATGTCGAATTGATTATTTTCCATACGTGTCAATTGCTTAATAATAAGCGACCAGCCACAGGCAAACAGAAAGCAACCCCGACAGCACGACAATCACCCCCCAATGGAAATGGAGCGACCGCCACGGAATTGCCAGAACATACAATGATAAAAATATATCATGATAAAACTTTATATATCGTATCACAATAGAACGTGTGAGAACAACGTGTTTTCATGACAATGAGAGAGAAAACATGCCACAACGTTGCTTTTGCTCTCCTTTGTTCAAGTTTACAAGAAGTTTAGACATGCAATGTCTGTATAACGTGCAAATAACGTATTATATACAATGCTTTGCGAAACGAACACTTCTATTATAGAAATATATTACCTCTTCACCGTTTCAAAAATGAAAGATACGTGAAAGATCTTTGCAATGCGAGCTTTGTGTCATATTACTTTTGTAATTCTTCAACCTGTTACTTGGCGTTGAATTGTTGACAGTGGAAATGGTAACATATGTAAATAACTATAGTATCAGAATATCAGAAAACACTTGAATAGTTTGATTAGCGATTCCATTTATTAATTTGGTCGTCAATGTGACGTCACGAGTGTCTAATAGGTATTAAATATTTTAATGACTTTTAAACTCGCGGAGGAGGCATTAAATAAATATTATTACCTAGCAACAATGTTAAAGTCTGTCGGCTTGCATGCACATCGGCCGCATGCTGTTCTTAAGCTGTAAAGCATCTACGAAGCTAATTAAAACTTCAGAGACGCGGAAGATCTCGCGGCGTGCATTTAAATGAATATTTTACTTGGCGGAAATTTCGGGTAAAACCGTGGATTGAACTAGGGCTCCGTGCTCCGTACTCTGGCGCTTTAGTCGTTTGCGTATAAGCGAAAAACTAATTATACCAAAGCAAACGCTCGCTTGATATCTTAATACTTTTTAAGCCCCTAGTACTTCATGCGAAAACTCCAAATACTTGTCCGTGTTCTACGGGAACGAGAATATTTTCCGTGTATTTAATACCGCGGGCCGTGTTATCTGCGGCGTGTCTCTTGTTTATTTTACGTGTCGGAACGATTGGATTTCGGTTCAACGAAAGTTTACAACTAGTCGAGATGAGAGATGAGAGAAAATTAAAAGGGCCTTTTACCATTATTCATGAACGAATTTAATCACGACAGTGATTGAATCAAACTCAAAATTGATATATTTCTACCTCGCCCTAGCGAAATACATATGCGTAAATTGAATTATTATTTATGAAAATATTGCAAGTTTTCACATTACAGAAAGCATGAAACAGTTCAGTAAATCATATCTAATTTCTGTTAAGCTATAGAGAAAATAGTGACCAAAATGTGATTTTAAAATTACTTACCTACTAGAGATTTAGATTTAATTCAATATATTTTTTTAATTCTTGAACGTTATTTAATACACACTATAATTCAAAATTTTGATAATCTGCCAAGACGACCAAAAACAATTTACACTGCATCTCCAATATTCTTGTCATTTAATATAGTGCTTTGCTAAAATATTATTAGACGATCCATCCCAAGGCTGCATAATTATTTAAGGATTAACTCTAAGTATAATTTAATTGATGTCAGAGTTTATGGCCGTAATAAAATGCTTAATATTGCTCCGAACAATATAGTGGAACATAAATATTGCAACCATAATGTTGTGTGTGGTATATACGCCAAAGCCATTAAATCCCGTTGCGGTGTATCTAAAAATTCTTAAGATGTCTCATTTCGTTCCACAAAGCCCGCTCTCTGTATAAGGACGTCGTAATCTTATTTATGATGTCTCATAGAGGGTGTTCTAGGAGTAATCTAGATGTTATAAATACACAAATAAATATATACACACAACTATAAATCCGGGGCTATTAAATGAACGAGCGTTTGATTTTCGCGATATACAGAAGCTGGCATAAAATGACTTATGATTAGATTTATGTAAATGATAGTAATATATATGTATGTATATATATACATATATTTGTAACATTTTTTTAAATTTATTTTGTATTAGTTAAACTAAACATGTTTCATTAACATCAAAACTCGCTAGTGTAATGATTTGGGAACAAATATTTATTACAATGTTTCCATTACTTCTGTAGCGAATTTTTTAATTCCTCCGCCCTTATCACAAAGAGTTTCCATCCTTTTCATTTCACGAATGCATTATCCGCATGTCGAGTATTGTACGGAGCTCGTTACATAGGATAGAACACTCTTGCAATTTGATGCCGGTCGGATGTGCGATCAGATTAGCAGACCGGTAATTTGCCAAAGGGTCACCGTTTGCACCTCACACCGCCTCGCACCCTGGGTCTCTCTCGGCCTCGGTCTCGGTCTAGCTCTCGTTTCCACAATAGCCCTTGTGTGCTACACACCCTGCTGATTTCAAGTGCTTTTGTTCATACGAAAAGCTGCACGATGAATGAAAACAGTTAATTTGATGTAATCCTAATGCAATGCGAGCGACGATAGTTGTATTTGAAATAAAAATAATAAAAAATTGAAGGAAGTTATGGGGTTAAAAAATAACAATATTTTTATCGACGCATGTATCATCTCTAATTGATAGGGAATTTTACTGAATATGGTCAGATAGTTTGTTTGATATACGTTAATTGTTATGATATCATTGTTCTCGTTTTCACAATATAATTTCTCGAAATCAAATTCGACCTTCGTCCAAGTTGATTTCGAGCCCTACCCTATATTATCTGTTTTTCGACCTTTATTTTAAAAACATTTTTTCGGACTATAAAATCCTTCTCGTCTTTTATACAAATCTCGACATGAAGTCACATATGCACATATAACTGGATTTTCGCATGCTACTCAGGTATTTTCTCTTCTTTCTGATATGTTTTGTTACCTTTTATAAGCTTAGCGCTTTACTTCAGATTTATGAATACTGATGTTTCTTTTTGAAAGCAGAAACGACACATTTGGGTAGAAAATTAATGATTTCGTACTAACATACGAGGACTCGAAGATTGTTGAAGATATTAATAATTGATTCTGTAATAGTCAATTAAATTGTTGATTTTTTTACAACCTATACTGACAATTAAATTATTCATTTGCGGCTAGCATAGCTCTTTGGTAGCGTGTTCGATTCACACGACAGGGATCTTCGGATCAAATCCTGTCAATGACTTAGAATTCATGAAAAAAATATGTATAGTAAATTTAAAATATTTTGAATAGTTGAATTGAGTTAGGAGTAAGAAGAGAAATGTTGAAACTTGAAAGAAGAATGAAGAAAAAAATGGAATGAAGCTGAAAGTTAAATAGAATTAGAAATTTGAAAAAAAAAGAGCAAGAATTGAAGAAAATAAGAAGAAAAAAAATTAAGAAGAATGTAGAATAGGATACATAAATAGATTTAAAATGATATAAACATTAGAATGTAAATAAATAAAAATGTTGTAGGTGGCTAAATGCTCAGAGTAAGCGAGGCCAAATGAAAATTATAAAAAAAAATATTCATTTTGTTTTTTCATATATACTTTATATAATTTTTTGTATAAATAATATATACTGAATATGTATATACTAAGTATACATATACTGAAAATAAACAGTAATATTATATTTTACCAACATATACTAAAAATGCATGTCGTTCGTTTTGAATTGAATAATTTTTTATAGAACACCTTTTTCTATAATTCGTCTCCTGTGTATGGCAAATCAAATTTCCTCTTCCTTTCACGGTTTGGTGGTTGTTAATTAAAATTTTGTTTGCTGCACTTGCTGGAAGTCTGTGAAGATCATAATCGTTCACAAAGGCATTATGTATTTTGCTGCTGGGTCGTGTTTTACTATTTAGAATGCGAATTGTTGGCGACCCGTGGAGTCTTGCTCGGTCGTCGCTTTGTGGCCAGTTTGTCTGTAGTTTCTGTTATTAGGTTGACAAAGGGACGAGACACTCTACTGACTATTGTGGCTCTTCCTGCCTTTGTTAGATAGTTTCCTAAGAAATGTTGGTAAGAGGAATGAAACAATTGGTCCACTTATTATTAAAAAACTAAATAATCAGAGTTAGAAATTTATTATCCCTTTCATTCTTCTTACCAAAGTCGCTCGTTTTCCCCGAAGTGTCATGAAATATGATTTCCATGTATTTGGATTTATGTGCATTACAATGGCTTTTATTCACCCAATGTGACGTTTTATATACACATAAATACGTATTAAATTGTCTATAAAAGATTAATGTCATGTCACTAACATTTATTCAAAAGTTTCTTTAGCGGAAGATCGGCCTGTGCGAGGGCATACTCTCAAAAGTAATCCAATATTTCATATTGCCTCCTTGTCCTTGTCGTTACTTCTGCTTCTCGAACTGTTTTGAAATTATAAAAAATATATTATATATACACTTATGCATATTTATTAAATACTATTTTATTTACCAATCAACTTTCAAAAGTATAGATGATTTTCATCATACGCATTGTCGTAGGACAATTCTGTTCTATGTGTGTTTTCAATAACGTTGACATGGGTCATGGAAGTTGGTCATTCACTTCACACATTTGACACCGAAAATCGTTATTTTGATCGTTATTCATCATATTATAGTTCAAGTTGAAGGGGTTACATAGAAATACGACGAGTTGTCAAAAAGTACTACGTGCGTCATGTCGAGGTTGGTCGGAAAGCATTTACGTGTTTGTAATGATTTATCGAAGAGGAAATTTAAAGTTTACTTTAAAAAGTAAATTATCTGGATCTCTTATGAAATTTTGAAAATTTGTAATTACAGAAAAATATGTTCTGGTTTTTGTGTGTGCACTTAAAATCTTGATAGTTCGTTTATATATAGTAATTTATATATAGTAGTTTATAATAGTAAATAGGCTCCAAGTAGTCAAAAAATCTCTTTATTAAAGCCCTTTCCGGGCATTTGCTTGTAAAATCAAATAGTACAAGGAATTAATAATTATTTATCAAATAATCTTAGTCCTATTATTTTATAATATTCTTCGTATTCTAGATGATAATTTTCCTTCATATTCTTTCCAATATTACTTCATTCAAAAGAATAGAACGATAAAATTTTTAGTTTTTTATAAAATCATATTTCGGATAGTTTGGATGTTATATAAGACTTTTAGTGTGATATATATAATTCCCGAATATATTTTATACATGTACCTAATCAAATCTTTCAATTTGTTTTAAATATACTATTTATGTCCTTTACCCCTGAAAAAACTTCAAGAGCAATAGGGTTCTATCCAAACTGTTTTCGCAAGGAATCCTAGCTAAAAGTTAAGTAATATATTTATATCTCAACCATTCTTTCCCATCTTATCGCTATACAGACTGTTCAAGTAGCGTGTATAAAAGTTCTTGCAGTCTATCTTAATAAATAAAATTCTATTGGTGGCATCAAACCCGTCGTCGTAGCGGGTTAACGGGCTTTTAGTGAACTGCCGAACAGGATATTAGACACGGGGACTGAACAAGATGATTGAAATACATTGTACGCTTTTCAACGTGGCGCTTCGAACCGTTCCGGGCGGCGGGCGACGCTGGAAAGTGGAAATTGGGTAGTGGAAAGCGGTGGAGAGCGCTTTCCCGTAGCGCGTGCCGCGATACGGCCTACGCCACGAGAGGCTGCGTTTGATTCAAAGACACCGAAGCTGTCATGTAATCGTTATGTGAATGTCATGAATACTGTTTTGAATAAATAAATACATAATTTGATGCGTAAAGATATTTAAAGCATTGACATTTATGATTGTAATTACTGGGTATGGGATATCGACATTATGTAAATAAGACTGGCATACAGACAAGTTAAAGTGATTTGATATCAATATACTAGTGTTGATAAGGCTATTATACCAAAAATAAAGATTTAGCAAATATTGCATTTTAAAAATAGAAGAATAACTCATGAATTATTTTTTTCATATCTTCCTAATTTTTATAAATTTTTAAATTTCTTACTTTATAGATCCACCGATGATGACATCTAATTGTATGTTCAAACGTTTGGGAATTAAAAATTAATTTATAAATTGACCATTTTTGAAAATTTGAAAAATCAATTCCACCTTGAGAATAATAAAATGGTGTCTAAAATGCCAGTCTAAAATGCTCTGAAAGTATTTAATTATTTAATTTGATTCCAAGTGATTAAATATTAGTTAATTGTTGCACTTATTTAACAAGAATTTTGGAATTGATTTTATCTGAAACGTAATGGCTTATATATTAATCCCTCTAGTGCTATTTTTCTTGACGCTACCATCTGGCCGAAGTAGCAAGGCCAAATTGTCAGTGGATAATGAAATCTTATATCCTTAAAGTTTCGGAAAAGCATCCGCGCGCGCCCCTTAAGAAGCTCTCGCCGAGTCTAAGAAAATTCGTCTGAGGAACGGCGTTCTCTCTCTCCATCGTACTACACTGATTGTATTTCAAGAAGTTTTAACGAGACCTTTACGATGCGAATAGACGCTTCTTCTCTCGCCCTATCGAACGAGATTCGAAGGTTTTCAAAGTTTTCAAATCTTACTCTAAAGGTAATCCTATTTCGAGACTTAATGGCAGATGTCTTACACGACATTGAGACGATGTTAGTTTTCTACTCGATTCGGTCAAGGGGATAAATGATGATCGAAATCTCATCACCCTTTATGGAAACAGAAAAACAATTTTCATTATCTATATAACCAAAACCATCTTTTCTGTGAAAAATAGGACAAATTTTTATACCAGTTTTAAAAATTTATTCATATGGCTTTAATTTGGTTTACCTAATACTATAAATTTTAAAATAATCCTAAATTTGCTAATAAAATCCAAATATGTATCATGTCATATACAATTAAAACAAATCAAAATCAAATAGATTCTTGGTACAATTACACTAATAGACCCCAAATTCAGTCATGTTATTTTTAATTATTGCTTTTGAATTTTGAAGTCATCGAATATACATATGTTCCAGAAGCTAAAATATTCTAACGTGTTAATTTTACTTAATTTTTTGTCGTTTTTATTTTATTGTGAAAAAGTTTGATGATCTTTGAAATTAGGGTCGCCTTACGGTGAACGAGTAATGGTGTGAACGTTATTTGGACTAATCATATCGCCTTCTTATTGCCGTTGTAAGTTCTAATTGGATGGCTTGATAATGATAAATCCTCTCATTTAATATTTGAATAGGTGTAAAAACGTTAAAATTAATTCTAGTAATGAAAATATTTAAAGAACTATGCTTTTTACACAAAAACGGTTCAAGTCAGAATATATTTCCTGGTCCAATTCAACAAGTTTTCGGGAACTCGTCTAAATATTTATATTTGCGTTTTATTACATCATGTCCTCTTAAATTTGCGAAAGGTCGTTGTGTGTTCTATCTGGTCCTAAATAAATTAAAACAGCCTTATTTGATACCCGGCAAGGTTTATTTCATTCATCATGATTTATAATTCATTTAGTTTGTCCCGACGTTGTTCTTTTCGCAGAGAACTTCATTTCTCTCTCTGAGAGAAGATCTTGCATCATTGTAATTCATTTCTATTAATAAATTATGAATACAGAAATGAATTTAAGCAAATTAGTACGGGAAAAACTAAGCTATGAGCTTTTGAGAGATCTCCTTTGTTTGGTTTCTTGTAGTAATGGAATACTATTCTGTTTTTTGAAATAAAAAATTCATAAGTTCAATAGTAGTAGAAATTATCATTCTTTATTTAAAGTACTGTATATTGTATACATTTACATTGAAGTATACATATTAAAACTTTATTGTAAGCAGAGAATATATATATAAATATGCCCAATGTGAAACTTACTTTATCAAATATGCAATAAAAATTAAAATATTACAATTTATTTGGCATATTTTGCATACATATTTGTATTTTGTGAGGAAACATAAAAATTCAATAAAAACCTATAATTTATAAGTAGCTATTAATTTTGCATATCAAATTTTTGTTTTTTTTAGCAATTAAAATTAAAAATTTCATACATTATTAAATATATACAAAGTTTTTTTTTGTTTATTTTAAAACAAGCATTGAAATTTATATATATTTAAATTTTTATACCATGTGATATTTAACACGTTATGAAAAGTAATTACTTTTCTTATTAATAAAAATATTGTTCATTATAAAATTTCCTTTTACAAATTTATTTTCTCAAAGAGCAACTGGTGTGCAAAAAAAAAGACTATAAATTATAAAAAAATATAATTAGAAAAATAGAACCATAAATTATAAAAAAAATAGACCATAAATTATAATAGAATAGAAAATAGAAATTCGAATTCTGCATTAAAATAGAATGAAAATGACATTTATTTAGATATTGATTTTTTTATATTTTATTAATTAGATTGGTAATTTATTTGGTACACAATGTCTTTTTAAGTTGTAATTAAATAATCGTAATTTAGAAATCTGAATTCATTTTACCTCATTTCGAAAATATATTTAAAGTTGATTTTAACAATATTATAATATTTCGTACAACAAATTATAATTTATAATTTGATGAGTTTCGATATCGTTAATTTTTTTCTTTTTCAAGAAGAAATTTATTATCCAGAAGGTTCGATTTGCTAATTTAATTTTTGTTTAGTTTTCTCTAATAATAAGATTCAAGTCATTTGATGCCAAATTTAGGAAAATTGTGTGTGTCTGTATGAATGTCATGATTTTAACGGACATCTTAAAATATTATAGGCCTACGGTATAAAAATATATTTGTCTTAATGTTTATTTTTGCAGCAAATAATTAGCATATTTGACAAAGATGTAAAAAAAACTGATTAAAACTGTAATAGTTTTTACTATTAGAAAATCCTGCAGTTAAAATCTTTGCGGAGAATAAATTTTATAATATCTCTTATTCCAACTCGTTCTATAAAATTCTAAATTTGTAATATGTATTTTTTTCAATTCGTACAAAATTTAATTATACTGCAATGTAATTAATAAACTTTGCATTGTGAAACTTTACTGGTAAGATTGGCTTGCTTAGAATTTTTACAATAAGACTAATTCCACCTTAAATAATAAAATATATTCAAAATTATTCATATTAGTTAGTTACTTTGTACAAAATTGAATAATCTACATTAAATTGAAATATAGTTGAAATCTTTGCTGAGAATAAAGTTTATAATTCCAACAAATTTTATAAAATTCTAAATTTGTATATGTATTTTACTCAGTTTATACAAAATTTAATGAACTGCAATAGTTCTTTGCATTGTAAGATCTTACTGTCAAAAAAAATTATTTACATACACCCATCCACACCCACACACACATACTTTTTCCAAATTTGGTCTCATTCGATTCAGTATGGCTTGAAACGTTGAGAAAACATCAAATTCGCGAATCGGATTTATTGACGAGAACATAATTTTTTCCCTCGGAAAGTTAATAATTGCTTAGAATTTTTACAATAATAATTTTTCACCTTGATACATTCAAAATTTGTATTCGTATTTTAGTCAATTTGTACAAAATTAAATAATCTGCAATATGTTTTTGGATTCTAAAATCATACAGTTTGTACAATTTATATATAACAAAACTTCTCCCTCCTAAATTTATAAATTGCTTATGAATTTGTGACCTGTTGCAATTGATGCATGACTTGCGACTTTGACGACATCATGCATTGTTGCCAAATTTACAAACCCTCCTGCAGGGAGGGGGTCAATAGTTATTTGAAAGAATTGCAAATTTAGTAATCGAGCAGCACTCGAGGTGTTCGCGTCGGTGTGTCGGTTGTCCCGAGTGCCCTTACGTTCGGTAGTGTGATAATTGTCAGGTGTTTGTGATTTTATCAAAATTATATGGAATTAAAGCAGTAAGTGATAGATTGTAATAATTAATTGTTGTAATATATTGTAATCTGTTGTATTTCGTTGTAAAAATCATAGTTTCGGTGCTGCAACTAGTCCGCTCGGCCGCCATGTTCATGATTCATGTCACATTAAAGATTTGATTGCGCAAGAATTTTTAGACTCTGATAAGACAATAACTAACGAGAAGATTAATTTATTTTTGTTAGAAAGTATTTCATTGCTTGCTTCAAGAAAGTTATTTGTATGTTAGAAAATATTTCATTGTATTGCTTCAAGAATTTTTACCTCTGGTGATAAATAAATTAAATTGTTCATTAAATTTCATTTCTGTCGTCGTGCAACTTCGTCTCGATTCGGCGCTAATAATATGAGTACAGCTTCGGCATCGGCACATTACATCTGAATGGGATTATATACGCCGAGGGTTACGGCTGTCCATAATTTATCTCGAATGATTGCACTTTCGGCAAACTGCCTGGTTTAATAGACCAAGAGGAAAATCAACTCCATTTGAATACCATCCAAGTGACTTTAATATATGGAGTGCACGCTACACAGAAAAGCATAAAGATATGCAAATATAACGTTAATAAACACAAGTCTAGAGGAGACTCGAATGAATATTGTCATAGCCGAAATGTCATGCATGAAATTTTATATTATGCACCCAGAAGAGAATGAACTTTTGATAAAGTTAAATATGAACATCATGAAACGATATTCTGGAAGTTGCATGAGATATGGAAAAAGGTTTTGAATACTTGAAATGCTGTTTCGTCTGCTCATAATTGTTAAAATTTGAAAACAAGAATTTCAGTTAAAGAAATTCAGCAACAAAATAATTCATATTTAATTAACGTTATAATACAAAATTAAATAATGTTCATTGTCGTATGCAGCATTAAAATTTTTCTGAAAATGAAAAAATTTGCAATTAGATTACTTAAAATGAATGAAAAAACTCTGTACTCGTTCAATAAAATAAGTAGTTAAACAATGCATTGTATAGTTTGGTCGATTTTAAATTTTAACTAGGTTTAAATGAAATTTTGCCTTGAGACAAGTTGCATGAACTTTCCGATATGTATAGTTATTCGACTTAATCTATAAAAGCAAATTAAGCAATTAATGACTATTGCTCAAAACCTAACGATTTTGAATTTCTATATTTTTTCTCTTATTCTAAAAAAAATTCTTGGTTTTTTGATTTTGTATTTCTTGGCAAACATTTGATTTTACATATCATAAATGTCATAAAATTTATCATGAAAACTTTGAACAGTTATTAGTCATGAGAATATTTTGTTATGCAAGAAATTCTTTTCTATGCCATGTTATTTAATTTATTTTGTTAATTGATAATTTATTAATTTTTATTTGAGAGTTGAAAGTATCTGCCTACAAACATATAATTTGTTACCAATGGTTATTTATTCCTATTATTCTGTTTCAACTTTGTTTCAAATACATATTTCCTTCATTTTTATTTCAACAGTAATTGTACTCTAATCAAGTACTAATTACAGGGAATTATTGGTAATTCAATATTCGATTTGCATTTATATTGTTCGAAATTATTTTGAAATTCATGTACACAATGATTATGCAATTAACAATTACAATGAAAAATTACATAGTAGTATTACATACAATTTAAATATCAAATTTTGTATTTGTGTATGAGTAGAATAATTTAAAATATTTTGGCAAATTGACAGGAATATTAAATAGCTATTAATTCGGATATTAAAATAGAACTGACATAAATGACGCTAGTTTAATAGATACATATTTAATAGATAACATTAAATTTGAAGTTGTAAAAGATTACATGATTTATTATGACTTGAGAGTATAACTCTGTATTTTCTTGGTATGTAATATTGCATATAAAATTTTATATTTATAAAAAAATTTTTATGTGTTTTAAAATATTTATTCTTGCATTGCGTATACAGTTAGACTTGCGCACATAAAAAACCACACTAATTTAATGTTGGAAAAATAATAAGTTAAACTGTTTTAAAGTCTCAAATTTTATTATACCTTATTTAATCATTTCAGGCAACTAGTAATGATGTAAATTATTTTAAAAACATTTATACTTTGTTTTACGTGTATATCCCATAACAAATTATTTCTATTATTACCAAATAATTTTCAAAAAACACCATTTCCTAGTTTTATTACAAACTGCCTATTTTTATCATGTAACCCTACAAGCCATCATTTCTGACTAGTAAGCACTTTTTTAAAATATCGTTTAGTATATATGACACTTTTCTGAATAAATTTGTAGTTATACAACCATTACTACTGAAAAAACAAGCGTTATCTGTTAGCAAAAATGGCCCAGAGTTCGTTTTTACAACCGTTGTGTAAACAAACATATCATTAAATTTTATGGTACAAGATATCTTTCCACACATGGATGGGAAATCTTATTAGAATATACTCTTGTAAAAGATAATATATTTATGTAAAATATAGATATCTATTATATGTTCTTTTTGATATTTATTTTGATATAATATAATTTTTTAGGATTTTATTGATGATGCATTTACATTAAAATTGTAATGTAAATTGTACTAGACATATGGATCAAATAATACTTACAAATTCTAGTTTTCTGTGGGACAATATTTTAATTTATTATGTCTATATTTCAATATTAATCACATTTGTTTCAATGTTGAGTGTTTTGATAATAAACTCTTTACCGAGATTTTGATAAAAGATTGATTTACTTTTTCAAAATTTTAGCAAACAAAATTGTTTCCTGATGATTACCTTTCATGTTGAAATATTTATTTAAATATAATACCATGAGTCAAGGAAGTTTTTGCGTGATCATAATAAATTTATTAAATGTTGAGATATTGAGATTCATTATTTTCATTTATATTTTTATGTTGCATTTTTATATTGCATAAGTAATTAGTAACAGCAAATGAAACAGAAAGTCAGGAATGTTCGCTTGTTTGTACAATATCAAATTTCTTACAAAACGTGTACATTTTCACCTTAGAATTCGTTTCAGTTTTTATGACCTTTGGATAAATAAAAAAAGTTTTTTTTTAAATTACTAATAAATTACTACATATGTTACCATTACTGCTTAGATATTTTGTTTAACGCGTTAATGATCATGTTAATCATATGAATTCATTAAGAATTTCTTCGAGTTTTTAGGACCTCCGGATAATTATATCACCACTTAAAAATTTTGTTTGTTGAAATTTTAATACATTGCTACTACTGACTATATGTTTTTATTACTATTAGGATATTTTAACATGTTAATGATCATGTCAGTCATATGAGTCCGACGTTAAAAAGTTCTACATGAGTTATGTCAGACTTATGTGTGACAGACATGATTTCGTAGAACAAAAGTTTCAATATTGGATCATGAGAGTTATATATGTACGACCTAAAATATAGTGTTTTCACAGGAATTTGGAAAAAATGTTTATTCTCGAAGGAATTTCTTCTTGAATACATCAAGTTTCTTTGATACATTTTTATCTGAAGTATTTAATAAAGTTACGATAGCCTAGAGAATTAGTGGCGATTAACCTTTTAATACTTGTATTGATGCACAAAGAATCTTTTACTAAAATTTTCTTAAAGCGTTTACTATCAATGCACTCTCAATATGGAAATAATGAAGTTATGCATTAATGTACTTCATATTAATAAAGATTAATATGAAGTACATTATTTTGAATATACTGGGATCCATAGACGATTGTTAAAATCAAAATATAAATTAAAATAATGAATTCTTTGCCTGAAAAACTACATTCTATGAAACGAACAAAATGCAATAAAATAATGCAAGAATCTCCTACTAAAATCTCCGTAAAGCGTTTATTATCAGAGCACTCGAGGATAATTGAAATAAAATCGATTAATATTAAAGTAGTGTGTCAACAAATAAATATCTTACAACTCCCGTCGGATCGTCGGATCTGTGGAATAAAACGTATAATGCTCAGTCACGCAAAGGATTGATGATAGCGTCGTCGTGTGTGTCGATACTGTACGGTGGTGCAGTCGCTTGCGGATGTGTTTTGCTGATAAAACAACGGGCGCGTGTAATAGCAGCCCCTCACCCCGGGGTGGGTGGACAGGGAAGGGTTCTGCCGTGTTACCGAGAGAGAACCCGATATTTTTATGGACTGTAAACATATATGTGATGTTCATATATCCTCTTCCATTTCGGTAGTTGCGAATGTTTTCGGGTAAATCGCCTGTACCCGACTTCAACAATTGGACGGAGCACGGTTTCGTGATCTGTGGATTTTAACAATCTTACTAATACCTTGGCTTAACATTTTAGTTTAATTTATATAGATTACAGACTATCTTGTGAAGATATTCATTAGCAATAGTACGATGATGTGTAATAAAATATTTTTCTTTTATAATTTTGGTTAGTTTTCTCTTCTATATATACAATATTGAAATATTAAACAATTAGCCAAGTAAAAGATATCTCAGCCAGACTTTACAAATTTTATATATATTTAATCCAATTACCATCTAAAGATATTGGGTGAATTCTATAATTTTGGATTTATTTCAATTACATTTATAATATTTTCCCCTAGATTTTTGATCAAATAACTAACCATATAGGAGTACATCTAGAAGCAAATCAAATTATATTTAGAGCAAGGCTTTATTTTTTACAATGTTGATTTATATTTGTAATCTCAATCTAGTTTCACCATATAAATTTTTATCACTCGTACTCATTCGAGTACTATTGTATTTACAAACACTGTTATATAATCTCGTACTATTATGGACACAAATAATATTACTCATTCTCGTATTATATTATATTTACAAACACTATTATATACTCTCGTACTATGATATACACAAATACTATTACTCATTCACGTACTATTATATTTACAAACACTATTATATACTCTCGTACTATTATATACCCAAATACTATTACTCATTCACGTACTATTATATTTACAAACACAGTTATATACTCTCGTACTATTATATACACAAATACTATTACTCATTCTCGTATTATATTATATTTACAAACACTATTATATACACAATTACTATTATTCATTCTCGAATTATATTACATTTACAAACACCATTATATACTCTCGTACTATTATGTACGCAAATACTATTACTCATTCACGTATTATATTATATTTACAAACACTATTATATACTCTCGTACTATTATTTACACAAATACTATTACTCATTCTCGTATTATATTATATTTACAAACACTATTATATACTCTCGTACTATTATATACACAAATACTATTACTCATTCACGTATTATATTATATTTACAAACGCTGTTATATACTCTCGTACTATTATGTACGCAAATACTATTACTCATTCACGTATTATATTATATTTACAAACACTGTTATAAACTCTCGTACTATTATTTACGCAAATACTATTACTCATTCACGTATTATATTATATTTACAAACACTATTATATACTCTCGTACTATTATTTACACAAATACTATTACTCATTCTCGTATTATATTATATTTACAAACATTGTTATATACTCTCGTACTATTATGTTCGCAAATACTATTACTCATTCACGTATCATATTATATTTACAAACACTATTATATACTCTCGTACTATTATATACACAAATACTATTACTCATTCACGTACTATTATATTTACAAACACTATTATATACTCTCGTACTATTATGTACGCAAATACTATTACTCATTCACGTATCATATTATATTTACAAACACTATTATATACTCTCGTACTATTATTTACACAAATACTATTACTCATTCTCGTATTATATTATATTTACAAACATTGTTATATACTCCCGTACTATTATGTACGCAAATACTATTACTCATTCTCGTATTATATTATATTTACAAACATTGTTATATACTCTCGTACTATTATGTACGCAAATACTATTACTCATTCACGTATTATATTATATTTACAAACACTATTATATACTCTAGTACTATTATTTACACAAATACTATTACTCATTCTCGTATTGTATTATATTTACAAACATTGTTATATACTCTCGTACTATTATGTACGCAAATACTATTACTCATTCTCGTATTATATTATATTTACAAACATTGTTATATACTCCCGTACTATTATGTACGCAAATACTATTACTCATTCTCGTATTATATTATATTTACAAACATTGTTATATACTCTCGTACTATTATGTACGCAAATACTATTACTCATTCACGAATTATATTATATTTACAAACATTGTTATATACTCTCGTACTATTATGTACGCAAATACTATTACTCATTCTCGTATTGTATTATATTTACAAACACTATTATATACTCTCGTACTATTATGTACGCAAATACTATTACTCATTCTTGTATTATATTATATTTACAAACATTGTTATATACTCTCGTACTATTATGTACGCAAATACTATTACTCATTCACGAATTATATTATATTTACAAACATTGTTATACACTCTCGTACTATTATTTACACAAATACTATTACTCATTCTTGTATTATATTATATTTACAAACATTGTTATATACTCTCGTACTATTATGTACGCAAATACTATTACTCATTCACGTATCATATTATATTTACAAACATTGTTATATACTCTCGTACTATTATGTACGCAAATACTATTACTCATTCACGTATCATATTATATTTACAAACATTGTTATATACTCTCGTACTATTATATACACAAATACTATTACTCATTCACGTACTATTATATTTACAAACACTATTATATACTCTCGTACTATTATGTACACAAATTCTATTACTCAATTGGCCATACTTATATGTAAAAGTTGATTTGAAATGAATTAATACATTTTTTTTGTCAATCAAAACTTTATTCAAGAATTAATACATTGGACTGAAGAATTTGCATCTATATTCAATTTTATGAGAAGTACCTTGTGACCCAAAAATAAATATTCATCAATATTTTTCAAAATAATATTTCTCGACTGCAAATTAATATCTCCCCATAACTATTACGTAAGAGGGCAGGCACATTTACGTTACCTGAACTCGTATCCACGGCAGTACAATAAATTGTAATGTCGCAACATGAAATCTTCGCTTTTAAACTCCTGTACCGGTGCAATGCTTTTATACTGATCTAGATTAAAAGGAAGACAACATCTTACACGCATACACACGGAGCTCCATAAATTATTTGAAGAAACAACGACAATACGCTTTTACGGGGAACCGGAAAAAGTCGAGAGTAAAAGCGGGCGAATGCAAAAAAAATATTAAATCTCAACGATCCGGAAAATCATCTCTTATGTAAACGTGCTCCCCTTCTGAGAAGTGGATTGTTTTAGAAAACGAACATAAACTAGACTGGAACAAGGGACCGAATGATAAGCCCTATGCTAAATTATACAAATTGATTTTACGATACTGCCAAATGAGATTGCGTAATATGTTTTTACAGTTTTTAGCACCGACATGGATAATGGAAATTTGGAAAGTAATCATTGGGAATATGGAAGAAAAAAATTTATAGCAAAACCCCAAATAAATGGAAACTTAAATTTAATACTAAGGAGTCGTCAATAGTTTCGGCTTGAACTTTACCAAGTCTAAGTTGCGTGTGAAATTATCTATTACATTGTGCGACATTTTTATTTATAAAAATCTATTACATCTCTCAAAGTGAGTAACATTACCATCACAAATCTCGTTGGAAACAACCAATTGAAAAATCACTTACCTGCTGCCTCTGCTACGGTAATCTATAAAAATCTTCGTATACCCGCATTATCACAAGAGACCATATATAACGTCAGTGTATCCATCACATGTGTTTGGCTGGGGTAAGTCTATCTGCTTAGCTCGGAGTCAGGAGCAAGGAGCAAGGAACGAAGAGTCAGGAAGGCGTAAGATTACTTCCAGTACTTTGTATCCTGTATAGTGATTGATGGTGATCATGGTTTATGCCAATACGCGACTGCACTCGTTTTTCTTCTATTGTAATAGGAATTCCGAGTAAAGCATTTCTGGTTATTTATAGATTTGTGCAACGCATTTGATCCTGAATGGACTAAAAAATATTATGATAACTATTTTTGAGCTCGACTCTCTTTAGAAAAAGTGATGTCTAAAATTGTAAGTTTTTTTCCACTCAAACTGTTAATATAAATAAAAATCAACATAGATTAAATAATTCATCAAATACACCAGGCTCGTCTTCTAATGTAAATATTGCCACATACGTGTATTTGTTTACCCATTTTCTGACAAATTGTGAAGTCCTTCTTCAATTCATTGCCAGTTAATTTACAAACATTGTCATTTAGATTTAACACTTTAGCACTTATGATTAGAAGTTTAATGCAATACCATCAGCGGTGGCATACAAGGTGATCATGATGTTAGTGATGTGAATTTGGGGAATTTCGAATACATATTATTTATTTATTAACCGAGCAAGGATTTTTTAATTTATTTATGTAAGAATTATAAAATCAAATCATCTTGTTTTTATAAGATTTTATTTAAGACAAAAATATAAGAACCCTAAAAATTGATCATTTCTTAAGCTTTATCATCATGATATGAAAATATTGAAATTCTCATTTTTTAATTAATCCAGACTTTTGTGGTTTAAAAATCTCTCCACTCATAATATTCCTAATTATTCATAGTATGAATTTTATTTCTTATATATGTCGATTGTTTATCGTTTCTCTGAATTCGTCTTGAGTTTCAAATATCATTAAGATGTATAGGATAGCTACGACTATATTGTACATCTGTTGCTGGTTATTTAAAAAACCGTTGCATTTTTAAGAAAAAAAATAGTATAAATGTTTTTATCATATAAATGTTAAACAGCGATCAGAACAGCAGGAATTTTTTTTGTTTTTTAATACTCCTGATACATTCAAATTTAATTGTGATTATATTCTTGCATCAATGCTTCAAATGGCTATATTCTTTTGAAATCATATTAAATGATTAAAAAACGTTATATTATCTTTTACTTGTTGGAGCAATTTACTTCTTTGACTGTTAATACTAGACTAAAAATTTATTTGAATTTCAGGCCCGACGGAATTTCCGGTCGTGCCGTCGATCCTGGGCAGGATCGTTCCCTATTTACGGGATTACAAAATTTCTCCTGATCGTTATATGAAATGATATTTTATAATTTTACGGCGACGGCTACACCAGATGTTTTAGTTGAAAAAATCATCCACTTATTTTATTTGATTGTTCAGTAAATTTTCTTTCAAATTGAATTCCAAAGAAATTATTCTTCGAAGACTAAAATGAACAAAGTACCGAACAAAAATAAATGATAACAAGCAGATTTAGGAAATCTTTACTAATGAAAACAAGAATGATTTTCTATTGCACCACAAAATATTTAATAAATTTTTGATATATTATAAGTGTTCTAAATATCATCTGATCTTTACAACATCACTAGTGCTTTAACCCCGGAGCCCGAGTGGAGTGTATACAAAATATACACGTGACACAATGCGTCAACTCCAGTTGTTAGTTCTGAAAACAATGGAACGGCAGGCGCTTTAGAACGCGGCGGTAACGGCGGTAAAGGCGGTAACGGTTTGTAACGTCGCGTTCCGCATAGTGTGCGGTTCATTACTCATAGAGAGTACGAGCGATTACAAAGGGAGAACATTGCCCGCGGGTACAGACTTTGGCCCGGGACACTCTACATAGTCCCAAAATGTGCCATGTATCTCGGCACACTATTGTACTAGATACGACCTCGTCCCGCTATGGTCCCGCTCTTGTCCCGGTGTAGACGGATTTATAGCGCGCATTAATTTTAGGACGGTTTTTCCGATGTTCAATTCATGACGTGTGAAGCGCTTCGTTCGAAAGCTGATATCAGAGCTTTTATAGTTATCAAAACTATGGATATATTATTTGACTCAAAAGTAGTATCCTTGCTCTAATTTACTATCAAAAACAGTACTAAGTATCATATGGCAATACTGAATTATAGATAAAGAAAGAATTATAGGTAAACATTTTTCATGTAATATGTAAATTTAAATAATTTGTTGCAACTAATGTTCATTGATTGACAGTATATAAATGCATTATACAAACGGTGCAAATATTTTTTATTATTATTCATCGTAGAATATGATTAAACCCCAGCTTGTTTTGTATATTTTATGCCGGCAAAGTTTTACATACCGACCGCTGAACCCATGGGGGCAGTTCATGAGAATAGATGACACAAACTTTTTTCTTTGTCAGAAAAACCGCCAACTCCCGTTACTGTTATCATCATGTCATACATTATATTTGTTCTTATTGTTGCCCATAAACTTTCTTTGTAAATTAATTCCGAAAGTTTTTGTTTCGCGATGATATTCACTGAAACACCACTGGGTTGTGGACATAGACTGTACAATATTTTATTGTCATATCTTTATGTTTAGTCAGTAAATAAAAACGATTTTTTAATGTTTGTGTAAATAATTTATTTAGTTTTGAAATTAATGAAGAAATCAAATTGTTAAAGCAATAACATTACTATCGGTAACTGGTATAACTGATTATAAACCGGTAAGTTCATATTACATTTGTATTTCATATATTAACTTTTAATTTTATTAATTTACTAGTGGTCAAAAAAATAATTCTTAAACAACTTTAGCAATAAACAAATAAAAATAAGTTTCAAATAAATGTGTTTCATCTGTGGCCGTGGTTTCCAATGTAGAGTCTATAGCACTGCTTCCAGGATTTCGTCAACAATATCATTCTGGCTTCCAGCATTTTTTCCTTCAGGCTTTGAAGAATATGGTCTTCTTTTCTTAAATCTTAATTCGACATTGACAAGATCAGAAGAATCATTTGACTCGGGTTCTTGTTTTTCATCTAACACATCAACATCAACTAAATCCTTAGTAGGTTCATCTCCAATGTGTGCCTCGATATCATCGATGGCAACTACTGCAGCAACAACTGCAGCAAGGGCAAATAAAGCAATCTGAAAAAATATTTAAAGCAAATAGATTAACATCAAATATATTTGAAAAGTGAAATAAAATAATAGTAATAGTATTAAAAAAAACTTACCAGTTTGTTCATTCTCGTAGCTTTATACAACTTTGTATAAAAATTATTTCTACATCGACTCTATTTATATCAAAACAAGTAACCTACATAATTAGGATATCTCTTAAAAACTAATCTTGTTCTGATTTAATGGTACTTAAAAAATTTAGAACGCTAATCTGAATGAATAATACTTTATGTGGACGCATTATAAGATGATCTAGATGTATAATTATCATGTATAATTCAGAATTTGGCAATAGGTCTTATCAGTAGATGCTGTTTAGTGAAAGATTACATTAAATTCGTGTCAACGAACTGTTTGCAGTAGACTTATTAGATTTAGATTATTAACCTAAATCTGCGTAGTCAAATAATTTTAATTTGTGTCCGATGCACGAATCTGAGATAAATGCAGTATTATATTGAAGATACTAGTATTTTTAACCAATTCACATCAATAAATTTTCAAATAGTTATGTTATAAATCTGAAATTTATTTAAAGTATAAGTGTAGCTGAAACACAACGTATTTTTTCAGTCTTGAAAATAATTCTTTTCAAAAATATTTTTGTATCATACGAATTAATTTTTATAATTAAAGATAACCATGTCAAAACTATTATAATTTGATTAGATTATAACGATTTTAATACTTATTTGTTTGTTACAGGTAAGAGCACATTTCACCAAATTATTCAGGATAACTTGTTTCATGGTTAATCAGGAAATTCGTGCATCATAAAGGTAGGAGTTTTTATAATTTTTATGGGATGCAAAATTTGAAACTTTGAGATAATTTATAATGCTATGCTGGTAAGATAATTATAGCTGATTAGTGATCTTAAAAAAATATTGTTTTTTTTTCTCTCAAAAATTTTAGAAGTTTTTATTTAGTTCAGTTTCGTACTACTTTTATTTGCGGTAAAACAAGGATGTAATCTTTTAATTTTCTGAAACAATTACCATGGCTTTTCCTAATTTATTACCCAAATTTCTCAACAAAGCCATCATACATCAGCCCAACCAAAACAGAAACACGTTGTTTTGCATGGTGTTTGCGATTCAAATTTGATTAGCACTCTATAGAGCTTTCAGAGTTTCTCGCTCTTATTACCATATCAGCATGATTAAATCATTCCGGTTTTCCATTAGCTTGACAGTCGAGAACTGTTAAAACAACCAATGAATATCATCCGCAAAGCATTATAAATCTTCTAATTGCCCGAACAAGCTTAGACAATGGCACAAAAACTGCTCTGTAAAGCCCTATTAGCGAGGACAAGTTTTTGTTCATTGTTCTTGTCAACAGGGCGAAGAAAACCGCCAAGTCGTTCTCTGTCTGCAGAAATGCCGGCGAATTTTATATGACACACCCTCGTGTAATATGGGAAAAGCTTTGTGGTGGTTTTGCTTTTTGTCGAGAATTTATTTTTATGATTTAATGTTATTAGAAACGAGAAATCATATGAAGCCAAATCACAGAAATGTTATTGAATGAGTGAAATTTTTAATGTATTTGTTGACTCATTCCTACGTGACTTAGTACATAGTTGGAGTTTTGGTCTTTTAACCAGAAAAATCGACATTCCATACCCACCTCAGACAATCTGATGTCAACTAGGTTTTCTATCAAGTGAAAATATTTCTTATTTGTTATTTCTGCACCATCCTAATAATATGTATTAAATGAAGATAGGTCAACCGTTGGATTACGTTATAAATAACCACATCATTCAAAAGCATCATCACATCACTTATAGGACTGTTAAATTCTCATTTAGTTTAGTTCTTATCCACTAGTGTCATAAAAATATATATCCAAAGTTATGGAAAAATAAAGTTTAAGCACTATCTATTTTTTCATGTAATGTTTTCAAATAATTTATATTTATCTTAACATCAAAACTAACTATCCTAAACGTTATAGTAATATTATATATACATTTACATTTATATAATATATATATATTATATATATATATAACTATGTTAGAAATTTGATACACGAAACTATTATTGGATAGCTATATTTAAGTGGTCCCTAAGGACTTTGATATACCTACGAACAGAGTTGATTTGAGGCAGTATGTTTACACATATAATTGAGTTAGAAATTAATCCAATCATGTGGAATACAACAGAGTATTCTATCCAAATATAGTAGTATGATAAATATTTTATTATACCGGGCTTACTATAAAAAGAACTAAATCAATGCAATACTGATGTTTTGATGAGCATTGAAGATAGACTAATTGATGACATTAGAATTATGTTTATGATTATATAGCAAGCCGTGGTTCGTTATTGTCGTCAAGAATATGTAAAAACTTAAATAAATTTATCCATCGCCTAGATCTGAAAGCGAGAAAGTAGATTTTCTTTTTTGCTCCTCAGCCGCACAATTTGCCATTTCGCAATAGAATGCCACATGTCATCGCCCCATCTGTTATTATTTATGATGCATGCTTTGACTTTTCCTACTGCGTTCCATAAATAAATCCCAGACAAAACAAGCTCGCTAGTTTTTCCATTACGCTCGGCGCGGGGATTTTCTTTAGCCGGATGAAAAGAATAAAAACTGCCATTCCCCCGATCTGGCGGCTATACAGCGCGAATAAATACATTCGGATATAAATAAAAATAAATTTATTTTTATACATATACATACATACATATGTAAAAATATTCTCAGTAAAAATTTTTTGATCCGTAAAAATATTAATTCTACTATAGCGACTCATGTTATTTACCGGAGAACTGGCTCCTCAGATAATTGATTCTATTTATGAAGAATATCTATATATGCATATTTAATTCACTTATTCCTTTATAAAGCGATTGATTTCCCTTGCACACGCAAAATATCAGATTTAAAATTTTCGTGTCACAAACTTATAATATAAAAAATAATCGCCGTGCAAATCCAATTATATGCGCCGCTTGATATGCGCGCACGAAGCTTTAATTAAAGCTCCGGCCGCGGCTTTCGCGTTCGGTCCCCGCTTTCTGCAAAATGCAAGGCGCGTTATTCAATATAACAAACATCAGAAAATCGCATATATAAAATATCATGTGTCATTACTTTCTCATTGAAACGTCAAAGGCAGAATTTGTTCGGGGAATGAATGAGATTTCCGCAACGCTCTCTCGGCTGAATGCTGGGCGTGGTGTGCTCAGCATAATATATACCGGCTACGCTTTTACATGCACACATTCGGCACATTCGACAGACTGCTCAACCGACTATGTTTTGAGTTAATTAAAAACAACACCAAACGTGGAAATACGCACAATGTCAATAAGTCGAATGAGTGAATTCAAGTCGATAATCAATTGATTGGCGAAACGATACTTTAATTGTCAGGGTAATAATCAATTGGATTTGACTCTTTGTAAACGAGTTTACGAACGGAATTTTTTAGTAATCTTCATTTGCCCGGCAAAACACTTCTTTCTATGAATGAAATTTATTCCCCAAAGCGTTAGGAGCTTTAATATGAAAATCTATTAAGGGTGATCGCAACTTTATTCTTAAAACACATTCAGTTGATAATAAGCAAAATTGCATACCTTCTTCATTCGCTATTTTCTTCAAATAAAAAAAATAAAATATAGTATGTTTTCATGCATTAATTTATTTAGTATAATATACATGTTAACCTTAAAATACATGCTTTTTGTATACATAGATTTTACTAAATATTCAAATTAGGACTTCTGAACTTTGAATAAGCTCCCTTGAAAACTCTGATAGGTTTAATCATAGTTTTTCGTATGATATGGATAATGCAAAAATTGCATTTTATTATCTTGATTTTTATATCTTCTGACACTTTGAAGTACTTTTATCCACTTATGAATATTGTCTTTTCTCATACTCTAAATACCTTTAATTCTTCATTAATGCATTATACATTATTTTATATATGTTTTAATTATATTGTCTGTTTTTTTACTTTCAAATAAGCTTTGCCAAGTGACTAGGTAAATACCAACCCCATGTATTATGTTTCGATAAAAAGTTAAAAATGTTGCATCTAGAATTATTTAAAAGTAGAAAATATAACTTACAAACTCATTTATAAGAGCCTTTATCATAGACGTAGATAGATTTGCCAGATATTTGTTTCTAGTTGATATTTCAACGTTTTCTAATAGGATCACATTTCTAAATTAAGCTTATTATTGCATCAGTGTTTTCCGAAGTTGAAGTTAATTTAAATTTCAGTTCAAATTAGTTATCACTTTCTCCTGAATTCGGAAGTCGTCGAAATAATCCCTCGTAGAGCTACGTCTGTTCCCCGTAGCTTGTATCGCTGTACTGTCTGGTTGTATCGATTTTACGTAGACCAGCTGTTTTGGTGTTGTATCGCTACGCTCCCTCCGTGTTGGTATCCCCAAACCAGTTTTTCGCTTTTCCCTCCAAGGGGGCGCTGAGGTGAAATCTCTCGGTTGATGATGTTAAGTCTAAAGTCGGTTAGTGTGCGGTTGCGGTATTCTTAGCACGCCTAATGCATTACATCTGCTTTGAATAATTGACGAACTTGCGAGGAATATATCAGAAATAAATGATACATTTGCTGTTTGATTTTGATTTGTTTACAGTTTTAAATTTGTTTGTTTTTTTTAGCAATCCGCAATTAATGAACAATCTTATCAGGCGTTCTGAAACCAAACCACTTCAAGTAAATGAACGTGATCAAATATCATCGTTTATCTGCAAAATTAACAATTTCATCAATTTATACATGCGTGGCAATAACTATTTGATTTCCTTCATGGTGTCCAATCTCGAATTAAAAGTAAATTTAACATGTAAAGATATTTCTTCTTTCTATATGTAAAAACGTATTAGTGAATATTAATGTGAACAAGAATAAATGTTAAAATATAATTGTTAAAAGTATAAAATTTCACTTGCACATAAAATCAATTGGCCAAGCTACTTAGTTATCAATTTGATGCGAAGACTATTCGAGTTAATTTAAATAGGTTCTAACATCTAGGTAGATGGCAATTTCTTTCTTATATTACAGTTACCTGAGCTATAAGTAAAGATGTATAGTAGACAGTTCATTTATTAACTGAATCTTAAAGTCTAGATAATATTGAATAAAATAGTCAGTTAATTCACACATTTTAATTACTAATGAAAGACTAGCTAAACTACTCCAAATCTATTCTCATCTCTATACTAAAACCTACAAAAGTTAAAATCAATCAAATATACATTATGTATCTAAAATTTAATGTGCTATTGCTAAATTCATATAAATATTGCACATAATGATTATTCCACAAAATTTGGAGGATTAGATGATTAACTTCATACTAAGTTGAAAAGAATGTTGCATATTCTCATAATTCAGCTTCATTGTTTTTATCATAATTTTTAGTTTCTCCTTAGAATAGATTTGTATATTTTCTGTTGAAACTCTTTCTGCCTTCATTATTATATAATAAATGATATTGTAGAAAAAATAATCATTAAATTTTTAAAAGTGCCATCAATCGAATAGATTTATTTGTGTGAAAGTACCCAATAAAGATGAGCCTCCAAACGAATAAAATTATTACTTTCATAGTAAAAATTATGTAGTATACGGCAAATTTAATCAACTAATGCTTGTATATATAATATATCATATAAGATCAGGTTTTTTAATCTTCATACACTTGAATCCTTTTTCCAAGGTCGCCATGACTACAATAATCGCTTTCATCTTTTCTGTGCATTGCGCAGACACATAGTTTTAACCATTTCACTCTACATAGTACTATGATACTTATAAAAACTTTTATTATTTCATTATATTTAAAAATAATCAGACCTTTACGAAATACACATAGCAAAATATAACATAACATGTTTTGGAATGTATTTTATTATGCTTCTTGTCGGCATTGCATTATTAGTGAATAGCGATTCTAATTTTTTATAAACTCAATTTATAAAATTTAACTTGTAAGCTTCGATATCACTTTTTCAAATTCATATCTTTTCAGAATATTTTGTTAGAGCATTAAGCAGATGATTTGATAGAATACAACTTAAAGTTTCATCAGAATATTGTCATTTTCTTAAAAATGATATTTATTCATAAATGCCCTAAATATAAAACAATAAATAAAAATAGAAAAATCCATATTATACTGATAACACTACAATCATGCTATGAATCAATTAATATAATTAATTGCTCATTTATTTTTAGTATTTTTTTCAATTACTGAACAAAGAAGTTACCTACACACCCTACACAGCTTGATTGAGCTTTTTATCCCTGAAATTAATTTTTGTAGACTTGCACCTCAATTCGTTTCAGCTGATATTTTTTTCATGATTTAGATATCATTACACAAACCATTTATAAAAAATAAAATCAATGTGTTAAATTTATTTATATAATCAAATTCTTAGGTTTAATTCTGATACTTTATCTGCTTTTTTCTGAGTATAAATTCAAATAAATTATCGATAACATCTTCACATACCATTCTAATTTCAATTAAAATTGGTGCTTTTTTATTCAATTTGTTTATTTTATTTATTCCAAGGTGAATCGTTTTATAAAATATTTCATTTTCACTTGTCACTTTGATTTTCTCTATTTGTAAACAAATTCGTCACCAAAAGCTCTCGACGCACGTGCTATTATCTATAGCTGTTGTCGAAGGGTACAGGCGGAGCTATAAGCTCTCCAACTTCACTGGGCCCCAGAAGCTTTGAGCTTTTTCGCCATTGGTGAGGCGTGGTCGAGCAAAAGCTCGGCAGACGTAAAACTAGTAGGGAGATAGTATTAATATGTGTGATAGACGTAGACATTCCGAAAGTTGACTTACGGATTTACGCGAATTTGAATTTTTACAGATTTTTATGCATTGGTAAGAGAAATACTCAACGTAGTAAAAAGCCAATTAATTGGATAGAAATTTTATTTTTTTAATTATGATAATCCAAGTTTTTTTGTCAATTCCTTCTAACATATGACAAAATTAGTTCTTAGCAACGATTTTTAATGTCATTCAATGTAATTCATTTGTAAGTTAATTAATAACAAACATTATCAGTAAGTATTGTATTAAAATTATATATTTTTCTAATATTTATACAACTCCTATTCATTTCCTTTTTAATATTTTTTTTTGTTCACGTTTATTGAATATTCAAAAAATTAAAAAATAATTGTATCGTTTTTCAAAATTGTTTCCCAACTCAAAACACAATTCGTTTTTTTAAGAAAATGTTAATACACATAAAACAAAAATAATTAATTAATATTATTAAAATAATTGACATAATTTTAACAAATATTAATTCAGTTAATTATATTTCATGGCTATAATTCTGAATTGCTATTTTTGTATCAAATTCTGATACGCTGCTCATATTCTAGAATATATTTTGTAACTAATTCCCCAAATCTCCAAAAGCTCTTTACTATATTATTAATTAAAACAACTGATCTTCACTCAATTTTAGACGTCAGATAAGATCATAACTTTTAATTATTATATAAATGAACCTTTAATGCAACCATTAAAGACTAAAATGATCTCATATTTACATAATGTTTAAAGTTTTCGCTTTGTTAGCATTTCATATCACATAAAACGATTTTGTATGAGATCGTGACTTGTATGACAATAAAGGCAAAATAATAACGAACCACTTTATTATGATACGAAGTGGTAGTTGAAAATTTACCTGGTAATAGTAATAATAATATTATTATTTAAATGGTTTTAATTTTTTTATTAGATTAAGAAACACAAAT
The DNA here is from genome assembly GCF_003426905.1 of Ctenocephalides felis. NCBI lineage: Eukaryota > Metazoa > Arthropoda > Insecta > Siphonaptera > Pulicidae > Ctenocephalides > Ctenocephalides felis. The sequence goes on along the minus strand of NW_020537646.1, from coordinate 7,901,939 downwards.
AAGGTACATAAAAAAACCTTTTGATTTTATAATGTAATGCATTACAAGTCAACTTATGGTATGAGGTTAAAAATTTCATAGAATTATGTTCTGCCTTTTCCGCATCAACTTGCCGAAATCATTTTACGTAATACCTATCCATAAACAATGTTACAAAATTCCATACTGGAAAATAATAAAATACTTTGTCTTATATAAAACCAATAAATCATTTATATCTTTATTTACTTATACAAACACGATGCTTTCAAATGTGGGAACATGCACTATAAAGATATAAGAGAGGAGGCGATGCTGCAATATATCCAAAAACTCGTTAAAACAACAATATAAGACCATAAGAGAGACAATGTATGTTTGTATATGCTTTTATGACCGATATAAAATATTAATAATATCGCTAGATTTATGTTTATCTAAATAAAACGTGAGCTGCATGATAGGGGTTATAATTTTTATTCTTATTGCGAAAGTTGCTCCACCGGTGGAAATGAATTATTAATGGAGTTTTGTCTACAAAGTTTTTGTTTTGGTAAACAAGTTGAATAATTTTCTTCAAATTTAAGTAATCCAATGCTTTATGAAGTAATTTTCAAATTATTCAAATAAATCATTTTTTCTGGTTGGCTATGCAAGATGACAATCTTCTTCCAAATCTAATTGCTCCTCTATACTTTCATCATCATTTGATTCCTCCCAAGACAAGTCCATGACTGATTGAGGAGTGTTTATCTCTTGAAAAAATTCAAATGAGTTCAAAGTTTCATTACTTCTTGAACTAACACTTGAGTAACTACGTTCACTAAATATTGAAGAAACTGACATGCTGTCTGAGAAAAAACTGATGTCTGATGAAAAGTACTCTTCGTCGCTGCCTTCTAATTCGCTCGATAAATTGAAGGAATAGTCTGTTCCGATAGCAGAATCTTCTAAAAATTTATAAAGTTGTCTTAAATTATTTATATTTTTATAAGACATTTTTAAAATATTTGGTAAAAGGTTTTATAGTAGTGACATTTTTACTCAACTAATATTTTTGCTACACCAGAAATTTGTAATTGAGGTTATGACAAAAATATAAAAAACATAGTTTTTATTTTCCCGTAGATTATATCTATTACGACTTATTGTTAGTAATATTCTATTTGTTCAATTACTTTGATACAATTACAATTTTATAGATTATCATTGAAATTCTGTATCCTTACCAGATGAACTAAACATATCGTCCAAATTTCCATCGACTTCTTGCAAAATAAATTCAATTTCTTCATCTTCAGGATGACGTGCATTTATTGGTAACATATTGTCGAAGTGACTATGATTATTATAATTAGAATAATCACAAATGTTATAGTTCGATTTTAACAAATAGTTTGTAACAGTCATTTGTTTTTCAAACAAGAAATTCACCCTAGTAACGAGTTACGTGCGAGAACTTAATTACGTATTTTGGAAAAAGACAATTAAATTTGCAATAGAAACAAACCAAATATTTTGTGAAATTTATATTGTATAATATACGAGTAAATATTACATGAATTATTAGTTTCAACCCTGTACCAGAGAGGCAAAAATTGAACCCCGGAATATTCCACGACACCAATATATTTCACAATAGAAGTAATCTTGGACTTCTGCGAATAATATTAAATTCTATGGGTATTATTTCGAATAATGCGATGACATATGTGAGGAGTTATCTATTGTGAATGTTAATGATGCAAATATATACATCCATTCGCGAATGGGTTAAAGTGCGAATTATACGGATGTTTAATCTTGTATCCCTTCGACCCATATCAGCTTTGTTACGGAGAAAGCTTATTGTTGTTTCTCAACGGGTTTTGTATAATTTTCACTTTTGAATGGGCTGTTTAATTGTTTCATTTCATTCTATATGTACCCACATACGCACAAACCTACGCAGTAATATATACATTTATAATAGGCATACGCTACTAAATTTATAATCTGGATAATCTGTGTATTTTATAAATAATTGCGATTACTGTTGTCAATACAATCTCTATTCAATAATAATAAAATTTTGAAATCTAATATAAACTTTTTTTGAAAATTGAATATGAAAGTTTCTCATAAATTTTTTGTTTCAGCGATGTATTATTAGATAGGTATACTTACAAAAATATTCCTGACTTTTACTTGTATATTCCACTACAAACCCCTACAGGTAATTTTAGGGGTCGAGTTAAGGTGCTAAGGTGATCTCTCCATATTGTGAAAGCGATGCTGAAAGACATACATTGTCCTTCAAGAAGGTACCCTTGAACCCTCAACTCGTCATAATGTACAATATCTGTATTCAGTTAAGGTTTCAAGGCAATTGTATTATATGTAACGGTTTAGAAAACCATTATATTTATGATTAGGAAAATATCATTTCTTCATTCAACCTTCAACTTGTAATATCTAACAATTACCACTTTTGTAATTCGTTTCCGTAATTAAATAAAAACAGAACGCAATTTAGCAAATTCATTCCAGCAAACACAAAGATAATATCAAGTCGGGAATGTTGTATCGCGTTATGAATGAATTTGATCTCTCGTGGATATATAAATATTTTTAATTCATCAGAAGTTTCTTCTAAATATTGACACAGCGCGCGGCGAGGTTCATTATCCGACCGACGGATTTCGGTGTGATCTCCCTTAACAATGATTCTTGGGAGAATAGACGGGTAGTTGGAGGATTATTTATTAATTCCTTTAGTTAAATATTGTAAATTTTGACACATAGCTTTATTAAATAAAATAATAAGGTGACGATAGTTTACTTACTCCTGCATTCCAAAATTTTTTTACTTTACGGCCAATTGATGAAATTTGCTTTTCATCAGATAAATGCTCATTGAAAAATGTATTAAGAACCTGTAATTTGTGAACTCTTTTTTTTTAATTTAACGCATACATATATGACTTACAAGGACTCTCTATTAATTATTATAAAATTTATTTGATGGTTTGAATTAATATAATCCAATGCATGAAATATTTTACAAGCCAAAAGTTAAGTATATGATTATATATGAAGATCAGAAGTTCGAATTTTTTATAAACTCATCAAATAATAAAAAATGTTGTGGACGTGCATTGTGGCACTTTAGTCTTACCTAGACTTCCAGTCTTGCCTGGGCGAACTTTCAGTCAGTTAGGGTCGAGAATTAGACGTTTTATCGGTTTTATAGTCAAATAAATCCTTTTCTCTATAATCATTTCTCTATTCCATTTTCCTCTGACCAACTCTCAGTCTAAAAGTGGTCGAACTGAGTAGACGGAAATACCTAGAGCGTTTCCTCTCACAGTTTCTGTATTTTCTCACTGGCGAACTGTATAAACACAGATATATCCTCGTTCGCCGCATGCGGTCTCTTCTCTTGTTGAATTGCAGTCCTTATGAAAATATGAAAAATGCTTCAGGTGCTGATTGACGCTTTGTTTTTCACTTCACTTAAATTGCATCAACGAGAGAATAATCCGTATGAATAATTAACGAGTGTAAAAGAATTTTCGAACAGAAAAACGTACAGACAAATTAATACATATCATATTGCTATAAGTTCTGCGAATACAAATCCAATTAACGTATTTACAAACATTAATAAGATGCACAGTCCAATGCCATATCTTAGAAAACGAGTCCATTATTATTTCCTGGAATTTCAATTGCTTTGTATATTTTAAATAAAAGTTACTGCGTTATGAATATCCATATTTTATTCTGCAAATCATCGAGGAAACTGTTTCATGTTATCGCGCATCAGTACACTTTTATTAGTTAGTAGTTCATATTGCATATTCTTTCCTTTTTTAAATAAAATATTGATGCTGTTGCTATCTGAGAGAAATAAAATTTTATACAAACGTCCATATAAATTGCACAGTCAACGAATAATGTGAAACCGTATATAAAGTATGGTCATAATTATATTTAATATAGTATAAATTAAAAAGCTATTTCTATAATTCGAAATTATGTTATGAATAAAAGATGAAAAAAATGCTTTAAGAATTTAATCATTATAAAATATACAGCATGGTTTAGATTTTATCTTTTTATATTTTTTTTTTTGATTTGGGATCTCTGTTAACAACTTGAATCATATTTGATCAATTTGGGACACATTTGGATCATTTGGGATTTATCTGGACAACTTGGTCAGTTTTAGACAGCTTGGTCAGTTTTAGAGCACCTTAGAACAATTTTGGACATCCTAGGATATTTTTATTGACTTAGGACAATTCTGGACAAGCTTGAACGTTTTTAATAGCTCAGGACAGTTTTGGGTAGCCTAGGACATTTTTAATGACTCAGGACAATTTTGAACAATCTAGGACATTTTTAATGACTCAGGATAATTTTGGACAACTTAGGACATTTGTATGGTCGGGACAATTTTGTGCAACCTAACACATTTTTAATGGTTTAGCACAATTTTTGACAACCTAGGACATTTTTAATGACCCAAAACAATTTTGAACAACCTAGGACATTTTTAATGGCTCACGACAATTTTGGACAGTTCAGTACATTTTTAATGACTTTGGACAATTTAAGACAACCTAGGACATTTTTAATTACTTAGGACATTCCTAGACAATTTTTATATAGTTTCGTATTTTTAGACAAGTATGAATATGTGTCTGTTTCCAAAACTGTGTGTGTGTTTTTTTATTCAGAAAAGCAAAAGTATTTTTCTCCCATTTTTTCCTCTTAACTTAATTTTGTACAAGACTGTGAGGGGTATTAATAACGCGGCCATGAGACAACTTTCCGGCAAATGCCGACTTTTTAAAGTGGATGGAGACGAAAGTGAGATTGCTATGGGACACAAGGGGCGCTAAACGATATTTTTTAATTTCTTCAAATTAGAACCGACTCCCCTGCAAAATAATCAAACTTGGAAATATATATCGTTGGAGAATGTAGAATGAACATTTTTGGAAATTAGAGTTGGTTTTGTATGGTCTCGTTTAAAATAATGCTTCACTAAATTTTGATGTCTCAAAAAAAGTAATGATCGTCCATAAAACGTTTATATATATATATATAAATATGGTGTGTATATATATAGGTGTGTATTATGTGTCTATGTATTTTTACCATTGTCAGTAAATCTTCATTCAACTTCTCTACTTTCTTCTCGGTGTTTTAAATTTGTTTTCTTTGGACAGTTTAAAATTTCAAAACAACAGCTTTACTATTTATCAGGTGCTCCGGTGTATTATTAAGGGCAATAAAACTTCTTAAATTAGGATTTATTTCAAAATGAGTGTTTGCAAGTGGCACCGAGGTGGAATTCGCACAGGCTGGCTACATAATTAAATGAAAAATAGTAAATTACACCGAGAACGTCGGAAACAAACCCGGGCACAAATATGGATAATAAGTAGGCTTTGTGGCTGTAATGGGGACAGAAGAAAATGTTCAGGGGAAATGAATATTATTCAATGATAGTAGAAAAAAATATTAGAAAGACTTATCAATAATGTTTACCTTGATAACTTCTATTCATACGTACTTATTATATTGTATTATACTTACATACGTGATATTTGATCTTGTGAATAAAATCTTGTAATTTCGACTCAAAACATATCAAAACATCGTCATTTTATGTTTTACTTCCCATAATGAGGTGAATACACCTGTGTACCTATTCTTATTTTTATTTCGGAGAGTTTTGAATATTTCAACGTAGGTCGTGATCGTAGGTAACAGCATGTTGTATTTTGTGTATTATACTTGTTTGGAAAAAATATGAATTCGATCTATGGCTTTTACAAGTATGAATAATAAATAATGTTGTGGAAATATGTTTGCTGAATTCGGAAAATATAGGCTCGGTTTTCGTGGATTTTATTTGAATAATGTAGCTGATATACGACACGAGTCGATCGTAAGGAAAATTTTGACGGGATATTTTGGATAATGATATACTTACACGTTACAATAATGTATATGAAATAATATATATATATATATATATATATATATATATTCATTTTTTATAAAATATGTACTAGTTCGTATTCAAATATATGTCGAACCGTCGACTGATCGCCCGGCAACTGCTCAATTCCAAACCTAAATTAACTCATAAACTTTTACGACCTTCGAGTCCCTTGGAAGAGGTATGGGGTGCTTTCTTGTAGAGCCCTAAGAATTCCTAGCTATTACTAAATCCAGACGCGTAGGGAACAGAGTAGAATCAAATAGTAAAAAAAACATGAACAGATAAATACAACTTAAACAGCAATTTCAATTTTACTACAATTTATTACTATCTTTTTTTTAATCAATATAATATTAAGGTGATAGCCATAAGATGCTTAGAAGATAAATATTTACATCTTTTCATAATATTTATAACTCATAGTTCCTCTCTATATAAAAATTCCTATTTACTCATAGTTCATCTTCATGAACTTCATATTGTTTTCTTATCATTATCACATGAAAATTTTCAAATAATTCCCTAATTTGATATAATTAATTTCTAAATGAAAGTAAAGATCAATTAATTTTTTTTTTGCACAATTGGAAAAACTTCCCACTGGAAAGGTACATACTTTGTTCGAATTATATGATAAAGATAAGAACTCAATATAGTCTTGAGATTAAGTATTCCAGAATTGCATGTTAGCAAGTTGCACTTCTTGTGATTTTATCAATTTATTTTTGATATTCAAAATTTATATAAATTTATTAATTAATAACGTCAATTATGTGTTATAATTTATCAAATCATGTATTTGTCTTGAGTATCTCGAGTCTTCAACCTTCATCATTTGACATAATGATTGTAGATGATTCATGATGATTCAATGTCCTATATTTCATTCAGTGTTGAATTTTGATTTTTGCAATATATTTCCATTTTCCATTTCTTTTTATAAAAATGCTGCTCTGGTATAACGCATCAAGTGCAAGTGCTTTTATGTCTTCTGGCATGAAACGAATTCAGTCACGTCAAAGCCGGAGTCACGCACTTCGACGCAAAATAGAGACATTCTAACGCACAAGGCAATAGACTGTGCGGATTTGCAAAAACGATCATTTATTTAGAATAATACACAGTAGGATCCAGAGATAGTTGTACAAAATTCAATAGTTTAATGAGGAAACAAAACGCAATTAAATTCAATGAAAGGAATCAAATTAAAAGAAAAACACATGTAATCATGACGTATTTTTACTTACATTTACAGAATGCATAATTTGGTGAATGTATTAAAATAATATGTATTCTATAATTCAAAGTCCTGAAGAAGACGATGCTCAATGCCCTCTATAAGATATTCATAAATAACAAAATAGAAAATTTAGTACATAAATGTGTGAGTGGATGTGTATGAATGTTCGTAATTGCGGGCATTAAGCTTTTTCCATTCCGCTGATACCATCGAGTCGCAATGTCCCGGTCTCTTACTCCCAAGTCTAATTGCACGTTGCCCGTGTCCTGTCCACTATTATAGAATCCCAGCCATCGTTTCCATCGGCTTGACAAATGGCTACTTTGTACGCGACCACCAAATCACCGGTTGCGTTCCAACATTTTGTTGTAATCTGATATCCCGCGGCGGACGAGCACGGCGGTTCACAAGCGTCCGCCGCCCGCCGTCCGGGAAATGGAGACTCTGTAGAGGACGCGGCCGACGCTTTTGATTTATAGCTGGTGCTGTATTTGCAAACACGCAGTGCGATTCTGTGACAACTGATACTGTATAATTTATTTATAGTAGTGGATTGATAAGTCCGAATCATTGAACATGGATTAAATGAAAAGTGCGAGCGGGGGAAAAATTGCAAGGTAAACTATTTTGTGGACAAAAAACTGTTTTATTTGAAAATTGTTACTATTATACACGGACGTTCGAACGCTGTATTCTCATTCGATTTAGACGTTCTAGGTACTACCAAAAATTTGCTGGAGAAGTATGCAAAAATGTTTTGTATGTTTGATGGAATTGATGTTTTGATGGAATAGGTGCAGGGAAAGGCAGGATTAGTTAGTTTCGCATGGCTTTTCTGATGCAAGAAAATTTTAAATATTTTTAAACACAAGTTCTTTCAAAAAAGTTTCTTTCTGTTTAATTTCAATAATATAACATGTTATTTACTCTTTATGTCATAATATAAAATTTCATCATTTTTCTTCTTACCATCCTCGATTTCCAGGTAAAAATTGGCAAATCGTGATTACGAGGGCACCATGTTTCGTTGAATCACGTAGCCTGCAAAATGCTTTTTTGTTATATTTAATTTCGTTTTAAATGCGCGGTCGTTTGTAATTTGTACCAAACGGTGCTCGGGAATATGTAAAATAAGCTAATTAGTTTCTTGCCAATGCACATTCTGCGGTAATTACTTTGCTGTATAAATATTGTACGGAAATCGACGTACCCGAAAATTGATTGTAATAATTCATAATTTAGTTGTTTAATTTAATAATTGTTTGTGTTTCGTATATGGCACATATAAATTATTGTTATTTTTTCTAAATAGTAGCAAAAAACACAAATACAAACTGTTGATAAAAAATCATGGATCTTCTAGTACATTTTATGTTAGTGAGAATTATTTTATGTTGATAAGTGCTACCATTTGTACATACTTCATATTATATATATATATATATATATATATATATATATCTGTATGTGCGTTTTCAACTTATCTCTACAGAAAAAAACTTTCACTTAGCCAGGAAGCGTTTTCTTTCAAATATTGATAGGTTTTCTTTTTTACGTCGAGTGATCAATCAACAAGATTTTAGCTCAGAAATGCCTTTGCAAAGAAATTGCCACTGAATTAATATCAGTTTTTTTCGCAGACATGACACATAAATAAATCGATCACTACATATGGGTGTCTTTGACACGATCTGAAAATTTATTTAGAAAGTCAACTAAAGAAGACTGGTGAAAAAATTAATATTTATAGAATTAATATAATGTTTCATTGGTATGAAATTGGTTATATTATAAATACTGATAAATATATAAATTTCATTATCGATATGACAATGAAACCATTTATTATTCCATTATTGTTCGTCACTACAACTGGCAAATATCTATTGATTGATGGCGATGTCAGGCAACCGCAATCACAGATAAATTAATGATAGTTTTGGTTTATGTTCTGACAGGAATAATTACTGAAACTTTGTATTTGATTCGTGAGCAATGATTTGCGATATTCTGTCAATGTCTCGTGCAATATATTGCGACTAATATCTATTGTTATCATGGGAAATATGATTCAGAATTTATGGTGTAGGTATCACATTGAAAATGATTAGCAATCCCTCAATTTAACATTAACCTATATAATTTTGATGCTTCCAGAATAAATAAATTTTATTTATTTTATTATTTGATTAATTTTGATATTAACACAAATTCATAATAGAAACAGCTGTAAACAGTAATTGTACACGTTACGCATATCGACGGTTTTATAACTTTATAAAATGATTAGGCATTTACAATTTTTTCATAACTTCTTAAATATTCTTTTACATATTTCATCTGGTTCTTCACTGTATGATCGTTCCGGTCTATAATCGAAATCCAAAATTTCCGAAAAATTTTGTTGTGATAATTTTCTCCTTAGTTCTTCTCTTTCCAAAATTTCTAATAATGATTCAACGCATACTCGTTTACAATACTTGCATTGTTTTGGACTTATTGTGGCTAAATAATCTTCGAAGAAAATTTGACTGTAGGCTCGTTTTTTGGCCAATTTTGCATATTTGGATTCTTGATTAATTTTATCGGCATATGGAAGAAAATTGTTGGGATCTTTTTGTGGTTTAATACATTGCTCTCTTGGGTCGGCCATTGTGCTGATGAACGTAATTTAATTTATGAAAAAATTTAAATTTAATTAAATATTTGTAAACGAAAAAACATACCGAGTTTGGCCTTAAGTTCACATTTGATACCACTTGAATATACACTTTAGTTCATTTGATTTGGATATGATAGAAATATTATGTCATTAAATTTTGAGTGAAAATGATTTGCATGATTTTTGTTTTATCCAATGTTTGGTATTTGATGATTTGAATTTATGTAGTAGTCTGAGCATTTGATTAAAAATGTTTCAAGTAGAAAATTGTTTTGATTTTCATTTTCAGCATTAATTAGATAACTTGTAACATTTAAATTAATTTAATATCGTTCAAATAAATCTATACAAATCTGTAATTATTTCAGAGAATTTTTGCATACTTCTCCAGTTATGTGGTCTATAACAATCGTTTTCCAATTTCTACTTACTTTCATACTAAAAGTAATAATTTTATTTTATTAAAATATCAAAATCGTTATCTTTCTTCATAACTAATTATATACTTCTTACCTAATATATTCTACTTCATCACTTGCTCTTGAAGTGATTAATTCAGAAACGAAGTCACTTGAGATGCTCTAGATCAAAATGCAAACATCATCATCCTGAATCATTTACCTGTCTTATTTTATGATACCTGTGTTTATTTTAAAGCTAAACCTGGGAAGCACTTTCAAGTGTAAACATCTATAAGTGTTTTATAAAGAAGGTATTCTATACTCATGGAATATAATTTTGCAAGTGCTGTGTAATAACTTTTTTGCCAATGTAAACATATATATATATATATATATATATATATATATTTACATAGGTGTCTTATAATTGTGGTCTTGTATTAACTTGGAGTTAGTAAACATTATCCCATTGTGTTTACATATCGAAAGTAGTTTAAACAAGTATTCTAAGTAAATATAGAAAGACTTTCCATAAACTCTTAAACCTTAAGGGAAACGTCCTTGTTAGTATATGGTATCTCCACTCCAGAGGACAAAGAAAAAATCAAGTTTTTTCTGAAAAATTAATTACAGTTCGTACACTACATATTTTTGTTTGTTTAATCTTTGCATAAAAAAATCTAATCTTACAAAGAATTACAAATTGAAATGAATGGGTATAATATATTTTTATTAGATTTCATTAACTATGCCGAGCTTTGTCGCAGTGAATCTCATTTGAGCTTTCGTGCTTTGCGTAACTTTTAACGTAACCCTAAATTGAAAATCGCGCCCTGTGTAAGGAGATGTGATCAAAGTAGATGCGGGAACAGTCAAAGGCAATTAACAATGAGGAATTTGCGATCATTACTACGATGTTAATTATATAAAATTTAATGCGTGACAGAACTTGCTTGTTTGCGAACTACTTAAAGGACACTCGAGAATTTACATCTACAACTTACTAAGTCATCAATTTAGGAAAAATCTTGTTCGTATATATATATATATATATATATATATATATATCCTTCATAATAACCGCTTTTTTATTTTTATTGGAAATCAATCGATCTTGTATCAATAAAAAGCTCCAACGGTTGAATACATTACAATTTGTCACGCACCTCGCTTCCTCTATGACGGAGTGACGATCACTAAAATACTGACATAAAGCTGCGGCAAGGAGCTTTTTCAAAAGCTCTGCGGCCTCGTGCTTAGCGACATCCGGAGGAAAATCAGTGTCAGTTGCTAACATAGGAAAAATCAATACGTAGAAATTCAAAGAATAAAATATATAGTGGTAATTCCAGGAAGCAATAGTATAATGTAGTAGATTGCATATTAGATTTTTGCGTAAAATATTTTATTAATATTATTTTAGAATAAACCATATGAATTGTACATACAACAATAATTGACAAAACATACTTAAGTTAGAAAAAGTATTCTTCTTCTACAACTTTAAAACCACTTCGTTGGTCCATTGTTGAAAGTGCAATCAAGTCCACCTTGTCCGATCATCTTCCTAATGATGTTTCTATTAATCGTATCCATTAATCTTTACCAGACTGTATGTTTTAATCTGATCATACAATGCGATTTGATAAATACGCCATAACACAATTAATTATCAAGATCTCGAAATATAAATTAACGTCCCCGAAATCTAGCGTCTACTACCATCTACCATCTAGCTTCGTGTGTCGTGTTCTGCCCTGAATATGACAACTACAACTGCAACAACCTATCTGTATTGTATCTGTACAGCTTCCCTGATTGTGATATAAATTAATGACACAAACTAACTGCTCTTGTATGGGGGAACAAATGCAATACGTCGACATCCGTGTACCATTAGTAGTCTATTAACCGCCTGCGCCAGTACAATTCGATACAGCACAATGTCGAATCCATTCATTTTCCGTTCTCTTCGTCTATAACACAATAGTTTTTCAACGAATCCGTCGTCTCTAAGAAGAAATCGGCTGATAATAGAACATAGAACGGCAGATGACTACCACTCGACAAAGGACGAAGTAAGAAACTGGATGGCAACTTTTCGAGAGAGTACTTTCGAGTATTATTGTTCTCTTGAAGCACTGAATCACCGGAGGGATTTATATTTTCAGTGTTATGAGGGATTTAATATGCAGTCTATTTGTAAAATATTGCAACATGGAAATTATATGTCTATTTAAAATTTTATCACCCTAGATTACTATTACCAGTTATTTAATTTTTATTCGTACAAGGAGCAACTACTACAACAACAGAATACCTAGTACAAACACTGGAAGCAAATTATATTATAAGTTATTTTTCCTGCATTGAAAAATTTAATATCTGGATTTGATCGTACGATATTATAACATAGATTTTAATTATGCAGGTTTATAATTGTTTGGCAGCAGTACTACAATAGTAATTAAAATTTGTTCTATCCAAATACAAATTAAATTAATTTTTTCCAATGAATTTTCGATGAACCTGAAATGTCGAAAGAACACAAATAAATTATTTTACAATAGCGAATTTTGTTGAAGTACCAAAAAGCCAGCGTAAGTTTGAATTTTTAGCATTCGGAAGAACTTAATATGGAGTCTATCTGCGAAATATTGCAACTTGGAATTTTAATTTCATTCTATAAATTACGTTTATATTTTATTATAACAATTATAAATTGATTACGGAGTCATAACTATTAAGTGAGTGTTCTATTGATCGATACTTATATACTTTATATCCTGTCATAAAATAAATGGAATAACATGTTCCATAAACCTCTTATTAGTTTAAGTGTTAAGTATCGTACAATTTTAATCTTTGGTACAATAAAATAAAAGAAGAAATTACGACAAATATATTTGCTCATTAGCATTATACGACGATTTAAAACGCATAAAAACTTTGGGTCGTTCCGAAATTTACATAAATATATTTAATGGCTGACCTTCTCGGTGTGGCGGTGGCAGCGGAAAATATTTTCGGTAAATATTTCTCTCTGAGTTCAGCATTTTTAGTAAATGACATGGAGGGAAATGAAATATAATTACGAACAAGCAAATTGTGGATGGAAGTTACTATAATAGAAAAACTACTATGGATAGATATGAGTATAACGCAACTGACAGTACAGTACTTCAATAAACTGGCCAATGTTTTTTAGTATTTATTAGTAATTTAAAATATTCGAAACTACACTTTAGTGAAGCGTAAATTCTATATAGGTCAGAACCGTGATATCTCAAATGGCGTCACAGATTTATTTCCTTTAAGGACAGTTTCACATAAATCATAATCTCAACGTTAGTTTTCCAGGATTTATATGCCCTCTGCATTATAATCCTCTCCAGCTTTAATAGCTTGGCGATATCCAATATCGGATCAATGTTTACAAGACAATGGGCTTACTACATGTTAAGTACATATAAAATGTCCACGTTACAAGTTGTTCGCCGACTTAGAGTGCTTTAAGTTGTTCTGTTTTCTTTCCAGAAATAAAGTAACGCGGTCCAGTGCTTTCGAGCGTAACAAAAACAAGAAAAATTCCTAAACAAAAAAAGTGATAAACGCTCTGAGAAAAGACAAGTTTTCCCTCTGCTCGCTCTTCGAGTCGAGAAGTCAGCACAGTCGAGAAAATTATTACCCTCTTCTCGGGCAAAACGATTTTAAACGCATTAGTATAATAAGTGAAGTTGTTAGTTAAAGAGTACCGTAATTATCTTGCACCCAACTCACAAAAAGGAGTTCGAAGTTGTTTATTGGATCTGGAATATTATGAAGAAAAACATATTAGTGACGACAGAATACAGATGCATTGACAGTTTATTAGTAAAATTGTAATTGAATTTAAAATATCGTAGAATTTCTTGGATTTTTTTAATTTTTTTTAATATGTATTAGTAGGTAATACATAAAAATAATTTAGTTATATTCAGAAGCCATCAATCTTGTTAAAGATGATAAAAGAAGTTTGAACATTGATTCTTCGATAGTCAAATTCCTTGTTTGGTAATACAAATTTAAAAAAGTCCAAAAGATTAATAATGCCAAAGCGATTAGAAAAAAGAGTTAGTATTTTTCTTCTGACATAAAAGGATTAAATTTTGAATTTAGGAATTTTGATTAAATGTCAGTTTATAAAACAACTTGTAATTGGACACCTTTATAAGTCTTTAAGAAAATTAATCATTTTTTGTTCTGTTTATTTTATTCATGTTTATATACTTTATATAAATATCTCCAACTTTTTATATAAACATATAAATTTTTTACTATTTCATTTGCATTTGTGATTTGTATAATTTGTTTATTGATATTTTAAAACTGTGTCGGCTGAATGCCAACTCAAAATATATCAGTTACAATTTCTATACGTAATAACTAGTATATTATAACTCAGTTTTAGCATTATTTTCTCACGTATGATTCAATTAGTTCCGTCTCTATTGATTGGGGATAACTATTTGAAACTTAAAATAATATCAATAAAAACTATATCTAGCAATATTGTATTGCTTAAGTGGTCACCACTACTGAGGTGCCAGAGAGTCTTCAAAAACTATTTCAGGAATCGGATCGATTTAGATTATTTTAATTTATTATCTAGTATTATCTGGTATCAAATAAAGTTTTGTAAGAACACATACTAAAAATTGCTTCCAAAACAAAACACTTTAATTAATCCGGAATCGTCCATAATAAAAATCCAATTTGCATATGACGTCGACTGGAAATCAACTATTGAAATGAACGTAATTTCTATAAATCGTCATTCGAATAGAGAACGGTCTCGCAATAACGCTTCTGCAAGCGATTTGTATGGCATTATTGTGCTCGTTCTGATAAACACATTTAGAAATAGAATAATGTGCATCGTGCGATTCAGCCCTGCTGCGGCGGCAACGGCGGCATCGGCGGCGGCGGCGTCTCTTGCTATCTGTTCCTGCTTTATTTGCATGTTGCCATGCCGCGCACGTACCCGCTTCGCCGGCGAAATTGTCAACCCGACGCGCGCTCTTGCAGTCGGACGCAGGCGGGCACAGATGATTCCGCTCGGCGGAGGAATAAGGAATCATGCTTCCTTTCCTAGATCGTTATACGGAATAAAGGATGGTGTAATATCTACTAGATTACTTATATATTATCTACAGGAGGCTTCATTGTATTCTGTATCAATTTACGAGTTAGTTTTATGTTAATGACTTATATAGTTGTAATATAGCAAGACTTCTGCAATGGATGTTGCATGACATGAGATATGATAAATTACATTCGTGATGTTAGAGAATTGTATTTGCAATTTTTTCTCAAAATTACTAAGTTTAGAAGAATGAAAGAAAAAATAAATAAAATATTTTTCTTCTTTTTAAATTTTGTGACCAAAATTTAAAGTTGGTCATTCAATAGTTTTTAACATATGCGAGGTGGCTGGGTGGCTGGATCCGCTCTCAATACTGGTATTGAAACAGATTGTACGTTTTCAAAAATGCATAATTCGATTTTGATGAAACATGGCATACATTGTTACTATGCTTTACTAAATATTTGATAAAAATTTAAAGTTGAATCATTCAATAGTTTTTAAGATATGCGAGGTTGATGGGTGGCTGGCTCCGCGTTCAATACTGGTACGGAAACAGATTGTACGTTTTCAAAAATGCATAATTCGATTTTGATGAAACATGGCATACATTGTTACTATGCTTTACTAAATATTTGATAAAAATTTAAAGTTGAATCATTCAATAGTTTTTAAGATATGCGAGGTTGATGGGTGGCTGGCTCCGCGTTCAATACTGGTACGGAAACAGATTGTACGTTTTCAAAAATGCATAATTCGATTTTGATGAAACTTCACATACATTCTTACTACATTTTACTAAATATTTGACAAAAATTTAAAGTTGAATCGTTCAATACTTTTTAAGATATGCGAGGTTGATGGGCGGCTGGCTCCGCGTTCAATACTGGTATTAAAACAGATTGTGCGTTTTCTAAAATGCATAATTCGATTTTGATGGAACTTGACACACATTGTTACTATACTTTACCAAGATTGTGACGAAAATTTAAAGTTGGAACATTTAATAGTTTCTGAGGTATGCGAGGTTGATTGGCGGCTGGCTCCGCGCTCAATACTGGTATTGAAACAGATTGTGCATTTTCTAAAATGCATGATTCGATTTTGATAAAATATGGCATACATTGTTACTATGCTTTACTAAATATTTGACAAAAATTTAGAGTTGAATCATTCAATAGTTTTTAAGATATGTGAGGTTGATGGGTGGCTGGCTCCGCGTTCAATACTAGCATTTAAACACATGGTATGTTCTCAAAAATGCGATTTGCGATTTTGATGAAACTTGACACGCATTGTTACTATGCTTTACCAAGATTGTGACAAAAACAATCGATAGATTCTGAGATATGCAAGGTTGATGCGTGGCTCGCTCCGCGCTCAATACTACCATTTAATGTTTAAATCATTTCTAAATATGCCGTAGATCCCCATTTTTATTTCGTAGGTCCCCAAATTTTGTTTTCCCTGCCGTAGACCCCTTGAAAGTTGTCATGGACTCCTGGAGGTATCATAGAATATTGTACTCGATAAAACATTTTCAAAGAACTATACCATACACTATATAAAAAGATTTCAACAAATATCAATTACGATTACAACTACATAATGTGTTCTGTTCTATAACTTCCTAAGGGTGAAAATGCACTTGTAAATTTGCTTTATTACTCAAAAAGATGGTACATATGAATGCAAAAATATCATTATATTTTATCAAATATCTCAATTCCACATACGATAAGACCCTTTCCTCTTTCTCCCATGTTTGATATAACTGCTCCCGTGATTGATAGTTGGTACAGCTGCAACGCACGACATCGTCGCGAAAAGAGAAAAGTAGAAAAATAATGCTGCGCAATGCATCGGGGATCTTTATTGGCTTTTGGTTTCACGTACAAGATATAGCCTGGCCTGGGTTGGCATCGAGAATCGGCAAAAGACATATGCGAAATAACTGAAATTGCATATCGTTTACATACGACAGAACAGGGAATTGGAGCCGGTGCCGCACGTGCCCTCATTGTCGCCGCCGTCAGGTGATGGAAGATGAGAGAAGAAGACCCAAGTAATCTTGAGCTTTTAGAAGAAAAGGATTTGTTGATAATTCTAACTCTGATGATGAATAATTTCAATTGTCTTTGAGAGCTACAGTGATATCGTTTCTGAATTTGATCGTAGTATAAAAAAATATTGGATTATTTTTATCTGAGGTGTAGATTCACTTTGTTATAAATATTAGGTTCTTTAGTCACAATCGATATTTCAAGGATCAAAATTTGCCCTGGTCGTCGGTCACGCGGTTCTAGATTCGTCGTTCCCATCCAATGCAGATGTCACAATTCATGATACGTGTTTCCGCCTTTAATGTGTAATTTCACTTCAACCGGCGCTGACCGTCCGCCGCGAAATGGCTTTCGATATTCTAATGCAGGTTGGCTTTATGTCATCCGGAAACCACTGCTATAAATTTATATCGCCAAATATATCAACGTAATACGCCAGTATAATGTTGAGATCAAATAAACTCAATGACGGCTGAAGATTACAGGATAATACCAACATCGTAGAAAAACAGTCGTCCATTGATGGAAGTTAAATATTTATCCTTTTTATTTTATTATAGTTATGTAGAAGTGATAATATTATTTACACATATATCCCGTTTTCAAATATGTTAAATCCCTATCAAAACCTAATTACCAATAAAATTCTTATCCCCAACATATTCAAGATCCGCTGACTAATGGATTACAGAATAACTTTTCAATTATCAATCTGCGAACAAGGCAAGTGATTTATCATCGCACCTTACACTGTCGGTTCTTCGTGTGCTTGAGTGACAAGATTATCTAATTACAGTTTATAATTGTCATTAATCATAAATTTACGTTTTGTGTGCACTTTCTCAAAAGATTAGGAAAACGACACAAGCACATTTTACATCTGTAATATTATAACGCTTTATCATCTTAATGATGGAGGTTCTTTTGTGCACAAGTGTAACATGTTCATGATGTGGCAGGATTGAAACGAAAGAAATTATTTTATGATATTTAATAATAGAAATTCTATATGTTCCATTGAACAAAATTCATAGCTTTGTGTTCTTAAAGCTGTTGTGAGGTGAAAAATACATAAATTAATATTACACTCAGTATTATTATGAGTTTTCAGTATCATGGATGAACAAAATTAAAATCCAATCGTTGTTATTTATAATCTGACTTAATTTTTTTTTTACCTTTTACCAATATGCGACGAGTTCCGTTTTTTCACCATATTTTAGAATCTCGTTATTTTTTATTTAGCAATATTTTTGAGTTCTATAAGTGTTCCTCTAAAACCCATTCTATACATCATGTTTTGTAATGCATTCGAAGTTTTTCCCCGAGGCATTCAATGCGAACCAGACATTGCCAGGAGCGTAGAAGGAAATGCGATTTCCATGTGAGAAAACTGTGGCTTACCTTTTGTACAACGCTACTGAATTTAGTACATATACGAACTAGTAGATACAAATATAAATATGATGATTAAACTAGATTTGATAAAATATTTATACAAAAGCTCTCCAGTCTTCTCAGCATACATTGGCGAAGAATCGAGTAATTGGAATAGATACAAAATATTTTTGTCATTGTATTTAATAAAAAATCTAAATAAAAAAAGGTAAAAACTTTTATAGATATGCAAAAAATTGATAAAGAAAATACATAGACACATACAAGAATAATGCTTATAAGATTAATATTAAGATCAAAAAGGAATTCTATTCCTGGTATTTACCTCCATATCTTTTAGCCATTTTATCGTAACTGCTGTTATAAGTTATAATTATTACTTTATAAATTACGTAAAATTTTATAGGATGTCATAGTATGTTAGAAATATATACAAAATATTAATGCTTCTATCAATGAATTTTTTCGATAATGTTTTATTTACCTATATTTAGTTCCTCCCTGTCCTCCAGCAGGAGACAGATCTGCGAAGAACCGATCCCCGCGCGGACATAAAATAAAGTGGTTGCCATTTGCAGAACGCATGCGAGATTTTTAGGCATTTCCTAGGCATATATTCGCTCTCTCATATCTCGACGGGTCCCTGTAGATGTGATAAAAAAAACTGACAAACTTCTGGCATAACGGATACATGACAAAGTTGAGTTACACATCGCCTCAAAACGAGGATAGATCAAAGCGATGTGATAAACAGAAAAATAAATCCGGACCGCCGACGACTCGTTTTCAAATAAGACGACGTGATGTTTATTAAACTGTCTTCGACGGACTGACATGTCTGGAAAAAATTTATGATCCGATGATGTTATTTAATGTACATTACCTGATAAACGGAAAATATATTGATGGAGGAAAATATTCAAGGAATAAAAAGATACCTTGTGTATATCTTTTCACTTTGAAAATATCGTAATACGCTTGTTAGATCTCGCTAGTCTCAATCTCGTCTTAAAATATTATATTTTTGCAATATTTAACTATTCACAAACAAAGTTGAAAAATATGCGGATGTATTTTCATTTTATTATTATATTGGCCATGAAGGCGACAATCTTCATGGCATTGAGCTTTTACACGGGATGGTTGCTACCCCTGGTAGAGAGAGTAGCGGAGAGTTTGATAGGACTAATTGCAACTATTTTTTGCAAC
Organism: Ctenocephalides felis; assembly: GCF_003426905.1. Taxonomy (NCBI): domain Eukaryota; kingdom Metazoa; phylum Arthropoda; class Insecta; order Siphonaptera; family Pulicidae; genus Ctenocephalides; species Ctenocephalides felis. The sequence goes on along the minus strand of NW_020537646.1, from coordinate 7,881,861 downwards.
TTTAAATAATTTTTATAATTGAACTAGTTCTCATAGGTCTCTTATATTTTAAGGTGTTCGTTTTGACTATCGACCTAAGAGAAGTTTCATCAAAATCCCAGAAAAGTAAACTTCAGGTTCTTCTTGTTAGTAAAAAAACAATGTTCCATAAATATGTATGTATATTTGAAAATTTAATTTTGAATAGTTCATACTATTTCGTATTTGTTTTTTCTTACTACATCCGATCATATTAAACCATATTCAGCAACACGTGAATCCTGTCTGCGATTCAATTTCCTGCATCCGCATGTGGAACAGCATGTATATTTATTTTCCAATAAAGACCGTGTAACAGGACATATTGAATCGTGATATCAAACAATATCTTCTGGCAAACGGTGTCGCAGACTTTGCGGATTGCTTTTCGCACCCTCACCGTGCCAATGGTCATGGTCGTTCCCTGGCAATTGATTTATTCCGCCGGACGATATACTGAAACGTTTATGCGACAATGATGACCACTAACTGTTGTTCTGTTGGAACGAACAAGGAGATTATATATTGATACAGCCGAAGATAAAAGATTTACTAATGTCTACAATTTAATTGAGGACAAATGAACCTAACATATTAAGGCTCGGGCGAAATTTTGAGTAAAGATTTTTCACTGGAATGATTTGGATATACAATTGTGATATTAATGATATTTAGCATAATTAAAAATTATTTTAATTCTATTATTAACCCTCTCAATAAAATTCTAATTACAATTTCGTACCGAGAGCAAATAACACTTTGAAATCTTGCAAATCAGTCTCGTTCCATTATCTCTCTGGTAGGAGGATGCTCTCTGCTTTCAACTATTTAACTCTTCATAAACAAACAAGACGAGTCGAATTGTATGTCTGAAATGTCGTGTGAGAGTAAAATTAGCTCGAGAGAGATCAGACGGTTCCATTTCATTAAACTTAATTGCCTACAAGCGTTCGGTTAGAGTAATGCGATCGTATTTGCCATTAGGTGGATACAATTGAGACGACAGGTGAAGTAATGCGGCGGTCGGATGCTGCGAGGACCAGAGTTATTAGGGAATTTATTAGGGCTTTTAACATTCATGTAGTTAAGGACTGATTTATGTACAAATCGAGTTGTATTAGATACGTATTTGCCGATTAGATTCGTAATAAAGCTGCGGCCTATAATATAATTAATTAATTTAAAAATCTTGTGGAAACTACAGGTGATATGATGTGACTGATGCATGTTAAGAGGACCATACTGAGGAAATTTCTTTGGTCTTTTAATATTGATATATTAAAGGACTAATACATATGTACATCAATTTGAGAAACTACTGCATTTTATAATCAAACTTTCAAGTTTTGCAATTTTTTCTCATTTCTATCTTTTTTTGATTACCTCGCAAATATCTAATTGGACAAAGGTTCAAAGTTTTATCATAAATTGGTTATATATAAGATATACATATGTATGTGCATATATCTTGTGTATTCAAGTTCGTCCATAAATTCAATAGATCCGATGCTAAATATCCATTATTGCGGCTAAGTCACGTAATTGTGCAATGAATATATTCAGCAAACTCAATTGATCACAATCACTCGACTCACAATCAATTTAAGATTCATCCATATTCAAAGGCAAAAGGAAACGTCGACAACTTCTTAATTAAAACGGAATTGTTCCGCAGATGCGAACGGATAATTGTCGATAATGACGCCTGCTCTGACTTAATAACACTCATTAAGCCATTTACATTCCTCGAACCATTTGCAGATTGTTCATTAGTAAACATTAATACATATTTATAAACTGTTCATATATGTTAATATATTCTATAGAAAATGTTATTAAATTCTCGAAAAAGCTTTTTCTTGCTATGAAAAAAACATCGTCCACGCTTCGCCAAAATCCTGAACTAATATGAAAATCTCCAAAGTCAGAAATTTATAGAAGTTTTTAGGACCATGGCCTTTTGTGTATTATTTAAACGTATCGTTATAGTTTATTTATTTAAAAACATTATCAACACACCCTTGAGGTTAAAATATACAAAGTCCAATCAAACTGGTGTTATAGTAATATTTCACCTCAACGGTTATCCAACATCGAGTCAGAGCAAAACAGAAAGTGCAGCATAAAATACATACATCTGTATATAAATATATGTATTTGGCTTCAACATCAAAGCCTGTAAATTACCAATTTTCCCGTGTATGTGCAGAATGGCTGATTTTCGCAAAACACACACAAAGATCTCCTAACGATTGTGTTCGGTGCCTGTGCAAAACCATAAATAATAGATATCATTGCCCACAGTGTTCAGATAATAGAGTATGATATAATTGAACAAAGCTTTATGTGATTTTAATAATATATGCCATGATGTACATGTTAAATATTCACACAAAATGTGTCGCCGATATACATTAATATTTATAATTGAAAATGCAAAATTTGATTATGAATTTATAATGATGCATTTGTATAGTCAAAGGATTAAATATTTCGGGAATGCATTCTATTTTTGATGGTAATAATGAAGTAATAGCTTTTTTTATTCATAAAGCTGTAGCTAAACTTCAAACATTTTGCAATATTGCTCGTTTTAAAATTTATCACAAAAAGCTTCTACATTATAAACTATATAATGAACACTAGGAAACTGTATAAATATGTAATCGCTCATATTAAAGTGCAATAAATATCTAATACTAGTTTTCCTAGTATCCTGCATTGTGATTTTCCTTTCTATTGTTAAAATAAGTACTCCTCCAATACACAAAATAGAAAGTTATAAATATGAACATAAATATTTTCCATCACGAAAAGTTTGTGGAGTCAAGTTTGCAGCTATTTGGGTTTGAATTGGCTCATGAATATAAATGCGAAATGGTGGCTTGCCTTATAATATGTTAGAAAAATATACAGAAACTTTAGACAAGTGTTATTCGAAGTGTGATTTAAAGTATAAGTTGAGATATAATGTACATAAAAGTATATTTTTATCTACCCTGTGCAGGGATAAATTTATTTAAGTTTATAATGTTAATATACTCATGCGTAATACGAATTATACAATTATATAGAATTATCTGAAAATGGTAAAGTATAAGAATGATGATCAATTTTGAATTTTACATCTACATACATTTATACAACTAGCATTATTTTAAAATTTTTGAAAAATGTGGAAGTGATAGGATGATTTTTATAAAAAATGATATTTGAAATTAGTGTTCAAAAATATAGTTTTAAATAGTTTTGGATTTTAAAAAATAATTTTTTCTTTCTTTTATTTTACTTCAGGTTTGTGTGAGATATATTTATTCAATTTATATTTTATTGTGCGCTTACTATATTTTTTCATGTAGTTTTTATATTGTTCCGTTGTTTTTACAGATATTTTCAATAGTGGTAATGAATATGTAGGGGCGAGGCATATAAATAATTAATTGCACATATTTTCAATAGGTGTTTTGGCTAATATATATCCGAATTTTTGTGAATCTTTTCTCCCTGCATGGTTAATAAAGTCCTTACCGCAGTCAATAACGTAAAGGGATGATCCAAAATCAGTGGCCCTTAAAAAATCTGCGGTATAAATATCTCGAATTGATGTCTACATATCATATGCAATATTTATTATTCCATATATGTTTCGAGCATAAGTTAGAACCGATATCTGTGAGGGTAGCCGAATCCGAATCCGGCGGTTGTAATTCTGATAAATGTCGAACCGTTTGCGGGCAACTTTCCTTGTAAACCTGTTTCCCATATGTATCCATGTATTTTTCGCTTGTATATGGTTTGGCTGGCTTGTGGTGTTTCCTTTAGCAATTTTCCACATCGATGAATTTTTTGAAATAGTGTATACAGCGAACTCAAGAGGCAGCCCATAACAAGGAGTATATTTTTATATGAAACAACTAGAGCGGCCTCCAGATATTTATACGCTTGTAGTATAAAATATAAGAAATGACATGTACGTGAAAAATGTTATGGATTTTGGCTACGGAATAAAAAGCCAGAAAACTAAGTAAATGTATACGAGATAAAAATATAAATGGAATTGTATCAGCTTGCAAAAATACGATTACTGCTGTACGTAAACATACTGACTAACACATATATAAACAGACTTGATGTAATAAAACAACAAATTCGTCAAACTGAATATATAGTGAAGATTATTAATTTAATGTGTCAGTACTATAAAAAAAGTTATATCATATTTTTAGAATTCTGGACTTCTACTTTTAGGTATAGCATTAAAATAATACTCCAACTCATAAGGTGATTTCGATACCTGTACGCGCGTATCCAAACCTCCTATGTTATAATTTTAAACGAAAATGAACCTGGTATTAATATCTAGTCTCATGTTACCAAAAACGCTAAATCACTATCTCCTACCCAACGATACCCTATAATTCCTCATCGGTCGTAAAGCGTATCCTTCTGGTTGACCTGAGCCGTATCATTCCTGACAGATATTCGTCGTTACATTAATTCTCGGCAATTCTTGCTATTAATTAACAAGCATGACAATGTGATATTAATTGTATACGAAAAGGGGATATTTCTTCACCATAGATTGTTGTGTAGTGACCAGCAAGAAACAAACCGTTGTCTTTCGGCCGTCACAATGTGCCCCTGACAGCACCGTGATTAACAACATGTGGCCGAACACAATGCGATATGATAGGAGATACACTATTTGTTTCTAATACAAATAAATGTATCTTAGAAAATAGATGACGAATGGATTCTGCAAATGAAAGGGTATAGATACATATAACTGACTCTAGAAATTTTAAAATTATACCACGAAATATAATGCTATTATTATAACATAACGTCAAGCCAAAATGCGGTGATAGTATTGATGATAACTATCATTAGATAAGAATAAAATTAAACTAGCTGTAAGTGGAATTCTGTCTTAAGGCAATTAAGGCATCGTGCCTTAAGGCAAATTGCTGGAACTTCCCGTACCAAAAATTATTATTTTTTTAAAAACGATTAACATTTTTGAAAAAAATTTACTTTGAAAAAAATAAGATTTTTGAGAAACTATAAATTGGACAAAAAATAACTTTTTAATAAAAAAAAAATTTTTTTTTTAAAAATTTTTTTTCCAAACGTGCTTATTCCAGAAAAGTAGTGCATGTATTTTTTTCTCTTTATTTTGACATATTGTGGAAGATCTGAACTTTTTTTCAAAGCAATCGTACTGCTTTATCTGCATAGGGACAAAGTATAAAGCGTGTCGCTGTCTAACGCATAAGCATTGGTACGGAACCCATAGGAATGTTAACAAAATGTATACTTATTGTTAAAATCTCTATAAAATATTTGATAATTTGATGTGCATATGTCCAATGATCATTTTTGACCGCCAAATGGCTCATTTTTTTACTTTTTCCTCCATATTTCCGAAACCGCTAGACCTACCTTCATGAAAATTTTATCGATTCTTCATCTTGTCAATACAAGTGAAATGTTTTTTGAATTATTTAAATCGGACGCTCCGTTCTCTTAAAAACTGAGTTACCATTTTCGGAACTTTTTGCCCCGTATCTTCGGAACGGCTAGACCTGCCTTTGCCAAAATCTAATCAGCACGTCTTCTTATCAATACGAATCGAATACTTTTTGAATTATTCAAATCGGTTGATCCGTGTTCCCGAAATCGTCGACGAAAATTTGTATCCGCACATACATACACACACATACATACATACATACACACACACACACACACACACACATACATCCATTTTTTCTAAGGTATGCCAAAATGTTCAGAAACCTTTGAAACGTAAAGATATATAACAATTTTCATTTTCGATTTTTTTGCGATTACTATAACTTGCCCTACGGGAAGTTAAAAATAAATAGAAAAGATAATTTTACGATTTTTGAATATTTTCAATAACATTTTTGCAAAAAACTAACAAGGATATTGTAATTTTTTTCGTCGTTAGTGGATAAGGCCACGTAGAAAATTGTTTATTAAAGTACATACTTTGATAAAAAGTTAAATTTTTGTAAAGAATTGTATATATTCCAATTCCAAGTATTTTATATAAGAGATATTGAATGCAAATATTTCTGAATTAAGTTAGAGATTATTAGATGCCGCTTAGGAAAAAAATACTAAGCTTTTATTCTGAAATATTCAATATGATTGCATTAATTTTCTCTTAACACTTACTTAGTGATATTTTAGGAGTATAAGAACTAAATTTTTCGAATAGTCTATGGTTTATCCCAATTATCCGACTGCACCACCAGGCACTCTCCACCAGTTTCCGCTCCTCCTGTATTCCCTCGCGGATGCAGCATCCGCAAAGCAAACACGGCCGTCGAATTTTTACCCCGTCGTGTGGCCGAACACATTGCCTGCTGCCGGCCTCGCAGATGGGGTAAAAATGAGCTCTAATCTCGAATGATTGTGCTATTGCATGATAGCACCGAGGGAATCGTTTTGAATTGCGTGTTTTGAAGCGCTTTGCTGTACGGCGAATGTGATAAGAAAAGGATTTCTTGGGAACCTCTCGAAGTGCCGACATAAAACCATTCGTAGGTCAGCGGAATAAAATCTTTAGAGGTCGGGTGAGAATTTTTCCGATAGGTTTTGCTATTGTCATATTATTGGATTATGCTTTTTTAATTGGATTTGGGGACGGAAACGATAGTGAAAGCCTTTTTTTAGAATATCGAACATTCCTAGTTAAGTGTTTAATGAGATTATTTATTAGAAGAATTTATGTTTTATTATCAGTGGTACCAGATCAATCGTTATCTTCAATGACATCCAGTTAACTCTTCCATATAAATTACAAAAAGATATCTGAATATGCAAAATCGAGTTCGAATATTTTATGTCCTATGATCATAAATCAAATTGAAATTCATTCGATACATGCTCGAATGAAAACACGAATATGAAATCTAGAGCAAGATTCGAATTTCGTATAAAAGGCACTTTATATATTACTGTCAAAGGCTAAAAACTTATCTGTGCAAAACATTCTTTTTCCAAAAGCGAATTTCATATGCTCTACGTCGACAATACAACCGTTTCTAGAAGAAAAAAGTAGAAGCTGCATATTTTTCGATATATCAAAAGGACGGGCCGTCTACTTGAAATGCAACCGAATTCTACGTTAAGAAATACATCCAGTAGGAAGATACACTATATATATTCAAATATCACAATGAAGCTAAATTCAACACGTCAAAAACCCCAGAAGTATCTGCAAGGAAAGCAATCTTCCCCAACTAAATAAACTTCGGAGCATCACATCGCACACTGTAAAATGTATTTTGTATACGACGGAAATATAAAAGTTGATGAAATACACACACGTAATATATAGCCAAATATAATAATATATTTATATACATATATGGTTTTATGCATGATGATCCATCCAGAAAAAATTTAAATTATTTTTAAGAATTTTTTTCAATTTGGATTCATTTTGACCAATTGAAAGATTTGATTCCATAAATATGAAAACTCGAGTTTTTATCCTATTTATCGCTTCCATGTGAATTGAATTCAAACTTTACACTATGCAATTGTTGTTTCCAATTCGATGTCCGCTTTCGCTTCAAAGGATTACTTTGTAATGTTCCCTCTCTGACGATTTCCAATTACACTCCCGGTTTTGTATTCGATATTGTCGATATTCGATGAGCATACTTTAACAATTGTTGCACATTGCAAATTCCATCAGAACATAATAGATAATTCTTGGAAGGGAATGGATTTTTCATGAAGACTTTGCTTAATTGGGTATTTAATATTATTATAACAAGAAAAATATATTTCAGCAATTTTAATTCATTGCTTTTAAGATTGTATTTGTAAGCACAAGGCATTATATATAATCAATTACTAATGTATATCATCATGAAAATGTATAAATAATTCGATCAGTCCCGTTTCCGAATTCGGAAGGCGCGCAATTGGTGGGCACTTGAATTGTTTGTTTAGTCGCTGATATTTGTTTTGCAAATTAGTGATTATAAATTCAGGCAGAGTTTATTTTGGTAGCGAAATGATTATACAATTATCCGGCCTCTGTATAACCAATGCTAACGTAATTATTGAATATGCATGTATAATTGTTGAATAAAATGCGCTTTGTACACAACCACAGCAGATGTGTTTGATTAATATTCTAATTTCGTGTGTATTTGCAGTGCGAAATTGCGATTTTAATAATTAAACGTGCTTACGTATAATTAGTAAAATACACGGACAATTTTGAATATTTTAATATATTGACAGTATATATTAGCAAATTGTTGGAGCATGTGTATAAATTCGTTATTTTGACAAAATAAAGCGAGAATGTACAGGCATAGTTTGTCCAGGTACTTCATGGAATTATTACAGTGATTTTAGAATGTAAGAATTTAAGGAATTTTTCCGCAGTCCACAGTTGTGGAATTTTCATTAACTCTGTTATGTGATCTCACATTTTTTGAAGAATGATATTAAAATTACAATGACGTTAAATACCAGATTTTTTGAGAGGATTTTTCTGAAAATGTATATAATAAAATAAAAATATATTCTGCTCAATTGTTTGTACCACCAAACAACTATTAAGTAAGGAGCTCATAGAAACGTTTGATTATTTAGTGCATTATTGTATATAAATTTTGAATTCATATAAAAATAAAAATTCATTTGAGACTGCGTGTGCATTTGACGATTTAGACGATTTTAATATTCGAATCTACAAAAAATAACTTAAAAATTCAATCAAATTTTAACTAGATGTTAGTGCGAGGTATTTCAATAAACGTTATTTTCTTTTTTGAATTTTTTAATATATATTGTTTTTCTAATATTATTTTATTTTTAATAAATAATATTGTTTTTCTAATATTTTTATTATTCACAAATTTTATTTATTAATTTTATTAGCATTATTTGCTAATTTCGCTCTTTATTTTATATTAAATTTAGAAAATTTAAGTTTTTTTTTGATTAGTGTAATATTTTATACTAACACAACTACTTTTACATTTTTTCTGTAAATTAAATATAAAACTAAACCATATAATCAATTCTTTTTTATGCGTCCAACTATGTTGGCTATTATTCCGAAACTGTTTCCAAATTCAATCAAATTTCGCTTATCCCACAAGTTTAATTGATCCTAGCACGAAATATAATTCGTTTTCATCGTATAAATTTCAAAACAGTATATAAATGTAGCATTTTGTCATGTCGCCCACCAAACAGACATCACTCCACCGACACTTGACATAATCCGATGATATTTCGGTGTATGACGAGGGTGTATACACGATGTAAAATATTCATACCGTATGCTCATTTCATTCATATTCTCTCTCATGAATAAGTTATTTATAACTATTTACATTTGTCAGCGCGAATTTGCATTCGGCTTTTCGTAATGTAATCAGTCGCGGTGCATCGCCGGCAAAAGCGGGCAAAAGCTGCAAAAGCTCGGCGAATTCACTTCACTTCGTGCTGCTGTATGATATTTATGAATCTGTTATCCAATAATTGTTTTTAAATGACTCTATTAGAGTCTAATTATAAATTTCTTTATAAATTAATTATAAAATCCATACTTTTCGGCTAGATCTAGCCTTCATTCAATGGAACAACACTATGGGGCTAATTCTGCGGTAACATAGCCTTGTGTTGTTATACTTCTCTCTTGTTACTAAAAACTATGAAATTGCTATTTATGCTATACGATCAGACGTAGATATAAACATTAAAAGAGTCAAATTTATCAAGTCTTTCATATTATTTAGCAATATAATCAAAATTTTCTGATTAGTTCTTGCTTTGGCAATATATAGCATATTTTTATATTAATTTTAATTATAAATCATTTATCTATCATCGAATTATTCTTAGGATTCACAACACTAGCACTGGGGAGTCGCTAAATTAGATTTGAAGATTAATTGAGTTGGAAAATAAGATGAGGTTGAGAAACGAAATATGATTTATATATCTTACGATTCCGCGAAAGGATTAAAATGTATAGTCTTGTTGAATAAAAGTAATTATAAAAATCTAGAATTTGAAACTTTGATGGATATATAATAATATTAGTTGCTTTTAAAATTATAAACAAATTGATTAATCTAGGCTCTGGAAATACTGGGAAATTCTTTGAAATTGTTATGCATCTTTTGGGCCTAATTATTATTGAGACTTCAAAGTAATTAATGGATCAAAGACAAACCTAATATTTATCGTGTCACGATAAGAATGCTGAATATTTTGTTTTATAACTATATATGTACTTAGTTTTATTTTATTTAAATCATAAATTTTGATTTTCTAGTATGTAATCTACGTAATCTTGAATTGTATTTAATTAAAACCTGCATTCTTTTATTTTTTATTTAAAAATCGTGTTGTCTTAATTAAATATCTAATCTTTTCTTTTAATTTGTTCCAGGTGAGTCGAGATTTCATTATCTTAGCTGATTGCGGTTTCTTAAGGTAACTGTAGGATTACTTATTTTTTTCTCCAACTGCTATTTTATTTTAGAAACTTGATATGAAACATATGCTTATGAGGTATAAGTTTACAATTTTTACTAACATATTGATTATTGTAATAATAACTTTTAAAAGTCGATTTATTCGTAATTAATGACATTCTTGAAAAAAAGTATTTTCTTGATATATGGTAAGAATCATCTAATTAATTTTGCTTTATAGACTGCATGTTGTAACTTTCCAAACATAACTGTCAATTATTTAGTGGATTCAAATGATTGTCATGCGTACAAAGTGAAATGAGCTATCTCATACAATTTATCAGTGAATGAGTAAAAATGATTTTTTCATATAATTTTTTCTCGAATATAATATAATTAGGCAATTTGGTTACAATAACACGTCCTTCAGTCATAGATATTCCTACTATGCAATGTGTCATTCGTTTCTCCCGGCAATAACGCGCTTCCAGATACTCATTTCCCGTATTTCACCGGAACTTGCGGCTCGTAAAGGCGCCTCGGGGAGTAAGATATTTTTTATGATGACATTAATTGTTTTCAGCGTTATCTAACGGCGACGCTGTTTCCTTTCAATTTCAACATACCCGACTCTTCCTACTCCATCTCTTATATCTGAGATAACACTTTTCTTGTTCTGCGTTTTTTTTCGGCGTTTCTCTTTGCCGGTGTTTGCTTTTCTTTCAGCAGAGCCAAAGAATATTGTTTTTAATTTGATTAACTCGTTTGATGTTGCTTTTTATTTCATCTGCGTTCGGATAAAAATTAACGCTCAAAAGATGGTGCTTGATTAGAGAAGAATTGTAATTAGATCGAGTAATAAATGGTAAATAAAAATATTGTTTCAAAGCGCTGAATAATAATTGAATTACTATATACAAACGCATATACAACTTGTTTTTGAATTATAGTATAGTAAAAAAATCTTCTAAAAAGTAAATTTGTTTACACAAATTTCCACAGAGGATTTGTTTGTCAGATAGAACTACATAACTCGTAAGACTGCAATTCTGTTAGAGACATTAGTTTAAATACTCAATTACTATCGGTCATCTTTTCGGCACGAAACTTGTAACAAAATTTGTAACTTCTAATACGTCACATACATAACACGTATCAAGAAGCAGCCGAAACAATACATTTTCCGAGTCCGTGACAACTTGCAACAAACTAACTCCATTTATTAACAAGAATAGTTCCGTACATATTTGATATTTTGCGGAACCGGGATGACACCATTCTGACTTGGAGGCAAATTGGTGATCGCCCCATCGCCCCATAGCTCCATCGCTCGACTTCTGAGCTTCGCGTCATGGGCGAGCATGGTTAATTTGCTTAATTGGCCTCAGGGAATTGTAGCATGAACCATGTGAGTTCATTTCAGATATGTAATATGCCCATTGAACATTACACACATCGAGGGTTTCGATTGACTACTATTACAGTTGTTTGACGAACAATCAATTAATTGCTTTTCGGTGAATCAATGATAAAGGATACAGGAAATTTGAGCTGGGAAGATAACGAACTGACATCAGTTAAAAATGATTTCAATTATTTCGGTTATCATAATGCTTGAATGTATACTGAGATCGAAAACTCGACGTTAAGATAGTGCTGATCGTAATTATCACGAAGAAATTAGGGAAAAAATCATATTTTTATTTATTTTTTCATATGTCTGATTATTATAACTTGGTTCATTTATATAACCATATCAAACTAAAGATTTTAATTAAATACATTTAACTATGCATGAGGATGATAAAGACGTCTATCATCTTCCTCCAAATCATGGCCGAGTGTGATAAATATAAACCCACCAGTAAGTCATACAACCATTACATGGCTTTAGAAAATTCCTGTCCTGTTAAATTTTTCCGCGAGAATAAACTTTCTGCGTCGTTGTACCTATGTGTTATATTACTTGGTGCGACCGGGCGGTAGCGGCGGCAACGGCGGCAACTGCGGCGGCGGTGACGGCGGTGGGTATTAATACCGATTGAAAAGTCTCTGTCTTGGAGCTTTTGCGAAGACTACAAGGCAGAAACACCGAACAGAAATCGTTAGGGTCGTTCCGGAGATAACTGAAGCGCGAAGGCATTTATTGTTTGATCATTGTTTTATTCGGATTGTCATTGTTTCGAAACGGCTACGAACTGCGCTTGAACTACGCACGGTAATCGATTTGCTCGCTTGTCTCTTGTAATTTTGGGATTGAAACGTGTGTTGAAATCATTTTAGAGAATTGATATTGTCTCACCCGAAAATAATTTATATACTAGTTAATAAAAAAACTCAAACTTGTGGTGGGAAAGACTACCATTTATTATTATTATTAATATCATAATCTGCTGAAATTATATCGCATTTGCTTTTAATTATGTTTTAGAAAAAAAAAATGTGAGATGGTAATAAAAGAAATTATAATCTGTAGAAGAAATAGAGCTTTCTGAGTTCCACAAGATATCTTAAACTTGTTGAATAATTCAACACTGGATGATAAATTTATAAAGTCTATCCGATTATAGTAAGTTTTCTTAATATTATTCAAAAACATATGTGCTAAAATCTTATTACTATTTTTTATTACACTTGCTATTAATTATTTCATTAATTGAACTAATTGATTAAAATTAAATTAATTAAAAATTCAAGTAAAATCGTGATTTGTAGAAAAAAACTAATTTCTGATTTCAATGAAAAACTTCTCCTCATTCGATTATCAATTACCAAATCCTGTCTGCCCCACAGCAACTTTGGTAAATGTTCTTCGAAGAGACTCAGGCTAAAATCATCCAGTATTTGCTATTAATTATAATTTGAATTGTTTTGAAGTTCATGCATGCTCTCGTCGAAATTTCCCTTGTTTCACGGTGGCCCGTGGCGTTTTGGTGCGCCTGTGTTGAAATCACATTTTTAAATATTCAAAGGACGGCGGCGGCGCGTTGAGCACATAACTCATTGCAAACTTTTCAACAATGGCCAATTTCCTACGTATTCATAAAGTTGTCTTCAGTCGCTCAGTTTCATATACCCTGTTTAATTTTCGGGATCATTTTATAAGACTAAATGACTGTGTTGAGATTTGCGAATAAAACAAATTGCTGAAAGTCTATAGACACATTAAGTATGCATTTTTATAGATATTTTTTTTGGAACAAAACAACTTAGTTTTATCTCTAGATGCCACAACTGATCCGTATATCAGAAAACGCGCCCGTGGCACATCCATCAATATCATAACATGAAATTCACGAGTTCACAGATTTGAAGCTGACTCAGCAGTCGCTTCATATTTTGTTCCCCTTTTACTATATATCTCCAATATTACTTTTTTCTCAAACGCTTTCGTTTGCTATTAATTTTAGTCCATTGGAAATAAATCTGTATTTCGATTCTAATAGAACTGTTTTCCATTAATTTTAATTATGGCATACTACTATGCACTGCATTTTTCTATATTATTTATTCTAAAGTATCTATAGTTTTTTCTCAGGATTATATCAATATAAAAGCAAAATCTTGAGCTATAAATTACGCAACTATGACATATAAAGTAAAATATAATCATAGATAATCGAAGTGTAGAGAAGGCTCGGGTTTAGGTAGAGCATAGGGCTCCCAGAGCGTTGCATTGCCTCTATAAATCACTCATCGGAGAGCCGAGGCTTAAAGCCATTCTGAACAGACCAAAATACAGGGATGTAATCTGAAATCTAAGCTTCATGTGAAATAACTGCCAGAATAAAAAATCCCATCTTTTTAACTTACCGTACGATGAATAAATTTCATAGATCTTATACATATGTATTGTATAGGTCTATGATAAATTTGTTACTTAAATAAATAGTTTGCAAATTAGTTAACAAAAAAATTTGCATATTCTAGAACAAATAATAATTCGACATTTAGACAATATATAAATAAAAATATATGAATAACTATACTAAATTCGATGGACAATTTTATCTCTGACAACTGAACTATCAATTCAAGTATTAACCAACTATCTTAAATATAATACAATGACCGAATTCAAATATAAATGTTTCTTCCTTTTTTCTTGTATTCATGCTCGCAATATATTTTTCTTCTACTATTATTTGGATATATATTTCAATATAAATTAAAAGCATAGTTGGCCAGAGAACATAGTCAGAATTCTATATGTGCCAAAACACCCCCTGCAGCTTTGGACATGGTAAAATCATAATTCTTAGGAATTATTACAAGGAATTGCGTTGATCTAGTTCTGTAAAAATTTGCATTAATGAAAATGCACGAAGAATATTCATTTTACATTATATGTAATAATGAGAGGAAAATTTATGATGTGATGAGCTATCCTACTCGAAAAGAATTTTCACTTGTGTATGATAATCTTATCACAGAAAGTAAGGTTGAACTTAATTTTAAATAATTTAGGTAATTAGTCTAGTTTTACAACAATAAGAATAAGTTAATAATTTATGGTTTAGTTTTCTAAATATTTAACAAAAATATAAAACAAAAAAACTTTTAGAAACAAATACATAAACATATATAGGTTCTAGTGACGAATTTCATATTGAACTGTAAGTAATTTTTTTCTTGACATTGTCATGATTTATATTATAAAATATTTAGAATAAAGTCAAATTAATTACATCAAACTTAAAATTAGTTTAATATGATTTAGTACAATTTAGATATAAAACAATTTAGATATTTTGTCTATGCCTGCAGGTTATAATTTAACTCAACAAATCTAAATAACTGATAGCATTTTTTTATTAATGGAATTTTAGCAAGTACATAGGCCCATTATTTAAGCTTCAAACCTTGAATATCAAATATTCATACCTATTTGATGCGTTTTATCTCATCTCAAACCATCTCAAACTGTAGTGGATGGTTTGGAACAAAGCTGAAGCCGCGTTTCGGAGTTCAGGCTTGTTGGAAGAGATGGCTCGTTACATGCTTTTTGAGCGCTTTTATGAACCAGTATGATGCTTATTATTTAGTTTTATTCTAGCATAATAATATAAACAACTATGTATACAAAACACATATTTATTTCTGAAAAAATATTAAAAAATCTAAAATACTTTTTTCCATTTTTTGAATGTTTTTACATTTCTGTGTGAAACTAATTATTTATTATAGTTCCAACACAATATAATAAACAATTATTTATAACAAAATACTAATATATTCATGAAACAATTAAATAAACAGAATACAATATATGTAAATTCATACTAGATTTTCAAAAGGAGTGTCTGCATTTCTACCGGCGTCTCCACCGTATTTTGTTCTTCAATAAAAAAAATCTTTCGTATTTTCTATAATTTTAGTTGTAATTGCAATTCTATTATTTGCTATAATTACAAGTAGTCCGCAGAAGATATTTTATATAATTTAGTTCACAATTTTCAAACATAAATGCTTCATTGATGAAGGATCTAAGTGTTAAATTATCTAATATTCTTTGCGTTGTTCTTTCCAGACCTTTCATTAAAATGTAATCACGAATATAATTACCTATGCATTCTCATAATATATATCATCATTTTATTGTTATACACAATATAAAGAGAAAGAGTATTATTACAACGACTAGTAATTTCGCCCTTTCACATTTTTTCAAACACCAACCATTTCCGAGTAAATATTGCAATTAGTATTATGTAATTAATTACTCGGGTAGGCTCATTATTTTAAAGACGTTGCGGGTGATGTATTATCATAGAATAACTCGTTGTGTTCGGAGTGATCGATTATTTACAAAGTCGACGAATTTCCATTCACTCTCTCTGATCCGCAATGTCACGCAAGCCGCATCGGTCTTTACTCTTAATTTGTGAGAATTAATGGCATTTAAATATCTTGTTTGGAATCAAGAATATCAGGAATACGTTTAAACATTTGAAAATGGAATTAATTGAAGAACAAATAAGCTGTTTAAATTCTATAGATGCTTGAGCTGTTATTTATCTTTTAAATTTTGTATGTTTATATCATCTTTCAATTACTTGATAATATTTAAATTGCCATACTATAGTCTACTAAATAATTAGTTATTTGCATATACTACATTTATTTCAGTTAATGGGGTTAAATTTCTATTAATCCTGTACTGTATCTAGTTCAACAATCAATCCCATCAATAGATACTCAAAGTGCAAGTACCATCCCCATAATGCGGCTGCTCGTGAAATTGTTCTCTAATTAAAGCTAATTTACAACAAGGCTCTTAGAGGATTCTATGTAATTGACCGTATACAAGAAGTTATACTTACAGCAATTGATCTTATGCCAGTAATTCATGTATATCTAAGATATTTAGTCATGCGGAATTGTTCGAAAAGCAATTAATATTTTAGTTGATCGAGTAATAATTGATACACACTGAAAAACGTGCTATTATTCAAATAATTCACAAATTCGGGTAATTTCAATATCTCTACTAGTAATATAAAAGATTCCAAATATCCAAATGTAATCGTCGTGTCTATAACAACAGAACAGTTTTAATTAACTTTAAACGCAATTAGAATATTATTGTAGTAATGGATATTCCTGTTTCCTGAATTAAATAAAACTTATCAGGCCTGATGGCATAATGAGAAGAACATGCGAACAAACAGCAAAGACCGTCGAGAGAGCAAGCGAACGGCGTGAGAATGAAAATAATGTGTTTAGGAGGCGGCGATGTCATTAGCGAAAAGAGGAGGCGAATTAAAATATAATTCCATTAACTTGTAAATCGAGGAGCCGTTGATGAAAGAGCATCCCTACATCTACCATACACACAGCATCCCAAGAATTCTTCCTCGCCTCTTATAAAAATTATCATGTTTAACTTGAGGAGTAAATGTGAAAATGGATACAAGGGTAAAGAGAATATTTTATATTCAGAAATTATGCGAAGAGATGCTTGTTGGGAATACTGTCAATGATTATTAGACGAGCGCTATTTTGTACCACGTGGAATATTGATTAAATATCAGGTTTCTTTAATTAGGTTTTTGTCTTAGCGATCACTTTTAAACAGCAATTTTGTAGCGGATAAAATATTCTATAGCTTAAGAAATTGGTGATAAATTCATAAATGTTGTGAATTTTTATCAGTTCATCAAAAATTGTACAAAAAAACATTAATAAAATTATCAATTTAGAAAACACGACATTAACATATGTATGGGTGAGTTCTGATGTTTTTGGAGTGCTTGAATTCGGAAATATTTCGTCTTATGGTCTTGAAAAAAGGGACATCCCGTATCCACAAACAGTTGTATAAAATACAATTTCAAAAATTTCTCCACTTATGATCAAGACGATCTAATATTCTGTGTGAGCTTGAATTTTTTGCTGTGTTTCTATATCTGAATTTGAAATTATTTGCTGCGATCTTTGAACTGAATTGTGAATTTATCAAATAAAATTAAAATAAGTAAAGCAATTTTCTAAGCCTTTTTCTGTTTATTGAATTGCCTAGAATACGATTTATGTTATTCAATAAAACGATTAAACGAAATAAAAACGATTTGATATATTCTGAGACTAATTAAATTATAATTTGAGTTTAATTTTTTTGCTATTTTATTATTACTACAGCTCTATTTGAAAAGTATCCGCTGTTTGCTGAACTGAATTATGAATTTATCAAATAAATTTCAAATAAGTCCAACAAATCTATAAGCCCTTTTCTGTTTGCTCAATTGTAAAATACAAAATTGCGTGAAATGCGATTTATGTTCTTGAATAAAACGGTTTAGACAATTAAAATTCAGAAGCACCTAATGTAGCGTTCATTTAAATTTCCACTTGCATAAATTTTAATTAATTCCTGGTAATATGTATTTTTACAGTGATATATGAATACAACTGATGTAGATGAAAAATATATAATCAGTCAATTGTAAATTTAATATTTTGAACTTTTATAACTTTGTAGTTATTGTACTCAGAATGGGACTGTAGTAAGACTTTTTTCATTAGATACCCATTGTAAATTCCGTCCTTCGTTTTTCTATAGGTATATATCTACCTATGACCCCCGGCTTTATTCTTTGTGGGTTCTCGTTTCTGAAAACATCATTTATATCAGCCCGGGGGTGATTTTAATTCTGCCGTCATATCTAGATGCACATCTAGGTACGGCGCGCGGTTTCGTAATTAATTTTTCCAGAACCCTTTTTGCATATTCATAGCCGGAGTGCAGACCGCCCGGAAGGCGCGAACGAATGGGTTCAAACAAGAGCCTCTGACGTTGAGCTATGTTCTTTTTAGATGAAAAAAATGTACCGCGGCTCTCACAATCAGATACATGGTTATTGCTGCCGTTCGCCCCGACGATGAATATTTCATTGCTTCCATCTTATTTCGGACATTGATGATGGGAAAGGTCGGGCGCTTGGTTTGTTTGGTATTCAAAACAAGTGCATTGTGTTTTATGATATTTCGAAACGTAGTCGAATATATAGTTTGTGTGTGTGCATCCGATCTAAACCCACTGACTTTGGGTGAGTTTTTCAACAATGTAACAAATAGATTTCAGTCGATTCAGCAATTTGCTGTTATCCAATTTAGGAAACATGGAGTAATATTTATTTATTTCAAAACTGCTAAATATACTAATAATCCTTGCTAAATATAGTAAATATATGAATTTCCCTACTTAAAGTATGTACATATTTTGTACTTTCAAACTCTTTTATACTTTAAAAAAAATTCAGCAGGATAACCACACGTAAAAAGATATCACCCTCAATTTTTCTTCCCTCAAAATTTAATTTTCCACCGCCCAGTATTTAACATACTGAACAGCAGAATACAAGAAACGTGTCCTCGAAACAAATAATTAACAAAGCGGCAAGATAATGCATTAAAAGTGTCCGCGCGACTTGGTAGCCGCCGCGCGTTCCAAGACGACGCCGGGTGACGTGTAGTCATTCTGCATTCCTGTGGAATACGAGCCCGTCTCATATTTCTCACTGTCAGCGCAGTTGCGGGCCAATTTGTCCCGAGGACGGGCGAGAGAGCGGCAGCCCTACTTTCTAAAAGATTACCTCGTGTTTTGCAGCATCCTTCCTGCGTGACATGCGAAAGGGCGCCCGTCACTTCTTGACGCATCGTTTCTGCTTTCTTAGGGGAAGGGAATCTGCATCAATTGGTAAACGATAAGATGGATTTTTGATTGATTCGGCAATAATTGACTTTTTAATTTTTTATTTTAATATTTTAGATCCTTTTAGATTGACAAAACCACAATGTATTGAAAAATTTACTTAGAGAAATTTCGTATGTTTTATAAGTCCGATAAGTTTAATTTCAACAACTACTTTTAACTTTAATTTAAAAACTATTTATTTTAAGTTTTATCAACAATGTTTCAAATCCATTTCAATTAGAGTAGCAGTTTACCTTCAAGCGAATATAGACAAAATATCTTGTTGATGCATTCTCAGAAGAATGGAGTTTAAAAACTGTAAAATGTTTAAATAATGGTCGCACTAAATTTTAGTAAATTTTCAATCAAAAATAATCAAGTATAATATTTCAATCACCTACTATTACAATTATATTTTATTTCTCTAATCTATGTGTTTATTTTTCATCTATCGTTTCTGCTTTCTAATTTCCTAACGATTTAAGTACAGAGCGTTTTTAATAATGCATAAAAATCACATTTATATTCATTTTCCTCCATGTTGACGCCAAGAAAATGCATATTTCCGCGTTGGATACCGATTTCCACGTGCAATATAAATCCGTTGTAGTTATCCACCTTTACGTAAGTTCGCAGAGCCTCTGACACGAAGTCAAATAAATCACACGGATTTTAATAATAGCAACAAGACGCCCGTGCAATTTGCAACAGATTCTCCTTCGGGTCCTTCGGTTGCATCGTTTGAATTTAGCGGAAAACGGCGGGGATTTTTCAGAATTCAATAATAATAGAAAACATGATTGATGTGTTGTATTTTGTAACTTTCTAACTATATTATAGTTAAGCTTTTCATTAGAGTAATTACATCAACATTATTAACACTGAAGTTCAGTATTCAGATGGATTCTAAGGTGAGGATTTTTGAAATTCAATGAAATTTTCTACAAAAATATTATTGGTACAGGTATGTCCTGCCTCCAGAATTTTCCTGGTCGTTTTTCCGCTCGTCAGAGTCGTCACACCATGTGTTATGTCGCTCGTTCCGTAGCGATGTTAAGCCCCTAATATATTTTTTATACCATCCAAAACATCGTGTGTCATGTTTCGCACCTCGGATTTATTGCTCTTTACTACTATTTGTCGGAAACATGGAAAATGTACTAGATGAAATTTTAAAGGTTGAATAAAATGATAATAGAATATAGAATACCAAATTTGCAATTAATGCAAATCAAAGTTACAGATAACTTTTTCTACAACCATAATACTTTTAGGATCAGAAATCTTGTTTATATATATCATATAGTGTAATTAATTTCAGGCCAGAATTGTAGTAATTTTAATCTCACAGAACTTGATAATAAATCAAGCAGCCGTTTATCCAGTCTTGACCTGTGACAGAGGAACCAACTACTATCTATGATGATGCAATTAAATTAAACTACACAATTACCGAATCAAACTTAGGAAGTCTCTAGAGCAAACAATAAGCATCCAGGACGGCGAGCACGTATTTACAACAGTTTCGAACTACTGTTCTCAAATTTAGAGCGAAATCTCATTTCGAAACTTTTTCATTTGACATAAATATAAAATTATATTAGTGCGGACCAGGTGGCCTGGTCATAATTTTAACGGTCTGAGTTTATTGATGTAGGTTATCAGTTGTGATAGAGATTTGAGATCGAAGAAAATAAAGTAATTTAATTATTGTAGAGCATATAGAATAGGAAAAACTAGAGTAAAAATAAAATCAACTAATTTATAAATATGCATGCAAAGAAAAAGTAATGAACAGAATAACTTATGCATAATATCTATTTATTTTTTATTTAGTGTTCTAATTAAACGCATGGTTTATCAATACCCAATAAAAGCAGTAATGATTTATTGGTGTTGGTTGGAATTTGTAATGCAAATATTACGTCTAATTAATTTGGGTTTTATATCGAATTACTGGAATGTTCATATTAATCTATGCGAAAGTGTGCAATAACATCATGCATATCCAAAACATGCACTATATATTCATTCTGTAATAAATACTATTAGTTTAGGTAATTATATATATATATATATATATATATATATAATTATATATATATATATATATATAATATAATATATATATATATATATATATATACTAGGGTGATACTTAATGTGGTTATTTACGGTTCATAAACTATTTGTGTGCTAATTTTACATCAATTTTAAATTGAAATTTAACGTCAATACGAAAGAGGGGTAGAATATCTTGATCTAGTGCATATGTATTAAGAAATTCATATCGTGTACTCGAACATAATAACAACTATACTGCATTGCATTAGTAAAACCAACGTATATATTCCAGCATCCTCAGTATACGAATCCGCCGGATCTCGACCGCATTTTATTTATAAATACATTCGAGAATTCCCGTTCCGAATCTTTTCGACATACACTCGTTTGTTCAATGTCATGCCTCGTACCGTATATCAACCATTTGAAAAGCAAACAAAAGTGGAAGCAATTGAAAAAACAAACATTAATACAAACAAACAGGAACGCGGATCGGTAACGGGAGCGGGAACTGAAAGCGGGAAGCGGGAACGGCGCGGCAGGAACGAACGCAGCATGTACGGACAAAAATGCATTGTGGTTCGCTGTGCAATAATTGCATTAAAACTAGCGCAGGCTTCGTAAAACGCCGCATGTTGTGACAATGTGAAATGCTTCATGTCGCAATGGGGAAATACAAGGCTCTACGTGCACCAGACTTAAGCAGGGATTCTCAAATTAATTCGTAATCATCCACCAGGAACAACATTCTTACTATTATTAACTTTCCTAAAGAAGAGTTTTACCATTTTGCCAGAAAATACTATTTGTCTTGTTGAGCTTTAAAATCATTCTGAACCATTTGATAACAAAATTGAACTAGTGATGCATGGCATCGTGCTTTAAGGCAAATTACTCGTACCAAAAATTAAAATTTTTAAAAAATAATCAATTTTTTTTTAGAACTTTGAAAAATTAATTTTTATCTACTACTATATTACAAGTATTCAACACAAAGTTAGATTTATAATGTCAGAACGTTACTCTCTTAGTTGAAAAGTTTTCCAATGATTGTCAAATATTTATGTATGGTATATGCAATTCATCATGCTCATGAAAAGTTTTATTTAAAATTTTTACTTTTTTTTTAATCAATGGCTTTGTAAACTATCCGATTCAATTATGAACTCTATCTATTTTGCTTAATTACATATTCAAGCCAAAAAATAGATCCTGATATTCCTATCATCATTTCTATCTAAATCAAGGTCTTTTATTATTCTATTGCATTATCCAAATATGTCTTACGGAAGTTATCCTACGGCAGTCTTACAAAAAGAACTCTCTCGTATAGAGTTAATTTGAATATCAAGATATTATGGTAATTTTTATAAGTATTCCTCAGATCTCTTACAATCTAAGTGCGCCTTGCAAAAGAGGATTTTTTTTACGTGTTCATTGTTATGTACAAGTGCCTACTTTATACGGAGGTATTTTACGGCATCATTAATCTGGAAAAAATACTTTGAACCAGCATAATAATATTAAATAATATATAATCAATTTTTTAGCGAAATTATTATAATCTCATTTATTGCCTGGCATTTTGTTGGTTGTTCATAAATTTATCTATTAATATCTAATTACAAATACAAATTAAATTCTTTATTTTTTCTTTAAATCTTCAATAGGTTAGATATGTAATAAACAAATTATTTTATTTTTGGTGTTAACAAATTTTGTAGAGATTTATTGAAGATCAATTTTCTGAAGTCTTACTTTCAGATATTAACTCGTGAGGTAAAATTTTGATGTTATGTAACTTTAATACATTTTTTTAATTTTATATACTCTGATTATATGTGTGTATCCCCACATTTTTTTCACTCTCAACAATTCTTATTGTTAGTATGTTGACTTCTGTATTTGTATTTCCACACTGTAGTCGTCTTCGGTCGAATAATTTTCACTCGATACAAAATTTCCAATGCAGTTTATGCATTATTAAAATTCAGTTACCAATTTGAAAGTTTTGAGGCAGGTTGTGGTTGTTCGAGTGGTTGGGCGTTAAGAAAGATCTCTGTCCCAATTCTGATCGTCTTTGATCGGAAGAGAGACGAAACGCGCGTCCTCGTCTTCGGCCTCTCATACCGTCTGGAAATCGCCTGACGTCGCGATTGGGGCGTATTCTTGACGTTACCTTAATCTAATCACTTATGCTAATTCAGACATCAACGAACTTCAAATACCAGTCGATGGAACAGAGATACACTTTAGAAGGGCCGAGGGATTTGAATTATGAAATAGAATCTGAACACATTTGTAAATTACAAACAGAATTTTTTAACCAACGAATCGTTAAACAAGCTATTTTGATATTTGTTCACAGTACAATTTACAAATGATATTGAATATGTTCTCTATACATATATGTTCATTTATAACAGGATTGTCTTATGATCAAAGAAAATAGTTTTCTGAAAAACATAAACGATTTATTGTATTATCAATTTTATATATAATTTATTTTCAGACCATTATTGATAATGTAAAGAATCTCTATAATCTTTGTTTTTGCTTGATTCCAAGAAGTTTCACACAGCATGGCGGCTGTCTATATTTAATTTGAGTTCATTCTTTCAAATTCAATACATAAATTATCTTTCCTAGAATTTTCATCCAATAGAACGATAAACAAGTTTTTTAGTCATTGTCTAAAATGTTTGTATTTTTATTAATAATTTGCATTATGACTGGCTTTAAAACGTAAAGAAAATTTATAGTTTTTTCAAATAAGTTTTTTTTGAATAGTTCAAAACACGTATGTTAATTTTTTATATATTATTTTATACCATTGACTACCTGAAATATTAATATAATTATTTATAAATATAAATCTTGCCAATAATTTCAATCCATGTATTTTCTTGAAATATGACTTGATTTGTGACATCATGCTTTTGATTATGTGTTGATGACTTGAAAATGTAATTAATTAGGTAATTATTTTTTAAATGATCCCTTACCATAAAATCCCCGTCCATCCCGATATCAATCGAACAGCAATAGACTGTAAACCGAACAGCCGAACAACCACGTCCCGCGCTCCACCTCATTCTCTACCGCCGAAAGCCGTGAGCTTTCCCGTTCGTTCCATCGAACTCTCTCTCTCCGAGCCTGATTGTCATGCGAACTGTATAAGAAATTCACTATGATGTTCAATATGCAAATGACGCTTGATTGGGAATTTGTCACTATTATCATGCAACGGATAACTTCGAGAGATCATAATGAACACGACGAGTTGATTGAATGTTGCAGCACATCGGCTGATCGGGGAAGATAGTAGACATATGTGCTTATTTTGAGGGTAATTAGGCGAGTAGTTTCTTGTGTTATGTTATGCAAATGGGGGTAATGGATATTGTATGGGTTATGATTGTTTCTATAATGTAGATTCTGGTACTTATATGCAACGTAGGAAAAAATTATAAAAATTTAAAAATGTAGTGTAATGATTTTGTATGATTATTATTTGATGTACTTAGTTCTGGACATAATAGAAACATCAAAAAAAACTTTGTTGTGAGCTGGAACCAATAAAATTAATGCAATGAGATGACACAATATAAAGTTAATGAATCCATAATTATTACACATATATCTTTTCCAAATCCCGCAGTATAATTTTAGATCTTTCTCCTTATGAATTCCGAAATCGAAAGCCCGCGGTTCAGCTTCCTCCACCGGTATGTGGGATTTGGCAGAAGTCGCGGATTTGTAAGATTCGCGCGGGTTTGACATATAAGTTCGGCTGCCGCCGAGCAAAGCGGGTTAACGCGTGTCGCAGATTAAAATCCCCCGGCGAAACACTAAATCCCCATATGTAATGTCTCCACGACACTCGGAAAGACTAATTTATTTCGATGTAAATTCAAATAAGGTCTGCTTCTCTGTTCGGCGAAATTTTTGATAGTAATAGGAGAAATGATACACCTACTTCCATACAACATCAGAAACATCGTCATAGACAAAAATTCATTAAAAAAAATACTTTTTTATAACGCTTTGTTTTTTCTGAATATTCATAAATACAGTTTCTTAACAATCTATTAATCAGAAGCAAATTCAAAAAAAATATTTTGAAATCATAATAGCATTTGATATATTTATAAAATAAATATTTACAATGTTTAAAAAATAAATATTTGTAAACAAAATATTATATGAAACAATAATTTTTTAACTCTGGTTTGTTATGCAATTGAAAAAACTATCATTTACCTACCAGTTATAACATACTTTAAAAAAAAGTAAATAAATATTCAAAACAAAATAAATAAACGTGAAATCAATTGTATTTACAGTTGTTATTAAAAACGTGAAATCAATCTCACGAGTAAGTAAAAAATAATATACAACATGTAACATTTATCAAAACTAATAATTTACAATTTCATATTGCAATAATATTTTATAATGCATAAAAACCTTTGAAAATAATTTGATTCGTTCTCGATGGTTATTATTTTCGATTATCTCAGAGTTGCATTATAGGAAATGTCCGTTGAAAGTTTTAATAGATTTTCTCTAAAAAACTTGTTATCGTATTTCCGAGCAATAAGTATCTATTAAATAAAAACTTTGTACCTTGTACATTGTAGTTCTGGAAAATTGTAATCTGAAATTTAATTAGATACTTAACAAGTACTTAAACGATGTAATTAAATTATTAGAATGATATATTTATGCGGAGTCTTATTTTGTTATTAATTATACTTTAGGTAACTGTTTGTTCTGTACTTAATTCTGGAGGAACTTTGGAGTGTGCATTTAAATTACTCATTATAGAGTGGATATATATATATATATATATATAATATCAATTATTTTTTATATTATTCAGCCCCATATCGATGTATCTTTCTACCTAGCAAAATATTATAACATTAGTGTGGTATTACACTTTTGTGCAGTTTTTTTCACTAAAGCCAAAGTAATATTTCAGGAATAAGTTCAACGCGCTATTTTTATAAAGATTAATGGCGCTTCTTTTGAAGCGATATAAATGAAAATCAATGCATATCCATTTATTACCCACCTAGATGCAAACAGAAGAGTTTTCAATTTTACACTAAGATCATTTCCTATGATTGATGTGTATTTTGTTAGAAAAATATTAAAAATTAATAAATGAATCATTATCATCATCATTGTTCACAATGTTATTTCTAATTCGAATTAATAGTTGGCATAGTACCTCTCAACTTCTTGACAATTTAGATTTTTTATGTTTTTAGTATATAATAAATTAAGAGAATTACACATTCTTACATTATTTTTAGCGTTATTTGAATTGGTCATAACTGAATTATAATTTTGAGTACAATACTTCCGGTTTTCTTGAAAAAAATCTGATTTATCTATATTATCTAATGCATATTTGGAATGAATTTTTCTAGTGAATATACAACTTTAATATTTGCTTTTTGATACATGATTTATATGACAATTACTAATTAAGTTTTTAATTGCATTAGTTTGAAAACTTAATAATTCACCATTTGAAATTCATTTGTAGTAATTATTATTTTTTGTTTCAGGTGAGTTTACAAAAACATCTACAAATTACTTCAATGTTGGTGAGTTTTTTTATATTTATTATGATTATTATTGGTACCAAATTTATTTTTTATATCGTGCAGAAACTGAAATAAAATTAACCATCTCGGTAATGAAGTTAAATATTACGATTCTCGTTACATTTCTGATTTTGTAATAATACTTATTGGTAGTTAATTATTGTTTACTGAACGTTTATAAGCTTTTTGGCCAAAATCAAAATTTCGAGTGCATATGTATGTAAATACTGTGATTTTGAATTTTTAAAATTTGAAGAAACTTTATATATTCTTGAAGATAGAGTTCGCTATGTTGAGAAATAGAAATATAGGGAAACCATGCTTAGAGTTCCTGGAATCAACCCAATTAATTTGATGAGGTGATTCACTCGACCAAAATTATGTTTTAGTTCTTTTATGCAAAAATATAAATTATGTAAGACAATATTTAGGTCTGATCAATTGATGAGTTTTCAATAGAGTCAACTTACTTTAGAATCAAATAGATATAGTCAACTTACTTTAGAATCTGGCTCTTGACTTTGCATCAAAATACTTAAACATTATGTGAGTTGGTGAATAGAATTTAGGAGAGTCAAATTTAGCTATGCAAGAAGATGGACAGGAACAATATCAAATTAAAAATGAAGCAATCCATTACCAAAGCACTTGGCCCCTTGCAATGAATAACTTAGAATCATTCCTATGGATTGATTACTTAGTTAAGTCGTCTAAATGGATGCCGTGTGAATAGTGCGGCAATAGATCAGAGTTAACGCGGATAAGTGACTGTCACTTTAACTGCTCGGACTTGACTTCAACCGCCGCCCAATACTCGGACACTGTAATTGCTATTTATTTATTCAACGAACCAAACATAGGATCAAGCCTCGGCGGCATGTGAAGGAATCTGTATTTATTTTTAATTGCAAGGATTTATTGCAGGACACTATTGCTGGTCTTTGCACTAAAATAGAGGAAGGACTGAGAAAATCGGATATAGGACTGGACTTGTGTTCTATTTTTATAATTTGTATTATAATCACCGGCCATGAAGTTTTTTAACTTCCCGTAGGGCAAGTTATAGTAATCGCAAAAAAATCAAAAATGAAAATTTTTATATATCTTTACATTTCAGAGGTTTCTGAACATTTTGGCATACCTTAGAAAAAATGGATGTATGTGTGTGTGTGTGTGTGTGTGTGTATGTGTGTGTGTATGTATGTATGTGTGTGTATGTATGTGCGGATACAAATTTTCGTCGACGATTTCGGGAACACGGATCAACCGATTTGAATAATTTAAAAAACATTCGATTCGTATTGATAAGGAGACGTGCTGATTAGTTTTTGGCAAAGGCAGGTCTAGCCGTTCCGAAGATATGGGGCAAAAAGTGCCAAAAACGGTACCTCAGCTTTTAAGAGAACGGAGCGTCCGATTTGAATAATTCAAAAAACATTTCACTTGTATTGACAAGATGAAGAATCGATAGAATTTTCATGAAGGTAGGTCTAGCGGTTTCGGAGATATAGAGGAAAAAGTAAAAAAATGGGCCATTTGGCGGTCAAAAATGATCATTAGACATATGCACATCAAATTATCAGATATTTTATAGAGATTTTAACAATAAGTGTACATTTTGTTAACATTCCTATGGGTTCCGTACCAATGCTCATGCGTTAGACAGCGACGCGGCGCTTACGCGCTTTATATTTTGTCCCTATGCAGTTAAAGCAGTACGATTGCTTTGAAAAGAAAGTTCAGATCTTCCACAATATGTCAAAATAAAGAAAAAAAAAATTTTTTTCAACAAAAAAAATTTAAAAAAAATTTTTTAAAAAAAAATTTTTTTTTTTCAAAAAAAAGTAATTTTTTGTCAAATTTATAGTTTCTCAAAAATCTCATTTTTTCAAAGTAATTTTTTTTCAAAAATGTTAATTGTTTTTAAAAAAAAATAATAATTTTTGGTACGGGAAGTTCCAGCAATTTGCCTTAAGGCACGATGCCCTAATTGCCTTAAGACAGAATTCCACTTACAGCTAGTTTATAATAATTATCTTATCATATTTTCTAGTTTCCAGTGCAATAATGGAAACAAAGCTATATAATTTTTACCCCGGCTTTGATTCGCTGCCGCCCGTGCCGCTCCTTTATTAGCGGCAGCGTTTCCGCGTTCCTGCGTTCCCGCGTTTGCTGCCGAGTCCAGCGTCGCGTCCTCTCGTCGAGCGGCTTTCTATTAAAAAGAGGCATGCAAGTTTATTTCGCGCATAGAATTTCATATCTGCGTTTCGTTAATTAAAATGAATGCGTCGGAAGCTGTTCTTCTGTAGAATAGGAAACGCTTGCGTCGGGACAATATGACCGTTATTAAAATAATAATAATACGGCGAGAATAGTCTGGCGCAGCAAAGAATTCATACAATTGGTTCAAGCTGTTCGGAGAAAAAAGGTCTTTGATGGTCACATACACATAAACGATCCCGGAGGCAGAGGTGGAAAAGACAATTTATAGAGAATGCTTTGCTCAAAATTCAAATGTAATGAAAACATAATTTATTGAACATTTTTATTCACACTTGGCGAGTACACATTCCATCGAAAATAATGTTTTCACCTTTAATTAAGTATTCGAAGGTAACTTAAAAAAACTTTACTAGAAAATTAAATTCGTTGTCATTTTTGAACTTAGAGTAAATTTTACAAATAAATAATATTCTGGAAATAACGTCAGCTTTTTTCATTAACTTGGATTTGGTTCAAATTACATTGAAATATCATTTTCGATGTGAAAATGGCATTAATTTATGCAATAAATTCTAAATTATTTTTTATACACTCTTCTAATGATAATTTGGTAATTATTGTATGAATTAATTCTATTTTTACATCAGAAATGACATTACAAAATAATTTGAACTTATTTAAGTTTTATATACAATTGAAAAAAATTAATTACAACTAAAGATAGTTTGTTTTAGTTATATCTAATTATTCAAAATGTTAATATATTTACAATTGATAGTTTGCATTTTATTTAAATTTGTATAAAGACTTTAAGAGTTTTCAATATTTTGTTAACATGTCTCTAATGATTGAAATATTTTGATTTGCATATAGATTTTCTTCATGATTTGAGTTGTTCATCGTTTATTACTAATTTGTTCGATGTTTGTAAGTAATTTGAAGTTTATATAGCTTTTTTTTTTCAATTTAAGACAATTTAAGACACAACCAGAATTCTGTCATCATAATTTTCTCTATATTTTATGTTATTTACATCACCCCTTGGCTCTCAATGTTTAAATATAGCTGAATTGTTTTTCACGTATGTAATAAAATTTAGAGTTGATATAGGGATTTTATAAGTAAATTTAAGTCATACTTTCAATTGATGCAAACATTTTCATGTCATGTTCTCTAAATTTTACTATTTTCTTTATACCTTGGCCTCCAGTGTTTGGTAGTTATTGCAAAACATCATAGTAGAGCCTTGCGGTCGTTACGGCCACTGGGCAACCCTCTGTCTCTCTGTCTCTGCGGTCTTATAGAAATATCCAGCACTTGCGCCACGCATCATCTTATTGTTAATTGAATGTTGGAAAAATTGTGCTCGCCCGAGATGATGTTAGAAGTCTGTTACGAAGCCGTTTGTTCTCTCGTTATTGTACCGTTTATTGTGTGAACTGAATTGCATCTGTGATTCGAGAGAACCACCAAGTAATTACTATCTGCTCGAACGTTTCGATATTACACTTGTATTATAGTTCGAGAGATTGAGATCTTTATTAAGAAGATTGTGGTTTTATTAATTTATTTTGGTTTATTCTAATAAAATTTTGTCACTTACCACTCTCATGAAGACCATTACAAATCTTGAGTCTTTGTTCTTTGACCATTTCAGTAATGTTACGTCTGTCTAATTCACCTCGCGCATAAATTTATTCTATTGCCCAACATTAATATCGCCATTCATAAACATTAATATTAATGCGGCTTCATAAATTGCAGCAGTGCACCGCCGCCGCAGCAGTTTTCCCCATTCACCCTGAATGCTAAAATCATACAACTTGAGTGCATTAAATATAAAACAAGTGAACCTTGTAATGGTGTCACGTTACTGCGAAAATATGCGACACTTATTCAACGTACAATTCCGCACATGCACACACATAGATACAGAAACACATTCGATAGTAGGGGGTTGGAGGAAAAATTTTTTTTAGCTTTTGTTTAAATTTAGAAATTGAGACTTTGTGATCATATATTGTATATTTGATTCATGACTAGCTTTATTCATAGGGGTTAGTCAAATTTTCTCTTATAACTATATATTTTTACATTTGGTTACATTTTTTTTTCCTGTTTTGGCTGTACTTTGAATGTATCAATCGGATGCCAATCCACTGATTGGGCGGTTAGTCGATGACTTGTCATTAAAAATTATTAAAACAAATCTGCAATTCATTTTAAACTGTTATTATTTTGAATCATAGTTTATTGACAACTGCGTATTAAATTAGTCTTTATTATCTACTTATTATCAATGAAATTCATATTTCTATGCACAAATTGCAGAACAATTTTTTAAGAAAATTTTCCAGTAATACCTAAAATTGTAAAAATCCTCTCAATCCTAGTACTATCGTTGGAAATGTGCTCGTAGCTTCGTTTCTGTATTTAGTGTTTCCGTTAAATTTATTATGCTCTATTGATATATGGCAAACTGGCGCTGCCATTACTTTGTTGCTGGGAATTCAGAACGTTTGAATTATTCAAGCACCATATATCATTTATTACGATTACAGTTGGATTTCCTTTGATATGCAAAGTGGAGTTGATGCAATAATTAGTTTTCGCAACGAGTAATTCGTTTGTATAAAACATGGAATATTTGCTTAATGCTGTATACGCCGTATGAGATTAAATAATATTTACTTGATTCGCGAAAAAATATTAATGAAACCGGGAATGATTGGATTAATATATAACACGCCGAAGTGCGAAACCGAGGATAGATAAATTTTATTTTATTCTACAAATCAAATTATTATTACATCCCAAATTTATTTACAATGATGCATCATGTGCAACATGACATCTACGATGTGCAGAAAAACCATAAGAGAGATTCGCTTGAAAACTATTTGACATAGAAATGAGAAAAGTGGTATTTGAAACTCTGAACGGAAAGTCAGGAAGATGTGACATGCATAAGTCACATAGATGGATAAAGAACAAGCGTTCAAGTTCTTTTTTCATTTCTTTTCTAGAACTTCAGCATTCTGTGCACACGACTTCAAATAAAATTAATGCTATATGAATGACAACGCAAATAACAAGTTCAAATACCTCCGCTTGCAGTTGGAACAAATTTATTTTGTAGTTCGAAAGTTTTATAGAAGACTGGATTGATAAAAGAACAGAAAACTGTGTATAAAATGTACTGGTTTTATTTTAATGTAACTTGAATGATCAACGTCTATAAACACTATGTACTAGAGATGCATATTGCGTTAATTCGTGGATTTGTTGATTTCTGACATTTTTACCTGCTAATATATTGATTTCGTGGTTTCCCAAGTATGTGTAAGTAAAAACCATGGTATGCCTTTATTCCTGTACCGTGGTTTTGCTCAAAATTTAATTTCACCTCGCGTAAAGAGCTCAAACCGCAAGTCCGGTGTCACCTTTACTAAACGAAAAACGCCAAAGCTTTGTTTTCCACTTGTTCCTCTTGTGTTGGAAAACTAGCACTGTGCACAGATTACTCCATTGAGAAGGAAATACTTCACATTCGAGATATTTGCAATATTTATTCGGGGTCGTCTTTACATTTTCCGACTTTGAGAGACGCACATCGAGCTTGGGTAAGCTGGTAATCGATATCCTAGTAAAAGTCTCATTTTCTAATTATTTATGTTTCCTGTAATTTATTCATTTCATTTAATAAATATTGATTCATAATACATCCTCCTATCCCTATAAGCAGCATCTACTCTGTTTCAGCGACGACAAAAAATGATACAAAGTAATCTGGCAATTTTCCACTTGAATTGTAATGTATATTGTTACAATATAATGAAAAATCATATATGATGGAACAAATATGGGATGTTGAAACATGTCTAAATAAATATCGGGCAGGATATTATGAAACGAATCATGCGTCAAAAATGCTCAATGGTGCAGTATGCTATCAAATGGCTCATGATACGGATTTTTATATTGTGTTTTTATAAATGAACGAAACGACTAATGATAATAAAAATAATAATAAATTAATAAAATTTTTCATATCATATAAAGGCTCAATAAATATTAATAAGCAATTCTGGGTACGTCTTCGCCTTAACCAAATATTTGAGTTATTGATTATAATTGTCGGCAATATTTTAAATCCGAATAGAAATATTTTGAAGTATTATTTAAAACTAACATTTTCAATGCGTATATTACTTTTCTAACGACAATATCTCTTTATGACTTTTGCAATTTACAAAATCCTTTCGATCGTTATTTTTCGCGCGTTGGATGCGTTACCTTTCGCTGCAAATGCGTCTAAACCTAGGTGTTGTGATTTAAAGTCGCAAATATTTGCAATCATGTGCCATGGAATCGATGGAAATTGTCGATAATAAACGTGAGCCCGATATGTTGGCTGTTTTACGGCTAATGTCCAATACGGCGACGTCAATCGATACGTTATGATTACAAGCTTTGCCGTAAATCACAACATATTGGTTTAACCCGAAGCCGTCAGCGCGGCGTAAAACCGAAACGCCGAATTCACAAAGCCGGATAAATTCAAATAGGACAATATCTATATATCACGGAATTTTAATTGCCACATAAATGCGTTTAACCGACCGATTATAAATTTAATGTTAGATGATATATGTCGCTCTCTCGTCTGACACGTGCGCCAGATATAATGTAATGCTCTGATCTATTATCATTCGGTTTCATACGAGCAGGATTTTGGGAAAATGATAATTCAGAAGTAAATCGCACCCTAGCAAGGTTAAATAATAACGAAATGCAAGTGACATTTTGCCTAAAGTCAAGTTGCGAATAGTCCCTGGTATTTTTCCTAATATAGAGTTGACACATAAAAATCCATAATGAGCATCTTTGTTCACAATAACTTGAAACGTTGAAAAATATATTGGTTTTTTATTACCATTGGATTCCGTTTTCTAAATTTAATGAATAATTTATCTTTTCGTTTGATTAAAAAACAAAAAAACATACGTTTGCTAACAAAGTCAACAAGATAAAAATTCTAAAAATTTCACATGTTCTGCTTACAACTGCATTTAGTTTCAAAATAATAATTCACTATCAACTATCATCACTACAAAATTTAATTCCAGCACCTTCAATCACATCGAATTTTTGCTTCAATTTACATAGAAAGTGTGTTTTATTATTTGTAGAAGTGTAAATTTAAGTGTCACTCTCAGGAGAACTAATATTCCTCTAGTGTCTGTCTCCGATGTCAAGTTAGCTAGTTCAAAGATATTGACAGGCATGAAACAGATTCCAGACATAGCTTTTATTTTTGAATAACAGTCTCGAATGTAAAGGAAATATGTTCAAACATTTACAAAAATCGAACGATATAAGAACAAAAGTTACACAACACTAATTTGTGTACTGCGTACCAGAATTTAGTCGTATCAATTTTGGAAGCGTAGAGCGATTAGATTATATTTTAGATATATTTAGATTAAATTATATTTTAGATATAAAATATTTTTGGTACGCAAAGTTCCTCCAGATTGCCTTAAGGCAAACTATGCACCACTAGTTTTAGAGTAGATAAGCATTCCCTTCAAATCTATGACTATGCCTTAGGGTAGTTATTTTTAATCCGACATGACGCTAAGAATAATCACAGGCAATTGGATTTTATATTCAACTTGACACAGGTAGTTTATAAATTTATTATTATTACCATTAAACCCTGTATCATTTCCAATATCAACCAAAATATACACTGTTGCATTATGCAGTCTTCATATCGAAACTACGTGCTACGGCATAACGGCCCTTTGAAAATTAGTTATATAAATGGCGATTCATAATCGATCGAATGTTAAACTAATACAATAACTGTCTGGTAATAATATTTAGATTCGCATTAAACCGCTGTATAAGCGTTACGCAGCTCATATTTAACGGTAATTATTTGCGGAGTGTGCAGAAATTGTGGCAATTGCCAAAATCAATCGCTAAATGGACGATGGGTTTAGTAAATATATTGAAGGGATTGACTGATAGTAATAATATACTATCGAATATACTTTCATCATGTGTAGTTTGATATATTGCATATACCAAAAACTGTTTTTTACCATTTGTACACTTTATTAATTTAGATAAAAAAACTACAACCAACAATTCATTCATTGTAAGATTTCTTCTAATTCCGCCTGTTTTATAAGTTAATTTACTATCTTGTGTCATATAACTAACACTATTTTCACCTCTTTATCTCCCCAACGCACTATCTCTAAGCGGCAGTCCCGCCGCAACTCGAGATACGAAAGAGTTGCCGCCGCCCCATCTCTGCTTGCCGCCGGCAGCAGCGGCAGCAGTATGAGAACGCTAGGTTGCTCCATGCATAGTTAATTTCGCGCGAGTCAAAACAATTAATTTATTTTAAGGAACGTTTTAACACCGTCGGACCTGTAGAAAGGGCGCCTGTGATCCCTTATTTCTAAAACATAGGGGAAAGGACATATAATGAATTGTTTTTGTATTATTTTGTAATTTCATAGTAAAACAGGCTTAGTACTTTTACTTATATTGCATTTTTTTATATGAAGATAAAACATTTTCGAAAAGAGTTGACATCATATCCAAACTAACACACGAATAAAACGGTTTTGTAGTTATTTTCTGTAAGGGAGTAGGATGCTTGCCTAAATTTTTTTTTATTCATATTTAAATTACAATCTGACTTATAGTTAAAAGACATGCAGTAATTAATCTGAGATTTAACAAAGTTTGATTCGCGAGTTTAGAAAAACTTTAGTACGATGCAGTTTTTTTTATAAAGTAATATAAATTTAATTCACTAATAATCAATAAAGTTATTGCTTAAAGCAAGGTTAATAGAATTTGTTGTAATGGTTACACTGATCATAATTAATTACATGCACTTTAGGTTGTAAATTAATATACAAATTAACAAATGCAATGCATAAATTAGAATGAATTATTTTATGCTTCTATATCATATAATTTCCATAAATAATTAATTAGTATGAATAGATAATTTAGTAGTTTTTGAATTAATCAATTAATTTATAGATAAATTTAAGGTAGGGAAACTACATAAATAATAGAGAAAATATTGAGAAATTCTATTATTTTACGTGAAGAAAGATACATAATTCACATAAATTCTGGAATAATTGCATATGCTTAAAATCTCTACCGTATAATTTTGTGATATATTGTTTGTTGATAAATAAATGTTTTAACATTTTCTAACTTAGTTTATTGAGTTCTTCAAGAAACAAACTAAATAGATATTAGCAAATATGAAAATTTCAACAAATCAAATTTCAAGAAACAAATAAATTAAAATTTTATATCTGAAACAATTTTTTGAAAAATTCTGTATTTGTGTAAATGAACCTAGAACCTCTTTCTACTTTTCCTTGGGCAGAGAGTACGCGGTAGTCAGCCTTTCCCATAAGTTTCCATCGCCCGGAACAAAAGCGACTCCGGCACTCCGGTGGATTTTATAACAGAACACATTATACACTTCCCTGCAAAGCGCGGAGTAGTGTTACTTTCTTGACTAAAAGGTTTATGCTAATGCCGCTAATGTCATCTATGAATTATCGTTAACTCGGTTTATTTAGGTATTTAGGTATGAGTAAGTGTTTTCGAGAATTTGCACGCACACCGACTCGGAATTGTTTTCATAAACATGCTGCGAAAAATGCTAATTAGAATGGACTCTATGCATGTAGCTTAGATGGGAATAGAAACACTGCAATTTATAAATATTTTAATCATATTTTAATCATACATTTAAATGAAATAGAAAATATTTATCTATCCACTTACTAAAAATTATTGTTGTTTTATAAGTGTTATAATATATTTCTTTTATCTTACTGTGTGAAATCAAGGCAAAAATCTCACGAACGTGTGTGTTGGGTTATAAACACATTACTAAAACTTTTTTATAATACTTTGCCAACTTGAACCATGTATATAATAAATTTTATTTATATGTTTATTACTTTTACAGCTGGTTATAGTGGATTTAGTTTTATGTTTATACACTTTGCCTTAAAGTTATAATAGATATGGTAACAATTTTTTTCATTATTATACATCAGACATATTTTGATTATTCTAAAAATATTGTAACTTCGATATTTGTCATTTTTGTATATAAATCTATTTTGTTGTTTCAAAAGCTTAATAATTAGACCTTATTTTACGTTAATTATCTCGTGTAAATGTAAACAAATTTTGCTTAAGATTCTAACATTTTCTACATAAATGAGTTACATTTTCTCTAGAGTAAACGAATAGCTTGGCGGTGACAATTTTTTTCTTTATAAATATTTGAAACAAATATAATTTCTTTAAAAAAACGTTATTATTTTTTATGGCTTATGGAAAAAATACAGGATGATTTATATCAGTATATCTACATATTTAATAATGTGTTATTATAAACCTTACTTTGCGCTATCTCTATTTCCTAATTCAATTATATATGCATCAACAGAAAAATGAGCTTCCCATTGAGATGTATTTTCTATTAATAAAGTATGAGTATAAACATCAGAATAAAAAAATAATTCATCTCAACTTTCTTAGAAATAATTGCGTCATTAACAAGGCTAAAATTCATTAGCTTCCTGCGAATGTAATACTCGGAAAAACATTATGCATAAAATATTAGTAAAAATTTGCAGAACGAATAAACACCGGTCGTCCTTTCTTAATGTAAAAGAAAACTTTGCACAACATTTATTCAAATATGATGGATATTGTATATAAAGCTTTAAAATTAAAATGCACCCTTTTCGAGAGCGTCTCAATTTGATATTAATGATTCATCCGATGATGTCTACCTTCAGGAACAAATGTTCCCTTGGAAGCTGAACAAGATCCTTCGTCCTTTTTAATTTAGTCGTTGCTCCAAAATTAAAAATTATGTTGGCGGAACTAAATATGTAAATTAAAAAGCAGATGAATTTCTTAGCCGTTAAATGAAGTTTGGTTATTGTGTTTAACTTCTCTGAATGACGGGCGAAATGTAAAACTCTGAGGAAAAATAATAAATGATTAAACTCCTTAAAATTTGTTGAAATATATAATTTGTTAACACACATATATATGTATGAATGTATGTATCTATTTATACCCAACAGACAAATTGCTTTTAATAGAAGACTCCGTCGTGCTTTATTACAAAACATTAACGGAAATGCTATTAAGCGAATTGAAATGTGTTTAAAATACAATTACGAACTAAAATGCACAACTATTCCCGATAATAAATTGAAGTTGTTTCATTAGATCGAAAATAAAATTTATTGGCGCTTAGTCTTCGCTTGCAATTTGCTGCGTGATTATAGTTTTTTTAATTTGAAAATGAGTAATGAATTTTCCATAATATATTGAACTAAATATATCTAGAATTGTTTGAATTAAAAAAATATTTGTAATCGACGTGCGTAAAAAATATCTAAAAATCTTGTTAGTATAGTTTAAATTATTTACATTATTATATTTAAACGCTATATTTTTTCTCTTCACATGCTTACATTTTTGTTTAAAATTAACCTTATTGTCAACATAGATGAATCTCTTACTTTATGTGCTCTTTGAACTGTTTATTCGTGACGTTCACAGTTGATTTCACAATAAAATACACTAGAAAAAGTTTTTTACTTCGAATTAACAATGAAGGTAAAAAAGGTATAATTTAAAGAAAATCTTCGGAAATTAGAAGTTGTGTCAATCACAGTTACCATATGATTAGACATGGTAATTGAGATTGATCGAGATCAGTCTTACGTCATGTTACTTCAAATACAAAAATAATCATTTCTAGACATTTATTATCTACTTCGAGTTGTTTACTTATAACTGTCTAGTAGTTTGATGTTTCCTCGTTTTAAGATGAGCAAAGTAAAAGCACATTTTGGTGCATTATGAAGTAAACTCCCATAGGTAGACCTCCGCATTAGCAAATTAGCCCGCACCGGGCGAACATTTGCGGTACAAGAGTTGATACTGGAGAAAGATCGCAGGGACACGGTAAATATATGCTTGTGGAACAGACTTACGCAAGCTTTTGGGAGCTTTTATCACATGAAAGCTCCAGTAGACTCCGAAACTGAGTTCATTCATCTGGGCACTGAACGCAGTTAAAGTAGAGGTAGTTTTTAGTCGAGGTGGAATGTAAAGTAAATGACTGGGAAACTTGACATGTTTAGAATGCTGCTAATTATATATATACGATATATATATATATATATATATATATTTATATATATATATATATATGTATATATATAATTAACTAGCCGGCCCGACAGACTTCGTCCTGTCAAAAAAAAATTTAATGTGGCGGTGTTTTGTGCCTACCTTTTTTCTATTCTTTGCAAAATATTATCCTGAACAGAACCGTCACCCTGGTAATAATTCGGTGTGAATTAAAAATAATTAAATAAAACACTATAAGCATTTAAAAGTAAGTAATTTTAATAATGTAAATCTTAATTCAAAAATCAGTTCAATTTTCATTGTAGTGCTTTGTGATAAACGATTTTTTTTGTTTGATTACCCGGCGCATAAACAAACAAATCTGATGGTTTTCCAATACGGGAACAAACAACATACAATTTTCCATGTGAGAAACATGGGTTTTCTAAATTAATACCACAAACACTTAATAATACCATAAACGCACTGGAAACGCATTGGGATGCATGGTGCGAGAACATCTTCTGCTTTATACTATCCTTTGAATATAGTTGGTCGATATTTCGCAACATTATAATTGCCGATCCAACCTTTAATTGAAGATTGTGAGGTGACAATCCTAGCAAATCCAGCGAGTTTAAAAACTCGGGTTGATCGTCTTGGTTAGTTGCCGAATCAACTGATTCGCCTGTAATTTGTTCTTGAATTTTGAAATTCAATTCATTTACATCAATGTTTTTGGCTGCCAATATAACTTGATTAATTGAAACATATTTCTATGTTTATATAAATATATTCAAAATTAGATTATCAAAAACTACACAAAATGTCATGACATAGATCATTGTTTTTTTTACAAATTGCGTTGCCTACTCGATTAAAGAAGAAAAGGGCTGTTTTTAGGGTTTTCCCGGCAATTATTCGTTTTTTCTCGCCGTAACAACCATCCTTGGACTTCAACGAACATTTTAAAAAAAGAATTGGCCAAATTGGTCCAGGCGTTGTTGAGTTATGCGCTTACCAACACATTTTGCGATCCATTTTTATATATAAGATAAAGCTATAAATGTCCTAATTAATTACTCACTCCAAGCGGATAGCGTTGAAAGATTTTACACTACAACTTTTTTCACAATGTGTTCAATTTATAAAAATTGAAGCGAAGTAACAAAAGTAAATTTAAGGTAACTTCCGTATTCTGATAATTTAATAACAAATCTGAATATATAAATAAACTTCAATTGGAGTTTACACATTTGCATGTATGAGAATGATATTATCCCATGTGTGTAATTTCCTCCAATATAAATATCTTTCCCTGAATCTTTTCCGCAGATCCTTATATTTTATATCTTAAAAACGTGTGAGAGTACAAAGTCGTCGTCCCAGTAGGTGTTATTGGTTCCTCGGTCCACAATGTAAAGCATTCTTGCTTTGAATTCGCAGATCTTTGTAGTAGAATCATATCCAATTTGGCGACTTCCAGCCTTCCGTTTGGCTGCGTCCTAATACGAGTTTAATATGTCTCTTTCAGAGTTTATAGTTTTGCTCGCAGCAGGAACGCTCCAGATATTTGCGAAATGCTAACGGAAAATACAATTGCTACATCTTCGCAAATGTTTATTGTCTACTAATTTGTGAAGTGGCGACCTTTGTCGACATAAACTTGATATATTTGCCTCAGTTATTTAATTTATTTTACTTTCAAATATTAGACAACTTTTGCTTTGATTCACGGAGCAACTCTTTTTATCAGTAATTTTTATAAAAATTATTTAATTATTTTAATTAATTAAAATAACAATATATTTACAGTTCCAATTTTTTGGAAATCCAATGTGATACATCACCTTTTATGTATAGAACTTTTATGTGTGTTTCATGTATTTATTATTTTATGCGTTTTTAATAATTTAAGCATCGAAACTATAATACTTATAAAATAATGTAGCTACTTATTACATGATTTAAAAAAAATATTTATCAATTTGTTTTCTAATTGAAATGATCTTGAATAGTGTATGGATAAAATTCATGTACTTATACAATAACATATTACTTCGAAAGCTTCGCCAGAATCCGATTGGCCGAAGCTCAAAGCTCTCCCACTGAAAATCCAATAGAGCAGGCGTGGCTTGAAGAGGCTCTACTTTTAAATAGACAGTAGGCTATCCCATAACACAAGGATATCGCATACGTTTAATTATATTACTAGGAAATTTAATAGTCTGACGTATAATTTAAGATTTCTGAACATTCTAGTATGCATTTTTGTTTGGTAGTTTAATAGTGAATTTTATCAGACAAGTTAGTCATGAGCTTGTACATTTTCAATTGTAATATTTATTACTACATAAACAAATAATTAATTATTTATATCATCTGCAACAATGATCAGGCACATGATTTATTTAAATCACTAAAAAAAATATAATCTGTCGAATAATTTCTGTAATTATTAACTATATTTGGTGCACGGTGGAGACGCCTTGTACATTTTTTTACGATTACTCAATTGCAAAATGTTTATTGAATAGTTGTTTTTATAAACTTCAATATACCACAAAGAGGAAATAATATCACTATGAAATGTGCGAAGAAAACTAATTTATTTAATATTGTAATCTATAATTTACTAAATTCTAGGTCGACATATACATAAATTAACATTCATATGTGGTTTTGGTAGCTGGTTAACTTTAAAAAATACTGCATCTTACCACATAACTTTATTTTCGCAATGTATCCTTAATTAAAACAATATTTATTATTGCAACTGAAAACAGTTTGACGTCATGATGTTTATACATAATATTATTCTATTTCTACCCACATTTTTATAATTACATACGTGGCAAGTTTAATTTTTCTAGATCGTCCGACGATAGGAATTACAAATTGTTGTATGAAATTCATATATATTATAGCATTTCCTGTACGGTAATGAATACGTAATACTTGTATTCATTAATCACTCAGGGCTTTGGTATAATGTTATTACATTTTTGCTGCAATTTTCTGAAAAACTATATTATTTACCTAGTCGCCGTGGATTTATGTGAACGGTCAACTGAAATTATGGTTCGAAGAATGAGGTTCATAATAAATTAAATGTTATTTATATAGGTAAATAATTGTGTTAATAAATAGCATATATAAGTAAAAATATTTTTGAAAATAATCACATAAAATGTATACCGGTTACTAATAAATCATTTTAGATTTAATGATTGAATGTATTTCTTCTTTCAAATTTTATTGGTAAGAGTTTATTACTATGTTTAGGTAAATAAAGTAGCATTAACAGCCTATTAACTTTATTCAGAGCGACATGAATGTTTCCTAGCATGATTAAGAAAATAAACTCCCACAATAAGTCCCACCTGGTACTTATAATTATGCACTCTCATTTAATATCCTTAGAAAAAATGACAGAAATTAATTACACTGTGTGTTGAATAAAACGTCTGTCATAGTTACTCGTGCTAATTGCGTATTACGGTGAAAACGTTTTATTCTCATAGAGGAGACTATTTCATTCGCGCTAAAAGGTTATTTTAATTAAAGTATAATATAAAAATATATACATTATAGATAATACGTATACAAAGTGAATAGGAAGATACTTTCTGAAGGAAAAGGAATGACTTTCCTTCAATGATTAGTTCACTTGTTTTGATAAGATATTACTAACAATCATTGAAAACTGATTTTGCCT
The DNA here is from genome assembly GCF_003426905.1 of Ctenocephalides felis. Lineage (NCBI taxonomy): Eukaryota > Metazoa > Arthropoda > Insecta > Siphonaptera > Pulicidae > Ctenocephalides > Ctenocephalides felis. The sequence goes on along the minus strand of NW_020537646.1, from coordinate 7,838,307 downwards.
GAATATTAAATGTTTTATACTTGTTACGTCTTTCGGATTACGTCTTATTGTGTTTAGATTTTACCTATACTATTGACTCACGTTTAATTATTTTCTTAATAAATATTTGCTTCTTGCTTATGGACTTCAAATAGTTTTTCGTAGTATTTGGTCAGGAGACGTGCCTGCAAAATTTATTGTACTTCGTTTTATTTTTAATAACAATCAGAGCATTAGATAGTTATATTCTATGAGCTTTTCATTGACATATAATAAAATATATTTATATATAGTATTAACCCTATTCGTATGTACTATTTGATGCAGTTTTATTAGATTATCTGCCATAATTTCTTTAGTTTTTCCGGTTGTGGTATATGGAGCAGCGGAGCAACGATTAAACGAAGTGATTTTTTTTTAAGTTTTGATGATGATTTATCGCTCTTGTTTTATGAAGTTCTTGCTAGGTATATAGCACCTCCGAAAATCATCGTGTAGAGTTTTATTGCTTACGAACCTGTCATTCAAAGTAAGTAGTTTTGGTTGCAGCCCCCAAGCTCTATACCGTATGACCAGGTACGAATTATTATCGTATTATAAATCAATTTATTGTACTTAAGTTGTAACACTTGCTTTACTTTTCTGAACCTCACTTTGTGCGTTAGTTTACACCGGACAATTTCAATTACCGCGTCCACGATTCGGGATTTCCTTCCACAACTTACCGCGTTTTCCGCTCTCTGTTTTCATAAAAGGCCGTATAAAACGCGTTTGCATTGTATTGTTATTGCCGTTGTGGGTCGTATTAATGAATCACATTGCTATCACCGTATACATTACGCCAGTGGAGCAGCCGATGGTTTGACCTGATACCGTTCGAGTTGGCTCGGTACGCGTGTTATCTAAATTAGGCGGTGCGACCCGCACGGACACACTCTCGTCTACGACCCACACATCGGTAACAAAAACACACCCAACACGAATTTACCTATGTGTTCTAGAGATCGGTATTATTTGCCTTAAACATACTTCATCCGTGGTCGACATCAATTCAAACTCCACGACCGCGACGGCTTGTCAAAGATTTTCTCAATTCCGATATGGTTACATGTTAGCCTGATTTGCATACGAATATTAACTGGGTAAGGGATTATTGTGATAGAGCAAGTTTTAGACATTGTAATGGATGATAAGAGCTTATATGAATTTGCATAATTGCATTTTCAAATAAAATAAATAATATAGACTGATATGTTTGTGTCCACTAGGTTAAATTATTATTTTGTTCTCTGTTCTAACTTTTTCCTCTCTTGTAGTTAATAATAGCTTATAAGATTTCATTGTATATAGATTGCAATTTTTGAGCAGATGAAAAAAATATTTTGGTGTTACACTTAAATGTAATCTAAACAGTCACATACCACTAATCTTGTTGAAAAATCTAATATTACAATAACGTTTATTCTTGAACAGATTGCTACTTTATACTACTTTGTAAGTATTGAAACCATAATGCCATTGATTCTAAGTATATTTTTTAATTTTGTACAAAAAAATGCAGTCATATCAGTCAAATGCACTTTATCTCTTCGGATCTGCGCAAGGAAATAAATGTTAAATATGTCCCTATAAATGCCTTTTCCACATATCCATGATATAGTTCCTTTCCTACTATAACATTAAATAATAAGTTTCATTGAAATTTAATCTCATATGCCATCCAATTTGAATTGAAAGGAAGCTGATAATATCACAGATACGATCGCGAAACGCAAACGTTTGTGCGCTCAGAGTTAAGCAATGATATTGTTACAGCTTTGTTCATTTTATCTCCATCGACTATACATTTGCATTCGGAACTAAACCCATTTCGAAATTTAAATATCGCTAAAATATTAAGCGGAAAACTGTTTTATTAGAGCTATTTCTGGAAATCATTCTGTCTGAAATCATACCAGGAAGGAATTCTATTTTAAACTTCAAATGTATACGATTGTATTGTAATGATCTGCATTTAAGTAAAATTTTTGCTACATAATATGTTTTCATATTTGACAAAAAATGACATTTTGAATATCATTCATACATAATTATTAAAAATTAATTTAGAGTGAATGGCTTTTAGTTCTTAAGACCTTTCCACTGATTTAAATGTGTCAAATATGCTGCCTATTTTTTATTTTATTTATATTATGCCCCTTAGTGTACAAGTCTCCTTTATGTCAAATTACATTTTGTAAAATTAGTATCGCATTCAAAGGGCTATTGCATACATTTGCATATTAAATGCATGCTTGATAACAATAACCCATCATCATATTTAATGGGCAGAAGTGCACACATCCATTAACCCAACCTAAATTAATTAGAACAAATACACATCTCATTAAAATATTATATTTACCTACATTTTTGTTAGTAGGGAACAATAAGGGTACATTGAACAAAATTTCATTGTGGAGAAAACTTTTCTATAGTGTATTGTTTTAATGTTCTTTGATTGCTAGAATTCACTGCATATGGGGATAATAGACACATTATTCAGAACAAACTTGATGTAATTGTAGAATGGTTTTTATTTATTTTGTATATGTAAAATGTTGATGAAACAACGATAGCTTATTTCGTAATTCGAATGATTGAAATAATATATTGTTAAATAATCATAGTCATAACCTGCAAATTTGTCTTCTAAAAACAAGCGTATGAGTAAATATAAAAAGTATAAAAAAAAGACAACTGAATTTTAGGAGATCTAGAGGAAACAACGTCTTTTTGCAACAAATTTTTGAATGCCAATTCTCTAAACAAATATGGATTGTTTTACCCTTCTCACCACTTTTGTAGCAACCTTTGGAGGGGCTAATTAGCAGCAACTTTGTATAAATTTATATTAAATATATAATGTATCCTTAATTATAGTGACAAAACCTTCAAAATCTAGAATCCCTTCAGGATGCCGATGGTGGCATTGTGCAAATGTGTTACCATAAACAATCATTAGAGCTTTACAGTTGAATGGAGATGTTTATGTGGACGTACGGCCGTGCACGCGTTCATGTGAGTTATCACTACATGGTATATCGCTCAGAGAGAGGATTCGCTCTTCATATATTTTAACCGGACTTAATACTGTGCCATAAATTTTTAATCAAACCCCAATCAACGAGAGAAGAAGAGTTAGAGATTATAGTTTGGAATAATTGAAAATAGTTTTATTTATGTCACTTAAAAATATTAAAAAAAACTGTTGTCTCAGAATCAATGTCCAGTCGACACGGGGTAACAGTATTGGTTTTAACTAACTATCATGATTTAGCAATTATGAGCTTTTAAGGACCACGAAGACTTTCGTGACTTTGTCCATTCATTCATGATATTTTTTTATAAATGCAAATAGCTAACAATTAACTTTTAATAAGTGTTTTTCATTTTCATAAATATCAATCCTCTATAACCTCTGTCCACCTACAAATTAGTTTCCCTATATCCATTCGTTTCCGCATATCCACAGAAAATCTAATCGCAGCTTCGCTATTTTTTACGATTTGATATGAAAATGCGTTTCGAATGCGACTTTTTCGAATTCGCGCAAACAATGAATCTCATTGCATTGGGTCGGTCGGTTGTTGTATCGGTTGTGTATATGCAGGAAGTATGACTCCGACAACAAAGGCATTTTGCCGCTGCATTCGCAATCGCCGCAGGCCTTTGCGAGGAAATCAAAGCCCGAACAAAGGATAAAGCATTGGTCAAAGGTTGCGATATAATGAGCTGGCAATGTTTCGAATGCATATTTCAACAGATATTATAATATTTATGTACACGTTGTGTCAACGGATATTACGATATGCGTTTGAGAAATTTTGCGGTAATTAGCTTGATGTTCATCGGGTGGAGATACGTCACATATGTGCATATTGTTTTTTTCTTTAATTAAGAGTTAGATATTTTTTATTAAAATTATAAATGTACTGCATACATGATTAAATATTTATTCCATGAGTCATTACAGTAATAAGCTATATAAAGTCCATTATAAAATTGTCATTACCGAGGAATTCTTAATGACTGCTCAAAGCTAGTATTATTTAATCTTACAATTTTTATAAGATTTTTAAAATTTTCACCATTTACAAAATCTTTTGATCTGCATATTTATTCGTGAAACATTAACGTGGGATTTGTTTTAATATAGAAATTCAGTGAAAAGAGAACACTATGAAGAGATTTGTATTCAACTATTAAAAACATTAACGGATTAGTCTGAGCTTACTCGCGCTTTCGTGTTCATTTAAACAAAGCATCCCGCAGTGGCCAAAAGGATTCTAATCTTCGGAAAGATCGCGAGCTGTTGTTTCCTGTAAAGAGTTAATATTCAAGATAAATCCGAAAAGCTTTTTCGTACGAGTCCTTAGCAAAAATAACGCGCACTGTGAGCAAAATATTATATAAGTTGCATATTACAACACCATGGGGGAATTGATAAAAGCTCTGATTGTGTGGGCTTTCACATCTTTAATAGGTTGTCAGTTAATATTTGTTTGTCAAAATTAGTTGCTAAACGTTTGCCAGCAATCGATATAATAGATGTAATCCGCAATTGGCAATCATTAATATTAATAACATATCATTAGGCGTCAAACCGTATCGGGCCCAAAGCGTTACTAATTATGAATAAACATAAATGCGCATAATAATCAGTTGATAATAGCTCGGCCTACGAATTAGGAATCAGCGTCATTACGTCGGCAAATTATTCGTGAAATTAGCATAACTTTGAAATGGTGCATGTGCACCGTGCGTTTGGAAAAAGTTTTTTTAGCCGGCGCAAAAGTTATTCATGTATTCGAATTCGAATTGTGTACCGTGATACGCCGCAATTTGCACTTTGTGCATTCACGTCTGCTTTTGGTGATAGAACTAATTATATACAATGTTTGCGTACAAAATAGATTTAATGAAGTTGTGTATGGCGAACAACGTGAACGGGCAGATGCTATTTGCTCGCACCTATTATGCTATCAGTACTGAGCCATCGCCAGACTAATATGTTACTTTATTTCGGAATTCATTTTCGACGGAGTCAGTCTCGATTTTTAAATTGTGATAAGGACACGATTTCGTCTAACAAATTTTTAAATTAAGATTAAACTACCGATAATTATTCAATAAACACGATAATATAGTAATTTATAAATGAATTGGAAATTTACTGTGTTTTTCTTGCTACATCTTGGAAGAAATCAATTTAGATTGTTAAAAAATATTTGAAATATCGCTATCATTTTTTTAGCCTGATATCTTAAAAACATTACAAATTGATTACATATTAACGAATTCTTTTATTTATAATTATATATTCAAACTAAACCTAAATAACACATGGTAAATACGGGGTTGTACTTGAACGCTTTTTTCCCATTTTTCTCATGATACTTGATTTTTGCAAACATTTACGCTTCGAATTTCAACGCACTGAGTAAAACTTTTACCATTGAACCCGTGAAGTAAATATTCTCGAAGTTCCAAATCAACGTAATTACTCGAGTAAGTCAATTCCTTTCATTGAAAACCCATCGTCCATTCATGTTATTCGCCGTTTCCGATTTATGCACGAACCAATTCATGTACAAGACAAATGAAGCAACGAAACGAATCTGACCGGTAGATTCGCGCAGCGCTCGCTGCTCCCTGAAAAGCTCCCTGAAAAGCTCCCTGCTCAACCTGATATGGTGCGCGGATACAGAGAATTTATAAAGCAGAATAATGTTTTATTTAAAGGCCCATTTCAGACGGAGCGGAATAAAAATAATACAAAAAGACGTACATGATGGATACACAAGTTGGAAAAAATCGCAAACACAAAATTCTAGTGGTGACAACTCGCGGCTCTCGCGGATGGATCGACATCGACGTAATGGAATTGATTTACTTGGTAAATAATGAATCATTGTAATTTGGTTATGTATCGGAATATAATAAAATTAAAACTAAATTAAATATAAATATTTATACAAATAGATTTTCCGGATAATCTGCATCGTTTTAGTTAATTGCATTTTTGTTATATGAAATTGAATTTTGTAAATATAATTATGTTAGCAAATGCAATTATCGATTGCAAGTAATATTTTCAGTGCAAATAATTACATTTTTGCATAAAATTAAAATTAAATTAGCGATTACAATAAATAAATTTTTAAATTATAATTGCAAAAAATTTGTATGATCAATGAGGTGAAAATTTGTTTGAAATAATATACAGGAAAACTTTACAATTAGTGTTTTTTGTCATTTTGTTATTTTTGGCTAAGTGCGTTACTTGGAACAAAATATGCGAAGTTAAAAATAGTAGATGTAAAAAACGAGGCTTCTGAGATGTGGGGGTCTGGATGACATCATATCATGACGAAACATACTGAAATATTGGCTATGTATCTGTCACATCAGCTGCATCCTCTATCATGCCTTAATTTTATGCTTATAGATATATTACCTGTGGCGTACTTTTTTAAGTACTCTATTTTTATCAAAGTATCTTCAAAAGTATATTTTGGGTTTTGATAATTTAGATAAAAATGAAAGTCGTCAGTATTGTCAAAAGTGCACTTTGCGATTCTTTTCCCAATTCGATGTGTTTGGTCCCAAGTCGACGCCACGTTCGGCGGCAAAAGGCAGCCTGCCGCGGAGGAGATGCGAAAAAAGGGAATCGGGACGCGCGTTGACATCAAACAGATTATTTGATTCGAAATCGCGCGCGCTCGCCCGTTCGCCCGCTCGGATGAAACGATGAAACGGGCAAAATCTTGCGCTCTCGCGACTGAGGGCGCTAGCTTTCATTTTTTATACTGTATTATTCATTAGGCGCGATGATGCGACCCAGGCGCGAGAAATATACAACATGATTTTCATTACGACTTTATAGCTGATTAAATTACACGAGCGCCAAAGACCGGCTTCATATCGAGTGCTCGGGTTGATGAATTATTTAGGAAACAAAAGCAAGAAATGAGTGTACGCTTTTACATGTCGATATAAACCTACAACTCTTATTATTGATATCTGTCATCACACACACACACACACACACACACATATATATATATATATATATATATATACACCTAAGTCTGTTTTTACACGGTCTTTTTGTACACGGTTTTGATATAACACGGTTTGAAAATTGAATATTTTTAAATTTTTTACACGAATTTATTCCATTTAGCACGATTTGAAATTTTATGTACCTAAATTTTTTTTGTCAAATTAAATTTTTGCGAAGTATGTTCACATCACAAAAAAGTATTTATGAAAGAAAAAAGTCTGAAACCATCGATAGTATCGATAGTTTGTAAACACTAGCTTAAAGATTTAAGTGAATTCTCCTTTAGCGCGTACAAACAATTTTTACTGGTCAAAGCAAATGTGAATAGCACTAATTTAATTCTTGTTCTCAAAAATTCTTGTTTTTCACCAATTTTAATAGGTTTTAGAGATTAGGAACAAATCACCCATTTTTGTATAAGATCAATGTCTTTTTTTACACTTTTTTTTTTACACGGATTCTTCTGGAACCAATCTCCGTGTAAAAACAGACTTAGGTGTATATATATATATATATATATATATATATAACATGTTTATCCATCTATTCATTCCTTGTCTAAAATCTGATCACCGCATTCGGTATAAAACTTGATTCCGGTATCGCACCGCATTATCCTTCCACGTGAATGTTGCCAAAGTTAGAAAAGTTTGCCGCGTTAAACGCATTTCCATTATTCCATCTCCGACTGAGTCTATGTACACCTACAACAGTCAGTCTGTTCTGTGTACATGCCGCAGGATGTATATAAATAAAGTCGTTGCAAGGCCATATATCATAGGCGCATCTGGCCTGCGTTCTTTCGCAACGGAACTGAATTCCGTGCATATTTTTTCAAACAGAACAGAAAAGCTGTCGCGATGTCATCGCGCCGTTGTGACGTTTCGGTGCGGATGTTTCAACGACAGAGGCTGACACAGGTTTATAAACTGGGGATGAGAATTAAAAATTTCATATGCTTAACTAAAAACTTGGTTTGATCAAAATAGTATACATATATCTAGGCCATTCATGATCTAATATAAATTTTTGACCAACTATGCTAAAAAAAAATTTGTAGATATTTTTTGGAGCCGCATAGCAAATGACTCCAGCAAACATTTGCTAAATTAGTTGCCTAAATTCGATGGCATTTCAATTGGGCAAATATGATATCAATATAATAAAAGATTATAATAAGTTTATATTATTCCTACTTCTACTTCCTCCCTGGCGATTGTCCTGCGACCCGTAAACGAATATTCAAGTCATAAGGTGGTGGCACGGCCACTGGACATGTTTATCTAAAACGGCATTTCCGCAAATTCCTGGCATTCTTAGCATCCAGCGGGTTCTGCCTCTGCACGTCGGGTACTCGTATATGTCTCCTGCATAATAGCTGTTTTATTTCACATCACTTGTGTCCAACGTACGCCCTGGCATTCGAGTAGTTTTTGGAGACACATGTAGTAAAACATGGTGTGTAACGGTTTCAGTTTTAGTAGACTGTGAAGTAGATCGATGGAGAATTTTGGTGTTTTGGGAATAATTACTATCAATGTTTTATGATGTTCTATTCACTAAATATTCAAATTTATCTTATGCCGCTTAATTATTCATATTGATGAGGTTATTCTAGTTTACTTCAAGTTTCAGTAAAATTATAAACTAGATGGTAAATTTTTATGATTTGATTGATTACTTTCTGCCTCTAGTCATTATTAACCTTCATATATTTACTCGAAAAAACAAAGTCTTAAAAATTTTCTCAAACTTTTTCTATTCATTTACATTTGGATTAAAAATTTTAACTCAATACAATAAGTTTAGAAATTTCCCAGACCAGAATTATACCGTGTACCCCAGTTTAATAAAAGGGTTAGTGAGCCTGGACAGAATCTATAGTCCTCTGTCCGTGTTCTATTCATTCCATGTGATCAATTAAACTTTAATAGTGCAATTTCTTGGGTAGATGGTGCATTCTGTGCTCGGACTTTGTGTGCTTTCCAGGTCATAAAACTAAAATATATTACTCGACGAATCCGACTGTCCAATTACACAGTTTAGCACTCTAAACTGCATCTGCGACCGAAAATGTCGTAGAATCAAGATAAAAATGCATTAAGAATTTTTCTTAACAGATGAAAGAACTATAATCGACATGGGGTAAAACTAAACATCGAATCAACAAAGGAAAAAAGCATAAGCTGAAAAAGTACTTATAATTTTTTTTTTAGCTTCAAAATCACTTCATGTCATTACAATTTTTTACATACTACAATCTATATTTCACCAGATGCCAATATTATTACCATGCCATTTAAACATAAAAAAATTAATAATTTTATTATTTTCATAATATGACAGGCAATAAGTATTTTTTATACAGTACTCTAGATGTACACTATAACTTTAATGTAAACCCATAACATGAAATTCCATTACATTCAATTCCCATTATAATATATCTATTTTATGACATTGCTACTACCGTAATAACACTGAATGACCACTAAGGAATACATTATATCTAAATTTTCTCCGAGTATATGTCGTTATAGTTATTTACACAGGGGTTTCAAGAATAAGAAACTTCAGTCTGTGAAAAAATATACAGAAAATAACGTTGGAGAAAGACTACACTTTGGAAATGCAAACAATGACTGGCCAGATGTATTTGTAGACTGAGAGAAGTTGAGTTATTAATTGCAAATCAGTTATTATCTTCAGTAAAATCATTACAAGTAATTGTAGTATTATTTTAATTATTTTAGACCATTTTTTAATCGTATTACTTCCCAAAAATATTCAATCATATAATAATTCTAAAACTTTTGTTTCTAATTTGTCTAGAAATTTCGTCTAGTTGATGTGAAGCTTTAAGGTTGGAAAGTATAAGTTATTTAATAGTAGCAAAATTTTTATATTAAATTTGAAATTTTGAAATACAAATACATATAAAAACTAAGCAATTATATATTGAATATTTGATATTCAAAGAATCAAATAAATAATTATTCTAATATATTTTATATTTGCAAATTCTGTTTTAAAAGCATATCTTAGTTCAAGTTTTTTTTATAACTCTGAGAAATGCTGCATTTTTTACTATCCGTGTTATTTTTACCAAATTTACTCGTCGATACAAGTTCATAAAGACCAGATATGTTGTCCATAATTTACTATCATAAAATCGCATCCAAATTCATAAAATAACTGCGGATTGCGAAAATAACGACCGCAAAGGCGGAAGAGGGACAAATATTTTTCATCTAGGTAACCAGAAAGTCCGAGAAGCGCGCCGACCCATGAAATAACCATCGCACTTTGAAATATTTTCTAGTTTCAAAAGGGAAAATTGTCCTTCCGATGTATGAAGGACTCGTGAAATAGCCATGAAATAAATTGATGGATAAAATACTGCTTAGAAATGTATTGCAATAACATTCAGTTGTCACAAGTTGTTCATTTGGTTACTATATAATTTTATTTTCAATTCCTTTTTTTACTCTGTATTTTCAAAAATTCTACTAGATTAATATGTTTCTCTTAATAATATATTTATAATAGTCGGCTATTTATCGAGAACCCCAGAAATTTCTAACCCAAAACTTTGGTTTTGTTCTGTTTAAGTTTTCCGTAGAGCTTTCGGTTCCTCGATTTTCTTGTTTACCTATATTTACGCAATGCCTATGCTAATACAAAATTTATTAACGTCGTCTTGAGATTAATGTTTACTTTTCCTTAATGGAGAATAAAATATTGGTCGAAATAAATAGCTGAAGATTTAGTTTAAGGCGATTTGAATTATGAACTTGAAATGCGCAATACCAAATTAACATAGAAATTGTAAACAAGCTTGTTTCTTGTTTTTGTGTTAAATACAAGCCTAATTTTTTGTTTAAACAGCTATCAAAATCAGGTGTTGTAATAATTAGAATTTGAAATTAGAAAGTAACCTAATGTTTTTTTTCTTATTTGAGATATATTTTTATTCTACTTATAAAAGCTCTCAGCAGACAATTAAACAATAGTTCAACAAATTTATACTTTAGCACGATTTGGGAAATAGTTGAAATCATTTTCAATTTTTAATAATTAAAATAATGACCCGTAAGTTTAATTCTCTAAAAAGTTTTGATTGCAATGATTGTAATTGTTTTTATATAGGAAAAGTTCCCCATTATATCTTTAGAAGAATAAATCAAATATTTTTATTTCTAGAGGTACAATACAATTGAAAACAACTTTGAACAAATCTTTGATATATAAACATGTTGACTTTAGAAGATTTGTAGAATCTTGTTTCATTCAACTAAAATTTAATTAATCTTAGTTCCTAAATGCTCATATCAACAAAAGTCTTTCTTCTATATTTAAAAATTCCAAATCAAAACTCAATATACGTTTCTACACCTGATTCATATCTTAATAATTCAACAAAGAATTTAAACACAAATAATAATAATACTAATCATGTAAATAATATGAGTTGTAGTATTTTCATTCAGCGTTCCCAGAACGTTTTCTACGTGAAATAGCGATTAACAATGAGACAAATCATCTATTATCAGTCTATTCAATAAGTTTTAAAAGTATTTAATCCCACAAATACGAAACACTAATCGTCTAATCGAAAATCTAATCATCATTTAAGGAAACATTCTAATACAATGTGTTCTTTCGTCTCTCCCTAACGAAACAAACTTTGATTATATGAAATGCTTTTCTTGTCGCCGAAGGAACTTTCGAAACATTTAGAATACTCTTGTTGAACTATTTTAAAATAAGAATTTTGAATAAATAAACATAAGGACTTATTTGGTTTCTCATTTTTTGTATCAAATGCATGATGAAAGATGTGAGTGTTTATATCTTATTACCACAGTGTAATTTGAGAACACAATCCTAATTTGTATATCATTATATCGCCCATTGAAAAAAAAATATAATTCCCCAATTGTACAATCGAGATAATTGTATGATTATTACTTATTTCAAATTACCTCCACATCGTTCATTGTGTAAGAAGGCTGGTAAAAAGCGTTTTCCTCGGAAAATCGAGGAGAAGAGAAAAGGTCCGACTCGTTATTGCAGCGGAAGAAGTTTTCAGACAAACAATTTCCACAAATTACAGAATAGAAACTCTAAGAAAAGGTAGAAATTCTGACAGAATTAATGGCCTTCGCGCTTATGAAATGTTGCGTTATTATACAGTCGGTAATAAACAATTTAGCTTATTATTTTGCACGAAAGTAAAATTAAGTAATACCGGTGCTCGGTGTATATAATTAAAATATTATAATGATTCTTAATTAGATAAAGTGTAAAATAGGCTTTAGCTTCACAGTTGCCGACCTGAATACAAATACTTTTATATGAACTTATGTATTACGATAAAACGTGCGTCGCAAATTAATTTAGGACAGGCGTTTCTAATAACTTTTGCTTAATATTCACCTTTTGATAATGAAAACAGTACAGAAATTAATAAATGCGCTGAAATAATTAAGGAATAATAAAATCAGTTATTATAAATCAAATTATAAACATTATCTAAATTTTAACAAAGTGGCATTATACTTTAAGGTATATAATCATACTTTATCGTCTTGGAATCAAATAATCCGGAATAACTTAAAACGTCGATAGTTATAAAATTATTTGACATTATTTTGAAAATTATTTTTAAAATTATGTCAAACTTTAACGATAAGACATACAATATTTATTAACTACCTAAACTATTTTTTAATTAGCTATTATTGCAAAATTCCCTATTTATTTTTATTAGAAAAAGTCGTATTTGCAACAAATCAGGAACATTTATTTAGAAACGCAAACTATATAAATACAGACTCTTTGCTTTATTTTTTTTACCGCAAATTTTTTCAATGAGCCTTAAAATTCAAGCTTTTTTTTTAAATCTTACATCTAAAGACTTTGATTTTTAATTATTTGCGGTTACTTTTGTTGGGTTATCTAAAAAATTAGCAAAATTTGGATACATTCATAAAATGTTTGTACTTTCTATTAAAATCTACATACATACGCAGCCGCACTGTTTCCGTGTTTTTTGTCCCCAAAACTATAGAAGTTACCGTGATTTTATTCAGATACACAAAAACCTAGTTTTTATTCCCGTTTTTTTCCAAAATAGAAACCGAAGAAATTTTTTCCCCTTGGCTATAATTGGCATACGTTCCAAAGCTCGTATTGCGCAACCCACTTTTTATATATTTTTGTAAAAAAATCTATGTACGGAACTTTATAATCTGAGCTAATCTCGTAATAAATAATGTCTCATAAAAATTTATGAATGTTTACATCGGTGTTATCGTGATAACAATTACAACGGTAGAAATAAATGTGCGGCTTTTCCAACGAGAACTTTTTAATCTGTGCAAAGCTCCTTGGTATTAGCTGTCGGAGTTGTCTAAATATAATCAAAGATTCTCAAGTGAAAAAAGAGATATATAATTTAATATACATTTTTTTATTGGACCAAATAAAAAATAAGTTTAGTTTTATAATCCTAAAAATAGTGTAGAAATGTTAAGGCACTTTAGTTTCTATGTTCATTTATACCTATTTATAATTTAATTCTGTATATCCCATAAATATGTTCAAGTTTCTGTTTAGCATTCACAAAATTCCCAAGGCTATACTTTAGCAAAATTTTCCATATCTGCATTATGCCCTGAGATCGGATGAAATTTTCTTTTATGATCATAAAATGTATTGTAGCAAACGCATTTTATTTACTAAAGAATCAATATCTATGTGTTCACCTCACGATAATCGGATTAAATATGTGAAAAGCTTTTATATCGAATAGAAACTTTGAAAATTTGTATATGATGATAATGCATAGATGAGCTATGTGAATTTTGAATATAACGTATATTTGTTTTTAATTTATTTAAGCTAGTTTTAATGGAATTTAATTATAATATTGAGCTTTTGATGATTAAGAGTAAATGGAAAATTGCATTTTCATGATTTTACACGTGATTAAATTTTCTTGTTGATTAACGTTTACAATCTTTATGAATTGTCATATATTGAAGTTTTAATTATATATTTCATAATTATTGTACCGGCGTAGCTATGACAATTTTCTCATAAAATATGTGACTATTCTAACAAACTAATTTGCATTTTATAATAATATATTCTCTACTTATATAAAAAAATTCATAAAATATGTATTTCCATCGAACCAATATTTTTATTCAATATAATGATAAAACCGTATTACAAAAACTTGCACAAGTTAGCATCTCTATTTTATTTTCCCCAGAAAATACGTTTTTATTCAAAAACAAATTTATAACTTTTATGTCTTTTCATTTTACATATAGACAGCTACAGTAATATTCAATTTACATTTTCATTTTTTATGTTTCTCTAATAGAAAAAAAACATTTCTCATATATTACAATATAAAATCGAATGTGAAATAAAACATAAGTATATGTACAGGTAGAACATTTTGTTGTCCTTCTGGGACATATAGAAAATGAAAGAAAAGTAGTCGTAACCGCAAGGAATGAAACAAATACAAATACGGAGATAGGAGTAATAGAAATATTTTGTATCAGAAACGTAAATACAAGAAATTTTGATAAAATAATCAATATTCTTGATAAATACTGCTCTTCTACATATTTGCCTATTCGAGAGCTGATCAAAATCAATGCATGATTCAAATTATAACTGTAGTTAAGAAACTTTCCAATGAGTAATAATTATATTAAAGTATACATAGATTTATAAGATATATTGTATACAGATTAACATTATCAATTTACCATATCTAAATTTATTTCACTAACTTAATTTTTTTTAGGATATGAAGATAAACTGGCCTGCACCAACTCCGCCGTCTTCAGCGCCGAAACAGGACACAAGTAGTAAGTCTTTATTTTTTAATATATTTGTGTGTATATATATATATATATATATATATATACACGCAAATGATTGATGATATATAAAATTAATATCTCCAGCAATCGCATATATCTTGCGTTACTAAAAAACATTACAACTCATCAATCTCAATAAATGATTAAAAAATAAAATTCAAATGAAATTAAATCGACTGTAAGCAAAATTACTGGCGATTATTTATTTAAAAATTACTTTTTCCTTCAAAACAGTGTGCTTGAGTTTATGAAGTGTGTTTTATATTGAAAATAATTTCGATATAATATAATCGTGGGTAATAGTCCGATATGGTTAGGTGTCAATTTTTTGAGACATCCCACTTTAGCATCTTGTGGAATCAAAATTTCCATTATTTTCAATTTTGATATTTTTCTTTATTTTTAAAACATTAACTAATAACTTAACTCAACTATAATATAGTATTTTTTCCACGGCCTTTTAAGAATTGTATAACATTCAAGCCTCGAGACAAGAATTCCTTCTTTATAGGAAGTATTATTAACAATAATTGTACTAGCTATAGAAAAAAGCGGTTCAGAGACTATTACCCCTTTATAGGAAGTATTATCAACAATAATTGTTCTATTTATAAAAAAGCGGTTAGGAGATTTGAATTAGAAGCTATCTGCAAAGTTATTGTGCGATAAATTTTAGGTCAATTTTAAAGTGTCGTAAAAGAAAGCGATGAATGTTTTTACTATCCATTTTTTACCACTTGTTTATTAATATTATTAAAATACAAAACAAAAATTAAAAAATATAAAAGTTCAAAATTGTAAAAACTGGCAGCTGATAAAGTGGGCGATCTCCAAAAATTGGCTCCTCAGTCTTGACATGATTTCAACCCTCCTAGCCATCGGAAATGCAAAAAATAAAAAGATTATTAATCTACAATGATGTCGGAATCGTCCGAACTAGCGATGAGTAAAAATTTTTTTTTACAAATTGGCGACTGTTCGAAGAAAAAAGTGTTTTTTTACTGTTTTTTGCGTTTTTCGAATTTGTTAAAAATAGTAAAAATTGGAATTTGGGGAAATCCTAGTTCGGTCAATAGATAGGTCTATATATATTTTAAGTGAATCGGTCGAGTAGAACTCGAAAAATCGTGTCAACAGTACTTAAAAAGTGTGTTCTGAGAAAAACGCATTTAAAGTTTTGCGCGAAGCCAAACCAGTATGGAGACCGAGTCAGTAAAATGCCTATATCTCCGAAAATAATTCAAATTTTCAAAAAACTTTCCGTATCCATGTTCTTAGATAGCTTTGAAAATATGAAATAAAACAAATCGATTTTTTTTAATTTCTACACTTGAATACCCCCTTAGATGCAAGGCGACTTAAATGTTCCCAATTACCTTGTTTTTTATTGTTCTACTGTATCTTTGCAATTTGCGATGAGATACTTTAATAAAATAAAAAAACAGACAAGACATTAATTTTTAAACTTCGATTCGAGAACCGTCCGAGCTTCGCGTCCAGTTGCCCAAAAATCGCAACCTCGTCGCCGGCCTCAATTTCCCACCCTGGTGGAGGTGCACTACGCACTCCGCACTCGACTTTTCCGATAGTCAGTCGGCGCCTCTCGCATGTTTTTATTTATTACATCACAAGCAGAACCTCATCCGCACCGGCGAGGCGTTCGTATAAATCACGACGAGATTTTACATTTACGTGCATACTTGAGTATCCACATACTAGTCTGTACGATCACGTGTAGCATACGTAACGGCACTTCGTCGAATAGTAAATTATTTATAACAAATCTAAAATTTATCACTCGAGGAAGTCGTGTGGGTGAGCTCGATCTTCGGATAACCGATGGAAATTTCAAGTATGGAAATAAATATGAGATTGCTGTTGGACAATATGAGTTTGCTTTATTGCTTTTCAATCAGCATATTTTATAGAACTGATGTGGGCGGCAGAGGAGGACTAGAACTCTCTATAAAATGGAAGTTGTATTTAGCATACACTAAGTACTATTTTACAATTTTCCGAGTTAAATTGCTGTTTAAGCACCAATCATGACGGATTATGAGAAAAATTTTACCCCTAGGACTAGAACAAAGGATACATATGTAAAATAAAACATTCACCTATTCTTTTTTTCTATTTATATATATTTGATAAGCACGACGAGGAGATAGTGATAAATGACAAGTCAGATACTGACAGAACGACAAACAGCCTGTGACAGACTGATAACAACGCGTTATTAGGCTGTTGCCGGAACACTGACACGTGACATGACATTTACATTCCTAACGAAAAGAATTCGAATATGTGACACATATCCCACACACGAAATACCCCCACACACTGGGATAGGATATTGCGGGGAAAGGCGATTATATTTCGTCAACTCTTTCCCGGATCGATATGGAAAGGAAACAATTTTTGGAATAGTCATGGATAGAAGATAATTAATCTAATAATGATACTAATGATCATTATATAGTTGCACAACAAAGTGTACAGCACAATATATATATATATATATATATATATATATACATATTTCTACCCCCATATGAAATTATCTACGCATGAAAACACTCATGCATACAAGTAATATTTGTATCATCGACATAAGAACAGAGAATATAAATCTACAAAGAAAATATTACAAGAAAATTATTTCCCCAGAGCTTACCAAAAAATATTTAATTTACTGTATTTTCCCTTGTATTCTGCAAACAGCCTATAAATTATACTCCAGATGTAAGTTTGAAATATCAAGATGAACATAAAAACGAACCTTGAGCTATATGAGATATAAAAAGTGAGCTAATTCCGTCTGCTTTTACGATCGAAATGTATACTTTATAATGTTAATTCTAAGTAAAAATAAAAAAGAAGTCAAGTTTCAATTCATATCTTGTAGGCGAGATGAAAAAATGTTTTATTAATTATTAGGCGGAAAGGAAGAAAAATAGTGTCAATAAACGACAATGAGATTTATTAAATTCTAGTTTTAGTTTAGTAATTTTTTTGTTTTACAATTTTAATGCATAGTGACAGGGGTCTTGGTCTTATAAGTAAAATTGGTTACAGTTTGGAACAAACTTTATCAAAATAAATAACAAAAAATTATATCGCCATAATTTTGAATGATGCCAAATATCAGTTCTTATTAATTCAGTCTTATTGACTATTTTCACATATCAAAGAGTTCATACAACTTCCCTTAATGCAAAATGTCATTTAATTTTTGTATGTTGTAATATGTGTTTTAAATAGGGTCACATACAGAACAAGTAAGAAAAACCATTTGTGAATATATAAACGGATAGTGATAAAATGAAGGAAAACGATACCTCCAAATGCAAATACTTCGTTATAAAATTTCGCGAGCTGTATAAACGAATAAATCAAGAACACCATGGAGCACCATGGTGTCCTCCGGCTGACTTCCCATATCGATAACCTCCATAAAAGAATATAAAGCAATAGAACATATACAGAATGAAGGATATATACTACCGGTAACACTGCACGATATGTGACAATTCCCATTCAGACAAAATTTATCTTTTTCTTTGCTCGCACTCGATTCTAGATTCCAAAATAAATATATATTATTTACGAACTCGAAAATATGTAGAATGTTGTCAAGACGTTTCGAGAAGGTAATGCGGATATTGATCGATTTGGATGAGGATTGAGATTTTTGATAGCAACATACCGGAGTCAGTTCAAAAAATATTATTGCAAGCAAAAACAATTAGATACGAGTAATGTTTTACTATATGTCCTTGGTTTGTAGGCACGAATAAGTAAAAGACAACTGTATACAAGGCCGAATTCTAATTACGACATCAATGGGAAATTCTGCGAGGAGGTAGTATTCACGTTTTCCCGCATCTTCGCGAAGCAGGAAATTGAATTTCCTCAACTATGCGGTGCGGTCGCAAAGTTTTCGCCGCAACGCAAACCCGCGACGTTTGTTTAGCGTCGCGACGCCGTCGAGGCCAGTTTCGCTTGTTCGAGAAGAATGGCTTTGTTTGCTACTTAACGCCATGTTGTCTTTCTAAATACTACGACATTTAAATAGATTTAATAAGGAATCAGTAGAAAGGAATCAGTGAAATTGTAGGAAACGAGGAAAATGACATTGATTAGCTACGTCAGACATGACCAACATCAACAATATTGCTGCAATTCAATTGCATCATAACTGCCTTTGAAATACCTTAAAAAATGGATGTGTGAAAAAGTGGTGATTAGACTTTGGCAGAGGCAGATCTAATCGTTTCGGAGATAAGGATCTAAATGTGAAAAAAAATGGCAGTTTTTGAGAGAACCAAGTATCCGATTTGAATGATTCAAAATGCTTGTATTGACGAAACGATTGCTTTTGAGGAAATAATTTGTTGTTCATTTCATTTTTTTAATTTGCAAAAAATATACAACTTAGTTCAACTAGTGGCAGATTACTTTTTGATCGAGTACGCAAATAACTAATTAATATTGTTACACTATTGTACTGATTATTCATCTATTGCTTAGTACCGTTTTTAAGCTTTTTGAAAGGATTTTCGAGTCAGATATTGAAAAAATAACACAAATGCGTAATTATAATATAATGGCATAACAATTATTTAAACATTTATAATAGGTTGTTAAATATAATTATTATATTTAACTACCTATTATAATTAAATAATAGTTATTCCAGATTCTAATTAAATAATTAAAATAATTAAATACATTACTGTTCATAGTTTTGAAAGTTCAAAAACTTCACTTAGATAAATCTCAATACGAGACAATTTGGGTCAGTTTAATGAATTTTTGATGAAATGACGGACCCCTCGATAATTCAGCAAATTTTCTGAGTAAAAACTTAAAGGAATAAATTATATATTTGTTTTAAATTTATATTGGTAATTAAAATGCAAAACTTCCCGTTGAATTTAACGATCCAATCATTTCGTTATATCTGTATAAATCAATATAACTATATTGCGAGCAGGTATTTAGTACGGTAATGAATATAAATCCAATACCACCAAATTAGTCATCAAGAGTGTCCATTTATACGGAAACTAAATTGTACAACTTCCTATTGATAGTATTTCTGTATTGTCACGTATCAGATGGATAATGGAGAAGCTTCAAGATCATGGGATATTGGGAATTATAATGCTAAATCTTTCATAGTAAATAGTATTCTTAAAAAAAGAAAAAACATTGATACCAAAATAAAAAATATTAATGTAACCATTATTTTAAATTTTGTATGATAAAGAGGTACAGTGAAATGGTGAAATATTGGTGATTTGAATAGACACGTACTATGGGTACGATATTTGTGATTAAGCTAGATGTATCATTCCTTCCCAGGGTTAATTACCGCACCCCCTGTATCTTCCATATCCATATGACTTACTACATATGACTTTCCTTTGTGTCATTTTTATTATACTCATGCGCCACATTAGAGAGACTTCGGCAGTTACGCGAGTAGATTCGCGGTCCATCCAATTAAGGCGGACGGGAGGTTCGCGCCCGTAAAGTTGGAAACGTCGCCGCCAACTCGTTCGCATCTCGGCGACAGACGAACTTTGCCGTTATTTATGCTAGTCATATAAATGTTTTAACCACTGAACATTTATATAGCGAATTCCGAGAGATTTGAAAGGAGATACTTTGATTTTTTCACATACTTAAATTTTGACAATGACAGTGGTTAATAAGATTTATATTTAATTAAATCTAAATCTTAATTATATATTTTTGTTGAATTACAATCTGTACAATCTATTATTCTGAAAAAATTAAGAACAACATGTAAAAAAATATTCATTTTTGTTATAACTAATTTAATGAAGTTACTGGCCATGACTCGTACAAAAAACTTGCAACAATTAAGGAATGCCTTAATTTTCAAGTGTTACAAAAAACTTTATTATTACAAAAGTATAATTGTATACTTCCCTAAATCCATTTCCGTTGCTTTCCATTTATTTCAACATGTGACTATACTACTACCTAGCTCTCTCATAAACGCGTTTCGATGTGATGTGGCTAAATAAACCGAGTTTATTTAGCGTGGAAGATTAAAAGCTAAATCTGAGAATTTAGGGACAACATTTTCATGATGACTCGCATGGTGCATGCCGAAGTTTGTAGCGAAATGGTTATTTTTACTCGTAAACTGAGATTCCGACTATAAAGTGTTTAATATCGTATGGGCAAAAGCAAATTCCTCAAAAACTTTGAATGAGGGGATTTGAATAGTTTACTGTGACAGGGATAGTCGACATATTTATAGTAGCTGTGAACGAAATATACAAATTATATATATATATATATATATATATATATATATATATATATTTGATTAGCATGTGCATACTCAGAAATTAAAAAAAAAAGTATTTGTGATTGTGTGTTATTTATGAAGTTTTCTCGAAATTAAGTAGTTCACTTATCTTTTATCGCCAAATTTCAATCCCTATCTTCCTCCATCCTAGGTCGATCTCCGACCTCTCGGTGCATTTATCTGCGGCACATTCATCAGCTGTTTTCTTCCGACTATTATGTGCTTGAAAAGCGCCCTGTCCTGTCCTGTCCCTGTGCTCTCGGCTCTCGGCTCCGGGGTTGTTAATATCCTTCGGACTTTGCCTTTTGTTCGCACACAGAGAGAGCAATCGCAATACACCGAGAGAGTGGCCGGCCCACCTCTTAGCGCCACCGGGAAGTACTCTCGGACAGAGCCGACCAACTTATATTACGCTATATTTTATATTAATTGCTAAGCGAGTAGGTGTACTGCAACCGGGTGATCTATGGCAGCCGCCGAATGTGCTACGTAGGCGGAATTTTGCTTTAATTTTGGATTAGCCGATGATGGGGTCGTGCTGATAGTTTCAGGAATACTGTGCTGGTTATATATTGCAAAAAATTGTATTTAAATGGGTAACGTTTCTCAGAACTCATCATTATTTATTGGTTAAGCATCAATTGGATGTAACAAGTAATATATTTGGGTGATCTTTAATATGGATTTTTCGAATTTGTTTGCTCTCAGGGGATCAAATGCTTCTAAATTGATGAAAAAATTCTTTGGAAGTATAAGCTTTTAATATCAACTTTAAGGTAGTCTAAAAAGCAAGAAAATTTGAAAATATCCATGTTAAGTGATATAATATTTAAGTGATATTAAGTGACATTAGCGGAATCATTAATTTTTCCTAATCCTTGTTGCGTTTACAAACGTGGTTCATTATCATTACTATTTGACAGTTTACAAAATTTAATTTGAATATCTGATATTCTATTTAGCTCTTAATTTTTTGTATTATTTATTTTGTATTTTTTTTATTTCTCTTCTACTGTACCTTTATCTGATAATTTTTAATTTAATGTTATTTTTTGTTTGTTTTGTGAAATTAAATCATATTTTCTTGTTATAAAGGCATAATTGAATAGCTCACATATGTCTATGATGAGACACTGCTAAAATGAAGAAACAGAACTGTTGGTAGAATAATTTCTGCACTAAACCATCAAAAAGTTTTTCAACAGTAAATTTCTCACCAATTTCACTAAATCCCCCAAATTAATCCTCGCGTCCTGTAAGACAAATAAACAATAATCGGTCCTGTATTATTTCGTTTTCCTCTATCCTTGCCCCGAATCTATTGTCCTGAACTCTCCTTGTGCTCGTACATCCTCTTCGGCTGAGTAAACATCCCCCTTGTGTCGTTGTGTGCGTGTTATGAAAACAGTGCGTGCTTTTCTTTCTTTTGTCAGTGATATGACCATATGACGTCGGCAATAACAATTTTCACGCACATCTGGAGTGAACTTCCGCCGAAGATATTTAACAAGAGCCAACGAATAGGAAAATATTTTCTTTTCGACGAAAACGTTTATAGGTATAGGCTTTAAATGTAATTGTCTTATCTGGATTCTCTTTTTGAGATGCTTTCTCGAGAGGATCAAAGTGGTGGAGAATTTTGGAATGGATAGTTGGTAGTGATGTTGCAGATAGTAGGTAATATTAATAAATGCTAATTTGCAAGTTAGTTCATGGAATCATACCACAGAGTCTACTTCTATATTGCATATAATTTGATGTCTGATTGCATATCATTATGCTTCAAAAGATTATAACCCTTATTTTGGAAACAACTTTTTTTTCATTTGCTCTGCACGACATACATTGCCCTTATGTCATTCTTAGCTAAACTAATAATGAGCAATGTTTTTTATATTAACTTATTATTAAGATTATTATTGTTATTATAAAAAAGATTAAAAAATAAAATATAGTTGAACAACAAATCAAATAGCCAACATATTAAGGATTTAGTAAGAAAATCAGTTTTGGAATTTTGGTAAAAAAAATATTGCACAAAAATTGAATAGTCACTGCAACATTCTAAAAATAAAGCCCTTTATAAAAGACAGCATAAAACTACAAATAAAGTATACTTATCTCTTATAATAATTTTTACCATCGAGCTTTTTCCCTGTCCGAAGATGAGTTCGTCCGTTGTTCTTCTGTCTTGTATCATTTCGTTTGTGTTCCCCGTGAGTGTTTCCTCCTGGTCTGGAGATCATTTCGGGGCTCAAGACCGTACCGACCTCACTGTAATTATCTCGGATAATAGCAAAGGATCCCATTGCGGGCGATTGGGTGATTCTAGGGGGCGAACGACTAATGGGATGGGTAATCTAAGAAGGAGGCTCCACCGGGTGGACAGGGTCGGAATCGGAAAGAAAGTAATGAAAAGACACTAAATGACAATATATTTTATTTCTAATCCAATATTCCACGTAGTAGATAATATATTCCAATACCCATAAGGTCCCATGTTCTGGGATTTTACCGAAATTTCGCATAGAAATAGAGATTTGGAATAAATTTGGCAAGAAATCGAATTGTTAAAAGATTTCAATTTTGCTTGTTAATTATTTATATGTAAATCAAGTAATACGATTAAGTTTTATTCGCAGATTGTTTTATCAAAAATATGATAACTTTTCGATTGCTTTTGTATTCAAAAGCAGTTCGATCATCATTATTAATTGTGAAAATTACAAAAGTTTATTATTTTCATACGTCCTAATTTAGTATAAAAATGCAATAAAATGCAGGTTTATTAGCGGGACTACTAAATATTCATGTATACATTTATCTATATACATTTTAAAATTTTTATAATTTTTTATAATATTTTATATTTGATAATATTTTTATTTACAATGACAATAATTTGTAATTTTTTTGTTACTTTTGCGAAATATTTTTTCAAATTCATGCATGAATAATTCAGTAAAATCTGTTTATCTTATATTATGTTTAATGCAATATTCCTGTGTATATTTTATGCCTACATTTGATTACAATATCCCAGTACCTATAAATTCTTGTAAGTAGATCGACAATGTTACGAGGCAAATAACCATTTTTGCGACGCTTTTATTATCTTATAAACTGTTTAGATCTCAATACTATTCGGTAATAGGGTACACTGAACCAAATTGGATGAAAAGACTATATAATCATCGATTAACTTGCAAAGTTCATTACCTGTTGACTCCGGAACATACTTTTTGTTTTTATGTACGTCTGAGAAAATATATTTCTTGGAGTTTTGATAGAGTTTGATAGGAATATTTTGAATAAAGGAGGAATGTAGAATTTAGAAATTTTAATCACCAAATGGCTAATGATTCTAATTGCATCTCTAGAATAAAATAAAATTGAAATTAGCAATTTAATATAAAAAATCTAATATAGGCCAAAATAAGAACTGATTTATTGATTTATTGATTAAAAGCAGTACTAAATTATAGAGCAAAAGTTTGAAATTTAGTATTGATTGAATTCAAAATGCCTTTCATTTAATTAATTTAATATTTTGTGGTCATCATTTCACAACCCTTCATATTTTCCAAGAGTTTTTATTTGTGGTTTTTATTACAACGAATTGAATATTATTCCGACTCAGATATGCAAGCTCGCTCGGAAGTATGCGAACTACAATAACCATAGCGAATATTTTAACCACAAATACAAATGTTTGCTTATTTTCTATTTTAATTTGCAAACATATATGCAATATCTAAATATTTTACATATCGTGAAATGAATTCAAAACATTTGCAATATCGTAAATTTTAATAAAACATTGCCCGTGTTTACCATTTCAATTTAAAATGTAATAAATGGAATGAAATAACGCTCTTCATATTTACATTATTTTATTGTTGATAAATTAAACTCATCGCATTTTTATTAATTTTTTAATAGAAGCGCGTATCGTATTTCATGAGCAAAATCTGTTTGTTATGTAAACGGATGCGTGAATTTTGAAATTTATTTTAATAGTCTATATATTTAAAAAAAAAACTCGTTGATAGAGAAACACACGATAAACTCAGTTGCGATTATCATGAAAATTCCTTCGATTATATATCAAAAATAATTTTATTAATTGACATATGAATGTCAATTTTATTAATTGACTATATGAAAATAAATCATATAGGAGAAAATTATGTGGGATATATGTGGAGGAATGTTTAGTGAAATCTGAATAAATCTACATAAACAGAAAGACATAAAAAATAGTTTTTAATAGATCCTCATAGAGGATCCCTAGTAGAGATATCTTGGATTTTGTGAAAGTTTCTTTATCAAAACCAATTTGTTCAGACAAAATTACTAAAATCGGAAACATATTTAGAGTAAAATTAATTATCCTTATTTGAATTCGGTCCTGGCTGTATCGCATTACGGCAAAGTTGTATCAGAGCGTTTAGCGGTATTATTCTTCTCTCTCAAAAAATACACGTGCACCTCTCAATGGTCAAAAAGGACTATGCATATCCTTGAATATACACTTATCTAAACCTTTAAGTAGTTCTTGTTTTCTTTTTATTCAACGGGATCATGATATATTCGGAAAAAATATTTTCGTTTAACGACATGCGCGAATGATGGCTTCTGCCTGGACTTCTTATATATACATAAAAAATTAAATGCTAATTTAAATATTTTTTATATTAATATTAATTATAATATGAGTTTCTAAAAATGCATCAATTTTCAACATTAATTTGGAAAAACATGACTTAAATATTAATTTCAAAACGCCTATTTTGGCGAGTCCCATACATGTGCTTCCGCAGTGCGTTTAACCTGCGTTTATCGGTCGTTTCAGGTTGCAGTGCAATTAGTTGGGGCGGCCGCCTGGAAAATGACTCTCCGTTAATTATCCTCCAAAAACCCCCAAAAATTTCAGTAACTTTTGTTGGAAGTTAAAATATCTCTATTATGTATGAATGAAAAGTAGAAAGTAAATAAGATTAAAAGTTATTTAAGAAATTTAAAAATATTTTTAAAGTAAAGAATAATATCAATTACGTTTCACTCGACCTCAGGAAAAGAAGAGGATGAAAAAAACGTATTAAACGATATGTATTTTTGGGTTACTAATGGCTGAATTCTAATATTTATTGCTCTTTATTTACCATAAAACTATCCAGTAAGTGTCGAGCAGTTGCTTATTGTCGTCGCTAATTTGCGAGGACAGTGTTTAATGCATCTGTTGTGCGTTTGGATACTATAGAACATTAATAACAGCCTTATGGCACTAGCAAATTATGTAATGTGTCCTGTTGTGTATATATTCCTGTATATGTGCCGTATTATTATTTGGGTATAATGTAGTTTGTATGCGCTAATTAAATTCTATGCCCGAATGTTTCTCATTATAGATCATACAACCGCATACTGAACAATACACAGACCGAACTAATAGAGTAAAAGCTGGTGAACGTTTACTTCATTGTATTAAAATTAATGGAGAAATTATTGAATTTGAAATGACGTGTTGACGTAATATATTGTTTCGACAATTGTGAATTAATAAATGAAAGAAAATAATTCTTTCTATGGTTGACTAATCATCGTCATATCCCTGGTTACGTCTTTTTAATCAAAATTAATAAAAATTGTACTTATTGAATAAAACTTTTCATCTATGTTTATTTTAAAATTTTCATTTTGATTTTCAGTTAAAAAACGTTATATTTATAAATTGACATATTGATCACACATGTTTTATTTCACTATTTGTATAAATTTATTAATCAAGATTGATAATTAAGTGAATTAAATATAGACTTAACTAAAATGTAAAATATAGAATAATCATAAAATTCGCTACGAACTTATATAAAATTGACCAGAAAATTGACCGAAATCAACTGATTATCGTTTATGTACAGATGCAATATAAAATTAACTTCTATTTTTTATTTTATAATTTAAGTCTACTATTCTACACAAAAATATAATATTATATAATACAGCACTGTGATGATGAATTGAGTAGAACACAGAAATTAACTGACTAGCGTTTACGTACAGATGCATTATAAAATTAACTTGTATGATTTTTTTTTATTTTATTTTTGTAGCATTTACTAGATGAGGTGTCATCATTAAAACACCATTAATTAATTAATTTTAATGAAAAAAATGTATCTAAATTTAAATCTGTATCCCTATTCTACCGTGTATGTTAAGCCTTAGCTTGGCCTTAGCGTTTGTTTAATTTCCGTTCGAATCGCTTTCGATATTCTCTCAAATATTAATGAATTGTGACAAGAAGTTTGCTGCTTCAGATTGACACAGCCGCCTTCGCACATATTAGACTTTGATCGGGTTCTGGAACAAGTCTCGTTCCGGAGGCCCCCTTGGAACACAGTGCCGGTCCCCGCCGGTCCGGTGAAGTCTTCGCGCATTGAAAATTTCCGGGGCGTTTTGTTCAAAGTTTCCGTTGTTCGCGTAGTACGTTCGCCTAACACTCGCTTATTTGTACTGTGTAACCTGACGCAGCCGAGAGGCAGAATATTATAAGTTAGTATGATTAGCCGCCGGTGTGAGCAGAGTGAGTTCTCCTATACGAGTATGTGGTTCGAGGGTAATCAGGCAAAGTAAGTGGAATGATAGTCAGCCAAGCAGTTAAACTTAAGTCGGCAACAATTTCAAAACCCGGAATACATCTAGCGCGTAACATTTCAATTTAATATAATATCCTCCACCTTAACCTTCGTTTGCGCGTGCTCTACCTCTACGAGAGTTATAAAATTGAATTTAGACGCTTTCGCGATTAATATGACGTTAAATCGCTTTCGGAATTTGGTTACAAAGGGAGATTATAATGTAAAGGAATTACTTAATCACCTGGCGTCAAGCTGTTTATTCAATGTTAAGCATAGTTAATAAAAAAAAAACAAATTTAGTCTTATATTCTCCTGTGTTTGAAAATTTCATTATCTGTGGTAATTTACAATTATTAAAAATTATTATATTATTAATAAAACATAAAATCCCCATAACCACATGCAAGATATGTTTTTAATACCGATGAGGTGCCGGAAGGGGGGGTAATTTTAAGTAAAGCTCTTATTTTTCTATTGAATAAAATTACCAATAAACTGCAATTTAACCTGAAACTAAAACTTCTGAAAGATATAAAAAATTTCAAATTTATTTTGTTGTGAATGAATATCGATATAAACAGTCATGTTTGTTAAAGTTTTAAAAAATTGACTTAGAAATAAAATAACTAATAACGTACGTTCAGTGATTGGACCCATCAGCAGGAAAAATTATCATATTTTATTTAAATTATCATATCAACTAAATTTAAATTAAAAAAAAATTTAATACTAATATTAAAACTATTGAATATTTTGCATGGTAAAATTAAAAATTGAAATATACACCGTCGTTTGTATTTAAATTTACTGAAAATCTAAAATTTTATGAGCTAGTATGCAAAACGAGTGGGTACTATTAAATTTACTATTATTTTAGTACGGCATGCAAATGTATCTATGCAATTACTGCTATATATATGGAAAACAACAAAAACACGTGCTGAAATATATGTGTTTTGTTAGTATATCGGTGTCCGAGAGACAATGGATAATTGTGTTTTGAATGCTGTCGCTATACTTTTATTCACTTGAAATTGTTTCAATGTTATTATTTCATTAGCCTTCCCAACGCAGGATAAACACAGAAGATAATTAATACATGCGTAAATTGCTGCTCACATTAATAGGGCACGTGGCCATCGCGATTTTTGGAAAACATATTCGAGCAGAACATAAAATATAAAAAACCTTTGTAATTACTTGAAAATATTGTGAATGGAACTTTTATAATTTCTCCAGATTTGTTTTACATCTGCTAAGAAATTTTACATTTGCCATTTTCTAGTTGGTTTGAAGTGACATAGCTAAGTCGGATTCCACAAAAAGTTAATGTTCTCTTTTAAAGTCGCAAATGCAATACTTTCGCGCATGAAATATGAAGGTAATTTAAAATTATTTATATCGCCGACAGCAAAATTCTGTACAATGTCTCCTGAATGCGATTTCGGAATTGAATGGCTCTAAATAGGAAAGCGCAGTACTCGTAGTGGAGCAGCATGCGCCAGATGCACATGCACGCAGTTGTAAAACAAAATTTAATTACTTTGGGAATAACAAAGTCGTTAATTATTCAAAGTAGGGTGCACATAAACGCTATTGCACTGTCCCGACTGCCTTCGACGATTTATATAAAACGCAAGCGGTAAATTGCGTTCAACAAACGGATTGATCAATGTGTATGCACATTGTATGAACTTCTGACTGACATCAACACCACGACTAACACTTTTAGCGAGATTAATGGCTGATGGATTCTTTACGCCTCTGTGGATAGCAGGATTTTAAACAGATAAAAATTTAATTGTTCTTTTTTATTTGCCAATCATAATTTTCACCGTGTCATTGGGAATCTCATATTATTGAAGGCTACAAGATAACATTTTACATTTTTTCTAATTCAAAATTAGGTTTAATAGCATCGTTTGCGATATATTTTCTTTGTTACTGTGACAAATTTTATATTATTTGTATGTACTTTAACTTAACTCTTTTGATTGCATAGGTTATTTTCTTCCCTGATCAGTACCTTTAGATGAGTTATTCTTATAGTTCTCATAAACAGAAGGGATAAAGAATTTTAATCCAGTACTTATATTAACAATTTCAACAAGATTATTTAGACTATATTATAAGCAGTTATATATAGCGAAATTATCAGGCGTTAAAAAATTGACAATTTTCTATATAAGCATAATTATGACATAACAATTTTCGTTTTTATAAGTCCTTCAGAAACGAGGCTGTGCAAAAATAATAAACAATGATAAACTTTATTTGAAAAATCCTAGAAAATGTTTATATTGAAATGTTGTTCATACAATGTGCTACAACCATGTATCCAATTACTGACTCATTTAAATGAAAACAATCTCAGCCAATCTTCCTATTTATTTACATCCATCATATTTACATCCCGTTTGCAATGTTTGCTCGTTCATTTTTTATAAGAAGGAATTCGGTTTCGTTACCTCGGCAGCAATATATTCGTCTTATTTGCAAACAGCAAATAAACATGTTGACTGTTTCTATATTTCAGCAGTCAATAACTCCTTCTCCTCCTCCATCGGCGTCGGCATCATCTGTAATAGTGTCGGGCGGCGGGTACATTATATTAACTCGATACCGAAAATCTACTTCGTAACCGTATCGTATTAATCAAGACATCATGAATAACATATAAAGCATGCACACACGTACGATTTATCAATATTTAATGTGGCGTGTTAAACATTACTCGATTTCTCTCTCTAGCCAATGTAGTCAAGAGTGGATGTTCTCCGACACCGTATTATTTACGCCGAATACTGATTTCGGGCGAACGAGAGACGACGTTTCCGAATGCTCCCTGATTTTGCTACATTTCTACTTTTGCATTTTATAGAAAAATATACCAATATAATAAATAAATTACAATATAAGATAACAAATAACGTTCAAATTTATACATATATTAATATAACTTTTCTGAAATTTAGGAGATGCTAAAAAAAATGCTCAATTTTAAGACGCCTTGATTTTATCATCTTGATTCGTCCATTATGGTTCGTTCTATATAATCTATTTTTTTCATTCATTTTGAATTTAATCCTACATAAAGTACGGAGATTTTAATGCAATTTCAGAGAAGAACGTTAAAATATTTCACAATATATTCAGGTTTATATTTAACAATTCACCGTGATCTATTAACCTTATATATGTAATATAAAGAAACTAATAAAATATGTCGTATAACTGTAAGAATGTAACTAAAGTCTTCTGCAAAGCAATTCTTGTCTTATCATTCTCTCATACATGAAATTGGAGTTACATATATATATATATATATATATATATATATATATATATATATATATATATATATATAAATTAAATCCTATGAGTAATGAATATATGTAAACGTTCTTAGCGTAACTTCTCCTCATTAATATTTCATGATAATACTAGACTCAGGGAAGACTAATTGTGCAGTGATCATTTCTTACTTATTATTGTCGGTAATTATTAAATTGCAAAATCAAATAAATTCTATTTATATTATTTAGTAACAAAATGTATATTTAAATTCAAATCGTCACTAATACTTGAGCAACTAAAATTTTATTACCCATAAATAATTTTTATATATTCTCGTGTAGATGAAATAATTTGTTAAATAGTAATATATTCATTATATATGAATTATGTCCTTATTATTATTCCAGGATAATTTCAATATGAATGCAATAATGTTTTTTAGTTTACTGTAATTCTGTGTATACGGAAACGTGAATTCATTTATAGCACTCATTATAAAATTTTGTACTTGATCATATGAATTATGATTTAAAATCTATATAGCTATGTTTATATTAATCATATATATTAATGACTTATTTTATCGTTATTCGCGAATTTTTGTCAATCATAGTTTTATGAAATTACTTCATAAACCTTATATATTTACAGTATATCTAGTATATCACGTAGACTAAATTACTTTCCCTACAATTCGACTATATTGATTTAGTTTCTTTTTTTCTTCTAAAAGTTAACGCAATAATCTTTAAAATTGAGATGGTATTAGAAATTAAGATCATGTATAAGACAAAAATGATATAGAAATAGAAGTAGGGACTGCAAAATAAAAATTTGCATAAAAAATAGCATGATAAGAAAGTTTTTGATAAATATACTCTTATTGATAGACTCTAAATTTTTGACTCGGCATGAATCCTCCAAACCAAATTTCTCTATCCTTCAGAAACTCATTCCATATAACTAAAATTTGGTCAAAATTAATTTGGAAGTATGCTCAAATCTCCGCCAATGGCCAGAAAATTTTCTGTTTCTCAAGTATTTTTTTTAATCCTATACTTTTAGTTGTTATTCACAGGTGTGATTATAATAAAAATATAGAATAAATATAATGAAGATTGAAAATTTTTGCGTTTGATGGTCTTCTGAGTATTCTGGCATGTGTACTTTCAAAAAATGTATGTGTGTATGTGTGGGTGTAGTATGTATGTACGTTTGGATACAATTTTTCGTTCACGATTTCGATAGCACTGATAAATCAATAATTAAAAACACATTTGATTCCAATTGATATGGTGACATGTTGATTAGATTTTGGGAAAACCAGATCGTTGTTTTGAAGACACAGGCAACATTGATTCCTATTAATATGGTGACATGTTGATTAGATTTTGGGAAAAGCAGATCGTCGTTTTGAAGATACAGGCAACCTGTACACAAAATGTTGTTATCCTTCTGGGTCATTTAAATAAGTTAGCCTAACCTAGGTACACTGCAAAGTTTGCTATAAGAAATAAAATAAATTATCAAACAATATTTTATTATAGTGTTACCTGTATTATATTGTTACCTGTATTATATTGGCGCCTTTCGTCGATGTCATCGTTGGCAAAGCGTGTGATTTTCTCTCGGCGCTATCTGACGGGTGAGCGTTCGTGCCTCCATTCCGCCGGTGTGTGTAGTTCGCGCGCTCCTAGGTTTGTTTGGCGGCTTGTTTGCAATATGTCACTTCCTGTCAATTACACACAACGCCGCCAAATTAGTTTCTGTTTGCTTTTGAAAAGGAACAGCCATATCGATTGCCTTGGCTCTAATCAAAATATGGACGTTTCAAAAGACTGTCTTCGCCATATGTAATGGGAGAAGTGCATCGGGGGTACCACCGAATGTTGAAATATTTTGATGAGCTATCTATCTTTTGTGTCATCAGGTTTATAGTTTCATGATTTTTGGCTCAAAAAACTTTGTCTGAATCAATTGTAAATTCTAAAAGGTTACTCAGTTTTAATAATACATCATCAGTAAAATGGGCAAAAAAAAGCTACATCACAAAATGATTCTTTTAAAATTACCAAGGCAAGTTACCTCTGAGTTTTTGTTGCATATTTTGCCTATTCATTTACCCATCTTGCTCAACAATAAATATTTTATTGTTATTTATCCTTCTTCTTCGCAACTGATATTTCTATTTCCCATTCTTGTTCAAATATTTATGAACAATAAATATCACAAGTATCATTTCCTCTCGAGAAATACATAACTTTCTATAAAATCTTTTGTTCCCTCTACATAATCGTATGTTACATGTCACGGCGTGTATTTTTTATATTTTTTTTATATTATCATAAGGGCCATAGATACACATACATATCAATTTCTATGTGATGTAATCTCTTCTTATTAAAGTCATAACTTCACTTTCTGTGCTTATTATAAGATATTAAACTGTGAGCTCCCATCGTACAATAACGCCTCGTGTTTTCTCATTGTGTTTACGCGTTGGGTAATATACAAGGTATTCCTTTACTTTTATATAGAAGCATGGGGATCACTATTTTGTGTGAATTACTATGCAAAGAATTGAAATTTTTTAATAGGTGATGAGGAAAATTAATCAATACTAGAAACAATTACTAGACAAAACATAACAACATTCGCTCAAGGTGCAAAAATAATTAATTTATATATATATATATATATATATATATATATATATCTTCTATTAGTTTTAGTTTGATATACATTTGTTTCTTTCATTTCACTATATATTTCACAATGAATAACAAATCGTTTGCATATTTGTTAATTATATATGAAGCACTACTAGACGTATAACACCAACTGATTAGCGTTTACGTACATATAGAAAATAAATGCAACGAACCAGCGTAGCTGTACAAATTTATCATATTTGACAAAACAATGCTAAACTTTTTATAACAAATACATCCACAAAATAATCCTTTACTTTATTTCTCAGATTCTGTTTAATCTGATACCTGGTGTCATATTATGTCAAAACAAAACAAAATCCTTCCTTTTTTCTCGAATAGCAGTCCTTCTGTCTAATACTCTCTAATTATATTCCGCCGTCGGGTTTAAAAGAAAAATACCATAATCGAGTAATGCGAACGGCGTATCCTAGTATATAATAAACTTTTTTTTGTTTTCGTCATCCGATTTCAAACCATATTTCGCAACCCGAATATAATACTGAACGCATAAACAAAAGCACTAAGATAAAAGGAAAACATCGACCCAGCCCAGCAGGCTATTCTTAGTTGGGTTTAGCTCCGTATACACAAATCCGACTTAAAATCTTAATAAACATAAACTAAACAATGCGAAAGGGATGTTGAAACGACGGATGAGGAAAAATGAAATGATTTTCTTTCGGATATTATTCAGCTGTGGAAAATTCTCAGTATGTCATGCTCCACCGCGCAATGTAGAGAATAAACATGGCAAATGATGTTATAATGAGGAAAATTGGGTCATATACAAATGTTGTGTTTGCTATCCTAGAAAAAATATTAAAGATTGTAATGGTAACTAATCTTGTCTTATTATGTTACAACTTGATCAAGTAATAATGACAATACCAAAAATTATGGTTATAAAATAAGAACCAAGTCACTCATTAGATACAACATTTTTTTACAATAATTTACTTTATCTGTTAAGTACACTTTAAATTTTACAAGTTCTAAGTAAATATTGCACTTTATACACTTAAAAAGTGAAAATCTTTGCAAAACTAAATAACTAACCATTTTGTTAATATACCTCAACCAACTATCCAGTTAATTACCATTACTATTCGAATTTCGTATATTCTGTTTACTATTTCATAATTAAAATTAATTTTAATTATCCATAATCAAATATTCCGAACTGCCATTATATATCCATTAAATGCTTAAAACTGTATAGATGGTCATAATAAATTTATTAATTACTTTGTGAGATACTGTAAAAGTATGCATATATTTTTAATTAAAACTAATTACAGATTGGGAATATTTTCATAATCTGCGTTAATGCAGTACAAATTGATGGAATAATAATTTTGTATTTATTTGAAATTATTGTGTGTAAAATTAATGAAATATTTTGTTTGAATTTTAAATCTTTTTGCGACATCAATCGATTTTGGTTTGCCATGGACCAAATGCATGCAGAGTAGCGGATTCTATTTTTGAACACTTTTGTGAAAAAGTTGAAAAAACCTTTTAGAGGATTTATTAATTATTATAAGCTTTATTAATGAACTTATAATAAAAGCTATACAAATCACGTATGTATAAATTTTGCATTACGAGACTGAAAACATCAATGGATTAGCTATTACATACATATACAAAATAAATTTAGTTTCTACAATGTTCTAGATTTTTACTTTGCCATTTTTGTTTGTTTTTAAAATGAAAATGGTTTTGAAAAATAAATTATACATTATTAGAATTAATAGTGAAAATAGTTGAGTAAAATGATGCAGTTCTAGATAATATGAATAATAGAGAATAAAATGGGTAGTGTAGAGAAAAAAATGTACCAACTGATTAGATATATGTAAAGAAAACTAGTTTAAATATTATTCAGTACAATTTTTTAAAAATACCGAACTTTTTAAAAATACCGAACCGAAATTTTGAAGGTTGATTAATTATTTGATTAGTTATCGATTTCGTAAATAAAAATAGTTGCAACATCACGAAATGCAAATTTTTGAAAATACCAAGCCAAGTTACATCTGAATTTTTCTTGCATATTTCAAAGGTATATTCCCAACGTGTACCAGTGTTATATTTGATTATCCATTTCGCCTAGCAATGATTGCGTTCTGCTCCTTCTTTATGCATATAGAAACTAGATAAACCTGCACGTGCGATTTTTATTCATCTTGGATAATATTACAATACAACCCTCAGCCGCTTCTTTAACCTCACAAAACTACCGCCGAGTTGAGATTCTGTTTATTGGTTCTGGTTCATTCTTCCTCTAGTTATTTGCTCAAATATCAAATAGAAGCTAGAATTACTTCGGCGCGTGAAGGATTTTTCAAATTGGAAGCAGGAAAGGAAATAAGATACCTACTTAAAAAAAAATGTTCTTGGAAAACCTTATTAAATGGTAATACAGTTCTAGGAGTCACCGATAATGGATACAATTATAATAAGATACCTACTTAAAAAATATTCTTGGAAAATCTTATTACAGAGTAATACAGTTCTAAGAGTTACCAATAATGGTTACTCTTCTATATTTTATTCAATAAAGTGTTCTAAGTCATATGACTTTTACAGACCTCATCATTTTTAGTCGTTTTTATCTTCGTATTCTATCTCGATAATAATTTCAATTTTCACGATCACCTTGCAACTAGTATATTAGCTTTACATATTTGATTCATTCAAGACATGATTAGATTTATTCAAAATCAGTTATTATCCATTCCAGTCCAAAGACTTGATCTTTGTAGCTCCTTTATCCCAATGGACTCTGCAAGGTTGCCATTACGGCCCTGTCTGCCACCTGGCCGATAATCTATTCCTACTAAATATTCCAGTTGATCACGGTTTTCCCAACAATTCAGTCAATTCGCAGAATTTGGCACGGTATCATTTATCATGTTGGTGGCGCGTTATGATCAACCTCAGAAGTCATTCCAATTTATATAAATCAGTTAACCACGTACGGCAAACAATACAAATGGCATCCTAACCATCGAATCCGTACATGTTCATCAGCATTTCGACATTTGTTAAATGCCAATTCAATGAATCAGAACATTACAAAATAGTTTGCCGATACAAAACCGCCGACCGATTCGGTTCGGTTGCATGTAACATGAACTGCAAACACTAACGTATTACGATGTGTTTATTCAATGCGATCAAATACTGACAATAAAAACGTTTTCCAGATTATGGTATTGGATTCAGGTAGAAAAATATAAATGATATATATTGTAAGAAAAAATATTTTAATAAATTACAAATTGGTTGATTAACTTACCAGAAAAGAAGTTCTAGTTTATGTTAAAAATGAATTTGGTCTATTTCAAAAAAACGAAGATCAGTTCCCTTGGTAAACAGAACATGAATATTCCCGCATGAGCATTCGAGATATGTAATAAAACAAGCCCCATAAACATAATGTTCTGTTTGCCATTGCCAAATTTAAAATACATTACGAAATTGCCATTTTCTTTTATCGTCTCCCGACATTTTACTATGCATCGTTAAATATTCACTAAAAACACACCGAGAAAATAAGGTAAGACGAAGGCAAAGAAAACCCTTAAAAATATGTCTGGCAAGAAAACTTGCCGTTTGTAATGATTTTACTATAGGAGCAAAAAGTACAAACTGGTTTCTAAATTTACACAGCATTATCGTATATTCGAGTAATAGACGATTTTGGAAATTATTTTAAAACATCATAATGAAAATATATAATTTCAAATACAAATCTACTAGTTATCTATCGTAAAAACAATATGGTTTTAATAACTTGTTTCGTATCCAGGTGAACAGAAATTATGAATGTATCTATTTATCTAATAAATATCCTAGATATTTAATAATATATTAATAGAGTACATGGTTTGATTTCCACATTAGACTGTTCTACTTATACACCAATTCACGGGCACTCCGTCTGTTTAATAATAATTATCAGTAAACATCGTCTAACCTTAGGCAACGCATTCCGGTATTAGGCAAGGCATGCGTAAATTGGTATTAGTAATTCTCCTTTTGAAAGACGCGAGAGGAGAGTGCCTGCATATATTCTCATTTTGAGAGACGTATGAATCTTTGATTAAGAGATGTAAGGCAACTTAATCACGGAGCAAGCAAAAGCTTAATCGCGCGTCAAGTACTACTCCGGCAATCGTGAGTCCCTATCAAAGATTCATGACGGGAGCAATACTAGACGGAGGAATTACACGACGGGACCAGGAGTCAACTCTGTTGTCTCTGATGCAGGAGTTTTTATTTTGAAATGGACATTTTTATTCTTAAAGTACTAATTAAAATACGTACATCTATGTTAAATTCGGAGGTTTTCATTCCAAGACTCCCCAATTGTGTGAGCCTGCAGCTGCCATTAATATTACAGCGTTAACAACTGTTCTTTGATATGCGCTATGTTAATACTAGGAAATCCAGCTATTTAATTTTCGTTCGTAAATATGAACGCTTATGCTGTTATTTATAATTCTCGTTCCTAAAATGGATACGGCAAATAATTTTAATCCACTGCTATATACCGAACGTTGTTATCACCGAGTAAAGTTTGTAGGTCGCCGTTTGCCACTGGATGCATGTGCATGCGCGAAAGCTTTAGCGCTACTAAAGGAATAATTGCCTTCGGAAATGGGATTATTATGGCATTGTTCGAGATGGTACGGTGGGAGATAGTGAACTGTGGACTTAAAATATTTGTTGATATATTTAATGAAATTGGTTACCTAGTCATTTGTCAAATATTTACCAGTTGAATCACCGTGTCTGTTTAATTACCCACTCGATCGTCGAGTGTTGCTCTCTATCATTTAATCACTTTATAACAACCCCTTTTATTGTGTGTATCGTTGGCCTCTTAGCCGATTCAATCTGATGATTTACAGACAATTAGACTATCGCCGGATTGTTGAACGCCACTATCGTTGTTAGTTTCCTGTTGGCGTGCGTGCGCCCTGCCAACCACTTTCGATAAGAACGCAACGCGACCCGATAGAGATCCTCAAAATTTTCAATATCAGAGAAAAATTGAAAACTTTGAGAAAAATAGATTTTTGAAATATCTAAAATTTTTGAGAAAATTTGACTTTTTTGAATTTTTTACATATTTTTTTCATAATTGTTTGAAAATTTTGAGACAAAACATCTCAAACGTCGAGCTGCAGTCTAACGGATAACAGTTGGTACGGAGCCCATTGATCTTTAATATTGTTGAACACCAATCAGAACAACCAGAACATGTTGTTCTATAACTGTTTCGCTAAATATTTAACTGGAAGTAATATGTTACTTGAATATAAAAAATTGACATAGTAGACTGTCCTCCACTGAGGCTCACTAGTTCCTTAAAGATCTGCTTGTTGTTTGTTTTTGAGTGTTGTGCCTCGAGATTTTGACAGCTTCTTGAATTGACAGCAAAAATGTGATGTCTATTGTTTTTGTATGAAATAAATACAATAATTTAATCAAAGCCATTGAAAGTAGAACATTAGTATATATTGTTTGTGATTGCATTAAAGTGAAAAAAAGATTCACCAATTTCATTAAATTTTTTACTTATGTAAATCTTATAAATATCTTGAAACTATTCCTTCCCAAAGATGGTCTGAACTTTTTTATATCATATAGTTTTAGAACATGTGTATTACGATAATATTAGCATGGGTCGCTCGAATGAAGTGAAAAGAACAGTGCTAAAACGTCATAATAATAACTTTCTCGAATTACGGAAACATTGTTGGCTGGCACACAAATGAACCAGTTTTTATACAAATATTAATAAAGAGCACACAAATGAACCAATTTTCTAAAATATTTAGAAAATTATATTAAAATGATTTTTTTTGTTTAAATATTTATTACAAATCGTTTTAAATTAGTTTTTTAAAAGTATTTATTTCTAACTTTGTAAAATCGAAATATGTTTAAAGAAAAAAAAGTTGCATCTATTACTTAACAAAATGTATTTACTTAGGTACAAGTACCAAGGTGAAGTTTTACCTATTTGAAGAGTTTAAAATAAAAAAATATCTTTTTTATACTTTTAAATAGTAATCAATTTGTCACTTGTATTTTCTAAACCCATTTGTCAATCAGTCTTCGTACCGTAAATTTTATGATAGTATTACTATATTTTCCGTACATTTTTATTTCCTCTTTTCATATTTGTCCGAACGGATCGAATACACGTAGGAACAATGCACTTCCTAGAACACGAACACTCGTTCAATTATGAGTGGAAAGCAGGCCGAATTTGCATATCTGTCATTTGAAGCCATTCACGGCGCTTTTTTTGCTCTGTCGGAAAATGCATTTAATTATCATTAAACACCGCAAAGGAAGAAAATTAAACAATAACAGCACCATGAAATTTCAAATTGTTCGCTCTCGCTTCTGGACCGACATTATCATAACAGTATATTTTTATTGAAGTTGTAACTGTCTTTCCCGCAATGTTCCTAGAGTCGTTTAAACCAAGTGCTTTCGACAAAATAATTCTTATAACAGTTTTCGTGCTCATGATTACCGAACGTATTTGCAACATGATACACAGAAAATACAAAGACAATTTTTTGTCGCCAATATGTCTTGGAAACAGAATTTTTAAATATTGCAGAAAATTGTAAAATCAAAGTAATACATGGTAACAATTTTTTACTCTTTATTAGTATTTCTTTCTCACAATTAAATTGTATGTTTTATTATCTTTTTACGAATTGTAAATGATAAATTAATTTCTAGTATAAGTATCTTTGATAGTAAACTAAACACAAACTTAGCATTTCTCAATAGCAATTGTTAATTTGTACTTTCAGTTCCAAAACTGAATCCAAACTTTGGAAATGCTCATGCATTTTAAGTGAACAAGCGGTTGAGTGCAATCGTACACACCCTCTAGTCAAAGTAAATTTGCATCTCTACAGAAACACACTAAAGACATAATTTATATCTGTAATTAAGGATTGTTAATAACACATGCAATAATGTAACAATAACAGTGGACGTTTCCATTTCGGGCTGTCCGTAGAATGGCTTAGAGCAAATAACTTTGACAATTAGTTCACATCGAAAGATGTGTAATTTAGTTGTTCACAGTAGTTATGATGTATCTTGTTGGAAATTGTAATGGTGAATTTAGAACTCGTGTACCAAAGTTGAAAGCAAGGTAATATAGTTTAGTAGAACTGGGCAGCAGTAGAAGATGTGTGTACAACAACGTTCGAACTCGCAAATAATAGAAACATAATTTATAACTAACATTGAAGAATGTCTGGAATTTTTCTCTACCTTTCTGTAATTGGGCATTTAGATTCCTTACTCAGATGAATCCGGGCGGTAGATTATAAAAAAACTAATAATTATATGTATGCGTTACTTCTATGATTTCTAATATAATAAACATTCCAATGCATAGTATTTATTGTTTGTAAATTTATATCAACCTCTATTTCCCTACCGCGGTGAAAATCTTCATCCCCATAACAGCGAGTAAAATCATCGAAGCAAAAATAACTTGTGCTACGAGCGTCGTTTTTTTCTATTAGTCTTTGAAAATCAGGTAAAGTTCTTTGACAAAAGATTTAAAGCTCACATAGATAAAGCTTGCCGTTACTATTTCGCCTCGGGTGATCCTCTTGCTACATAATAAGCGACAGCGCGCTCTCCAGAAGCGACTAGAAGTTAACTTCGCCGCACTGGCTGCGGGGTCTCTTCTGCGGATGACGCACGGACGTCTTTGCGACGCTGCATTTGGAAAACAAGGACGAAGGAATGTGAGTGCAGATGAAGGAACATATTTTAGAAAAGATATTTAAATTAGATATCAATATATGTTTCGGAATGGAAATTATTTTCTAATAACATCAATCAAGATTTTGATGATTATGATAGAAGCTCAGTATTTACTTTCATTAGATATAAAATTCAAATATTAAAGTAATATAGTTTTTATAGTATTATAAATATATATTTTTTTACATTAATAATGAAGATTTTCACTAAACATTATTAATGAGTCAGAAATGTACAAGATCGCTCCACCGTAAACGATATACTCGATAAAAAAAAGTTGAAGCGTAGATTTTTTGAATAAATGAAATGATATATTTAAAATAAATAAAATTATGTTTATTCTACATTAAATTATTATTAAATTTTCAAAAATTATCTCAATTCAAGAATTAACTAAAATCATTAGCCAAATCCGAACTATGATGCTTTTATTTATTATACAATATTTGGAATAGACAGCTAAATTTAGGTTCTGAATACCAGCGATATATTCCCCGAATGAAGTTTCCAGCTATCGAATATCTTTCAGGGACAAAGTTTCTTACCATAGCACACCAAAAATCTCAGGTTCTCTCGTCATTGCGCATTTGAAAAACGCGAGTTGACGTTCAGCATCGGCGTTGTGCAGACGCGTTATGGTAAAATATTCAACATTACGTGCAACGCTCGTCGCCCATCGGCCTCATGTTTGCGAGCGTATGTGATCCCGCTGTTAGCACACACGAATAAACATCACTGATGCATTTCCATAAAATTTATTACGGGCATCGAAAAAAAGAATTGCGCACTAAACAAAATGCAAAAAGTTTGCGATAAAAATAAACAAAAAAGCAAACACACAAGCGCACACACAATCTGAAACTGGCGCACAGTACACACATGCGAGGACGAAAAAATCGTATTAAAAATGCCGGCAAATGGCCAGATATAGTACTGCGACTGTGACGGGGCGAGCGATGCGTAAACAGAACCAGAACCAACCAACGAACGAACGAAATCTATGGACACCGACTGAAAAATATGAGTAACAAAAGTTATTAGGAATTTTTTAACAATTATTCGTATATTGAAATAAAAATGATTTCCTAAACCGATAATTTGATACACAATATCATAACCGATAATTTGATAACCCACCTATTTGAGCTCTTACATTATTTGTATTTTTATTAGAATTTCAAGCTATTTTTGTACTAAATTTTAGAAGATTAAAATTTACTACAACTCGTGATGGAACCATAATATTAATCATAACATCAAAATTATCTGAATGTTCAAATTTAGAAAAATAATTAATTATCACCCGTTAGAATAATTGAATTTATTAAAGTCAAAGATAAGACTGTTTATTATCAAAAATTCGTTCGATCCCTATTTCAAATACTGTATATTTTTCATATAAAGTACCCGCATACCACTCAAACTTTTTAATGAAATATGAAAATTGCTCTTATATTTAAGCTGCAATTTATTTATTTTATTCGAAATGTATCTATATATGAAAATAATTTCATGCAATCTATTCATATAGATAATAATAACACGCATATTTTAACTATAAAAATATTTGAATGAATTGCAAATATTTTTATGAAACTAATATGATAATTTTAAAACACAGAATCGCAGTTGAAATTTCATCAATGTTTATTAAAATATTTGAGAAAATATGCAATTTATGAAATAAATGTAAATGATTTGTGATAGGTAGTAAGATTTATAATTAAAAATAATTTTACAAATTCAATTACATATATCGTACAAAGTTTTTATGATAAACTTTTGTTTTGGATTGTGCGAATCGCATTATTTTGCCCCTATTATAATGACAAAAGCTCACATTGAAAGTTGCGTGCATTTATTGTTATTATATTCAATCTCATTCACAAAATCAGAACTTCTCTATCAACCATATCCACATTCCTTTTATCTTCTGTGCAAAAATTGAGTTTAAAAAATCCAGCAATACAAAAAGCCATTAGTGCACACAATTTACTTGTCCTTTACAATGTTTTTATCAGCAGAAATTACGATTCGATAGAGATTCGCCGACTTCGAATACTTTGTGCCTGGGAGCATTTGCAATTTAAAATTGTTGGTTTTATATTGTGTCCGAACTGTGGCATTTTGTTCGGGTGGATGTGTATGCGGTTATGTAAATGAACAGATTATCATTGGATTATTGTAATTGGGTATTCCTACACGACAGGGGATGGTATTAGTGGCATATTAAATACGTTGCGAACACCGATGCAAGGGAAGATCATCCCCTATGTGGATGCAGTGGCATTTAAGGCACAGGTTTTCAACATATCTTGGGAAGGAAATATATTTTTTTAAGATTTTCATCAAATTACATATACACTAGTTATTACTTATAAATTTATTTATTTTTTCTTTGTATTAAATATTTAAATTTTGCAGTTTCGAGAACAAAATGATCCATCATTTTTCAGGAAAAACTATTTTAAAATATTGAATAACATGCTAAATTTTCCTAAGATTAATGGAATGATACATTAGAAATCATCATTATGAGTTTGATAATTATGAATATTATTACAAATGACTTGTTTCAATAATATTTTAATTTCCTAACTTACTAAGTTATTTTCTATAGAAATTTATAGGAAGTGAACTAAATCACTGCTGAAACAGTCGATAGTTTGTATTAGTATTTTTTTTTTACATACGGTGTTTTAATAATTCATCTATTATTGAAATTGTGTCTCAGTTTTTTGACAATTAAGTATTGAATTAAACATTAAAACTATTTTCACTTATATATTTTAAAATATTATCATTTTATATACCATACAAAGTCGATTAATTTATCAAGCTTTGATTTCTCTACGGTTGAAAATCGCAGAATCACTTTGACGATGTATGTGTACATGTTG
Source organism: Ctenocephalides felis (assembly GCF_003426905.1). NCBI lineage: Eukaryota > Metazoa > Arthropoda > Insecta > Siphonaptera > Pulicidae > Ctenocephalides > Ctenocephalides felis. The sequence continues at coordinate 7,793,579 of NW_020537646.1, read as the reverse complement.
CTGTAATGTAATCCTGGTATTCATCACATCCATCAGCATAGATTTATGTATGAAATGTATCGATATATGTGACATTTATAATATTAAACGTGCATTAATATCAATACCAGTGTGTAATAACTCAAAACTGCTCATGTGAAATTTGGTTTTGGATTATTTTCTACCGCGAGCAAATAAAAACTAATGAAAATCATGAATCGGATCGAAATAGCAGTTTAATTAAAATTAGTTATAAAATATAGTGGTTCAAATGCGAAATATGAATCCAAAAATAAAGAAATTTGTAATTTGTAAAAGTAAAGAATGATACACGTACATTAGGATTACATGTCCAATTTTGTTTTTTTATGAGACCATTACTAAATTCTACATGCATTGCAGTATTTTTATAACATCACGATCAATCATTTTCTGTTGTCACTAAATACATAAATCCAAGCCCTATAAACTGAAACTATAACATTTTAAAATACCTATCATCGAAATTTATCTGATCAATCCGCGAACTGTTCTATTAAATATCATGAAAGTCGCAGCGGATAATCTGTAGCGATCGCGTTTAAACTTTGGAATAGTTTTTGTTCGTAAAATTATAGTGTTTTGAATAAATATCGTGCTGCGATACGGCTTGCAATATTACGCCGTATCGCTTCGGCTGAACAAAAGTCCCGGAGACTTACTCCGGGACTCCGGTTTCTGTTCGAGAGGCAAATTCGCGATAATCTGAATGGGACGTCGATGTCGAACTCTACGCGTACTTGTTTCTATACAATACGATCAGTGGCGTAGGCAGAAATTAACTTATATTAACATATTTTAATAACATACATATTTTGCTTCGAATCTATACTTTCCTTAATTTTTAAGCCCAGAAACTATACTACAATAGACCTTTTTTTAATGTTTAAAAAAATATAATATTTTGGCAGAATATTTTCAAAACTTCATGATAGCTTCAGTTCAAATTCGAACATTTGCCTATATTTACACAATTAAAAAATATCTTTATTATATTAAGACATATTTATAATTGTGTTCCATATTTAATTCAATTCAAATTCAACACATTTTTCCTTACTCTATAAAATACCCTGTGATTCATTTTTTTAATTTTTTAGAATAGCTATTTTCCATATTAACTATATTCCATGTTAACTGTAGTTCAAATCCAATTTTTTTTTGTTATTACAACACAATGCTTATAAGTTTTATCATTGTTGTATGCTTTTATTCACAATTTTCAATTAATTCTCAATAACATGACATATTTCAATAATACGTCTTTAAAATACATGTGTGTTCCATTACTTCCTAAAATATGATTGGATTAAAAATAAACTATGTTATTAAATATATAAATTTAAAAAATACAAACGAATTATCATTATGAAAATCAATTACAGTTTAATTTGCTTGATTTTAATAGTTCTTACTAACATAAAAATGCATAATCCTGATGAAAGTACCTACTACAAGTCTCATAATTTTTAATGTTTTTTATATTATTTAGTTTTAATAAAATTTTATATATTTCATGCTTGAACTTAAACATACTCGTATTCTCATATTTAACAAATATATTTGGAAATCTGATAGTTTGAAAAGCATGCTATATTTATTTAAGTTTATATTACAACTCTTCCATTATATGAAGCACATTATGCATATAAAATGCATAATGTACAAGTATATATTACAACATTATTTGCAGGAAAACCAGAGGTTATCAGAAAGTAACAAAATTAATATTATTTTAATAATTTATATACATAAATTTACTATGCAATATTATAACACAAGTATGTTAATAAAAATAAAAAAATAATAATTTAATAACGAAGCTAATTATAAACAAATTAGTCATGGTTTAAAAATGCAGGTGATTCGTTAAACTAAAAAATAAAGCATTTTTGTTGGTTTTACATGTAAATATTACATTTTTCAACAAAAATGACTTGAGAAAATCTATGTTGAACGCTACTGTTATTTTATTTCCCTTACAATCACAAACGCCGCACCGCGCACTTATATCTTTCCGAAGTTCGATTATATTTGAAGTTTTTAGCGCTTTGCAAAGTACATCCTACAGTTCGGGATCGTGCATATAAAGCTGTCGTCAAACCAAAATAAATATAAACAATCAACAAAAAATATCATTTTTATTAATAGTCACCTGGACATGAAGTTACATGGGCCAAGTAGTGGTGTCTTTGCTAAGAGGTGTTAAGAATTTGTTGAGTCGTGTTTCAATTTTCCTTTCTGGTTTGGCAGCAGCCTAAAGCATATTGCGATATTGAAAACATTGTTAGCGAAGTGAACGTATGGAAGAGTACAGGTACAGGTACCTGTACAGGTAGAGGGCAAGAGTGCAAACTTCGGCATTGTGTTACACAAACGCCTGTCCCCCGAGGAATAGCGATCTCTATTGCTTTCCTGTACGAACATTTCGCATACATTTATATATTTATTCACGTAGTTGTACCTACCTATGCATAAAGAGAAGTACTTTATACGGCTTCTTATCGACACTGGTTCTAAACATACTGTAATAACAGACTTGGATAAAAGCTCTGGAATAAAGAATTCTCTATTACTTTTATTTGAAACAAACGTTTATGTAAAACTACCTCCTTTTGAATCTGAGTGTGAAATTCTCACTAGGAATAGAAAGTAGATATTTTATTTAACTCACCATACATACCTTTTATTTATAAATAAAATGACTATATTATTTTATACTACTAATATACTAAAACCCATAATTAAAATTCATCAATTATTTTAAATCGCAGTGTGGAGCCATTACTAACGAGGATTTTATTCAAGTAATATATAATTTATATTAACCTTTGGAGCTGTGTGCAATTTCATCATTATATTAACACTCTTATTGCTACCTTTTTGGTCACAAAATTAGCTCATTAGCTTAATTAAAAACTCAGGAAATATATACAATATCATGTTAATACTCTATTTGCTACTTCTTTATCGTTTTATCATAACTGAAAATTAATACACAGGCTTTTAACTTCATTTTACAAAATATAGAACATAATATACATAATTGACACTAATTTATTACCCTTTTCAAAATTCTCTACTACTTATTTGTTACACTTTTTTCATTGGTATATATGCAAATTTTAAATGCTATACGAAAGATACATCGATTAAGATTTTTAGAATACTGTTTTTTTAATTTGTAAATATTTTCGGAACTCAAGCTGATTTAAAAACTATTTATTGCATACATTAGTAGTTCTGATTAAATACATTCTGCTCTTACTGTTTTCGGATCCAGAAAAAAATTAATTACTAATTTATTGCACTTTTTGGTATTGTTTATACAAAATATTGTAAATTTTGATGACTATTAAAATACCTAATTTTACTATATTTTTTATCAAATTTGTTAACATATTTAGAAACAATTTGCTGCATAAAAAATTAAGTTTTAGGTAAATATAATATGCTAACACAGTTTTGACGTTTGGCAAAAAAAATTAAATGAATGTTAAGTCTCAAGTTTGCTTTTGTATCAAATGAAAATTTTTGACTGATATTCAAAATGTATCCCTTATTAATGAATATTTTAAGCATATCATTAGATAGATTTTAATAAAAAGTGATCCTAGTAAATAATTGATTTTCAACTGTACAAGTGTACCTGTGCGTTCAAGGACCGGTCGGGGAGGAATACCTGATATTTATTCAATTAACCAGATAATTATTTCCAACAGTTTTAAAACCTGTGATGGTACTTATGTATTTACACATACTGGGTATATGTGCATTAATCCGTAAACTCGGAGCTTATCCTTCGCTCTTTAAATAGCTTTCACAATGAAACCATTAGCTTGAGAATACTACGCTTTATTACCTGTAAAGAAGTACATTTTCTACAGGTATGGAGTGTAATATTTTTTTTAATAATAGATCACACACAATTAGATATAATGTAGAAAAAACTGGGGAAAATGTTTTAAATATTTCACATCTTGCATCATTGATCTTATTTAAAATTTTGATTTTTGTTTATAATTGATCCTCTACAAATTGCAAAATATTCATTACAATTCATTGTTAATGATTCTATATTCACACATGACCTATATGCCCTTTTTCAGTCTTTTCCATCCGAGATCTACTTGAAATCATTCAAAATTCAAATAACGAAATAACGTTTGATTCATGTTTTATATTTAAATATAAATTTTAACTGTCATACGGATTCATATTAAAATATGTATTATTACACCTATTTGCTCCAACTTGTCGGTAAATGGATATATTTATTGCATTTTTATTACAGGACATAAATTGTACACGTTTCGAACCCTTCAGAAATATATGAGCATTTTATTGGTTATATATTTTATTAGTTATGCATAAGAAATAAACTGATATATTTTTAAAATTGTACATTCAGGGAAATGAAATAGTATAAATATTTTTAACTTTTATACTATAGAACTCCAAAAATACAATCAATCAAATGAATCTAATTGCTGAAAATAATATTTTCTAAACTAGATAAGTCTGGTTACACCCATACCATTACAAGATAAGACTTTATCCTATAGAGTATTAAATATACTTTTAATTATCTCCAGGGCGTTATTTTAATATTACTAATATTCCGCAAACAAAACGTTAATATTAAATTCCGTAAACATGCTCAGTTTACGACAAGTCGTTTCTTAAAGAAGCCCCCTTGGGAAATTACATCTACAAAGTGTCCCCGAAATATTGCCATCTCGAAAGAGGTATAAAAGAACAAACTTGCTGTCAAAATTATATTAATCACGAACTGATGGTAAAAGAATCTTAGGAAATCGCCATGGATAATTGAAGATAATATTCATAAATAAAATGCAATTGTAAGCAGCTTTCTAATGTTAATGTAGGGAATACTACACATATTTATGCAAAAATATATATGCATAGTACATTTATTCCAATGCGTTCTCAATTTATTCTATCAATTCATAATTTGAGCAGCATAGAAATAAAATATCAATTGCCAATAAATTTTGCTTAAATTGTGTTAACAAGATAAACTACCCAATAGCAGTTAATACATTTTAAAGTAATAGCAATAAATCCAACTCCACAAACAATATTTTGCGTTCGAATTTCCCTCATTTTACAAAAAAAAATGCTGTAAATAACATCGCGTGTATACTCGATTTTAATACAGCAAAGTTGTTTAAATATTCCGTTTTAATTAAATCAAACTTCGTCTATTTTTGAAATATTCAAAATGTTTTCATATAAACTACCAAGTAAATAATACATGTATAACGTATTTTATAGTGCGCTATCATGCGCAGTTTTTTCGCCTGATGCATTTCATGTGCCATGCACTCGAATTTATACAGAATTCGGTTACGATTTAGTATCATTCGATGTTTATTTGCGATAACTAGGGAGTTAATATATTCACAAAAATATATTTAGGGCTATCATACAGGCCTTGTAAACTTGTCGAAGTATCACCATTGAAAATCGCCCATAAATAAATTAAAATGTAATATTGTATGCATGGTATATTTGCATAACGATCAGCCGTCCATGGAGCTTTATATCGTGGTATTGGCAAATTAATGGTGTCGGAGAGCATTCGTAGTTATTGAATATGACGCTATCGCCCTCCATCGCCCCCCATCGCCCCAATCGCCCCAATAGCCCCCGAAACGAAGATGAGCGAGCAGGGACATCGATTCTCGCAAATCTGTCAGCCGGTGTAAGCGACGAGGCTTGGGATCGTTGCGCTAATATAATGCAAATTATTGAACTCTCTCAAACGGAATATATTGCAGTGTGATTGTCGGCAGCTCGTACACGTAAGGGAGACCGGGGGGGAAAAGGATAATATACCGAAAAATTAAGTACAATCAATCGTTTTTTAAAAACTACCACCACAGTTTCACTTCAAACTTCAATATATTTCCAGTTTGTTTATTAGTTGTACTCAACAAGACCAAATGAATTTTGGTTCAGAATTTTGAGTATCATTTACTTATCATTCGGTTTTAACAAATAATACAAAAAGCAGATTATTAAAAAATGATTGGAGTCCGTGCCATCACAAAGTCGTCCCCAGTGGTCAGAACTCTTTTGCAACAGACCAGGAACTTCAATTATGCTTATCCAGTAGTATCAGGACCCTCAAGGACTAAGATTTCTACTACAAAGGAGAACAATAAACAATGAAAATTCTTAGTAAATGTGTGATAGGTGTAAATTTAACTAAATAAATATCAAATATAGCACACACTTAATCAGTTTATTTTTCTGTGTTGCAGAACAAATTACTGCCTATAAATTCACTATGACTTTGTGATTCTAGTCCTTATGCCTTTTTTGCTAGCGCGAAAATTATAATTGATCATTCAGCCAAGGTTTTTAAGTTTAGAAAAACAAAATCATAAATTATATATTATGTCCTGAAAAACTAAAAAAAATGTACGGTTTTGTGGACTTTTTATGAGAAAAAGATGCAGATCCTTGTAGAGATAAATAGTGGCTAAATACTCCTTCCTATGCGGTTGCCAATATTAAGTCCAATATGTCTAAGTCGTTTAAAAAGTCAATCAGCAAACCCCACTCTTCCTCTATTTGTATTTGAAAATGGATATGCAAACTTGCATTGGTTTCCTCTCACACAAGTCCGTCGTCCGACACGCACGCACATATCGTAACGCAATTATACTATATAGACTCTCTAGAATATAGAGAGTCCCTGTACATCGTAACGGTGTTAGTATGTAAATCACAAACACGTCCACCGTTCAAATTGTTCACATATTTCATCCATTGTTCCGCCACGGCCTGCGCCGCGTAGCAGGACTCTGATTTAGTGACAGCGGCGCCATCGGGCGGCCGATTCGGAAAAGCTACGGGGAAAATATTATTTTCTGGCGTTACGGAAAATTGGAAAATTGGAAAAGTATGTTATCGTTTCTCATATTGTGAGAATGGTTTTACCATGCGATACACGCGTACTTATTGCTAGGTATTTTGCTTAGGTATATTAGACGATTTTCAAACCATGGTTGGGACGTGCTCTTGATATTATGATCGTTGATATACACAACTGTTTTGATTCAAATTTTGTAAAAATAATTTAAGTTGTAATATATTTGAAATGTTAAATCAGCTGGACACTGTGGAAATATGGCATTATACTGGTCAATTCTACACTTATATCACCTTATCTCTATACCGTTTTTTGTTTCATTTAAAAACGAGCTGCAAACAAACTGAAACAAATCTAGTTTCATTCATTTTACAACTTATATCTTATAAATTTATCTAAATCTCGAAAGCACTTAATTTCTATAAATAGCTTATTACAAATATATTACTACCTACCCTTATTATTTTGAATCGAGGCATCGTGGAGAAGATTCCGAAAATGTTCTAGGTAAATCTTGTGCTCAAAGTTCGATACTCCTTGATAACTTCCTTCATTAACTAATACGTAAGACAACGAAAACTCTTAAACATTCTGTTATAAGATCAAGTTCCTTGCTCGCTTGTATAATGGTATCCTCAATATTTGATTATGTTAAAATCATCTACACTAAATTTGACTGAGGTAGAAACTATTAGAGTTTCAGAGATCCGAGAACATTATTTATAATTGTTTTTGTTAAATATACTTATTAACCAGAATTCCAGCGTTGTGAAGTTAAAAGTTATGACTGACCATTTTATTTATAGAGGGTTTTCAACTTACAAATTAATACCAAAAAATTATTTTTTGCATAAAAGTCTACACCGTCTGCTGTAATATTGAAACTGCATTATTTATCTACAAAAGTATTCCTCGTGCAATGTTTAATGTACTGTTTCTGTGACCTGTATATTCATGTTCTTTATTTACAAGGAAAAATATTTACGTACATTCAAGGAAACCGTCGCATGATCTTATCTCGTCGGTAATGAATGATTGTTTGCATTTAGCTTGCCTTAGGGCCAGGGTCGCATTTTGATATAAAACGACCCTTATGATTTTAAATTAGTAAAAATATACAAAACACAACTTATGATGCAGATATGAAATAAAAAAGCATGGTGTAAATACCAGTATGTATGGCACTTATAATCTATTTAGATACAACATTTTTTGCAAAATAACATTCGGCCTTATTTTGTTCTTTTATTATTTGTTTGCAGTTTGTATTTTTACGTATATAACTATATTAGATAAGCCAAAACTGCTTCTACAAAATTTTTGTTAGAACTTCTGCAGCATCTTTGTTCTATGGGAAATTAATATTTTATTTAATGTACAATAGAAGCCCTCTTCATACTTATTATATTTTTTTAATAATCTCAATTCACTACATTTTACAAGTCACACAATAAAATCGTTACGGATAAATATCTTTTTTTTATACCACATGATTACCAAATTTCTGGAAGGCAGAGTATCTATAATTGATGGAGAAGATACAGATAGCACACTTTATTATAAATTGTATAAGAAACACTTCCTTAAGTGAGTAAGAATTTTTTTTGCAAATTTTATGATAAAATATTCGTGTCAAAATTGTATCATACATTTTTTTCATACTTACTTGAATATAACTTAGCATCTGCGTTCTAACGTTTATACATATTACCTTTAGTAAGTGGTGAGGATCACTATGATTAATCAAAAGTGTGGACTATTATAAATATCTAACCAAGTACTTAGTTTACGATATATATATATATATATATATATATATATATATATATATATTGATCTTCACTCTACAACCTTCTCTTCTTTTTAATTTTGCTACCAGTAAGAAATCATTGATTATTACTAATTATACAATCAATCATAAACGTATCAAAAGCTATATTTTCATATTAAGGCATTCGTTAAATTTTACCAATTCTCTCGAAATGCACCAAATGTTATCAAAATTTTAGTTTGTCTTTCTGTCTCTATATAACGTAGCATCTTTCGCTTTCTTCAAATTATATATAACTCCTATTCTATCTTTTCAATTTGTTTTGCAAATCTTACCCTGTGTTCATCAACCAATCCTCGTTGTTTCACAATTTCTGCTCTTCGCTAACGATAACCTAACGAATAACTGCAACAACTCTTACTACATTCTGCATTACCTTCTACTTATTTCTAACTACTGAAATAATATAAAAATGAAGTTTGAAATATCTTTTGCCTCTAAAAGGCAGTAGCAACCTATATTTTACAGATTACACATAATTTACGCATTATATTTCTAATTTGTTTTACAATTTCCTCCCTGTCCCGACCGTCCTGAGGGCGGTTTGCAATTTCTGCCCTACGCAAACCTGCGGTCGTTTGCGAAGTGACAGATTGTGACAAGAGATATTGCTACGGACCTGTCATGACTTGGTAACGCAAGCATGACGCAGTGCAATAAGAAACCGCAGCTTATAGTTAGAATGAAACTAAAGTTACTAGTAGATATGCACATTTGCATACCTGCATGCTTGCAGAGAGTTTTTGCTCGTCGATCGGTATGGAAACAGACTCTTTATGTAGATACCTATTCGCTTTGTTGGAAATGAATCATCAGGCATCAAGGTATTGCAACCTATACCCAGACAAAACATCATGCCAGAACATGAACTGACTTGTTCTCAAAAACAGGAACACTTGGTATAAACCAGCGGTCGAGGAACTTTTCCAATCGTTACCCCAAAGTACTTTTATCTATGTTGATATTATACGCATGGCAAAGAGATATTACTTTCATACGATAAGCTACGTAGTGAATACAATAAACACATACTTTCTTACACCGAAAATTTACTCCGGATTCCTGACCACTGGTGTAAAGTGTATATGGACATAAACAATTCATACACTCATCTCTGAGGCACTGTGATAAAAATATAAACTAAATTATTTTAAGTATTTGCTGTGCAATCAAACGTTTCACACCTACAACCTAACCTCCAAAACGCACAAATGCCAAATTACAATTTTATTACAAATGCAACTTTCTGATACCTCTTTGATAGTATACGTGAAGTTATCTTACCAAATCCATAGCTAATTGATCTGTAAGATAGCATTGCTATTTTTTCGGGAATTTGCTTCAAAGATGTAGAATTCAGATACTTTATAGGTTAAAAAACATTAAAAAAAGTGGTGATATTCCCCTGTTACATACCCTCAATATATTATTTCATTATATTATAATGTTCACGTAGTATAAGTTGACACAGTGACCCTCATGAGTGCGCTCCGGTCATTCCGGAATTCGTTCGCCTTCTGACCTAACTTGGTATGTGTTACTGACAAAACTGCCTTCCGTCACTCACACCATTTGCGAACTACATTCGGAAAATCTCGCGAAAATTCGCACAAAACGTCATGCGCGCGCCTCGCATTCCCACAAGGGAAGGGAAATTATTTGAGGACAACGGTAAACGATAGTTTGGGAAACACTATGAAAATTATATTTTTTGTTTAATAAAAAATTAGATGTAGATGGTAAAAGAAAAATGTGTCATGTTTACCTTTTACTTAGTTTATTTTATGTTAGTGCGTGGAGGTGATATCGAATGACATTTTCCAAATGTCGTGGACATTTACAAGTACACCGCATTTGAATGCAGTAAAGTTTTAGTTTGAGTTCAAAGCAAAAAAGGGTTTTACTGGCTTTGCATCCCCTCTTCGTTGATCAAACTTCCCTTTTGCATCAAGCCCCTTCCATGCCCAACGTAGCGCTTCTCGCCCGCAGCCGCTACGCGTAGTGGCGCAGTAGCAAACATCGACTCGCTACGTTTCAGTCGAGTCTACGCCGTCTCTTAGTGCGCTACGTTCTGCTACGTGATGATATAAAATCGGCGCGCGTATTCGAAATTGTCGATGTCACGAGGAAATAACCAACAACAATAAATCATTATCGCATGGGGCAAGTTTAAAAAATTGTGTAGTAGTGGAATAATAAAAATTAAAATTATTTAAATGATTTTTAAAAAAACGAACTAAGTATTTAGGATTGAGTTGGTACATATAGTGAAGCGTGTAAAATTGAACAATCAAACCGCGTGAATGTATCACATACTTATAAATAAAAAAGGACAGCTACAAACAAAATTTGTTGACAGCACACAAATTTATAAAATATCTTGTAAATCGATAAAATATCTTGAAGATACTTCAAATCTAACGTGACATTCAAGCACATATATAAATATCGGTGTTAACAAATTATATGTATTAATGTTTACTAACTAATATGACTTATCAAAAATAAACTGAATAAAACAGAGTATTTTATCGCAATCATTGCAACAAAATTATACGAGACAATTATAATTTTGACCACAGTGTTTATTTACAATTTCTTCTGAAGTGATGACATTTATCTTACTAAATAGCCGTTACTGAAGACGGCGTTTACGCACTACTTGCGTCAACATAGTCAAATTTTTTCCTAAGTTTTGGCGGAACTCGGTTCGCATCTGTGAAACTTCGTGAAACAGTGAAATGCTCGCAATGTCCACATTAATGATGCCGGCCCCGACGATGGCAGCCCTCGGTGCGCCGCCACTGGCTGTCGGACCGCACAAACCGCCAGAAACGAAATTGCTCGCGTTGCACGCACCTCCACCGCATCCAACTGCAACCGCCACGCACGTGCACGCACCGCCTCAACAGACAGCCCAAGGCAAAACAGGTCAGATAGCATTCAAAGAACTTTTGAGATACGACGATATTAATTTGGTTTCGAAGGGTTGTTTTCTGATCCACTTCAGAGTTACAGAATCAAGCTTAATTGAAAGCTTTGAGAAATTTAAAGCACGTTAATGAATACACAGATCACAGATCTTTAATTTTGTTTTTAAATTGTAATGAAATTTATGCAATTTTAAAATGTGTTGATATTTATATCAAAATACACCATACAATGCTCCCACGTGTATCAAACAAATAATTTCTCTTTTACAGTAGATATATTAGCATTATAAGTTATAAATATTTACGAGATAAGTGTTAAAAATTTCAGTTGACAACATTACTAATCATTACAACCGTTTCTTTCATATTTATGTTTTATTACCACATATCTTTTAAATTTTTTTTTTCATTTTTTATATATTCACGTACATAAAGTAAAAAAGTACAAAGTAAATAAAGTACAAAGCAAAAAAACTCAAAATACGAGTCTAAATCTGATTATTTAATATATGATTATATCATATATGATATAATATAAATGGTTTACTCCCCAATATATTTAAATATATTCATCAATAATTACCGAATAAACTTGATATAACACCACGAAAAAATAGTGCAAAATTTATTACAGATAAGTAATGTAAATTTTTCTGATACATATTTTATAGCAGAACATATAATTTTACTGGAAATATTTTGAAATTGAAAGTCATGCTATATAAAAATATGTTATTTAATTAATCAATTATAATTATAAGGTATTAATAATAACGATAAGATAAAAGTCTTAAAAGTAAAAATAACGACTAAAATATTTATTAGTATGGTGAGGCTTAACAAAAACAATTGCATATTGATTAGTTCCTATATATCAGCACATATATTATTTTATACAAGACTTTTTCTAACAAATAATTGCATGTACTTTTTTGTGAATATTTATTTCTGAAATAAAAATTTTGAATATCTTTTTAATTAAATTTAAAAGCTTGTCACACGCAAAACAAAAAAGAACACTTTGATTAGCATTTAACGAATTATTAATATTTATAAATTTTAATTGACAATTCACATAACATGGGCATGTTCATAGTTTAAGTTCTCAGTAAAGCATACTTAGAATATTTTGTTTCCTGTAGTTAATGAATCCCATTGAAAATATGAAGCGTGTCCTATTTACAAAGCGTATAATCTCTTTGTAATTTATCTGTAAAATTCTTAACAGTATAAATTTTAAATACTTCGATTATATTTAAATTGAATCCGCTTTGTAAGTGAAATATGCACGATAAATGGCATTGTCGTAGCTTGTTTCGCTAACGAACGAGCTTTTGAATCTGTGGAAATCAAAGAGCAGAAACACGTGCTCTATAGACAAGACGGATAACATCGGTGTAGAGGCAACAGCCTAAGGTTATCGGTATTGTTCGGAATGTCTTATTAACGGAATTACAAGAACATTACATGGCGCATATATCCTAAGGCTTTCCCATCGAGCTTTCGTTGCTGTATCTTCGTCCTTCGTCCTGCCGCCGGAGGAAGGTCCGGGCATCGCAGCGGCATGTGAAGCAAAGTTCGGCGTTGCCGCTTGTATTTCATGAGACGCGCCCGATGTAATTGAACTTTGATACTCGGAACGAATTCGGTGAACGTGTTTTTGTTGGAAAAATTAAGATCGGAGAAGTTTGTTTCACGGCGACTTTATTGTTTCGGATCATTATTTTTTCATTAGTTCGGTTACTATATTGGGAATGAAACACTTTTGTCGCGGGGTCCCAGTAATAAAGATCAATATTTATACAGAAACATTTATAAATGATACTTAGTAATTCTAAAAAATTATTATGAAACATATAATTTCATCACATTGATAAAAAGGTAATAAAATTACCTATAAATCGGCTTATATTAATCAATAAATTCTAGAACAAAATAATATTTCAAAAATGCTAAAACTTCAAAATTGCTAATATAGATATTGAATGACAATTTCTTTTACATGTTATAGCAAAAATTTATATTTTACATTATTTCTTTAAAAATTTATTAGAACACATATGTTTATAACATGCTGTGATAATATTATGTTTTTAACTACAACGTCTAAAAAACCAACTAACTTATTATAAATTTCCTCCAACCCTTAGCGACAACAACATATTTACTCTATCCTACATCAACCGCCGATCCAAAATATATTTTGAACATTATTCATAATCAGTCAGTGAACTCTTGTTTGCAACGTCTATAATCTCCTCAAGGTTCTGTAAATATTTGTGTTGAACATCAATATAATATTCGAGGATTATAAGGAATACGTTGTTTTCCCTTTTAAAGTATAAATAATCTTCTCTAGTACGTTTTCGAGTTATATAAATATATCTTGCACGACAAAGAGACGCGGTAGAGATTTTCCACCGGAGTTTGCCAGTAAAACGGTTATTGCATATAATACCGAGCACCACACAATAACACGATGCAATATCATAGTGGGTTTATGGGCTTCTGTTGTGTACTCTTTGAGGGATCATCATAATTCATATTTTACTGCTCAGTTATAAAATACATAGCATTTGGCGATATTTATTAGCCACGCTGATGAAAGGAAAACGTAATACGATAGTCGTCATTGATCCATCATCAGGAGAAAATCAACGACTGGGGTAAAGGACTCTCTTGTTTTATGCATCTAATATTTTTTCCTAAAGTACACACTATTATAATATAACAGAAAATGATAAGTATTGTGGAATGAAATAGTAATATGCTATTAGAATTACAACTCGAATGACAAGTCAGTGTTTCCTTATAGGCCATATAGGCTTTACATATGATTTTCACCTTCTTGCAAATACACTTACATTACTAAATAGATTTAATAAATTTAGGAAATTTTATTGGATTTTGTAGGCAATTTGCTGATACATCAATTGTGTTGTTTTCCAATTATATTTGTTATAACATTTCCATAGAAATTTATAACAATTCCTAGAAAGATTATAAAAGGCAATTTTTGGTTGCAAGATATTTCTCTCCTGTAAGATATTCTTGTTTTTTCCTAAGTCGTTTTGGGATAAATATAATATTTCCATCGCATATTTATATGTCACGTCTTCCAGTTGTTTGCGTACGAATGCAACCTACAAATGTCGGTCATTTTACATCAGCGCTCATGTTGGTGATGAATTGTTAATAAGTCGCCAAATAGGGAAAAGTTCCATACTTTATGTAGCTTTTCACGAAATATCTTATAAAATTATAAAGACATTTGTGTATTTAAAATAAAAATTAATTTGGACGTTTGAAGTATAAAATATACCTTTAATATCACTTATATATACCACACTCAGAATCAGTTAGTTATTTTTGATACTAAAATTTTTATTGAAATATTTCTCATAGCTAAACTTTTTCTGGGCCAGCTAGTATAGTATTTAATATACAAAATATTATCAAATAATAAATTAATGAAATTTTAAATGTATCACTTATAAACATATTATAAATGTAAACTACAACAATCAAACATCAATAATTATAAAAAAAATCTTGAACAAAATTAAATAACAATGATTAAGTTTTTTGACCATTATCAATTTTTGTTAAATAGTTAAATAGTTGAAATATTACCAATTATAACAATTTAAAAAAAATCGTGTTATGTTGCTATTATAATTAGCTACTACTAATGAATTAAAAATATTTTTTTACAAATATTAATAAATATTTCATCGAATTTTTCACGTCGGAAGATGCTTCTATCGCCTATAACCGTTAACAATATTCCCATATCGTGATGTTTGAATACAAAATCTTATCGCGCATCATAATATAAGCTACGTCGGCTAGAGTGAGGAAGTTTGCGGTTCCCTTTGTGCCCGTAGCCGCGTTTGTTAGCGTAGAGCTCTGCTCACCCGAAAGGTATGTCACGTAGACGTTGTAGGCCGTAGCTACCCGGGTCGGCGGAATGGGTCGTCGGGTGGGTCCGCACGTTATATGGCCCGGTATACACGCCGGTATGGTTTATATACAACGTAACGTGTTTGTTTTTTATGGTCAAGGCTCCTTTTACGATTTATATTTTGTAATATATATGTAAGATGCATATAAAAGATCTGCGGAGAGAGAGCAAGGACTAGACGGGGCTCATTCTCGGGAGAATTGCCAGTTTTTTTCCGGATGCAAAAGAGCCAAGTTTTCCGATGCGTTTGTGTTTAATACGAGGATGTATGGGATGCATATTTGAGATGAGAGATTTATGTAGATTTTAGTGGAGGAACTTATAGGTTTTGACATTATTATTTTGGATAAGTGATAAGTAACTTAAGATAAAATAGTTACATCCATGACAGCAGAAGGTTGTTATCAATATTTCACCAGCTGATGATCATGGTTGAACAATGAATTTGTTCTGAACATTTTACTATATAATGCATTTTACTCCAAAATTTTTGAGGTTAATTTTGTTCAAGATTTTATCTATTTGATTCCACATATGTATATTTTTGTAGTTTTTATTTTAATTTTGTTTGCTTTAAATGATCAAAGTCTCTAAAAATTTTAAAATGTTTTTACATGATTTTAATTAGCGTTTAGTACGTTATAAAAAGCTCTTTCTTCAAAATTTTGAATATCATCTACTAAAACTTAAATGTGAGTAAAATGTACTACCAAATCATGTCATTTTTAGGTTTTTATTTCTGACGCATTTTTTTTAATAATAAGTGTCAAGTATTTTACCATTTTATAATCCTGATTTGGATGTAATTTGCCAACACATTTGAGTACATTTTTTTAAAGGATGACATCTAAAATTCAACCGATTCATAAAAAATTAAATTCATAGTTCAACTAAAAGTTCTTGAAGATTTGGGGCAGTTTTGGTATTTTTTTACTGTGGCCCTAGTAAGATGCTTTTTACGGTTAGGATTACAAGGTTTGAATGAATTAAATTAATAGAAAATAACCATAATAAAAATGTGGTCATAATTTCACCAAAGCTCTAATTTGCAGTTAAAAGCTCCTAATTTCCAAACAACATGAGAT
This sequence comes from Ctenocephalides felis, assembly GCF_003426905.1. Lineage (NCBI taxonomy): Eukaryota > Metazoa > Arthropoda > Insecta > Siphonaptera > Pulicidae > Ctenocephalides > Ctenocephalides felis. The sequence goes on along the minus strand of NW_020537646.1, from coordinate 7,776,844 downwards.
AATTTTTTTAGATCTAATCTCATGAGTAAAAACTAAGTTGAATTAAGTATGAAATGCCCTTTGATTAGTACAAGAGGAGGTTTGATATATACATCACCCATTTTTGAAAAATTTTATGTAAACTTTTACGACGATTGTCATCGATGAGGAACTGTATATTACCATTCGTGAGAAAACTCCATCGCTCTCCTAAGAGCCTTCAAGAAAATTTAAAAACGAATAATGCGTGTTTCCCCTTTGTATTTTCAATTGCCACCCATCTACGGTTTGCTCATACGAGTCTGCGGTGCCTGTTCAAGTAATTTATAGTTTATTAGGTTTTATTTATGACGCAGTTCAGATATGTGTGTTGATTTATTATGATTATCTGTGCAGCCGGGAGAAGAACGTAGAACGTTCGAAATTACACACGATGTTTGTGTGTTATATTGGAAATTAGTTGGATGTGTTGGTTTTGGTTCGGCGTGTACGTGTTCGGCTCTGTGCCGGGTTTATTGAAACGTGAAATCTATTTTCACGGAAGTGATCTCATGTGATGAACGTGTCTGCGCGGTAATAGGCGCTTGTTATAGGTGTTAATCTGTGTTAAGCTCTTTATTCGTTAGACAATGATTTACTTTAGATAATGTATTCATTCGCACAGAACTCAGTGTACCAGCAATCGATGGGAGAACGAATCGTTAAATTCATACGAATCGATTATTCAGATGTATTCCCATTACATTGATGACATTCTTTATTATTTACGATGCATATTTTTTATTCTTATATTTAAAAATTAATCTGCATTTAACAGCTTCGTGTGAAAAACGCCTGGTCAGCAAACGGATAGAATTTCTACAGTTGTTAGTACCAAGAAATGTTATTGTCTATGTTACCGCAGAATGGGCCCCATAGATTTATTATTTAACTGATTTTAATTAAGTATATTCTCGATATATATTTTCAAGTAAAAATAAAAATTAATTGTATTTTATTTTGTCTAGTAAAAAAAAGTTTCGCAAAGGTTTCCTTCCTCAAGTATGGCCTGAATAATACGTGTTTGTCAGGAAAGTCGAGTATTATATCTGGAGCTCGGATGACGTGCAATGCAGTTATCAAACTCCACAAAAGTAATATTATCGCAGCGGCCGCCGTAGAGGCGTAGAGGCGTAGAACGCTGAGCGTAATCAGTAAACTCAGGCCGATATACCGAACAATGCCTTGTCATATGCTTTATTGCGGTAATTAGTTATGTTGTGTTGACTTGAAATCCTTAAGTGACATATCATTAATATTCATGAACGGCGAACACTTTTTGCTCGAGTTTAGTTTACACATAGTGGATATTTTTCTATTGTTCTATTTAGGTCTTGTATGAGAACAAAGTGTACAACTCTATCAGCTTATTAAATAGAGTGGAAAATAAAATACACAACAATTGTAACTGATTATAATAAAAATTATTTTGGTACCGTAATTCATTCTATTTCTTACTTGATATTGCATTGATAAAGTTCATAGCTTTATTAATTGATTGATGACTAATTAATCTACTTTTGTGCATCAACTTTAAACTCATGACAAAATATTCTTTTCCCCCATCAATTTATCAAAATACTTTCATTTCCATCGACATCAAACGACTCATGTATAATTATAATATAACTCAGAAATAACTCGAGTCCGCGTCGGGTATAAATGGGGCGTTTAGATAGATCTAATCTATTCTCTACTGTAAAACACTTCTCCTTTATCGACTGTTTGTAGGTGTGGCCGCCGATAGCTAATCTACAATTAATAGATTATCAGTATTCCACATTCAGTTCGTTTTTGAAATCGTTGGGTTTGTGTAGGTACGTTTTAATGTACAGACGGTAAATGTACTCTGGGAACGGCTCTGCTCTTCGATTTCTTTGTGGAATTTTTCATAAAGGTCAATTCTTTATTGTCAGACGGCATGAATATTCAAAGTCACGATATGGAGTCAGTTAGAACCTTTGCTGTCTGTTGAAAATATTGTTTATTGATATTAAATTGTGATAAATATTTTAAAAATTGGTAAATTGGTCAAACATGGAAAACCGTTCATAATTAAAAAAATCTAGCCGTAGTAATATGGAATTATTTATTTGTCAAGTTATCTGTTAACTTTTATTACTGTTTACTAATTCATTATGATTGTTCAACGTTGTATTGAAATTACCAACTGTATATTGGCATCGTGTGGAATATTATCCAGTCAATGGAGGTCTAAACTAATTTCCATCGTGTTTTAATGCGATGAGCGTGCAGTTTTTGTAAAGTTACGGATATCACATATTATATACATTCCTCTAATTTAATTGATATGAATTAGGGTAATGCTTGTGATGGGTTGTACAATACGCGGTATGTGTATATAATTGGATTGGTTTTAATAATAGATTGGTCTGCTTTATAACGCTGGACTGCGTAATCGATTATTATTTATGTGAATTAAATGAATCTATATTTGAAATAATTTCTATGGCCATTGCTAATGTTTGAAGTTACACGTACATTTTATTATAATAGGTGGTAGTGAGTACAATAGATGGGAAATAAATTGTCCAAATCATTGTTCCGGGATATTTGGTAAATGAATTTGGTTTTGACAGACCGCGTATTATTGTGGAATTCGTTTAATTTTATGGCAGCGTAAAACCTGCTATTTATAACTGGAAGGAAATAAAATCCGTTTCGATTTACCTTCAGTTCAGAATGACATAAAAAGATAAAGCTTGTCTAATCTTTGAACTATATCCGTTTTTTCGCAAATAAACACTAGCGAGTTATTACACGGGATTTCTTTTCTGAAAAGAGCATTTTATTGCGGCTCACAAACCGCACGGATTTGCATCTAATATATCTGATAGCGGTTTATATGGTCAAGTGACCGTGGAATACATATATCTGTATATATACGTGTGTACTGAAATAAATAAAACTACCTTATTTTGTTGGCTCACTCTCCTCTGGCTTCCGTATTCCCACAGTTGCCGACACTTCAGCGTTTTTCCTCCCTTTTACGATCCGGAGTTAGTGGGACCCGCTTGGTTCATATGCTCGTTTTTCATAGCCCTTTGGGAACCGAAAATATAAGAAGAAACTTTCGCGAGGTATACAACGTGCCATATATTATGTTATGCTTTCGGATGAATATTCTATTTTCTCTTATAATTGATACCGCATAAAAAAACTACGGAAAACTCTTATATAATAAACTCAGGATAACATTCATATAAAATATAAATGCAGCTTTTGATTAACTCAATCAGAATGATATATAAAACGTATACTCCTTCATTAAAATACTTAAATAAAGATAAATTTAAATGTAAATTAAATTTTAGTTTTGTCTCTGTCAAGGCAAAAGACAAAATTTATTACAGTATTATTGAATCTTTATGGCCTTATATTTAAATTTAACTATTTTTCAAATTAATGTTTTCATATAGCTCATTCATATCTTGAGATATTCTTTACTTCAGGATGACACTATTAGAAAAAAGTGTCATGAAGTTAAATTTATTAAATTTTAATAAAAAAAAACTGTAGAAATAATTCTAAATAATAGCACGGAAATATTATGATAAAGTTTTATATCAAATGTAAGGATATATAACTATTTCAATAACAAAAAAACTATATGATTGAAAATCTTATTTATATGAAAAAAAAGATGATTTGGCATTGGTCATTGACTGTGTTTGTTCACCCTGTAATTTAAATTACCATTATAATTACATTATTTTGATAAAATTTGATACTTTTGTGTGTGCACATGCACAAATTAATTATAATTTAAATACAATTCCAAACAAAATTTTGTTAACTCAATTAGGAAGAATGTGCAATAATTTTTAAAATAAAATTATTGCGTATTTTATAGACTATGGTATTTCAGAATATCCAGTACCCTAAATATAAATTCACTTTGCTTTCAAAAATCAGCAAGCTTTAAATTCCAAGTACTGTAAGCTAATAATTATTAAATAATACATAAAAATTAAAAATCCAGTGGCCAACATAGTTGTATTATGATCATGATGCACGCATGCGAAGGCACCCTGTAATATTCCCAGTTACTTCCCTGTTAAAATTTCGAAATAACAATCAAAATCAATCCCATACGTTAAATATTTATTTTGCCCCTTCGTTTCATTTATCATTTCTCTCACAAATCAGTTTGGCGAGCTTTAAATCGCAAATATTTTTCAAAAGCCGCTTGCAACGCAACAATGGCATACGTGAGTACAATTCATAAACAGTCCGCGATTTCGTGCCCGTGCATAATAATAACGGCGCGACGCCGACGAGAGAGAAACGACACATAAAAAATAACCCACAACGGTGCGGCCGATCAATCCTTTTAAGGCGATTATTAATTTATATGTATGCGTGGACATGGTACCGTTGCACCCCCTACCCCCAACCCCTATTCGCTCTCTTCTCTCTATTCGGCTTGCCACTCGAAATGGGAGGCATTAATGAAATGGCTAGATTTTTATCTGGCTTTGTACTGAAACACTTTCCAAGGTTCCCCCGGACGGGGATTATGAACGATTATTAATGCAGTTTGTTACGAACTTGGAGGTAATGCATTGTGTAAATGTGGTTAGTGGAAAATTTATACAAATACACTAAAATGCACTTCTAATTCATCTCTTAATACATAATTGATCAATAATTGTTTTCATGGAACACGTATGCATTAATGATGATAATTGTTACGTCAAACCGTTTCCTGTAATAGATATTCAAGAAAAATCATTGGTTTATAGAAATGCTGTTTTTGACTTTCTACTCTCTGTACAGACAATAAAAACCACATAATTAAATGACAAGTAATTGTGATTTTTTTAATGTAATGATAATTAATTATCTAAACTTCAATTTAGTTCAATTACGTGTAGCAATCATCCAAAATCGTATCGAAACCGAACGCTTCACCTTGCAAACGATATTATAGACTTAATTATTCATTAACCGCTTAACCGATGCTAATAGTTTGACCGCCAAGTTTGCCAACTTCTGCAACAATAGCGACTAACTTAAGCCAAAGTTTTCGAAGCCATCCCTTGCAGGTTCTTGCTGAATTTCATTAGCGTAATGAAAACTGCTTTTAAAATACTCTTATAGGTATGAGACGAATTTAAAAACTTTAGTATATATTAAGGCAAAAATTAATTATTCTTCTGAATTCTATAATAGAAGAGAGAGTAAAGGAATGTAATAGAAAGTTTTAGATATTGATGTATAATATTAAGATGTTATATATATATATACGATTATTCGATAATTACCAAAAATTAAATATATTAATATATGTGTGTGTATATGTATACTCGCACCTTTATATACGTGGCGCGATGGTGGCAAGGTTCAAAGCCAATAAAATGAATAAAAAACCTCGCAGTATGATTGCACTTTCCATTACAAAACCATAAGATCCACATTTCTCGCCTTATTCCCGCCAGTTATCATTTCTCGGTGTCGTCGGTCGAGGTGGTCCTCGTCGTATTTATCAGTTCTTACCGCTCCAGAGAGGTCGCCAGTCGCGTGCGATACAATGCGGCTGAATTAAGTACAGCTCTATTAACATAGAATCCGTAGCAACTGTTCCCCAGCATAAACAATGCATAACGTGTCATGTAGTAGTCTGTGGCATTAGTTATACCGAGAGTATTATGTGTATGTTTATACAATATGTCATCCATGAACCGACGAGCCGGGCCCCATGTCGTCCGGTCCGCGTTGATGTATTCAACAAAGCTTCGGGTTACCGGCTAAGCGCATCGCATACGCCTTGTCACCCAAGGCTGAAGCAGAAGCAGAAGTTACTAAGGGGACTTTCACCGAGAAATTGTAAAATACGAGATGAAATTCTGATTTATAACAGCAATTAGAGCCATAAGCCGAAATATGAATAAAGTATCAACATTTGATGTATTTTTAGTATCAAATCTTTTATAATGGTGATCGTATAGCATAAAACAAAAACTATCCTTTATACAGAGTCTTTTACCCTTCCCTGAGATCAATTTTAGAAAACCCTAACAAAGTTTGCGAAAGTGATATTTGTACTTGATGCCTTTTTGTGCTCGTGATTAGGAGAGGATCGATACAAATTCAATTTCGAAAGCTTAAGTTACCACGCTGCAAGGAAAAATCATCTATTATATAAATGAAACATGAGCTATGCGCTCTATATTCTCCGGAATCGTGACCAGACTCCGGAATTTATCTGTGATAAATATATGAAGGCAAAAACAGATGAAAGAAATTCGCGTTTGGGTGTTCGGGATCATTTTAGTATTTTTTGAAATCAATTATTCTTTGAGAGATTTAAATAATAAAACACAATTGTATTGAATAAATTAATTTCAAATTAATATTGGACGAATGATATTAATTTCAAACCTAAAACATTTATTAATAACTCGATAATTTTCAAGTATCTGGAAGATTATGCAAACGCCAATTATTATATTTTCTCAGATATTTCTTCACATCAGTTCATTAAAAATGGCCTTATCATGGTCCCTGTTTGTTCGGCGCACTCATCGCAGTATTTGCCATCAAATATTTACGTTGATATATATTGATGTACAATCAAATTACCATAGGGGGATGTACTACAACGTAATTACATCAATTATTTACCGCGTATTATGTCAATTCATTATTTATTATGCATGTTGTATAGGTGTAAGTAAATGTTGCAAATGTTTACTTGACGTATTTGCTTTGTATATGACTTATGTGGATCTATATTAGACTTGGATATAGACACTTGATATATGAATAAATATATACAAGCACCTGTATATATATATATATATATATCCCTATAAAGGTTATACTTATCATATATTCATTGTTATCTTATACTCGTCTAACACATAAATTTCTCACATTTTGGATGGTTTATAAATTTAATTAATAACTTCAATTTTCAATTATATATTATTTTCAAAAGATGAATTATCAGTGTTGATAACTCATTTTCTGGTACATCTAATAAGCTATCTTATTTTCATATTTTTCTAATAAGCCATCTTATTTTCATATTTTTTGTCAAAGTGCAATTTTGCCCTCGGCTACATGTTAAATATATTTGTATTTACCGCGACGTCTGCCTTCAGAATATACATCTGATTCCCCAATGCATTGCATTTCAAATTAGATGAAATGCAGAATTCAGAAATATTTGCAAAGTTTCCTTATAGTTTGATTATGATGGTATCATGTCACCGCAGTCCTAAGCCCTCTCCAGGTTATAACTCCGGGTATGCAAATATCCTTCGAGAGATGCCTCTCGAGGACTCGGTAAGCTAGCTTCCCTTTCTTCTCATTTCTAATTTATTTATTCATTACCCTATGAAATATGAATATAAATCCCTTTGTATCTGGGTTCGCGAGTCGGGGTCTAGGTGCTGATTGTTAGTGTGTTTGTATAGAATCCTTCCTTCTTCCGCGTTGCACGGTGTGCGAAAGGGCTTATTGATTGTTGATGATTCCTATAATGGAATTATTGTAGAAGACATTCAATATTTATGAAAGCGAACGAGCAGAAGCTTATATAATAGATAGATGCGATTAATAAATTAATTGGAACTTGAATAACAATATACAAGCAAAAATTGCATTGATGATAGGATAAGTAAATTGTGATAATTATTTATTTAAAAGCATGGTAAAAATAAATATTTATTTATAATATGTTTGTATATGATTGTTGTGAAATTAATTTAGAGGATATTTAATAGTTGACCAGGCGTCACAACCATTTTGACATAGAAAAATATCTTCTATTTTTTATGAAAACCTTATCTTTTTTACGTTAGTTTAATTCATCCACAAATGATTTTTGCATTACTAGATTACTCAGCTTATAAGAATTTTTAGACATTAGATTATCAACTGGAATTAAACTTTCATTACATTTTCAAAAACTTGTAGACATTCACAACAACAACATATCAGCTTTTTTATCATTTATTTCAGAAGGTGGAATCCAACAATTTTAAAACTAGTATTGAAAACTACTAAATAATAAATATTCATACTTTTAACCCTTTTGCTTCAAATCTTTACGGACGACATCTTTTGAACTACTTATGTATACGAGTGTCGTGTATGGACTATTATATATATACATTATATATGAATATTTATTGAATATGACAAAAATATTTATTATAATAATTTTGAAATGTTTTTTTTGAAATTTGAATATTAATATTTAGAACAAACAATCTTGTTATAAAATCATCAAATATCTATCAGTTAATTTAGATAAAATATTATACTCTTCCTACGGGTAGTACTAGTCGAACCTAAAGTCATCCAACAATTCCAACTACCTTCTGAAATATTAGAATCTCTTCTTTTTATACCATTTTTATAAACAAAATTCCAATAATAAACTATTAAGCTTTCCATTCAAATTCATTAATTAGGACTAGAAATTAATGCAGTTTGAAATGAATTAGACTAAAAATTAATTTTTTTCGTTCAGTCTACATTAAGATATTTAACGATATTTTATCAAATTGAGTAAAAAATCATAATGATATTCAATAAAAGTAAATTAACTAATGTTGTTATAAAAACTCACATTTTCCTTTCATTTTCCATCGTTTCTATTCATCCAGTTAGCCAGTGATTTTTACATCGGTCTTAGCAGATTAGAATCTCTTCATTCAACCTACAACCGCCCTTATTTCCGTCCTCTGTGCCATTACATTATTCATAAGCTAATTAAAGATTCAAAACTGTTTACGCCACTGGTGACCGAAGGGGGCGCAAACATAAGTCATTCTCCCGGGGGCGCAATCACGACTTCGGCGAGCTACGAAAAAGTTTTCCTTATATTTTTTCCTTCTTTTCTGTACCGTGAATTTGCGTAAACGAGCGATTTCTCATTTCGTTCACTTGTCAACAGTTCATGTAACGTAAATTAATTACGAATATATAAAATTTGGGAGAGGAATTAGGAGGGTTTTTTAAGTTAAGGAGAATAATTTACAAGGTATTGTGATGAGGGAGTTCATAATGCAGTTTGCATTCATTTGCGCCATAAATATGTAATATTAAGTATACATAGAGTATGTAAAATGTATACGAAATTAAATTAAATTATTGTATTCTAAATATAATATAAAAATTATGAAAAATAATTTTGGTCATGATGTAAAGGTTATAAATTAGAAATTTTAGCAGTAATTTTACAGTATGCTTAAATTTTAGATATAGTATCTGGTGGAAGTAAACAAACATATTTCAAGAGATAATTATGTAAAATATTAGTGATTTTTAGAAATTTTTTAAAAATTAAAAAGCTACATAATTTTTTATCTTCAGATACAGACTCTTGAGATAGAAACAAACAGAAATTGGAAAACTGTGTTATGTTCTTAATAAATACAATTTTCTATATTTTTTATTGTTTTCTATATAAATTTTTTATCTGATTGGATTTAGTTCTTGTTCAGCATAGAATAAACATCTTTATGTGATTCAATAAAAAATTTGTCGTTAGTTTATTGAAATATCGATAAACTTTGAAGTACCGACAACAAAAGCTTTAGCTTGTGTTGCTTCTAGTCGTGTTTTTGTCTATTTTCAAAAAATGACAATTCTTCAATTTCATCCTCGTCCACTATCTTTATCTCATAAACAGATTCGACGAAGTGAATTTATCCGTTAAGTCCTGGGGTCTTTAATTCGTCCTTAATAAATCCAAATCGTTTAGAGCGTCCGGCGAGCTTTAAGCTCACGCCTCTGAGCTTTAATGGAAAGCACCTTGTAAACAGCGCGGGATTAAGAATCCCGCATTTGCCTGTTTATCGCATAGATTGCGGTATTTGTTTCTAGTTTTATAAAATAAATTATGGTAAATATTTATCGAACTTTTTGTATAATGCACTTTGGTTAATTCTCTTCGCAGAGAAGGGAATTTTAATCTACTATAACAAATATTGAAAGTTTACTAGAAATTTATTAAGTTTGTATTATTATAATATATGTGTGCATCTATTTTACCTGTGTATCATATGTAAATCTATGTAATAATTAAAATACTAATCTTTTTTTTTTCTTTTCAGGTAAGTAAACCGCAGATCTCAATATAAGATATTATTTATTATGATCAGCTATCGGTAAGTGATTCAGCTTAATTTTTTTTAATCTTAATCATACATAAAGCCTAACTTACAAAACGCACATCAAATTTTATTACAATTACAATTTTATCCCAAGTGCATCTTACCGATGGCTCATTGATAACACATATGTGAAGTTAGGTTATATGTGTAAAAAACCTGACTGAACAGCATAACTGTAATATTTCTATTTTATCAGAAAATTAGCCCTTTACTTTAACAAATCTGTCCATTATTTCGTACAAAATTATAAGCCTCTACCAAGCACGGGTTCTTCTACCCAACTTTGGAAAACAGTGTTACATGTATACAATAATCACTGCCTCTCAAGTGAGTATCGGCTGTAAGCCATTCTATCGATACCGTAAATATCTCTTGGAATATATCGTCGAATACACTTTTCATACACTATTTAACATCTGCGTCATTCGGCAACATTGTAATCTGGCGTTGTCAACAAACACATAACGGTTTTTGGTGCCTTTCGCGAATCTTTTCGACTCTTTTGTGCTCTCGACGTTATTACTCATCTCCTCTCGGAAACGTTATCGGGTATCGGCTCACTTACACAATATAGCAATATCAGAAATTTATGCCGTGCTTAACCTTCCTCAGGATACGACATGAAAGTCACGCACGGCATGGCACTCGTAATTATATTCGCTAACAGGAAAAAATACACACTTGCTTCTACAGACACTTGTATACACGAAAATACACTTGCAAAGTCACATTCATGTATACACAACTTATATACATTCATTCACACATTCATAAAAAATTTGACTTATGATCTTTGTAGATCTTTTTGTGTTGAAAATATTTTACCTTAATACGATCTATTTAATATAAATATTTTGCTATATAAACCAAAAGTATATGTGTTCTGGATTTTTGTGTTTGTAATAAATTTGAACAGGCCGATGGTTAGGAAGTGCGATTTTGTCTTGTGTCCCTCAGGCGGCTTCAAGAGGATTATCGTGAAGGGCCTGCGTCCTAAGCATTTCTGTCTTCAAGTGTTAGTATACACATTCTCTTGTGACACAGGGCTGATCAACAGAATAATATGAATCGTACAATCACGAATAATATATTCTCTTTCTTAATTGTTAAAAATCTGTATGTATATGTGGAAAAAAAATTTGTTACGATTGTGTGTATTTGTGGATTATTTGTCGTTGATTTAGGAAGCACGGATTAACTGATTAGAATGATACTAAGCGTTCGATTCCTATCCTAGTCTAGTCGTTTTGGAGATATTGAGCAGAAAGAGAGATTATTTATACACATTTCGAACTTCAAGCAACTTGCCTCAAGGCCAAATACCACTTACAACCAGTTTAAATTCATTTGGTGCAACATACTAATATTTTCGAGTACTCCCCAATGATGATTCTTCTACGTATACCACTAACCAGAAAAAAGTTATGTTAACACTTTTATTTGACAAATTGTATAGGTATATTTCATAAAATTCTTCTAGTTTCTGAATATTTAAATATTACTTTACTCGATATCAGCTTAATTTCATATGAGACACACATTTTTCTTCACAGTAATGGACGCCCATCAAATTCCATTGATATTTTGAATGCAATCTTTTTGTGAATAATATTTGGTATCAAAGATTTGACCAATTTCAAAAGAGTTATTATAATCATCATAATTTTCAAGATCTGTCAATAATATTGTCTCTATATTTCCTTATACCAAAGTATGTCTCGTATATCTGATTTCTCCCTCAATCCCTGGTTTAATTGTGCACTTACCTAAACAGAGAATCTCTTACGATATACACAGCATCCGATTCCAATCCAATCATGATACCGTACATCGAAGTTATCGGAGAAAATCTTTCGTAAAAGGTGAGTCTGTCTCCAAAGCTCGATCTGCCCACCTTCGTAGGCCTACGACAGTGTTTATCAACATTTAGATCTCCCGATTAGCTCAGGAAACAAAGCCAACTTTCTTTACGAACTTGGAAATATTCGTATTTATCTGTTGCGAGATTTTATTCGCAAAAAATGTAATATTCAAATACCGATTCACGTAAAATTTCGTTCATCTCACACTGCACTTGAAAACATTAATATTAGTACAGAAATATAATTTTCACTACTTGGAAAGTGTTTCGATAGTATCATTTCAATGTATTAATATAATTTCATTCAATATTTTAATTAAAAAATTTATAAATCACTAGACAAGTTAATTTTTAAAAATCAATACATTAAATCAATTTTCTTATTGCAAACTGTTAACTGGAAGTTAACTTTTTTGTGGACACATTAAGTTTTTTGGTTTGTTCGGATTAAATTAATTCTATAATTGACTATACAATTAGGTCTCACTTTTTCTACTATTTATATTTAATTTTCTAAAAAATAGAATATCATTCGAAAATAGATTGAAAATGTATTCAAATAAAATTGAGAAGACTAAATCACATTCACATTATTATAAAACAAATTTTCTACTAGCAGCACAACTTTTGGCTAAGATAATAATTATTCTGTACAGACAAAAACAATATTGTATTGATTTTATATAAAATCACTTCATTTTTATAAATTTTTATATCGTTATTTTTATAGAAAGTCTAATCAAATGTTCGATAAAATACCCATAATTGTTCAAAAGATCAAATGTTAAGACTACATAAATAAATTTGGTGAAAACTAGTTATTGAAACTAAATAATTGAATTTTGCAGTATAATAGAATCCAAGTTCTTAAGATAATTTAACAAAAATTGATTTTTTTATTATTTAAGTTTCGAGTAATAAGTGAATGTTAATTGATAAGGATAGCTATGCTATAGATCATATTCTAGATGCTTTAATTTTACAACAAATGTAATGCTCAATTTTGACACTATGTGTGAAGTTCATCTCAAATTGTCAATCCCAAGATTATCTTTCATCCTTCGTTATAATATTAACAAAATCAGCGATAATGTTTTCTAAAAAATTGAACATAGTTGTACAAATGGTCAGACTATATAGAAAAATATATAGTACGAAAATAATTATTAAAATCAAATAATTAAATTTATGCAGTACCAAAAAAGCAAATACTACAAAATGTTTTAGTAACAATAGATTTTTTTGTCCATGTTTCGGATATCGAGTGTATGTTTATTTATACTTTGTCGATCGTATTATACCGTAGTTTTAATTTTAGAACAAATAGTCTGCTCAATTTTCTCCACGATGCGTAAACTTTGTCTCAAAATCTCAATCCCAAGATCGCTTTTCGGCCTCCGTCCTCCGTCCTCCACCGTCCTGCGTCTTGGGCGCGCCGTGCGTCGTTCGAGAGCAGTGGCTTAGGCCTAGCGCGCCTTGGGTATTACCCGCACCAATCTATATCTCCGGTGGACATTAAGTGGACATTGCAATTCCCCCGGCTGTACATCTCGGGGATTAGGGCCGACTATTAAGGCTGATATATTTTTTTGTGAGTGCGTGACAGGGCGTTCGTGTCACTGAAAGGAAATGTTTATGTCGCTAACTGTAATGTGTTATTTAATTTTCGATGATGTGTCATTCCCAGCGTAACCACTCCATAGGTCTTTCTCCTCTCGTGCGGGGACTGAAATATTTAGAGATGGTAAATGTTAGGTAACAACTAACACATACATACTTGAAAGACAAATAGATAAAAATCAAATTTTGCATTACTAATTAGCATCAACAAATTCAGAAATAATCAGGATTTCTGTGTATGCAAATGTCTAAATACAAACTTCGAAGTGATAGTATTAAATTTCGCTTCTTCCTTGTCATTCAAAATTGAATTAAGGAGTTTAAAATCAATTAGTTCCCTAATCCTAATGCGACACGGGGTATCTTTCTAACTCCGTTGTCGTAAGCCCTCTGCCTATTTTTACATTAATTATAAAGTTATCGATTACCCAACTCGACGCATATTCAAAATTCACTTCCAAGTAGTGTGAGACTGATACTTTTACCTATCTTCACTTTTTATACGTCACGTTTTTATTACCGAAATTACTTTTAATGTCATAATAACTTCGCAAGATGTAATCTTGTACAAAAATCCCTTCAATAAAATGTTTCATATCTAACGAGCGGTCGGCGCACTCGTAAGTACGACGCAGCAATTTTCAAATTATATTGCTACTATTACAACACAAAGTTATTTGTTTTCAAATATTAAGGTTAAGGATTTTAGAAGAAGAGCTCGTAAAGCGTTTTATAGACAAAAATAAAATGATTTTTATTACATTGTCATAGAATGGCAAATATTGGCGCTAGTAATTGAACGAAGACATTGTATTCGAGTACCTAAGAAAAACACTTTACCTTTGTTAATAAAAATTATAGCTGAAGACGTGCGTTACATTTTAGATAATTGCTTAGATACATTGTTAGTAACAGTTTTATGACATGAGATTACTTCACATATTCATAAAAACACATGAAAATATTAGAGTGTTATTACTGATTGAGGTGTTTATCAAATATTATCAGTGTAACTATTTAAGAATACAAAGTAGCAAAAATCATATTTGAAGCAGTTCGTAATAAAATTAATTGGTTATCACAATATAGCTACAAAATTCTATATAAATACAATTACAAAATTGTCTATATAAACTCTTATTTATAATAATTTGCCGTTCGCACAATTCATTAACTTTTACCACAAATTGTTATCATTGTAGGTATATTTGCAGAACACACAAATGTATGTATGTGTCAACGCAATGAGTATATTTGATGTAATTTGCAATAAAACAGAGTTGCGTTCATTAGTTAATTTGCTTTATATGTGAGTATTTATAAAATTATCCACTTTTCCCGAGGATGTCACAAAATAGCCATAAAACGCGAACGGTACTCTAAGAATCTCTCTTCTGCCAGCATTAGCCACGAGCAACATAGTATAATTTGTTGAAAAGAACACGGAATCACAATTAAAAGTTTTACCTCTTTACCTGCCATCTCGGCATTTGCGAATAAAGTGTATTATCGTAGTTGCTCGTCATATCAAAAAGTGTATTGTTGTATATTTCCTTTGCCGTTTTCTTATGACGACTTTTCTAACAAATGACTTTAATAAAACTTCATCCCGCCATAACTTCTCGTCAAATGAGCAACACTTTTATTCGTATTTTGCGATGTTGCAGATAGCGGTGTATAAACCAATTTGTCTTTTGCTTTCTTAAAGTAATGATTTTATAACTAAGACGTTTCGAAATATTACATTAATAATTCAAATGGTAACTCTACGAGAATTTCCAGAATCGCGCATTGAGTGAACTTTTAGTTTATATTCTTAGTAATTACACAATATATACTATCTCATTTATTTTGGCAAATCTGTTTATACTACAAAATAAACGGTAACTTATTAATTTCAATTAGGCCCTAAACAATATGCCTTAAAAATTTTACGTCTTAACACTTGAGTCTTAACTTAATATACTTTCCAAAGATTTTTTTGGTATCTTGAATTCCAAAATTTCTAGTAACTACAATGCTACAATTTTAATTTTTTTGGACTTTTGCTCGTTATGCCCAATTAATTTAAATATATAAAAAATTGACTTAAATAAGAAAAATGATAAATTATATATCAATTTATATGTCACTAATAATGAGTGTCGTATGCTTATTTTTTGCCTCATATTTATAATAATAGTGATATAGGAGCATAGTTTTATTTGTGAATTTTCCAAAATTTCCGGTTAATTAACCACGAGTGATGCTCTGGAATTTAAATAGGTAATATTGACACAGTTTTCATTTTAATAAATAATGACTGGTAGTGGATAATTATGAGTTGAGCGCCTGTCGGCCAGATTGTAGGCAAAAGGTCGTTTGTGCCGCAAAAGCGGATCGTTAATGAATGCGTGTGTTACTGCAGTATCGCCCCACACAATTGCAACCAAACAGTTCAGGTTAAATTAGTGGATAAGTCGAATAGAACCTTAGTCTTATATGGGAATTATTAATACCACCGATGATGATAATAGATATGCTTTAAAATTTAAGAAAAACGAGCACTTGAATATAGTTAATAACTATGTATCGACGATTATAGTTAACAAATTTAGGTAAAAAACAGGAAAGCGACAAAATTCTTGCATTTTGAATTAATAATTTTGAGGCGTTCGCCTTAAGGCACGATGCCATACACCACTAGTTAAAATTATACTAGGCTGAAAAAACAATCCCAAAGTTGCCTAATCCCAGTGATTCGGAAGACACTCGACTCGAGTGTCATATAAATTCCCTCCTGCAATAGATTGATGGCTCAAATAAATAAATGAACAAATGAACAAATGAAAAATCCCGATGGCCGTAGCACTCAAATGAACACTAGTTTAAATCCGTACGTCGTTTTACAACGTTTTCACAGTTAATCTAATAATCCCATCTGAAATTTAATCCTTCGGTAATCTCTTGAAATCCGCTTGTAATCTAGAGCAAAACCTTCCAAAAAATATGGCCGACGGTTTCATTGCTAACATCCTATGTAAACATTTGTAATAAAAATATATATTTATTTATTGAATTTTGCATAAACATGAATGAAATGAGATCTTGATGATGAATGGATTTGCTTGATCTCGTTAATTAAATATCTTAGGAAAACGTCATTCAGTAATATAGTTTTCTGATTTTTGATTAAAACCATTTAAAAAAAAAATCACGTGCAACTAACAAATATTAAAACATTTTGTATCCGGCGTGAAAGTACTACTTTTTGTTTTCTTGCTTTATTATTCATTTGTTAGATTTATACTACAATATAAACTATCAATATACTACTTATCCTATAAGACCATTAACGCATAATATTTCTTCTTCCCTTGGGCAAGTTTTCACCAGTTTACCAAAATCGATTATTGAATGCGATTATACAATTTAATTTTTCCCAGAATCGTGTGTTTTATCCAATAGATTTGACGTTATTTTAAGTCTTTCAGTAATTGAAGTTTATATTTCAATATTTTTACAACCCGGCTTACATACGCTGGCGTCTTCGATTTTACGATTACGTCGCTGGACTCATTCCAAATATTATAGAAAATAGAGAACATAAATACTTTCAGTTCGCTGGAAATTATTTTCCGAGCGCCACGCAGCCGAAATCAGAACACTTTTATACATGATATAATAATATTAGTTACCGCTTCACTTTATATTAATAATTATAATAAAAAATATCGTTGTATTCAATGTTTTACATAAAAGTTTTATTCATTGGAAGTCCGCTAGCGGAAATTTATTTGATATGCACGGAAATTGCTTTTTATCGAGACTTAGCTTTGGAAATTAAATATAAATATGTTTGTATCTGACATGAAGAAAATCACATCATTATAATTTTAAATCGAGGATTATTTATCAGACTAATAAATATTTGCTATAATTATATTTGTGTAATTATGTTACAAATCGTAAAAAATATTGATCTATACTTTTTCTGTTGTTTGAGCATTCCATAATTGTTTTGCTTTTAGGTACAGCACAAATAATAATAATAATTAGATACCGTAAACTACAGTTTTCAAAACCAATTAAACTAAAGCAATACTTTAGTCAAAAATCGGCAATTGTTTATCTCGTGATAGTAGATCACACCCAATTCAAGACCATGACTGGTTACACACCTTTTGCTCTATACTTTAAAATACCAAGATCTTCTGTAAAATAGTAGTAAACATTGAAAAAATTCATTCATTTTTCTTGTTCTTGTGATAATGGTGGTACACCTTTTCACCCAGATCGAATGATTACGGTACGCTTGAGCTTAAGCATTTTTCCCTAACCCTCGACCACTAAACGTGTACCTCGACCGCATAGTAAATATAGGCAACAATAACGTGCAATGTAAATCAGTAACAACAATAATGTATACAAATACTCGAATAAACTGCACCGAAACTGTGTGCATTGGAAACAAACCGCCGATCCCGTTTGTGAGCCGAAACGCAATTAATATAGTCAAATGCAGCAACGCCGATACAATCAGCGCGCGGACTGTTTCTGAGCGGCCGATCACGAAACCTCAAACGCGGTCCGCAAACTACATCAATTCTGGTCTACGGCCATCAAGCCGAAGCGACGTGCCCGTGCACGGGAATCCAAACACCGATTGCAATGAATTAGCTCCACCGGCACCGGGATACGGAAATAATTTACTGCTGCACTGCACTCGATGCGTAACGAAACGCAATTTGATATTGTAATTAGGCAAAACATATACGAAACATATCACTAGCCACTTCATTAACTTCACTTGTTAGACCACTTGATTAGTTTCAAAAACCTATCATAAATTGTGGATTTATAAACTACCTTTGATCTAAAGCCACGAATCATTATTTTCCCTTGAACCAGTTGCCTGCGTCAATTTTGGGATCCCTTTTGAGAAATACAAATGTAGATTGCAATTGAATTCGCTCAAGCATTGGATACGGAAATACTTTGCTGGGGTATATGTAGTTACGTAAAACATATATGAGGTTGGCCACTTTATTAATTTCACTTGATTAGTTTCAAAAAAAACTTATAATAAAATGTGGGTCTATAAACTACTTTTGATATTAAACCACGAATCATGTAAATTTTGAAGTTCGTTTTCAGAAATACAAATGTAGATTGCAATTGCTCAGGTAGTGGATTCAGAAATAATTTACAGTAGCATTTGTAATTAAGTAAAATGTATACGAAACATATATCTAAAAAAATCATCAATATTACTTGTTATGCAACTTTCAAAAGCTCACTACCATGCATGATTTTGAAAGCGAGCTTTGATGACGATGAAAAAACAATATGTTTGTGTTACTTCGAATTTAAGCATATAAACATTTAAAACAAATTTAACATTTTTTGCAAACAAACATTGTTGCAATTTAATAATTTCAATTCATAATCAAGTAAAACATATTTTTAACTATTTGATTGATTTAACTAGATAAACTACTTGATTGGTTTCAAAAACATATCATATAAAGCGAATTTAACATAAAAAAATTGAGATGTTTAACAGAAAAGAAAATATGTAAACAGATTATATTCAAAAACTAGAACATTAAATATAAATCTTTGCAGATGCTCATAAAAATTAGTATACTTAAGAAAATTGATTACAGATTATATACATATAATAAATTTTTGAGACAAACAATTTTGTTCGTGACAGTTGCAGATTTCTTTCCTTTGTAATCACTTTTTCTAACTTTAAAAAAGTACCTTATAATTAATTTCATTTTGTCATAATGAAATTATTTTCCTGTCTTTCATAAAAGGTAATTACAGTACAGAATTCATTTGGTAAAGAAATTACCTAAAAATTTTCCATATATACAAACTGAACATTCTTTCCATTCGGAAATCTCATGGTTTTCCTTTCAATTTCTTTATTTGGAACCAGTTCTAATTATATTTAGCATTAGGCAACATATTTATAATTTTAACCTTTTACTAATCAAGCAAAATTATTAATGTCTTAAATCTATATGCAAGGGTGATCTTTATTATTAAATAGTGATTAATCAAACTATTGAATGAAATGTAAAGATATTATTGTTCATAAATACATATAATTCTATATTTCCAAGTTTGACTCAGCATCATCATATAATTGTATGTATTTGCGTATCATTTATTAATTTAAAACGTATCATTATATTTAATAACGCTCTGAAATATGAAGCAATCAAATAATATAAAATTGTCTCGTTATTACTACATTAAAAAACAATATTTTTTCATCATTTCCTACCCGTTCTCTAATTAATTATTGATCCCATACCGATATATAAATGTACATTTAATTATACTCAATTCATATATTCTCCATAATTAGTTTTATCGGCTTTTATATCTGCTCATTATTATATTCAGCCCGCGATATTATATGAAATCAAATATGACGTATTAACAAAAACATCATGTGTCGTTACATTTCAGTCATGTCATGATCATATTTCATAATTATTACAGTTTTGATATAGAGAATGTTAGCGTTCGCTGGGCCAAATAATTTATGCGAAATTGTAAAAACTAATTACAGTATTCCATCAACGTCGCTTTTACTGGGTGGCTCGAAATGTATAACTAGGTGAATTTGATTTATTTATGGTTTGCCTACGCATTATTCATGTAAAAATACTATACAAATTTATATATTCATCTTTTACCTATAAATTTTTGTTAGAGTGTGATCAGGATAATTCAATTATCAAAATACTCATTTAGCTTTTTGTGTTCTTTTGTGAATTATTACTTGGTTTGCAACAATTGCATCATTAATCTCGTACAAGTTAAGTTTAAAAATAGTAAAAAATTACAAAAATATGTACAAGATATATTTCCCACTTAATATTTCGCATCAGGAAGTTCACAAAATAAATCCTCGTATATACTTCACAGTCGTGGTGTATGAGACTTTTTGTGAATGTATGTTTCGGTAATATCGTGGTTGAATAAAGGTATATGTATTCATGGAATTGAATCATAGTCATTGAATTTCGTGTCGGGGATTAGAAACATTGGTGATTTTTAGGATCTTGTTTTGATTGAATTTGAATTTACTTTTCGAAGGACCATATGTAAAACACTTAATTGAATAACTGTATATATTTATTTTATAAGTTATAATAGTATTTATAACAAATTTAATATGTTTTGATTATGTATTGATTGAATTGACTTTGATTTTTATAATTATCTATTTGATGATTTTTTGTTTTCTATTCGCATAACCGCCTGCTTTGATCGGCGCGAACATGCTCCCGCCTTTGAAATATAGATTTCAAAATGTTTGGTAATCTTCGTGAATATGAATTAAGTTGTTGTTAGTGGTTTTGGTAATACACATATTCTGTGAACAGCACGCTTGAGTATTCCACCCTTTGTTTTAATTGTTACTACACGCACAATTCCATCATCTCCTGGGTGCGTTTCAATGATACGTCCTAATTTCCACTGCATTGGAGGTAAATTTTCTTCCTTAATTACTACCATTTCCCCTATTTCAATTTGCTGTGATTGTTGCACTTGCCACTTCGTTCTACATTGTAACTCTGAAATATATTCTTTACGCCAGCGTTTCCAAAATGTTGTACAAGTTTTTGGAGTCGTTGATATCGAGAAAGTTTATTGTCAGGTATATCAAACACTGACGGATCTGGAGTTGAAATCAAGGATTTTCCAATGAGAAAATGACCAGGAGTTAATGAATCATAATCGTTAGGATCGGAGCTTAAAGGAGAAATTGGTCTTGAATTCAATATTGCTTCGATCTGGGTCAGAACCGTATAAAAATCTTCGAAGGTTAAAATGGCGTTTCCTAATATTCGTTTTAGGTGAGCCTTGCATGACTTTATGGCAGCTTCCCAAATTCCTCTGAAATGAGGAGAATTCGGTGGAATGTGCTTCCATGACACACCTTCGTTAATCATTTTATCAGTAATCTCGTTTTGATTTGACTTTCTTTGTAAAAATTTATAACATTCCTTTAATCCAGAAGCTGCGCCTATGAAATTCGTTCCATTATCTGAATAGATTCCGCGAGGTTTGCCATGTCGTGCCATAAATCGTTTTAATGTTGCCATGAAACTATTCGTCGTTAAATCAGATACTAATTCATGATGAATTGCTTTCGTAACAAAACATACAA
This sequence comes from Ctenocephalides felis, assembly GCF_003426905.1. Classification (NCBI taxonomy): domain Eukaryota; kingdom Metazoa; phylum Arthropoda; class Insecta; order Siphonaptera; family Pulicidae; genus Ctenocephalides; species Ctenocephalides felis. The sequence continues at coordinate 7,755,012 of NW_020537646.1, read as the reverse complement.
ATAAGCATATATAAGTCTTTAATTTTTTGCACCCTCTTGTTTGACGATCTCTTATTAAGACAGGACCTCCGTAATCTACTCCGCATATAAAAAAGGTGTAATTGATTATTATAGCATTAATGGATGAAACCATGTGGGTTTTACTTTTAAAGCATATTACACATTTTTTATGATTAATCTTGTAAAGTTACTGCTTCCGATAGGCCAATAGGTATTACGCATTGTATTTTATAGTATTTGTGTTCCGCAATGATACAATTTTAAATACTCATGTCTAGCTATCAGAACTGTTAATGGGTGATTCTTTGGTAGTTAGTGATTTTAGTTTTGAAGATTTGTTTAATGCTTCCTTACTCATAATTATGTCTATGTCATGCTTGAATGTATCATGTTGTGTCTTGCTGTGTTTCAGTTAAATTTTGTAATCAAAATGGGCCTTGCCACTATATAAATGAATTAGATAGTAATTAGATTATGTTATTGTATGGAATATGAATCGGTTTTAGAATAAATTACGATAATTTCGTATTCCTTTGGAAAAACTGTCTGGTTTTAAACACACCGTGACTAGGCCAATAGAAACTTGTTTTGGGTTTGATAGATTCATTAACTATGTTTCTATTTCCTAGTGACATATAAGTATTCATAAAGTTATTACCTTCGGTAAATATATTTTGATTTGTTCGTAAATCATTTGTGCGTGAAATATAGCATTTACAATTCGCATTGTCTTTTATATGATTTGTAAATCGAGTTGTAACAATAGACCTTCCGTCATTTCTCGAAGTTCTATTAGAAAAATGTTGTTTGCGTTGTGTTTTCGTTTTATTAAAATATTGTATGTCATTGCTTGCTTTCAAATCCCAAATTCTATTTTCTTGCGCTTTTACATTAGATCTACGATTGCATATTAAAAATGAATGTGAAGTATTAAGAGGTATGTTACCGGCAGAATGACATGAAATAATTTGTGGTGTATCAAGAGTCGGTGGTTGGTTTGAATTTCTGTGTAAGAGACTATGGTGATTTGAATTGCAAAAGGTACATCGACTCGATGAAAGGCATTGACTAACATTATGATTACACCGTAAACAATTAATGCATAATTTTAGTTCTTTTGCTTTAATTAATCTATCTTCTGTAGATAGTGATCGAAACTTTGGGCATTTGAATGCTGAATGATAAGTCCCATTGCAAAACAGACAAATATTTTTGCAATTGATTGATGTATCGTAAGATTTCGTTTGTTTTGCGTAATTAGTGTTATTGTCTTTAAAATTATTGAAAATTCCGGTTCTTGTCTCAGTTGGGTTTATAGCTTCTAACGTCATACAGCGTTGATTTAGAAAGCTATTGAGTTCGGCAAATGTAACTAATTCTGACCCTCTATTCATGAGCATTTCCCACTCTTGGTGAGTTTTCTTGTCTATTTTTGTCATGATTAAATAATTAATTAGAGCGTCCCACTGGTCTACCGGTTGTTGCAACATTTTTAGACATCTTAAATGCTTATTAAACGTATCTATTAAATTGCGAAGATCCTTACCCGATTCATTGCGCATGGCTGGATGATCAAATAATTTTTTAATATGGTTTTTTACGATTATTTTCTTGTTTTCAAACCGCGTTTTTAATAAGTCCCACGCAATAATATAATTATCGGCCGTTGCCGGTAGTGATTCTATGAGATTAGCAGCATCCCCCTTTAGGCACGATTTTAAATAATAAAATTTTTGGGCATTGCCTATGTTTGAGTCTTTGTGAATTAAACAAGAAAATGAATCGTAAAATTGTAACCAGTTTAAATAAGAGCCGTCAAACTGAGGCAAATTAATCTGAGGCAATTTAATGTTGTTAAGACTATTTGTCATATTAGAATCATTAAAGTTGTTTGAATTAATATCTGACTTATTTTGTGCTATTTGACTGAATTTTAATAAAGTTGATAGGCACCTTTTATATTTTTCAAAGTATTCATCTAATTCGATATCCATTAACTTATTTATTTCATCTTCGTCTTCTAATAGCGTTGTTATATTAATAATGGTGTTTTCGAATATTTCAAATAATGGCCTTACCTCTTCGACATGGCTGTTTATATCTAAAATATCTAATTCAGAAGTAGGTGTTTCTGCCATTTGTTTGCATATTTTCTCATATCTTGTTAATCGCGATTTCATTCCTCTTTGCTTCAGTTTTAATGATTTTAACGATTCCATTTTGACGTGGATTATAATTGTAGAAATGGTTAGTTTTAAGTGACCTGATTTCTGCTCCTTTGGCTCCAATTGATGTCTTGTATCTTCTTCGACTGCTGGATGTCAATTCGACTCGTCTGGACCAATGATTTTTAGGATCTTGTTTTGATTGAATTTGAATTTACTTTTCGAAGGACCATATGTAAAACACTTAATTGAATAACTGTATATATTTATTTTATAAGTTATAATAGTATTTATAACAAATTTAATATGTTTTGATTATGTATTGATTGAATTGACTTTGATTTTTATAATTATCTATTTGATGATTTTTTGTTTTCTATTCGCATAACCGCCTGCTTTGATCGGCGCGAACAATTGGGGTCTGATCAGAAACCCGATTCACGGATTTCTCTCGGCTACATCTACATGGAAGAGGGTAAAGCTCGAGCTATTTTCGTGGTGGGACGTTATATGGAAATCCGAAAGAGACGCACCGCCGCTCCGGCTAACAAGGAGAAAAGACAGAATTCTTCAGATTACAAACGTTTGAGAATAAATATCAACCTACATGGCCTCGAGTTATTGGGAGTTATATTGATCACCATTGCTCTCAAGTCGAGAGTGTCGAAAAACTATGAGGATTCGAGGATATCAAGAACACAAGTAGAGATGTCTCTATTCTTATTAATCCAGAGCACGTGCATCCAATTACTTCGAAATCAATACGCTTCCTTTGACGTAGCACATTTATTTTTAGGGAAACGTCAATATTCCATAATTAAATGCGTCACCGCCATGATGTCACCCTTCTCCGTTAATAAATATCAAGCGAACGCCTCAGATCTTTTAACGTTCAGATGGTAGATTTTCCTCCAGTAATCCACTAAATATCCCGTAGCACCGCAAGCAAATATGACACTGGCGGTTCGTATTATGAATCCTTCCCTCTGCTGAGGATTACAGAGTAAACGGCGGTGGGCGGTTCTCTACTAGTGTTTTCTAAGGGATTAAAAGGAAATATTCAGAAAACTTTGATGCATCTGGGGAATAGATCAAGAATTTTCAAGCGGTGCTCGGAATTGAGCCTTGGGGGAAATTGATTGAACTTGGTAAACAAAATATCATACACTTATTTGTTCATTCATCAAATTATTAATATCATGCTATTATTTATGAAAATATACTAAAATTTTTAAAGACTATAATAAATTTGAATAATAGTTAAAAAAAAATATACCTAGATATATTTCATATGTATAATTATTTTTATGATAAATATTCATCAAGAATTTATTACATATTTCTGTTACTATGACACAATTCTATATATCCACAATACTAAAATTAGATCACTTGCCTCGTGATCTCAGGAATAAATGCGTATTTTTTCACATCTCATTCGCCCAGAGAAGTTATATTACTTCCAGCAAAGCCATTCATACCACCATAACCTTGTAACTCATTCACAAACACTGTGAAAGACACACACGGATAATACGAATATCTTAAACAGGGATGGAAAAATGAACAGACCGAGAGCCGGATTCGGTAAATGGAAAATATGGAACAAGATAGATTGATACAGGTGGAAAAAATGAGTTTTTAAACATGGGTGTAAAATTAGCATACCGAGGCCAGATTCGAAAAGTGTGGTCCAAGATAAATTAAAGATGTAAAATTAGTAAACTGAGGACTAGATTTGGAAAATATGCTCCAAGACAACACGATACAGTTAGTCACTTACTAACGCTAATCGGTTAACTAAATAGACATGTTATTTTATGCAAAATACCTTTGGGATATATTTTACCATTCCAGCTGATTTAGTAATAAAAATCAATACTATATCAAATGTTTCCTTTTGAAGTTTGACACCCATGTTTTGCGGAATACAAAACTTCCACATACATCCAAAAGTCCCGAAGGAAAATCTGAAATGACGAACGACAGCACTAGGGTTGAAAATCATTTGCGGTTCGAACTAGTTTGATTTCAGTAATTTAGAATGGAATGTTATAAGTTTGAGAAATCGAATAATTCATCAAAGTCTTTACGAGAATGATAAATACTAATATTCCTAGATAGGATATCAGTACATATAACATAAATGTATGTTTTGATTTTACATATTTTATCATCTTTCCAAATCACATGTTCTTTCATCAGAATATAATGTTGCCAAAATTTTTATCCAAACTAATTTTTATTTACATTATTCAAAAAAATTCAAACTTTTGCCACGTAAATAATTTGTTAATGAACAATGTTATTCATTGTCTATTGAGATATGTAGTATCCCTGTTATCAAAAAATAAAAAGAATATCCAAAATCGAAAGCTCCTGCCTTCTGAAAGCTCTATAACGTCCCAATCTGACGTTTCTATATCTCGGTCCGACGCCACGAGGGCGTGAGGATAATTAGACATCCGTAGCTATTTCTTCCTTTATTCTGCGAAACGTTGCTTTTAAGGATTTTCTTTGGAATAATATACAATGTAGATGAAGAACTCAAATCGTGATTATTAATAATAATTTAGAAATCGACGCAAACATTATTCTTACACATTTTTAGTACTTACTACCAAAATTTTAAATTTTCTTGTGTTTTATATTTGATTATATTTAAAAATAAAATTATATTATAATATTAAATTTTACTCATACAATAGTTAATAACAATCAGAATTGTAACAGTTTTGATTAACTATATTTTACTCTGACTTATTCCTCTATTTCCTCCTCTATGACATCTACGCATTTGTTGATATAATACGGGTTATAATACAATATTAAATTTTAATATAGGTCGTATTCCAAGATCTGGGATAAGTACCGACATATCATATCATTTTAATGAGAAATTTGCTCATGCAGTGCTCTGCGTCGCGTTTAAAAGACATTCAAAGCATTACTCTGCTTCGAGAAGATGCTTATTTCTTATTATTATTTAAGATCGTCTCTTTCAAGATTTCTGCACTAGTGGATGTCGTACTATAATCTAATTAAAATTGCCCCAGACGTAATTAAGGACTAATTAAATAGGTGAGTTGTATTGAAAATGATGGCAGGCTTTGGTAATGCTATTGATGCAAAAATGCTTATACTTATTATGAAGAAAGTTAATGTTTATGAGTGTATGAGTGTGCAATGAAATATAAATATCTGCATATTCAAATGATGGTTTCTAAATTAATGGTATTTATCATCGTGATTAAAAATGCCATCAGAATTTTGTGCCCGGTCAAGCGCGCAATTATTCTGCTTAAATTTTACATATGTCGCATCCATACAATTTATACGACCGGCCGCAGATTTTAAACCACAATGCAATATGTATTTCCTGGGTCGACTTCGTATCTCCAGCTGACCCAGAACGACCATAATATGTCCGTCTGTATGACATATTTATTAAAACCAGACAACAATTTGCGGTATTTCATTTTATCGGAACCGACGCCGGGCCAATCAACAGTCGAGCGATTCTAAATTTGCGTTCTATTTGAACTTGTTTGAAATGGAAATTGAAATTGCTGGCAATATTAATTTAGTGGTATTTTAATTAATAATTGGCCGGTGCATTATTATTAATATTATTACTCGTGTGGAAATATAGCATTGGATATACAAAAGAGACACGTTTTCCGAAACACTCCCCAAACGAAACTAGACATTACTCGGCGCGTGGAAGAAATAAAACAAACGGACAGGGCTGAAATTATCAGATGAAACTGACAAAAACGACTAAAATTCCAATCAATTATTAATTATAGCAGACATAGTCGGTCGAAGGAAAAATATGGACAGGAAACGATTTTTATTTAGACTAGCTGAAGGTGTTTGACACACATCAGGCGTGATGGTTGAATATGTTGATAATTTCTTGCATACAAATTTAAAAGTTTAAAATATATAAATATATATTATGAGATAGTTTTAATAATATGGACACTTAAATATATACTGTCGTTGAAAAAAAAAACATAATTGCATTATAAATAAATATAAAAATATGTGCTATGTTATGACCATGAGTGATTAGTGCATGACCTAACTTATAGAAAAAGTTTGTGATAAAACCAGATGCTGCGTAATTTTGTTAAAATGGTACACTACTTTGGGCAAATAATGCACCAAAGAACCAGATATAATTAGTTAAAGTCTATGTCAGACCATTGATGAAAATAATTTCTTTTATCTATCAACCCTGTACAAAATATTCGTATGCAGACATAGGATTGTTTACATTTCCAGTATTTCACTTTATGTGAATATAAATATCGAATATTTTACTACATATAGAACTATCTATAACCACATAAACATGGGAGGAATTGCGATATAGAATAGTGGTAAAATAAAAAATATAAGAAAGATGATATTTCATCAATTTATTATTTTATTTTTAAACAAATATGTACGTATTACAAGTGTCTATCAAATAGTAGCTGCTTGTGTACTACATATAAAAATAGAACAAAATAAAAACATAGTGTATATAATTCCACAAACCGTATCTTTTACCCCCCCATGTTGTAATTCATGCAATGTCGTATGTACATACGTGTATTGTCACCAAAGCACGTCACAGTGTAAATATTTGAATGAGACCCCCAACGACATATGACACGGAGCCCCCCGAGTCGGAGCCCTAGATGGGGGGCGTGCGACGACGACTTCCTTTCATCTTTTAGTTTTTACTCGACATTTTCATAAATAATACCGAACCGCGGAATTTTTTCATCCTGGCACGTGTTTGGGTAATGAGAAAAGTTTAAAAAAGACGCTTTACGTAAACATAAGTAGGAAATGTGTCGCTTTTATTTGTAGAGTTTTATATTAGTTGGAAATTTATTGTTTGTAACATTTCGAAATATTTTTAATATACAAGAAAAGATATCTTGAAAAAGATAAGTGTGTTTTATATTTTTACGAACATGATTTTGATCATTGTTTTATTTCACGGATTTTTGCATAAAATGGATTTTTAGGTAAATTTCAGTCATCATACACATTTATGGAATATTCATTACTCTGACTCATGCACAAATTTGTTTCATAAAATTAGCCAATTCTCATTTTCTATGTTCATATTATTCATAATATACCTGCACAGTTATTATATATGGATAAATTCAAGTTTCAAATAGTGAGGAAAAAAGTTATATCTTTTTATATGGATAAATTCAAGTTTCAAATAGTTAAATTTTTTCAATTTTCTTTTGATCCAAATAAAATTTTTATCATCTTTACATTTATTCCAAGATTCATTTCTTTATTATTATTACATTAGTACTCACTTTCATACAAAGATTATTTCTTCGAAAATGTCTGAAAGAACACTTTTCAATTTGCATTTTGCTTTTTGACAACCGGGTTTATAAAAACATATATACGAATAAGTCATTGATCAATTTTTCTGTAACTCAATTTTCTTAAAAGCACTTCAATGAACATGCTTTCTGAATCAAAAGTAATGCATAACATACCATATTTTATGATGTTTTTGAAGATTACTTTAGAATTTATAAACATTGTTATAAAAAATACTGTTGTAAAGGAAAGATGATATTTTAGGTATTGCATATTTAAGGCTTTTTTGGTTAAACTTTTATCTACAATTCTTTAACAAAGATATATATATATATATATATATATATACATGTATAGATGAGAAGATTCATATATATTATGTGCGTATTTCCATCGCATTATTTTGAATCCCTATCTTCAATCATTCCGGCCTATTTACCCGGAAAGAATTTAACCTCATTCCGGACGACTAAACCAATCGAAATATAAAAATTACCCCCACGTATACATAGATTGAAACATCCCAAAAATAAAATTCCTTTTCCGACGGACGCATTTTTCCGATTTCCCATTTATACATTATCCTTGAATGAATCACATATATACATGCATAGATTTGACATCTGATTTCGAGAAGGTGGAATTTGTCGCATTTTGGATAAGAAAATTTTTGGTTTAGTAGAATTTAATTGTTTGAAGGAATTATTGACTTTGGAATCGAACTTAAAAATAACAATACACCATATAAAACAACTGAACAATGTATAATTAAAAATTATATTTAGGTATCGAGAACTAAACAACAGTACTCAAAATAACGGGAAAAAATAATTTTGTTAAGAATTTGAAAATGTTGCGGATTATATGTTGATGGTAATGCCACCCAAGGCGATGGCAGGTGTCAAATTTTTTGCCCTCCACTTTAAAATATTATCTTTATTATACTCTAATTGTTTTTGAGATAATTGTGGTGGTTGCTTATCAAAAAGCTCTGAGTTCATGAAGTCATTGAATTTCTCAACAAACTATTAATTTCCAGTTCCCAATTAGTTTATTATTATCATGAATGTTTATATTTTTCCTGTTATTGTGTAAATGTATTCAGTTTCTGTCTTTTTCCAAGGTACCTCCTCCTGAACAAGGGTTCCTAGGTGAATTATTGATGCTTTTGACACGTTGATCGAAAACAATAATGTATATTGTATGTTTCCATACCTATACGATATTTTGTGTGATGGATACATTATTTTTAGTAGAAATGTGACACTTATTGATCGGTTAGTTGTGCTCTTAAATTGAAAAAGGTTTTAGTAATAAAATACACAAAAGTATAGTGATCCAAAGTCACCAAAACTTTTGTTTTTGAGACATCTAATAAATAAATAATATTTCTAAGATTCAACAAAACTATATCCAAATGCATCCTTTGGCATCCTTATATTGCACTAGAAGTCGCAAAGCCATTCTCAAGAATAGTTTTCCCTGGAATTCCTTATGAATTTGTTTCTCAAGTGGTCACGTTTTATCTGGAATTCTTTTGTCTATTACACAATCCTTTATTTGGATTCTTTTCACATAGTTATCGTGGAATTAAATTACAACTTGTTTTTGTTATATCAAGAACTGAAAACAGTCTTTTGATCGAAAATGTTCGATTCCTCGTCTTCCAAGATAATTTTGTCGATAAAGTGAAATGTTTCAGGAAGAGAAGTCGCATCGGAAAAGATTTAATAGAAATTGGTAAATCTGATATTCTACCAATAGCCAGAAGACATTTAATGGACGCAAATAATTATAAGTAAATACCCTTCCAGGATTACCTTTCCAAACAATTATAAAACTATATATTTATAGTTTAACTTAAATATCTCGTATAAGTCTTTTATATCAGGTAGTTTGATTGCGTTCAGCAAATTTAGATGAGATTTTATCACAAGTTTACAACCGAAAGATAAAGGTACGAATATCTTGCAAAGCCATAATTTCCATAGCGTATTGCCTCGACGATGATAAATTTTAGAAGATAACTGAAATTAGTCGTATAATGCTTTATTTGATCAGAGTTGTAGTAATGTATGTTTTGATGGCATTATCCTATCTCATAATTGTAATATTATAAAGGTAATATATTTTGCAAAATTTTTGTACATGCAAAAACTACAAGTAAAAATGTCACTTGATCACACTAAAACACAATAGGGTTTCGGGTTGATTACATTTTTCACCAAAAATCAAGAACCAATTTTGTAATTTGAAATTTGTTCGAATATCAGTTGGTAATCGTGTTGATTGGTTTTAGATATAATTTGGCTAAGATCTTTGTAATTAACACAATTAACACAAGTTCAATAATTCTGTTAAACATTTTTTGACGATTTTAGTGAAATTTTGTTTGATGATAGGTAAATAGTAATTTAATTCTAAAAAATATTAAAGTTTGGAATAATGAGCCACATCAAAAAAACTATATTGGCATAATTTCAAAAGTTGCTAAAATTTCTTTTTGATTGATGATAGACCAATGTAATGGCAAGGCTATATTACCATTACCAAATACAATTATGGCAGAATCGGCTTCTGATTGTCGATTATAATTAAGTATGGAAAAGTTGATGAACCTTGCCGAAGGCAAAATTGCAACAAAAAAAATAAAAAGAAAATCAATAATTTATCCTGGGCCCTGCAAAATTAGTTTCATTTTCTTCTTCGTCTTCATATGTGAGATGCATGCAAATCCATTCCTAACATAAAATAGAAATGCGAATTCCGTATGAACAGCAGATTCCGGTGTTATTTAAGTTGGAGTATAACATTTTCGATTAGTTACGCCGGATGGAGCATATATCATTTCCGCAGTGGCCGCCGCCGCCGAACGCGCCGCAAGTCTAGGAATCAAATCCTGAGGTCTCTCCTCCGACAACGCAGGAGAATTCGCTCTCTGCTCTCTCTGCTCCGACGTTTCCTTGCGGACGCGTCCAGAATGAGAATTTTGCCCAAACTATCACACTGCTGGACCCGTGAATGAAGTCGGGATTGGATTTGATATATGCACTGAGGTGGAGGTAGATAGTAGATGATACTTGTGTAGTTGCAAAATTGAGGAAAGACAAGTTATAATATTTCTTAAAAAATAATAGATAAGGCCTTCACCTAATTATTGTAAATAGCTAGATAAAAAAAATTCTCAATTACGATGAACATCCTAATTATAAACTTTCCAAAAGAGAAGTTGATAGTCAGGCTGATTAATTTTGGACACAGATCTATTGAGCCGTTTTTTTTGTAATTAACTTAATATTTATATATTTGTTGCTATAACCTATATCTTATTAATTTTTAATAAAAAAAATCATTAAATCAATTCAAACTAGCACATAAGACCGCAATTGATATTTTACTCCGTCCTCGCGTTACCAGAATGTGTTACATGGTTTGTATATTTTGGACTCATTATAATTTTATCGTTTTATAACTTTATATCAAAATGCTTAGAAGTCATTAAACCATATCAGTTTTTAAGCAAGCATATCTTTATGCATAAAATAATCTTGCACGACGTAAATACGATTTTATCAAATATTATTACGAGGTTTCGCAATCTGATTAAGTCTTAAGGTAGAATCGTAACTGCTAAATCAAATACGTGGCTTGAATTTATAAATATATACAAGAGTGTATGTAGGTGTGTTTATTTGTTCCTTTTAAGTTCTCAAACTTTTATTGCAGCGTTTTAATTATTCTTCAAACAAGAATTCGCGTTGGCATCGACAACAAACCCTTTTGTATACGTGCTTTTGTAAATAGATCTTCCATACATATATAATAGGGTATTTCTCTATCCTATTGGAATTTAGTTTGAATGTTTCTGTATTGAAGTTCCTCGATAGAATGCGCGAAACGGTAGAAATTGATTCAGCATGGAATTTAATTAAGGATTCAGATAAATGCTCAATACGGAAGAAAATATACAAAGAATGTGGAAATGTTAACAAGTAGTCTTCTACAGTTTTCCATTGTGCGTTTGTCATTCAGCATGGAAATAGAGAGACGAATCGATATAATACGATATTTAATGCTTACTTCTCCAAAGGCACTATTTTGGAATTTGTTGATTATATAGTACTCATCATAGTTAGAGATAAATAATGCTCGTCAATTTTTTTTCTCTATTAATCATTTCCATTCCGTCATTTCCACAGTCGTATTTCATTTGATGATGAAACTTAAACTCGCACTATCTTTAATTTCTATTGCGTTTCAGTGCCAAATAAATAACCCATAAAATGATCGTTTTGCAAGTGAACTTTTGGCTCATGAAACAGCCCGGTAACCTCAAAGTAAATTAGAGACTGATTTATATCATGAAATATTCAGGCAAAAGAGCGAAAGCGTCGAGCGATTCTCTAAAAGTTTCAGCGGAGGCTAAACTTTAAGAAGAAGACTCTGTCTGGATCACAAAAGAAGGATTTAATCCATGATTTAGTTAGGAGTTCGATAATTCTGCTAAACTTGATGAGCGGGTTTATCTTCTTACATGTGTCATTATTGATTTGATGGATAAAGGAAGTCAGAGGATGAAGGAAGTTCTATTTTAAATTCACATTTAGTAATGAACACTATTTTTATATACTACTATCTAAACAAAAGTTATTATGGTGGATATATATAATAAAATACATAGTGTATGAATAGTGATTGGATAACCAAAATAGGGATTGGCGGTAGGAGGATGAATATTGCCTGTATTTTATAGTAACAAAAATATTTATATAAAATTTAAATAAATTTGATACACGACAACGCAGTTAGAACGTGGCAGTCAATTAAACGTAACATTTTCCCCTTGCGCCTTAATTTTACCATTTACCAATAGACCTATTCTTTACAAAGTAGCAAAATCCCGTCAATACAAAAGCAATTTCGTTCCATCATTAAAATCACTAGATAAGTCATTTATTTAGCGTTTAAAGTTCACAATTGGTCGAGCCGAGAGCGCAACACTTGTTAGACAGTTTATTATTTCGCTAACAGCTCCGGCGCAAATGTTTCTGTTTGACTTGCTTCGTATAGAGCTAATAGAAATACCTGTCTCGAACAATGAGGAAATAGGCGACAATTACATCAACACACGTTCACCTAACAACTTCATAATAATCGTATTTGGAAAACAGAGTTTGAATAACGTTTCACAACTTTAACGCACACTGAATTGCGGGCGAGAATATATTGACGGTTGGTGGAGAGGAATTTTGTAACTGGGATATGATATTTCGAGAGGCAGTGTAATTTATTGCGTTTTAATAAATGAAAATAAATAATTGTTATAGAGTTGTAAAAATGGCTCTAGATTTTTATCAGCACGATCAAATTGAAAGCTCTTGAATTAAAGGCAAACATAATAACCTAACACCTGGCATAAGAGAATATAAGGACGTAGAGGGTGTTTGAATTAGATTTATGTTCATCAAATGTAAATTCTGTTAGATACATGATATAATACAACTTTGATACATTTTTATATGTGCAAATAATTACTATATAAAAGTATTGAATTTAATTTCTTTATTAATATATTTCTCTTTTCTTTATAGGTAAGTGACCATACTTCTTCTATGCTGTTGAATATTCCATATGCAGATAAGTGTAACATATATAATTAATTAATTTTATCCGGAAGGGTTTACAATTATTTTAAGTCTTTCCAAATTCCCAGTAACGAAACTACCATATTTTTAAATTGGTTTCTAAACATATAATTTCTTTGTCCAAGTCTTATAATATTTACCCTGTCCAATGACAAAGAATATTTGATACGCACACTTCCTTACTGTTAGTATAATTTCTCATATACCAACGTTTATTATATCAATTGTTTTTACTAAAACTAGTAAATTTCTTCAACCCTGTCCCATGACGGATGTTCCGGGGATATCTACGCGTAGATAAAGAAGTAGTCGGCCATATTTCGAGAAAGCCACGTATTACGCCGAACTCCGGGTATAATCTTTCAGAATTTATAGTGATGCATTTATTATATGACGAACTATCCAAGATTTTTGCTTCGATCCGCGAATGGAGAAAATATGACACTGTGGAGTAAGCGAATGGCTCGCCATCCATCTGATTGCATTTGTACAGATGCTCTTTGCCTGATAGGTTATGGCTGCATTATATTATATCAAGTTTGTAGAGATGACTTCTGTCGCGAGCCATTACTTAAATGGATCAACGTAAAGGAACTATATTTATGTATTACTTTAATATCTCGTAGTATTTGGATCGAAATTAATAATTCTGGTTGAAATTTGTGAGTGATTTTTATCATTGATTCAATTTGTATTTTGTTTATATACATCAATTTTTTTTATTAAGTCAATTCTGGTAAGTCAATTTATTTCTATATTTATTACCCCAACTATTTTCAATCCCCCGGCTTCGAAATCTCGCGGATTATCTCATGTGTGAGTATTAAAGGATATCATTATTATATTCGACAAATATTTACGATACGTTATGATATCCGGAGTCGCCGAGGGTTCTGTTTGCACAAACGCATTGCGAAATCATTTGGTGCCCTGTCGTGTGTATTTTGTTTGTTGGTCTTTGTGCACAATAAGCTTTTCTCTCTTATACGGCGAACTAGTTTAAACACAGAGAAAACTACATAGAACGCCAGTGCAAACGACTGCGATGCTTCCGATGCTAGTTTTTTCCTATTTTTTTCATTTTTTCTACTCCTACGAAGTAAATACTATTAAAGAAACGTCGCGAGGAATAGTTACGTTAGACATTCACGGCTTAACTACAGGACGGCTTATAAAACGGGGACGGGGTGGAAAAACAAAACTGCATTTAATGCCGATAAGTTGGAATCAATGGGAGATTTAATAGGGGACGGTAATTGATTTTTTCCCATTGGGAATGGATAGCACTTTGTAGTCAGATTTTATGAACTATTGATATGGTTTTTATTATTAGTCTGGTTTTTTAGAGGTGCATTTTCTTAGGTACACGTATGTAGATAATCATTCAAACCTTATTCACGGTGTCTCAGAACTCAACGTCAAGTCTGAACGGCAGTATTGATCGTAACCATCATGAAAAAAATTACAAAATTATTTTATAATCTCTTATACCAGCCATAATCGCTTACACTATCTGACTGAGATATAAAAATATTATGAGCTTTTTCAAATGCAATCTAGAGCTTTCAATAAATAGTCTTAATTATAAAAAAGAGGAATCATCATTATGGATCTAGATGTTATTTATGGTTTCGATTCCAAAGTTCAAATGAAAAGAATATTAAAAAATAAACATAAAGGTTACAGTTTGACTAAAGCTCCAGTTTGTACGTAAAAGCTCACAATTTTAAAACTACATGGTATTTTTTTTTCATTTTTTTATTGATGGTTATCAATGTTGCCCTATTTTTGCTTGACGTTCTGGGACACCCCGTATATATTTGTATGTATATATATATATAATACAACTCGGCGGAAATACCACATCTAACACAATACAGATTCTTAACTTTGTTTCCGGATACATTACAATTCATTCGTTGAGTCCTAAACTTATTACCATGGGATGGCTTTAACGATAGAAATATCCTGTCAGTACGGTGGGAATTACATATATATACCTAAACCAAACCTAAATTATTAATTTATTTGATATATAAAAAATAAGTATGATATTTATTTATTTTTTTGCAGTTGATGTAGTAATCAATTATTTGCTCATTAAAAATATTTGTTAGTTAATAAAAACCTCAATTATACATTTTTTAGCAAGTCAATGCTTTCTAATCATTTGTTCTATCTTCGTAATACATATCCGATTTTTTAATCCCCATCCCACTTCCAGATTATTTTCCACCGCTGATGTACCACTAATTTCGTTACCAGAAAATATATTTACACCAGGTGTTCCAATTTCGTTCAAATTGAACATTCAATTATTTGATACGCCTGTCAAACGCAAAATATTACACATGTGCTGCGCTTCTTTTATCAAAATTTTATTTCATTTAAATAAATCAATCATGATCCATTATTCTATGATGTTTGCGCAAGGTAATTCTGACATGTGCATATCATGCAATAATTGTTTTGCCTGCGATATTAACTCATTTGCATATTAAAAAATGTGATAGCATTTTACGGTGCTATGGCAAAACTGTCCTGAAAAGATGTAATAAAGATATGGGGTATGTTTTGAATTATTTGCGCTATTTTATGCGACGTTACATATGTGTGGCAACGTGTACTAGGCGGGCATTTTATGAGCACTAAAACTTGGATGGCTTAATTAAATAATTTTTTTGATTATCTATGAAGCATTAAACTACACGATGAGAATTAAATTTGAAAATATAATAACGTGTAATAATTGATATTTTAATTAGTCTCATCAATAGTTAAATCTTAAAAATATTCCAAAGCTCTCTGAACATTTTGACATGCCTTAGATGCAATGAATGTTTCTGTATGTGTGTATGCAGAATGTATGTGTGTATATTTCTAATTATAATTTCAACACGATTTTGATATACAGATAAACCGATTTGAATGATTCAGAAAACGTTTTTCATCGGGGAGACAATTGACGGGGAGGTGGGCTATTTTCGGCAAAGGAAAATGCGGATCAAAAAGTGCAAGAATTATCATTTTCTGATATTCAACGTTATCAATAACATTGATCAATAGTTGTGGATTACTAATTGTCTTTATTCCTCGCATGTTTAATTGCAGTTCGCAAACATCCAGCACTTCGCCCTAAGGCACAATGCCATGCATTACTTGTAATATATGTTATGAAGTACTTATTACTACAACTGTTATTTTCTAACTTGTTCCCTTCAAAATTTCGGTGTGATTCTATCCATTCCTCCTATCTCAAGTGGTGTTCGATGTGAGCATCCACAATCCACAATCCACACAGTCGACGTGTGGGCGGCTGACTCCACAAAGCAGAATGGGTCGTCGAGTGTACGACCCATCGGAACACAGAAACGTTGATGGGTTCATCGAACCGCGACCGGTCTCATTCTTTTCCCGTCAACCGTACCGCCGGATCCGCCGGATCCGCCGTGCATCTCGTCTCGGCCCCACAACACCCTCCAACGATATTGTTTTGCTTTTGTAATCGCCGAAAATAACTTCAACGGTATGGTAAAGGACACAGGAATTGCAAAATGGATATTTTGACAATGATCAAAACAGAAAATCTGTCTTAATTTGGATCTCAGGTTTTGTCTATACGACTATTGGAATCAAGTAGTTGAATTGGAGAAATAGATACTTTCACTTGAGGATTATACAAACAAAATATGGAGTTTTACAAACAAAATATGGAGTGTCATTCAGTACTGAATGACACAGTAGCTTTATTTAAAAATTAGCTAGTTTTTTATTGCAGGCATTCAGAATTATAAGTCTGAGTGTTAACAAACCATCACGTTTTGAATCTTCTTCAATAAGAACACCCTCTACAATATGGCAATGTTAAACTAATTTACTCTATGTTAAACTAATTACTCAATATAAAATTCATATTAATAACCATAGCCATTTTTTTCTTGTGTTTTCTAATTGGGATGTTTTACACAATACGTAGGATTTGTTTGTTGATTAAACTTTGAGTATCACCTATTGCTTACTTTTTTTCATTTATCAATTGGCTAGTTTTACTAACGATTCTATGACTGTATAACACGAAGAAATTCAAAGGATCGGATGGATCACGCTAAGAGTACTTATGATCTAACTACTGTGATCTTCCATTACCTAATTTCGTAAATATTTTTTCTATTCACATTTTTTTCTGGTGTGGCACGAGCCTTATTTTCGGCTTGTAACACTTATTTCTTTCGCGCGGATGCGTGGATTATGTTGTTATGTCTTAGGGGAGAAATATCTGTACTTAGTTCTTGCAGTAACTTTGTTTTGTTGTATGATTGTTGTTTGCTGAAACGTTTTCTAATTGGTACAACATTGTTTCGCGGTTAACTTGGCAATAACTTTAAGATGTATCCCAAAAAGAAGTAAACTTTCTGGAATGAATGAGGAATCAGGAGATGGAAGTGGATCGTGTCTAATAATAAAACAAAGGGTAGTATTAGAGAACACTCCACAAAATAAATTCTATATTTTTTTTTTTTTTTTATTTACGTCACATGGCTAATTTTTTGTTATTCCTATAAGTGAATGGCCTGGCTCCAATATTAGTAAATTACATGGCAAAGCCACGTTTTCATATTTTCCTGGTTTAGGCAATGTTATACACCCCATAAACTATACCAGCAGCGCGTTAAAGATATATGAACGTTCACCACGGGGCAATCTTTTGATGAAATGTTCCTTTCGCTCTGCGAGAACAATGTTTTCTTCGTAGCAAACCAACCCCCTGCTCGAACTGTCGGCTGTTTTTATTCTCTTCTTACACAAACCGCACGAAAGCGGGCAACAGGGGTTGAAATAATGCATTATGGGAATATTATTATATTTTGCTTTTATTATTGTCATTCAGAAAAATGGGGTTGGGATATTAAGTTGTTTCATTAAGGTTTTTGTCGAGGTTTCTGGTAAAAGAAATATTTGATAAACTAGAAGATTTTTTATAACTTCATAGTTTCTATACGTGAGATATAGTTACTTTTTTCATATTAACGTTTAATTATGATCAATTCTAATTTTGAACTCCAATTAATATTTTCCGTAGAGAAGAAATACATTTCTCCATTCCAGATTTATTGCTAGTTGTTTGGCCTGGGTATGTTGGGTTCAATAATGATACCAACTAAAATCTCAGCTTCCAATGTGTTTGTAAATGTATCTTAGTGTATTTTATCAACCTTCTCTACAGGAAAACTACTTTTATGTCATTTATGACCTCCCGCGATGAAAATCTCAGCAAGAGCACAGAGACACATTAATTCACTATTAGGTTAAAACGTACATATATAAACGTAACTATATAGACTAGCTTTTTGGCATATAATACGAATATATTTCTCCAATGAAGAAGAATTTTGAAACAACATTTATATCTACACCAAATTGATTAAATCGCGAATAATATAAAGTCAAGACTAGCATCAATCTTCAAAAATCTATGCAAGTACTTACTTAATTTTTCACATCTACATAATAAACCACACAATTACTTATCATTTAAATTTTTAATTGAGACTCATTATTATACAGATTATTAATTCGTTTAAGAATCTATTTTTTAAGTTAGATGACTTCAGTCTTTTCAATTTTTTATTACAGTATTATCTAATATATATAGCACAATTGACAATGAAAACTTTTTGTGTCTCAAATTTCAAGTTTTGCTTCAAAATATATTACAATCATAAGTTTATTAAGTTCATTAGAAGTATCTATATGATGTATGTGCATTTACCGCGTACCAAGCCAGTATATTAAACTATACCTACTAAACTCTACTCTAGGCATCGAAGTGTATTTTTTTACGGTGACAAGACACGCACGGTTGTTTTTATGTCTTTTAAATTGCGGAGAAAGTAGAATACTTCGTAAAGCATTTCTAATTCGTGCTCAATGTGTATTTGTTTTGCTCTTGTAAGTGGCCATATGTGCTTCTATGCGGCGACCGAATCATGAGAACGACCAATGTGCACGCTTTTATTTTATCTTTATGGTTCAGGAGGAAAAATATACAGAACGCTGAAAATATAATGGAAATATGATAAAGGGAGGAACTATCTTTAGGGGATTTTTTTTGATTACTGATGGTCTCTAAAATTAAAAGATTTACATTTTTTTAGTAAAATATCTTTAAATTTGTCTTCAAAATTGGCAGAACTGACCCTAAGTTAGGTATAAATAAACTCCAGTGTAATTTTTCTATTAAAAATCATTCCACAGATAATTATAAATAATTTTAAATAGAACAAATATCATAATTACAGGCTTTTAAGAATTAAAAAGTTTAACATATCTATTAACAGCCTATTCAGTTTTGTTTCCCGGACGATCCTATTCTGGTCTTCAGCTATGTCTTCAAAATTAAGCTATCCTATACAAAGTCGCAATTCATGTGACAGTTACATAGTTTCCTCGGTTTTTTGTTGAGACGTATCCTGTCAAAAAGTTAGTTTTATATTTCCACGCACGGAAACCGATGCGATAGAGACGTACAGACGTAGAGGCGTAGAGGCGTAGCGACGTAGCCCCTCTTCGACTTCTCTGTAGTGGAATCGGCATTTACATAAAGTCCCATATGGGTACGGTCCGAGCCTATTTATGCAGGAATCATTTATGCCCCCTCGTACCGCTTTCAAAGAAAACGTTTTACAGCAAACTTCCCAAACTTCTTGTCATACAGGTATAAGGCGTTTTCTCCTTAAGCGGAACTGAACTTGGAATAAAGTGGAACTTCAAAGTGCCGAAGTCAATAAAACTCGGAGGATATATAGAAAAGTTCACTACAATAGTGTTGAATTTAGGTAAATGCTTATACAGATGTACGTGTGGAAGAATATAAATACTTGTTGGTATGTATCTGGCATGGATATATACTTATTAATGGGAAAGGTTTTTTTTTACCGAACCAGATGACTAAAGGTAGTGAAGTAAGATGCCAGTTTTTTTGGTTGAACTTTTTGCCTTAATTATTAGTAATGTTGAAACGAGAATTTTGATCCAAAAATTAATGCAAATTCAAAAAAACATTACAAGAAAACTTATTCTGAAATATGATCACCTGTAGTATTGATAAGTCGTAATTAGAATTTATTTGAACTATTGGACAGTAAAAAGGTAGAAGATAGAATGTGAATGTCTTTGAAAAAATTGCAATAGTCTTTGATACAAAAATTGTCTCTGTCTCAAGCAGTTTAGATTTTCGCCTAGTGAAAGAGAAATAAAATAGAATGTACTCCCCAGGTTGAAGAGAAGACGAGGGTGCATTGTATTAGAATTAAAATTGTTTCTTTATTTCGTCGTATCTCCAATTCACATTCCAATCAAAGTAGTCATGATAAATTCTATTAAATTTAATAGCGATGCATTAATTTGAGCAAAGGGAAGCTTTCAAGGCTCTGATTTGATAATATTTATAGCACAATAGCATGTGCACGGAATGTCGTTAGTCAATTTAGTCTTTGTGTCACTGACTGCTATGCATGCATAAAGGCAATATAAAAAGCTCGAAAGCTCGAAAGCTGCGATCGCTGTGTTCTGTGTGTTGTGTGACCTTTCGTTGAATGATGCCGCCGCGGCGATGTTTCATTCTCTATTCATGAACTAATGTGCGCGATTTGTACGACTCGACTCTCCGATGCACTGTAATCACTGTTTGGTACGAGATTTAATTTTAATAATAGATACGAATAGATTAAAAGACACAGGAAAAATATTGTTTAAGAAATTTCGCAGAAAACGATGATATATACAAAATTCAAGTGTTTGTGCTTTCCTAAAATTTCACGTACTGATGCAGTGTAATCATTGTTCTGTGCTATAGGATTTAAATTGAATAATTAAAACCAGCTGGTTAAGAATTAAATATAAGCAGATTTTTACTATACACGTTAATCGCCATGTTTCGGTCATATGTGTCTGATTATGTCTGTCTGTTAGATATACGTATATGTATGTCTGATAAATAACCAGCAAATTTATTTGCTAGTCAAAAAACAAAGTTTTAATACAGGTGCATTTGATTCAATATGTTTCCTTGATAAATAATTATTACAATGGCTAATGTAAAAATATTTCTGATATTGTCGTTGCAAATAATATGTTAAAAATTTATTAAAACTTAATTATAAGCATATACAAAATTTTGGTAAAGATCAGCCTGGACGTTTTGTAAAATAATAGTTCAGAATGTTGAGTCCATGGTCTCAAAAGGCCTATGAGAAATGGTATAGTTAAATATTCAAAATATTTTTAGGAAACTAATCATATTAATAACAAAACATTAATCTATATTTATATAAATCTATTACCAATATTTTTTAATCGCGTTTCCAGAACAAAATTCACTATTCAGTTCCATCTCGTATTTGAATCCGGTGATAAAAAACGCCATAAACATCTGTGCTGAATAGAAAAGTCATAATAAATAATCGAAATGGAACGACACAGACTGGATTGTTTTCTTCTCAACAGCCATATAATGGTTTTTGTGTATATTGATTTATCGTGATAAAAAAACAGTGTTAGTGTTTAGCAAGTCTCCGCCATAAAGGGTCATAATAATATACAAACAGCCCTTGTAGGTTATGAGTTCCGTGCAAAATATTTACATGTAAGACCGTACTGAGCTTATCTTTTTACTCCTGAGCCGTAGGGTTGCGTTTGTATTGATTTCTAAGATCGCATGTCCCCTGCGTTTTACCGACAACAGTTTTATAGAACAAGTTTAAACACTTCACGGACTCGAATCAGATACACGCTAGATTTGAAAGAGGGAATAAAATATTTCATATGATACAACACCTGGTTTTAAACTCTGAAACCTAAATGATTTAAAAAAAATATTTACAACTTCAGATAATTAAATAATATTTAAATAAAAACGTAAAAATCGAGCAATGACTCTCCTGAAATAATGCCATACACCACTAGTTACCGTATCCCCTTGTTAGTACAAATGTTATTCTAACTTTTGAGCTTTGGCACGACACATGGACAGTCTCTCCTGGACGTAATACGTAATACAAGGCAATTGCACGTCTCGTTGCGTCACAAAAGACTGCATGCGAACACACCACATTGCAGTCGAATGCGTTTTTGTTCATTTGCATGTCTTTTGTTTTTTACCCGTTCTGTTGTTTCCAAGTTGCTAGCATATTTGCAAAACGGAACGGTTTGCCATTACGCGAAAAATAATTGCAGAGGGATTACGCTGAAATTGAGTTGTTAATGACCAAATTGGGTAATTTCGACGTATGGTAATTGAGAGATGCATGGATATGAATTTTTTTGAATAGACATTCTTTATGTCGTAGTAAATTGCAGTTTTCTTGAAATATAGTTATTTGCATTATTCATAATTATCTGCACGCCATGAATTTCTAAAAACTTCTCAGTAAATTTATTTTTTGTTTAGCCAGATGAGTTTGATTTAAAAGTCCATTATTATTATGATCTTTTTTAATTCTGTGTATATTTACATATGAATACGAAGGGCGACCTCGATAAAGAACTCCATGCTATAAAATAGAACGTTAAGGGAGAATGTACGTGGTGCTGATAAAAGTTGATTTTCATAGCTTTATCGCCTTACAAAGGTCCGGCAGAGGAGCACAATTCAAATAGACCTGTTCGCTGAATTTTTCTCTGGGGCGCGATACATTAAACGTCAATCGGCTCGGCAAACTGATTTGTTACAGGGTTTCTCATGTAAAATTGTACCCTGTAGTAATAAAAACGTGCATTTCGTAACATCACATGGACGACGGTGCCCTCTCATCCAATTAAGTGGCAGCGCTTGTGTCGGACATGTAATTGCTTTTTAACAGCACTAAATACAGGCGCGGGCCATAAATTGCAAATAATGGCCTACTGATTTACTGCATTAAGATCTAGTAGACATTTTATGGGCACTGCGCTTAATTTTAAGAATAAACTGGAAAATGAGCACTTGGAGAATCTACTACAGTCCGCTAATGGGATGGGTGGAGTTTCCAATATCAATTACGGTCCTAATTTTCTACAGTGTTATGCTACTGTAATGTTTATGCATTCGTATAATTGATATTATCATCGGTATTTTGCCTTAATTCTAAATAAATTCAATTCAAATTCCTGGTTTCTGTTTGTCTCCCATAAGTCACCTGAATTCTTCTTTGTACTGGTAATTTCGAGGTCATTAGAGGACGCTGTACCTAAAACACTCCTTTACCTACAAGGATCCAACCTAATATTTTTTCTTCCCACAATTACATTCAGTGTTTCTTTTCCCTCCCACTCCTTGCAGTAATTGTTTCTTTATTACGATTAGGGATTGAATCAATAAATGCAATTTTGCAAAAAACACATATTCCCTAATAACAACGATAAACTGTGTCCTCGTACAACAAGGTCCTCTTCCAGAAATAGTCGAGCCCTTTTACGATCAATATAATACATGCAACAAAGCCTGAAGCAAAAGCGGCTACTGTTCGAAAAAGGTTCTTCGCTATGTATGCCTTTCACGACCTATAGGGAAAAATCATAACGGTATTAACATTTAATATGCTCCCAAGAGAGGGAAAAAGGATTTATATATTTTCCGAGGTTTTTCTCGGCCTATATAAGATTTTTGTCGCATCTTTTTCGATGTAAGCACGCTGCGGGTTGTCGCTTCGTTGAGGATTATAGTTTCTGTTGAGGACTTTATGAATATTCATAAATGATTTATGGAAATTCTCACATAATAAAGCAGAAGATTTTAGTAGAGCGTCAGCAAATCGACACTCATGATACAGGATTATTTATAACTAATATTAGTACCAATATGGCATAGGGCTTGAGAACACAAACGAATATTGGGAACTCTAATGATGATGGTCTTGATTAAAACACATTATTCCTATGCATGTTGACATTTGATTCATTATAACAAATTACTATAATTCTGAGAACAAAGTTATTGAATAGTTACTTGTTTGATGGTTAGCTAGGATATATCCAATGCAACTCTGTATTCCATCCAAGATTTATAATTGTGTTAATTATTTCAAATTTTTCACAAAATATTATGTGATCATTTTCCTTTGTGTGAATTTATTCACAATGTACACTTCATTTTTATATCCACAGCCAGCAAGACGTTTATATGCAAACGCAGGCGAAATAAAAAGTCGACTCAAAATAGTGTAGTCATAGTGGTAGAAATACACCACATCACGAACAAGGGAACGAGGTAGATATTCACGTTTCTAGGACGCTAGGAAATAGAATAGCAGTTTTATACGATAAAGAAATCTGAATTCCAAACTTAACTTTCTTAAATTGTCGCTTTCTGAATGCCAATGCATTCACATCGTGCGAAATAATAACGTTAGCGGTTCGAGTCAAAAGATTAAAAGTTACATACCCGCTTTTTCAAACTTAGAAACGGAGACTTAGATCCGATTAGGTATTAATTAAATTATTTCTCTCGGAGACGGAAATTTTTTCGAACTGAATCGCATTCGAAACTAAGTATAAACTACGTATGGAAGGAAATTGACCCATTTATTTCGGATTACTTGTACAAAACCTATGACCGGAGTTGTAATTACTTTTACAGTTTCAATTTTTATTATTATAAATATTTTAAATGTGCTTACGGTACTTAGTGAACTAAAGTTACAAATACTCCCATATTTTTCATTACTATTTTACCAAAGATTATATTCCCTCCAGTAAACACCGTAATAAAAATAATTATTACTCCAATTGCATGTATTTTCGTTCGAATAGAAACTTCAGGGGATAAATAAGGAGCAAATAAAAAAGTGACATCCACAACAAAGATACACGGCGAGAACACTGTACATTATTTCACTGTCGCGCGTCTAATTAATTTCCATTGGACAGTTTCAAAGCTCCAGTGAACACGATCAAAAACATTGGAGGTAAAAACCTAAAACCTAAAACAACCATGTCGAATTTTCTTTTCGATCAAATGAGAAATAAGATGAAATTCAAGGTTGGCCGCTCGGACAAAAAAGGAAGATACACACATGGGATAATGTAACAGCTTGTAAACTGTGAAAATGTACGCATTTGATTGTATATCCCCTTTTGGGGGGTTTTTGATTAGCCTTACTAGAAATGAATGGTCTAATCTGACATTTCTGGCTCATGTTTCAAAATGTTTTCAATGTCAAACAATGATATGTTGTTTTCTGCATTGTTTTGATTTATTTTTACAATATTACTATAGTTTTATAATTCTTCACATCTTGAAAATTTTCTTGGACAAACTCTAAAACGATTTATCAAAATCCGAATAACCACTTAGGAGGAGTATTAATTTATACATCCGTACAGAAAAATTATATAATTATATTAATATAATATAAACCTTGGAAAAAATTAAGCCACACGTGCAATAACATCTTGAACATACATTGTTGTAGGGAATGAGTAATCAAACCCGTTACGTAGTTTATATACTGACCGTCATAGTTATTAAAAATAACAATACAAATGAGGTACATATCTCTAACAATATAAATATATGTATATATATATACATATATATATATATATATATATATATATCCATTACCACCTCGTAATACCCTTAATCGAACAACTTCCCTCTGACTCTTCGTACTCCTCCTATTTTCTTTGCCCGGGCACATGGTGCAATGTTAACGGCGAATAATATCATAAACGTTACACAATATTATTCAAACTAAGACATCAATGTCACAACGCCAACACATTTTCCATCCAGGCAGGCAGAGACATGCAAACGGCTGCATTTTTCATGCATTTGCTTTGGATAAACTTCGTTCTTGTGTTGAAACTATGACATGAATTATATATCGCAGTTGAATAGATGACTAGACCGCAGGGATATCAACAAGGAAGGAGCAGGAGAATGACTGATGCACGAGCTAACGGAATTATAATTCACTCCGGAAAATTTCTATCGGAATAAATTGCTGTTTATAAATGAAATTGGGGGTAATTATTTGGTAACTAGAATGGTGGCAAGGATTAATTAGGTCGAGGTATCGTAGTTGGCAGTACGAGGTTGGATGATTTTTATTTAAAAATTACTTAAAACTGGAAACTATTGGGTCTCGTTATCTACTGGCCGTGAAGAACATCACGGGCAAGATCTGCCATCACTGCACAAAATCAATATCATAATCATAAGCTCGATAGGGAAGACACTATTTAGTTTACTTCCTCCTTACAATCCACAAAAATTAATCCAAATGTTGATTTTTAAATTTTGGACTGCAACAATATTGATTGATAGAATTGTAGTTACGTGATTGTGTTATATGTAGCTTTATAACGCAGACAATTAAAAAGTGTAAAGTGTTACAAGTTATTAAGTGTAAGATTTGGACAGATCTGCTGCGTAGCCCAGTTTGTTATTATTTTTCAAATATAATCCATTCCATGTGTCTGTTCATGTTTACCCTGGATCTGTATTTACCTAAATGTATCTGCACCCTGGCACTAAGTACACAGCTGTTGAATTCGCGATATCATGCAATGATGGAATAGATATGCAATAGTTACATGCATCAAGCACTCTATATAATACATTCCTGGCAACCAAGTGTGCCACGACGATGCTATATCAATTTGAAGATTACAGTTTTGCTCGGTAACATTTGCATTATGATATATTTATGAAGATGTTTCAGTAACTTATGACAAATATCTCGAATTGTGCAATGAAATATTCAAGGTAATAGCTTCGAAGAAATTATTGCTCACGGGTGAGGTAAAGGGAAAATGAGAGGTTTCTATTGCAATTAGATCTTGAAAGTTTACATATTAGGTAAGGTGATAGATAGATAGATATATATTTGTGGATTTTTAAACAAAGATTTGGCCTTTTTTTCAAATGTTCAAAGACTATTCATCCATGGATTTTTAAATTTTATGCAACATATATTCAGTATTAAAAAAATTATACATAATATTGATAGATCAACTATTGACTTGCCTTCTAATGGATGGTGTTCAGAAGAAAATTCAACGCAACACCTGATGGAACTCTTAAGTTCTGATTTCAGTACAAGAATAAAAAAAATCATTTGTCCATACGATAAGCAGTCAATTTGCATATAATAGCAAGTTTGACTTGCTGATAATAATTCTTATAAAAATTATTACCTGGTCTTGTTGCCACTATTTAAAACGAGTTGCATAAAAAAGCTCAATACTTGCTAAATTATTACTTTTCTTGGTTTTGTTGCTACTGTTTGAATCAAGTTGCTTAAGTAATTCGATGTATATATTTAATATATTTTCTAAAATTCATTTCAATGATTTTTTGAAATCTATTAAGGTCATTTAACTGAACTTCACATGAAGCGTGAAAGCTGCGCTTGTTAAACAGAAAAATAATTGGCTATTAAAAGTTACGAGCTGTAGAGCTGTTGATATAATTTGATTTGCGATATAGTAGCTTATCATCTATGCCCTCGTAAATATTATCAATCAATAATAAATAATAATAAACTTTGCATAAATATAGAAACAATGTTGTTAATGTCTGTATTTACACAGATAAATAAATTTGTAAATTTTGTGATTAACAAAAAATATTTCTTTACATTAGCAGCAAAAATTGTCAATAAATTCTGTTGCTGAGGTTAAAATCAATTCCCACGAAATTAAGATGCAAATTTCCCAAATGATTTCTGTATTGCATATTGATTGTTTGGTTCACCAGTATGTTTGAGACAAAATGACGCACCTCAACCAAATTTCCTATATTTAACACACACGATTTTTCTCCTCTCCCATCGAGTACAACATTATCTGCTCCCAAATCGCATATATCAAGTAACGAGAAGAAACGTATGGATTCCGATACTCGTATATCAAATATAGAAATCAAATGAAGGTAACAGCTCCATAGACAGGTCGCCTGTGTGTGTGGGGGGAGTGCCTGTAGTCGTGGGACATAATTCACGTGGATAGAATCTAATAGTATAATATTCGAGAGCACGGCGGCCGCGCTCAGAACGGAAGAATGGTTATGAATCTGCGAGTATATGCATCCGCATGACTTTTGAATGAAATACGATCTTCTGTAAGGAGAAATATGAATTCAATAAAGTGATGGAAATGACTGAAAATTTGCGCTCTTAAGAGTTTATTATAGAACGAGTACTTGCGAGGGAGATGGAGTCGTATTAAATATTATATGAATAAAATTCATCTTTTAGTATATATATTTAGTTGACACTTTGACATTATATATCTCTTTCATACTACATCATACTGCACATTTAATTTTTATTTATGTCTAGTAGTATTAAATTTAATAAAGGTATATTTGAACTATAAATTTACATTATTAAAGAGTGAACTCTATGAAAATTAAATACGGTTGAAGATTGCAGGAAATTCGCGAATTGTGTTAGTGTGTCAAAAATTAAAAAAAAAAACTAGTGGGTGTATGCCATCGTGCTTTAAGGCAAATTACTGAAACTTTCCGTACTGTTTTCAAATAGATTATTGTAAATGTAACATTGTCTAATATTTATAAGAATTACATAAACTGAATTGCAAAGTTGATTTTTTTTTATTTAAAGTGAGCTTTAAAACCGTTTTTTGAACCATTCAAATCGGTTGTTCCGTACGCTCGAAAACGTGGATGAAAAATTGTATCCATACATACATACACAACACACATTTATTATTTCTGAAAACTATGCCAAAGTGTTCAGAAACCTTCAAAACGTGAAGATATGCAAAAATTTTCAATTTAGATTTTTGGACAATTACAATACAATAATCTACAATTTTCAAATTCAAATTTCAATAATCCCCCCTAGAAGCTAAAAAATTATAAAAAAAATTGAGGCCAGAATTTGCGAAAACTGATTTAAACTAACAATGTAGCAGATTTTAAAAAATGAATTTTGAATTTTGAAAAAATGAAGTAGTTGTCAAAAAAAAAAATTAGTTCTTATAAAAAAAATCCTTCAATAAATGTGTATGCCTACTACTAACTTATTTTTTCCCATGTAACAAATTGAATTAAAAAAAATCTCTTATGTGGGCCGTGTAATGTCTTTAATTTCGACCTGTGACTCAATATAGCGTTCAGGGCCACCAGTTAACTCGTTTCGCAAAGGATCTTGGCCACGATATTGGATGCGCCGCCTAATCCTCGTAAACCCTTCAAGGAATAAAGCCGAGCTCCTTGCTACGACTTGTTACTACAGGCACACCTTAACTAATGGCAGGTGGGAGGGAGCTACGTTGCACTGTATACAACATCTTCATTATATTAGAATTATCTGGATCTGATAGTTTATTAATTGAAATTAAAAATTGTAAATGAATTGTAATCACCTCGTATTATTGAGTTTTTTTCTATGAGAATTATATTTTGAAATGGGTAGAATCGGCCGAGTTCATGGTCTTCAAATTTTTACACTCACTTTTCTGATACCTTGCATTGTATGTAAAATATTATAATCATGTTATATATTGTGCCAAGATCGTTACCTTAAGAAAAAAAATCAAACTAATAATGGTTCATGTAATAGAGCCTTAAAACAATTTGCTGGAACTTTCAGTACTAAAAACTTTATTTTATTGTAAAACTTTGAGAAAATTAGATTTTTGAAAACTTTGAAATTTTTGAAAAAAAATTGACCTTTATGAAAAATTTAATTTTTTTGAAATATTTTTTAAACATTCGTTAAATGTTTGGATTTTTCTTTACTTTTGAACCAGTGTAAATTAGGGTATTATATATGAAAATTTAGTAATTTTAAATAAATTTAAAATAAAGTCATTTAATACAAGTTTCTACTGCCTTGCATACATACACATTTTTGTTTTTCACAAACTCTATTCAAATTTTTACATCACTATCCTCGATAATCCCAAATAGCAATCTTATCCCCATTCAGGTGAACATTACCCACTTTTGAATATCCTTGTATTATCAAGCGTTTATTCCTGAAAATCCTGGCGATGCATTCGCTTTTATGTCTCTCATTGTCTACAGCCGTTTCTTATTCACTCTTGTCGTTTATAAGGAGGTACATAAGAATACCCAGTTCTTGCCTCGAATGGGGAATGGTTCGCAAATGTATTTGTGCACATAGAGATCGCATATATTCACATGTACAGATTGGCACACATTCACATAAACTGCTGAGGACTAAGAAAACGATCGCGTTGGGAGACATCTTTATCACTGGCTCTAGAACTTATTTTAAAGAATAGAATGCATACATGTAGTCTACTCTAAAGTGCAGCCATAAAAATGTTAACTAGTTGTAAGATTCGGTTTTGGAAATAAATAGAGTCGGAGAGGGATTCAGATGTGCACTTGTAATTATTTTGAAAAGGTTTCTCTGGAACGTCCACTTTAATTTTTTGCTCTTTATTCGAATATTCGAATTTTTGGTCGTTATCCAATATAAATATTTCTAACATAATATACATCATAGTTCTTTATAATACACATAATGTATAATTTTTAAGATTATTGTCTATATCACAGATGGAGTCAATAATAATTTGCTCTCTTCTTCATTTTCATAAATATTAAAAAAAAATCAAATTTAGTTTGTTTTTATTATTTTTGCACATGATATAAAATTAGTGATTTAAACAAATGTTTTGTTTAAAAAAAATGTGATAGAAATTTATAAATAATAACTTTATTTTGAATGCTTCACTATTTCAATTTTATTATGTTTTTAAAAAAATATAACTTTATAGGACACTTCAATAAAAATTGCACAAGACTCTTAAATAACATTTTAAAATTTACTCTGCATTAGGACTTAATTCAAAAATATTCTTAAATTTGACTTTTAACACAAATTTTAAACGGATTTGTGTATAAATATTTTCTACAAATTTAAGTTGTGAATTTTTCACAACTGTATTATCATTTTTTCTTCTCAATGTTTTCCACATTACAAGCAACAAAAAGATATTAGTTCTGTTTATTTTTATTAGGACTCCGATTTTGTTTAGCAGTGATATTTCTATATATTTGAATAACAACTTACAAAAAAATCAGGTTTATCATCTGATCAGAGTTTGATATATAACACTCTATTTTTATATTATCAATAAAAATCAAAGTGAGTCCTTTAAAATACATACTATAAATGTAAACATATAGAAAATTATGAAATTTAAAAAAAAGTGAAAATTATTTCTTGTTCATTTATTTTCTTATAATTTTTATTTTATTTTAATATTATTTTTTACTATTATTTTATTATTATGTCTCTACATTTACGTATATAGAGAAAGCTCTGAATTAAAAATTTAGCTGGCTCTAAAATCACTCTTCTACGCTATGGTTTTCTCAGCAAAGTTTCTTGAAATGAGAATTTTTAAACAATATAAAATATATATGTATAAGATTGAGTATTCATGGTTCTTTCCAAGTAATAAGAGTAAATTTGTGAATACCTCAAACTTGAAAAAAAATATAAACTACAAATTTAACAATTAAAACTTACTTATTCAAATTTGACTGGGATAGAGTAGAATGACTCTAAATTATTAATTAAAATAATTCCTATTGACACTATCAACATGCCAAATTTTTCAAAACTTTATTAGCCAGTTATTTCAATGTTGCTATTGATATTTATGACCCAATTGTTTCTGTACCAAAGTTTTCAAATTTTGTTGTTATAAATTTGATTGTATAGTTCAAGACCTTTACATAATTCAACCCAAAATAGTTTCGGCCAAGTTCACCCACCGTTTAGAAATCTGTTCCTCCGACTCTATCCTCCTTGTGTAGATCGGCTCAGTGCCGCGGGGCATATGTAGAGGGCTCGGTTGGTCCATGCTAGTTCCGCATCTGGGTCCCTGAGTAAATATTGATATACTATCAGCACAGACACCGAGTTCCTGGTGTGTGTTTGCGGGATACTCTTCTAGCCTTCTCGTCTTCTCGTCTTCTCGTCTTCTCGACGAGATGGCAAACGTTTGCTATGCCGAGCAGGTCGGAATTGTGACTTCCAAACTGATTTATGCTGCGTTGGATGCTGCGATGTCGCTGCGCAGCAAATTTGATCGATGGACAGATGCATTTCGACATCATGTTCGGATCGAACAATTGATATGGAAGATTCACTTAGAATTGCAAAAAAAGTTGAAATGGAAAAAAGTCATCTTTTTGTTTATTTGAAGATTCATTCATGATAGTCTGAACTTTTTTGGGACAATTCTGAAGCATATTTTGTTACTGCATTTTTTATTTTTTTTATAAAAACTTAATCTGCTTAATATAAATAATACAATTACATATGAAAGAAGAATAATCCAGTAACAATCGGTCTGTTATTAAATTTGCCAAATGTTTATAACTAAAATTATTAAATTCATTAATATTCTGTACAATTTCAATTTTCAATGAACTACAGACATTTTAAAATTGAAGTTATTGTTTAAAATAATCTTCATACTTTAGCATAGATACATACGAATGCATATGCAACTATTTCAAAGTTTTTCTTTAAAAAAAAATTATTATAATGTCTATACTTTTGTTCCAACTATTATCATTCAAGTAATATTATTATTTATAAAAAAGGAAGGTGTTCCATGACGTAACGGTTAAACGCGCTACCTCGTGTGGAGAGGGTTCTGAGTTAGAAACCTTTCTCTAGATGACCTGATAAGTAGCAGTAAAATATTTTTTCAATTGAAAATAACCCACTTCAAGCACTGCGGGGTGGTAAGGCAATGGAAAATTTCTCTTTTACTATTTTTTCCCGTCTCGTGTAGACTGGGTCCTGAGTTCGAAACCTTGCTCTGAATAACCTGATAACCTTATACCGTGCAGTAAAATATTTTTCCATTCAAAAATAGCTCATTTTGGGCACTGTGGTGCGATACGGCAATGGGTAATCTCTCACACTATTCTCATCTGAATCGAGTTAGAGTTTAGCTCAGCTCACGGACCTCAATTATTTTATTATATAAACAAGAGCTTTGGAGCATAAGTCGATGATCTTATTCTAAAAAATGGATATTTGGATTCTTATAGAATTTTCCTGCTTATATGCTAAGTAATATATATAATTATAATCTGAAATATTAAATGCTAGAATTGTTTGTAGCATATTATTTAAATATTCTATATATCAGCTACCAAAAATAATATATGCCATTTAATGCAGATAGAACTTTATGCAGAAATTATATAAAAGAAAAAGAATATTTATATCATAAATAGTTCTTTATGACTTAGTACTAAAATATTTCAGAATATATCCAAACAAAGCAAACAAAATTAAAAATAATGCCAAAACTAATATACAGTAGATATTTCTAACAACCAGCTAATTTTACAGCAACAATATCTGTTTTTTCACGATATTTTTAAGAATATTTTTTTTATAATGTGTGATCATAAAACTACTATTTTAAAATATTTTTACACATTTTTGCCCAATATTAATAATTATTTCCTTCTTTCCCCCGAACCTTTTGGAAAGCTCCGGTTCTTTATCTGCTGGGTAAAGGCAAAGAGCGATTTCCCGGTCTCTCAATAATTCATCTTAGTGAGTTTTCCGACGCTGTACGCGTTTCCCGTCAGGTCAAAGGAGGGAGAGAACGGTCACAAGAACTAACTAACGTGCACGATTTCTTATAATCGAATCGGGGTACTCGAAATCCTTTAGACGCAGAATCCCTAACAAACTGTCTCCTAGGTTCACTCGAGCTATAGTAATGGTAAGAGGTAACCGAACCCGGAATTAGATTGTTGGTAAAACTAGCCACTTTGATAATAGATTCGGGAGAAAATAGATAGAAGTCACAAATATTACATATGGTTAAAAAACTCTATTTTACTATTGAACATAATGCATCCATCACTTGCCAACTGTTTGCTTCCTGAATTTCATAAAAAAAATAAATGGTGAAATGATTTTTTATAAGAGAGTTTGTGACTTTCTGCAATCGGCGGTGATCAGTTTCACCTAAAATAAACCAAACTTTTTTCATTTGTTGGAATCACTTTCACTCATTTTTTAAAATTTGATCTTGGCTAGACATCTTGGTACTCCAAATCAAATGTTTTCCAATAATCTACTAATGTTGCATGAAATAATCTATCTTTGACTTCTTATCATTGGCAAAAGCTTGAACTAAAAATTGATTGCTTGATTGAACCACCAGATGAATTTGTTTCATCTTCCATCAAATACAATCAAACAATTCCAGTGAGTGTCATGCCAAATATTCTAATTCCATTTCCACTTTGTGATGCCGGTTTGGGTTATTAGAATTTACGACAATCGGCTGATCTCCATGGTATCTGTCTATATACATCATATAACTAAGTAAACATGTCCAAGTGTATTAATTGCATGACAGACCAGTAAACATACGACCGAAGCAACTACCATAAACTCCATGGAAGAGAGTCAACATGGGAAAGTTATCGCCAGGCAAAATACAGAAATTCAAATTTACACGAAACGGTGGAGGGACGTATCTCTGAGGCCTTAAAGTTTATCATAATGGTAACAGATTGATGAAAAAGATAAAAAAATGGTAAAGATGATACGATGCATACTGGGACAAAGTTTTAGTTCAAACTGCATAGAAGATAATAGTAAAAGAAATATTTAAAGAAAACAAATTACTACTACTATTATCAAAATATTTTACTATGATTTTAAAATACTTGTTGTTTTTTATTTTTTGGCTATTTTTATTCATAACAAATATTTAATTATAGTTTTGTGCAGTTAATTTAAAATCATACGCACAAGCAATTTTTTTTTTCGATTTATGTATCTGCAATAATATAATTCAGTTTTTTATATCAAATTAATTGCACATAACTATATTTTATCACATGAAACGAAATTTATAATCAATCAGACGTAATTTATTTACATTATTTATTTCATGATAATTAATATAAAGTGCATATTGATGTATATAAAATTTAATTACGTTTATCGAGTAAGTATTGATGTATTTGGTTTATTTAATTTAGATGTCTATTTTCATTTATTTATTATTTCTATTTGTTAATTATTTAATAATTTTTGTAGAGATTACCTATTAGTTGTTTGTACAAAATCCATGGGGAATGTTCACATGATTTGTATTGTGGATTAAATATTCATAAATTTTAATTTATATTACATGGGTAAAATAAAATTTACAGCTTTTACATTTGTAATAATTTTGATTTAGTGTTCAATCATTTTACGGAATTTGAACATTTGGATTAGTGATAAAAAAGGGAACATTTTTCAAAACTTCTAATTATTATTAAACAATAATCAAAATGAAAAACTATTTTGTTGTTGTTGATAAATATTCAACAATCAATTTGAATTATCTTTAAACGATTTCGCCAGCCAAGTGCTCCCCGATGGGAGCATCTAGTAATATCAAATTTTATTTTTTGCCTTTATTATATTGTTAAAAATTTTTGGCAATTATTTTATCTAACAGATTGCAGTATGAAGTGAATTACAATTAAAATTGAAACTTACAGTTTGACTGAACTAGAAGAAAAAATGGATAATTACTAAAATTGTTACTTCCAATATGTATCTATCAAAAATTGTTTGAAAATTCATTTTGGCTTTCCACATCGTTAAAATACAATCACGCACCTATATTTGTACCAAACCCCAAATTACCGATCCGATTTCTTTCCCCATATTAAAATTCATCCTCCGTCGTATGATTTTTTTCCAAAGCTTCTGCATTATTGCAGATTCATTAAACGTAGGCTTTCGCTTTTGAATTGAAGACGCGAATAAATTTGATGGAAATAAGTCGATAGAATATTCGCTGTCCTAAATCATAAAGTAATGTCTTCACGTCTTCGGATTTCGGAACGTTCTCTCTATTGTATTCATGACAATCTGAATACTATTAAAATGCGAGATTACCGGAAAATTGTCTAACGGATTGCAAATTTCCCTTTGCACCAGGACCGCTGTATAACCTATATAGAATATTGATGGATTTTGTAATCCTTAAAGCAATCATTAGGGATTTTGTCGGGTTTTTGTGTTTCTTACTCAGACTGAAATATCGACAAGGAGATTTTGCTAATCGGATGCGATGCGATCATGATCTGCATTTGCATTAGAATAGTTCGTTAGCGGTTAACCGGGAAAATAAATAAAATACGGAAAATGAATGATAAATGATTACAAATAGAACTGACCTATATCTCCTTAATAATACATTCTACAATTTTACAAATACATTCTTACAAATGAAATAATTTTTCAGTCAATAATAATACTCTAGAATGAATAATATAAATTTTTACATTTACAAATAACTTTAAACTAACCTGTACAATTTGTAGCAAATTTAATATACTTCAATTAGTTTATATCGACCCACTGAGCTATATCTAAAGGTTTAATCGCAATTTGACAAATTATCCATGCGTTTATTTGTTATATTACATGTAACATTTAACGGTCCATCAAATACAATTAGAATATCAGTTGGAAATTTAATGTTCCATAACATTTTGAAACTGCTTCTAATATTGTATAATAATAATTCAATATAACTACTCAGTTTTCTTTAAAATTGCTGTTCACAATAGAGAATCAGACTGGTTGTAATAAAAGTCAGTTTGATAAAAGATTCTACATATTTGATTATTTCAGTCAGAAAGTTAAAAATTGAATTGAGTTCATAAAAATTTGTATAACAAAATTCTTAAGTTTTTTGTTGGTAATACGCGTTAATTATTTTTGCAAAAATTTTGCACTATATAAGTACGTTCTTAACTAATAAAAAAGCACATTAAGAAATTCGATGATGTCTCATAAATATCCTCTTATTAAGAAATATCTTTCCTTCAAGAGTTTCTTTATATAGTTCTCGTTTCCTTCATTATTAGTTTTGTAGTATCAGCATTATTATTTATGTTTGGTACTTATTATTACTAAGTGTCATATATCGAAGAACCCACTTGTAATATTCCTATAAGAGGAATGGGGTTCCCAAGACTTGAGGAGGTACTCCGTATATTATGAAATACAATATAGGCAGAGAACTTTATTAATAAATCATAAGTTGGTGAACGCGTGTAAGTTCGATTTTATATATGGAATTGGGAAGTGAAGTAGGATTTTTTTCTTAATAGAATTGGTAATACATACTTTTCATTAATTACTAATAACCACATATTCAAAATTAACTACGATTTACTACAATTAATTCAAAATTGAAGTTTTAAAGTGTTATGCAAATATGTAGCATATTCTAATATTTCATTCATATCCGTGGCAAAAATTCAGGCCAATTCGTATGTAATCCAAAAAAAGGTAATAGATAATTCTCTCATGTTGTTATATTACGAATGGGTCCCGTACACATCCTGCAAAACATTTTTCACGGAATATTCGCGAAGGGCGTTGATATACTGCCACTCTTCTCCCCGATACAATATAATGCAAAAAAGTGATGCGGCGGCATGTGCCCGTGTATGTTTATGTAATATGCGTAATGCGGCAGCAGAAATACATCATGCGCCGGCAAATTGAAAATAATACCGCTTTCATCGAACATCAACAAAAAATGGCGTAGATTATTCACGGCGAAAAATTGCAATCTTGGATTATTGTTGGCAAGGTAATCAAAAATGAAATTTAGAATTGGAATAAATATTAATTCTATCAACATATAAATTGAAGATGGCTTTGGAGGAGTAATGAACCAAGACACCATAAATATGTTTTTTTAATTAACCAATTTTCTGTGTATAATAAATTCTTCCCAAGATAACTTCTTCATAACTGGTTGTGCTATTTGTGATGTTTTATCAGGATTTCGCAGAGAGCCAGATTTCGTCGTTCGCCGTTGTGTATTCATCAGTCTTTATGAGGCAATGTGTACTCTGTTCTCTCAACACAATTTTGTTTCGGTCTATAGCAAAGATCATATGGCTGTGATAAACTGACAGGCAATCAGGACATCTGATCTAACATTGCCCTTGGAAATGAGAGGAATAGGAATTTACCTCCTTTCGCTTTTTGCCTTGTGTTTACAAATAATAATTGTCAAGCGACGAAGAGACTGTCAGATGCGGTTTTGGGGTTCTGAAATTGAAAGTCACAGTCAAAGTTATTGAAGATATTTTAGTACTATTATCTATGTTTACATTACACCTCATGAAAGCATTTATTTGATTACTATTATTTACTAAATTTTGAATATAACCAATTATCAATCTATAGTCCATTCTAACATATTTTGGTATGAAAATTACGACCAGTATCATCGATTAAACCAGATTTTATGATTTGACGATGAACCTTTTTCTGTATGCATTTATTGTTAATAATATATACATTACTTGAGACTATGTACTGGTTTTTTTATTCTGGTTTCATAATATTCAGGCAAATTTAAATAAATTAATTGAACATTGATGAACATGTTTAAATTTTTTTATGGTACCAAAATTTTATCTACAGATAATCTATTACTATATAAGCTTCTGATACGTAAATTTCCTTTATGTGTGTAAATAAGTTGCGGTTCAGAGCTGCGTCGTATTTATGGCCAGGGCCTGTGCTTTAAATCAGATACCATGACTCATTTTAATTGGTAGCCGCAGAATATAAACTGTTATATTAACATATTTTTCAGAGGGTTGAATTTATGAACGCGTTCCCGAGGAGGGTTCTTTGTCAAAAAACGTCGTGTGTACTGATGAACGGCTTGATAAAATATCGGGAGTTGTGCGCCTCTTGAATAAACACTATACATCTTACATAAACAGTAAACTCTCCACCGGAGCGAAGAAAGAGGATCGAGGGGCTTCCTTGATTAGGCGCGTATATTACGACGGTGCCGGGCTATAAATACTGCTCATAGCGAAAGTACATATTAATTTGTAAAGGGTAATCGTTGAATATTCATTCAATGCTTAAACAATATATCAAGTGCGATGGTAAATGTAGAAAAATATATGACTTAGAAAATTACTTCAACTTCTAATCAGCTCTCTACTGGAATTACTTTAACGCCTAAATGATCCCGCATCGAATAAAAAGCCCAAGCAGTTCTAAAAAATCTGAAAAATCCATATTGAGGATCACCCTAGTATATATATATATATATATATATATATATATATGTATAGATGCGTATGGATCTTTTTATAAATTATTTCCTAATCTGAAATATAAGTTGTTAGTTAGGATTGTAAATAAGCTATTTATTTTGTTAAGTAGGTTTATGCATATGAGAATGAGATCGACCATATTAATAAATTTGAATCATAAATTGTTTTATATTAGACTAATCTCGAGACTTACAATCCTCAAAATTACATTATGTATTTAATAAAGCAGGGATAAAAATATGTTGATATGGCCAAAAATTCTCCACGATTTAAGATCAGGTTATAAGTCAACCTCGCCTATTTCGGAAGAATCTGCGTTATATCTACGGTCGTATTGTCGATGTTTTATCCCTCTATTTATTGAAGGGATCGACCAAACTATAAAATCCAACTAGGAAATCCTGGTCATAGATTTAGTACGACTACAAATTGTCTATAGGCAAGCTAACGCATCGGCAACTTATACGAATTGGAATATGTCCAATGGAAACTGGCTATTCGTTATTATTGTTTCAGTACGGCCTTAGATAATAGATTATTTTGAAAACCGAATTTAAAACAATAATAGAGCATCCCTTAATTTATTTTTGCCTGACACCAATTTTTCCTCACATTGGTAGAAATATATACCTATATGTACACATATGTGATATGGATATAGGTGATTGTTTTTAATGCTCGGACGGATCCCGGCTACGGGTTTATTTATTTGCATATGTTAATCTTCCATATAAATATGTATATTTCATTTCACGTGGGAGTTTTAATATCATTTTTCAATTCTCTGTTGTGTACTGTAACTTTTGGTTACATGATATATAAATTTGGGTTATTCAAGTTTACTGAATATTGGTGTGCATATATTTCTCTAGAATGTGATATCATATCATTTTCCTTGTAGGTTATTAGCATTCTTTGTGCGATGTCAAAATTGCATCAGTCAGCAATGAAAGATAGAAATGGTAAAAAAATAAAGGCCGAATAGGAGTCTTGAAAAGCTCACGACCGGCGCTTAGGAACTCCCGGATGGCCTGACATACTTTCTGAATAGTCAGCCACCGCACGAAATTCAGAAAATGTCCAGTTATCCATTTATCATATTATTGATATTGTTATGAAAGCAGTCTAGTTTTGTGCGAATTTACTTTTGCTCGGCGACGACTCTGGAAATTGATTTTCAGAAAACTATATGACGGCATGATTTAATATATCGCAACCGGTCAGTCGTGCACATACGGGGAAATGATAACAGAATCTTTCATAAAAATATATTAAATATGTTTATTTTAAATTAATATTGCTTCTAAATAAACCATCTGATTTGTTGCATTTAGTTAACATTCTATGTGATTCATAATTAAAGGTCATTTTAAGTATCAAAGGGCAAATTCTGCGGTAATATAGGCGATAACATCTTTTTTGATACTAAAAACGTCAAATGTTATCTTTTTATACTTCAAATAATTTTAACTAAATTTAAAATTAATGTAAAATATTTGTACTACACAATATGATTTCAAAGTAAACAATACTGATTTATTTTATTTTCCTTACAGAACATTATCACATATTTGTTGGAGACCTAAGTCCGGAGATAGAAACACAAACATTAAGAGATGCCTTCGCCCCTTTTGGAGAAATATCGTAAGTAAATTTGTTAATTATCAATATATAAATATATATGATTATAAAACTTATCCACTGATTCACGACCTAAAATAATTCCTTTACTACAATTTTCTCTCACGAATTTTTCTATCTCGAAGTAAATTGTTTTGCGAAAGTCCGGATATTTATATGTGAACATGAAGATATAATCTATTGTTATTGTTCAGGTTAAATTCAAAACATCGCTGTTTTACCCTTAACCTTCAATAAATTACCATTCGTTTAACCTTAGGGATACTTAGCGCAAAAGGGTTAAATGCGCGCAAAGATTAATGACCCATTACATGGTAATGAAAACAGTTTATATTTTATATTGAACCCATGGTAAAAATATCGGGAAAATAATATTTGGCAAAAATTGAATTTTTAGAGTATCCACAATATATTTATGAAAATCCTTGATTTTTGAAAATTGTTCCATTATCTCTCATACCAAGCGCTTTTCCTGCCTGACTGAGACTGAGAAAAAACATTATTTCAGGTCTCAAGTTTTTTGGCACTAGTTTTTTTATATATATAAATCGGTACAAATCTTTGCACTTAAAAATTTATATATTCCAGTTTTTTTAATTTTTTTATTGATATATTATTTTCATATCAATAAAAAACAATTTTCATATTTCATATATATATATACCATTTATATATTTCATTCTACATTCATAACTTTTTATATAACTTTATCCATCTAAAAATAACTAGAATTTTGAAATAATCATACCTAAAAGCAACTAATTTGTTCAAAAATTCAATAGCTCCTTACTTTTATTTTACCCCCAGTGCATTAGCTGTGTTTATCTTTTATCCCTCGCAATTTATTACCAAATAAGGTCATTAAATTTCGATGCCTATCCACAGTAGTATGTCAATGTGCAATATATAATTTTAGGTAAAAATAAATCCGGTTTGCTATTAGTCCGGATAACTTACGAGCGATTTATGTCACGTTTTTATTGCGTGTTCCCTGATATATAGAATCAACTAAACACGCCCTCTCCTGATTTATTCTCCAACATTTGGTTAATAATGAACTGCACATTATTTTTAAATCAGCATTTCCACAATAAATTGGATAAATGTTAGAACGGAATAGAATTATTCAACAAATCCCGTCTCGATGTATTATTTACTCTCAACGTCTTTGATTGGATAATATTTAAAAATGACACTGTCAAATAAATTGTCAATTAAAATTTTGAAACAAAAATCTAATATTTGACGATCCATATCATTATTTCAAAATTTGTTATCAGCATTAATGTAGCTTTAAATACTATTTTTAAGTTTTCCAATTCCACATCGTAAGATCGATGCATACATCTTACGTCATTTAACACCTGAAATGGAATTGAGAATTTGAGTAAGATATTGTTTTATGTAAAAAGTAATTATACTTGTCAAAATTTATCACGATCGATGTCACTAAATTGCAATGGCAACTACAAAATCTATAGACG
Source organism: Ctenocephalides felis (assembly GCF_003426905.1). Taxonomy (NCBI): domain Eukaryota; kingdom Metazoa; phylum Arthropoda; class Insecta; order Siphonaptera; family Pulicidae; genus Ctenocephalides; species Ctenocephalides felis. The sequence goes on along the minus strand of NW_020537646.1, from coordinate 7,712,582 downwards.
TTCCTCCAAAAAAAAATTTTATACTCAGAAACAAATTGAATATTAGTAAACTCAATGGACGAAATTCTGCGCCTGTCACGACTTTAAATGAAAATAAAGGCATTGGATCAGGATTGGAAAAGTTGAATTTGTCTGGTAAGAGGTCCACACTTTTGAAAAACCAAAACAGTATGGTACAAAATGTGTCCAAATTGAAACTCGAAAAAAGTAATTTTTCTGTTGATGAATCTGAAGGGCGGAAATTCGAAGAAGATAGTGATCCTTTACGATCTCCATCTCCTGATTATACAATGTTTGCTGCTTTGAATATTGGCAAAAGCTACACCAGCAAAGCTATGCAAACTATCAACATAACTAATCAGGAAGCTTTACTTGAAAATAGTATTATTAGATTTCCAAGTGCAAAGGCAAGACCTAGTTCATTGGTTGCACATAAAAATGAATTTTTTGAGCCAGCGCATTTAACCAGAATAAAAAAAGATATGGTAAGAACAAGATCATTGGATGGAAATGATAGTACAAGTGTAACTACAGATAAATCTGACATATCCAAATTTACAATAAATGAAGCTAGTACACAAGAACTTGCCAATCACCGTCAATCCAGAGCTATAAAAGTCTTAAAATCACCTAACCTTTTAAAACCGTACAAGGAACCCGAAACATTTGATCCATTCAAAGCTCCGCCAACTTACAAACTAGGAGCTTTGCCGAAATATTTAAAATCTCGCAGAAACCCAGCAAGAAATAACGATTGGGATGATATTTGTCCAGAAGGACATGTCACCTTGCCGGATTCCGAAAGAAAAGATACTTTGAATGTTTTAAGAAATCGTTATGCTACATTAGTATCTGAATTAAACAAAATGCCAGTTCGTCTTCCGAATCTTCAGGACAAGAGGAAGAAACAATTACTTGAAGAAGAACTTCTCTCGGTGGAAGATGGAATTAATGTGTTTTCGAGGCCTAGAGTTTATGTAAAATTGAACACCTAATCTTTTGGGGAAAGTTGTGATAGAGACGTCGAGAGAGATCATTCGATGAGAATTTTGCAAATGGATTGTTTTTGTAAAAAATATGCTACATGAATATTTTATTTCACATTCTAACATGTTTATTTGGCACTGTAATTATAAAAAATATATTTATTTAAGAAAAAATTGTCTGCAAGGTCCAAATTTATTTCTGTTTTAGACACCAAAATGGGCAAAGGTACATGTTCTTGTGGGTGTCAAAATTTGTTGTTTTGTCAATGTTTCGCAAATATATATATATATATATATATATATATATATATATATATATATATATGTGTGTGTAAATGTAAATATATTTCCAACTAAAACCCATTCCTCGAGGTACGATCTAACATGAGCGAAATACATTTGCATTATTTAATATGCGTATTTTGTAACGGGCATACGAATTATTAAACGATAAATTCTATTTAAGTTTAAACGTTTTATGTATCACAATTGTTACAAATAACAGTTTAGATGTTAGAAGAAAATATTTATTTTCCGGTGCGAAAATGCCCAAAGTTTTACTTCATAGCAACACATTTACAATGCAAACAAATTGCAATAAATTTACTCACAGAAAGGAGCATGTGTAAGTTCTTAGTGAATATTATATAATTTATAGACTATAATATGTTCATATAAAAGTCAGAGTAAGGAATACAGTTATGGTAACATGAGGAAATTTACGTGTATCTATATTTTCATGGGAAAATTAATGTCTGGATGTGCGTGATGTACATTTTTGTCAGTTTGTTCTGGCGTAAAGAATAAAATATAGCGCGTTGAAATATTAAATTGAAAGGAGAAAATATGTATTATGTCACAAAAGTCTTGGTCGATATAAAAGTAGAAACAAATTCATACTGTGCTATCTATCTTTATATAACACTCATTAAAAAATATTAATATTTCTAGAGCAATTTGTTTCGAAACATGCACATATATCAGGATAATCATATTCCAGTATTTTTAAATTATTGTGAGCAGTATTGATTTCCGAGCCATAAAATTTTGCGCAATGCAATATTTTATGTACTGATAAATATTCCACTGAGCAATCTTCTTTCTTTCAACTCTATCAATTATAAATTAAAAAACGATAAATTATATGAACGAATACATCTTTGTGCTCTAGATTTCCATTTGAAGATTGAATTTGTTTACCGAAGTAAGCATATCGCCCCAGTTTTAAACCGATACCGAGAATTCCAATTTGAATTGACTTTCTGTAATTGGAAAACTGTTAAGGCGCATGGACATGGATTTGTAGCCGGTAACGTGCACAGAAACACAAAATAGAAAATAACAAAAAACACCTAAAGGGTTAGTAATATTTTTAATTGAAAATAAAATGCTCCCGAAATTGATGATATATTAGAGCAACCACAGATTTGCATTGAGTTATGCAAAAATTTTCATTTTAAAGTAAGTTCTACGCGAAGTTGAAAAGTAATAAAATATTGATGAATACATTCTAAACTATATTCCTGAATCAATGTGCTTATATAAATTATACGATGTGGTTAAAACAACACCAAAGACAAATAGTAAACATATGTATACCAATTAATTATTGATACTGCATAAGTAATATTGCTTATAATCTTGTGCCGCACAGGTGTTTCAAACGTGCCAAATTAATTTAATTGATTTTGAATCCTTTGTAGTCAACAATATTTTCTAGATCTTGTATCAAACTATTCAAATAGAAAACAACATATGGCATTATCAATACCTGTATACAGTAATTCCATTAATTTCACCCGTTGGAGCAAATTGTACCCCAACCTCATCCAAGGGCTTTCCGAAGGTATCACGTCGACCCGCAGTGTACTTAGTACCTCATTCAATAGACGCATTCACACGTTATCAGAATTATCAAATACAATACAACATAATGGATTTTACCTTTGTATTGTACGCACATATGACACATAATAATGCCTAGAATTAATCCCAATGGCAGGAATAATATACTTCACCTAAACAATATGCTGACTGTACCTGTTCTACAACAGCAGGTACAAATTTTGAATCTATTTGCAGATTATTGTTCGTAGTTTTACGAGATTTATTCTTCAATTCATGTTCGATTTTATAGTTTGCATTTGTGTGCTGAGTGCAAATGAAAAGCAGGAAAAATAATGTAATTGAGAGACTTGTTCAACGATCGCATATAGATATTGCGATATCACAGCATAATTTAATTCGGAGAGCGACTTTATGAAAAGATGTATTTTAATAGGGTTGGATAGTAAAATTCTTATTTTATTTAGTCAACATTTAATACTATTTATCGATGAGAATCAAATTATTTAATATTGAAACAAATTAGTTTTTGATGAAAATTTATGCCATAATTTTGAACATGAGTAAAATGCATAATTTCCTAAAATTATTCGAGTTGCAATATTTGTACTAAAACTGGTTGAAGTATAATAAACAAATTTAAAAAAAATATTTGAAATGTAATTTAATCCTTATTGTTGAAATAAATAGAACAGAAATATATCACAATCAATGTCAAATTTTAGTAGCTTTTTATTGCCGAATTATTTCTGAAAAAGTCTATCAAATCAAAAGCTTACATAATTTTTGTTTATATATGGTTTTATGTTAATAAGTTTTGTCATGTAAAATAGTTGAGCCCTTGGCAATCAGAGCATCAGCATATGAAGGATTATCTTAGTAATTGCAGTAATTGCTCTTCCATACATTAGAATATGTATCTAATGGATTCCAAATACATGTATATCATACAAATTTTCAATACTGGAAATCACATACATATTCCACATCAATAATTCATTATATGAGGATATTTATAAGCTAAAGTATCTCTATTTTTTAATAGCAAAGAACGCTATGTATTTCATATAACTCGAAATGGCTTTTAATTAAATTCAAGTAATTATATGCAATTATATTGTGATGGAAGATTAAGTTGTAGGTAAAGAAAATCAATATTTCGATAACGTTTTTCACGTGAATATTAATTGAGCGTGATAGCGTATAGTGCTCCAAAATCCTAAAATGCAGTGTGATTATTTTAATTAAATATTTGAGTGAAAAATGATCTTGGTAGTCTTTATTTGTGTCCAACAACCCTAAATGCAGGTATATATATATATATATATATATATATAATATATATATATTATATATACTTATTTTATTGCAAAAAGATGGTTGTTTGACACTTTTCTCACATTTTTCTATCTAATATTAGCTGGCAAAATGGTACATTTAGAGTTTGCCTAGTAGATACTGACCAAAAACTGGTAAAATGTTCTTGGTGTACTGATAAAATCTTCCCACATAAGAAGTTAATAATAAATGAAAAAGATTAGCAAAGATCGAGAGTAGAAAGCGCTTCACTGGATTTGATTGTAAATAGAAAAGGTACTTGGATTGCATATTGCATCCATATTAAGAAAAAGTGCTAAAAAAATAAGAGGGCCGAAATGGCTAACAAATTAACTAGACTACTTACAATTGCGCAAAGAAACAGTACTTTTTAATAAAAAAGACGATAAACTGTATGGAAGTTAAGTTTGAGAATTAAAGGATCAAGAAAAGTCTTATGACAAACTTCTAATAGTAATAATTGTTCCTATATATAGAAGTAGTGTTTAATTATAGTGTCATTCATTTAGAATTTATGATATGGGTATGATATGCAAGTGTTACAAATCTGCATTTCCTTACAAATTTATGCATCGCATGTAATTTAAGTAATTGCTCCCGAAACGCAGACCAAAGACCCAAGTAATGCGTTAGTAACGAATCTATGATGCTAAATGCTAAATGCCTGTGTCTCAATACCAGAAAGCATATGCATATCCCGTATCATAAATTGTAAATAAGTAAGACCATTAATATAATGTAGGTAGAGTAGGTAGTAATAGGTGTGAGTTAAGCGCGATGGAGCATGAGGGAGCATGAGAGAGCGTAGTAGTGTCCCGTTGACATCCCTGCGCCGCGGCAAATCCGCGTGGGGTTACGGAGGGTCTTTACCCGAACGCTTCAGGTCTTCTCCCTATGATTTCGAATATTGCGAGGTTGCTCGGAATTATTATTCATAGTTTTGTTTGTGTTATCTTCGCCATGTTGGCTTACATTACTCGCTACTGTGCCGGTAGCAATCTTAAGCCCTGCTGAATATTTAATATAAGGCAAATCTCGCGAACGGCTAAATATGCAAAGGTGGATGTGTTCGAACCACACAGGCGAATGGTAATAGACGCACGATTTTGCGGATTTTTAGATTAGAAAAAATAATCATGTAACTAACTTAATTTAAGCACTGATTTTTTTATTAGCACAGATTATTATCTATAGCAAAACCTCTTCAGTGTAAGAGACCTCTGAATAACATATTTAGTTATTCAGACCACATAGTATATAGAAATTTGTATTTTTGATAGGCTCATGGAACATTGTATTTCTGATTGTCTATAATAAAAATATTACGAATAAACACAAACACGCACTCACAACATTTTTTCTAAGGTATGCCAAAATGTTCAAGAACCTCTAAAACGTAGATACTCAAAAATTTTCAGATTCGATTTTTGGAGGGTTACAATAACTTACTTAAAAATATGTATATTGTGTCACATTTGCCTATATATTCAATATAATCTTTACACAGCTTTAAAAATAATAATTATTTGTACTACATCTTTTTGCAACGTACTTGTGATATTAAAATTATAAATTGATCCAAATATTTCCTATAAATAAAGGTGAAATCAGACAATCACTTTTAATAATCATCTCAATAAAATATTTGTGATTTAAACTCTAACAAATACGATTATTTTCAAATCGTACTACAAAATTTGTATGAACTTTATTATCCACCATTTTTTCTATAAAAATTATCAATTATTACAATTTGAGTCTTGTTTTGGAATGCAATTTAGTTCTTGTAAAAAATGTTTTATTAATTGACTAGACACTAAGGACTTCTTTTTTTTAATGCAAATATTTTAATTATTGATGCTGTTATTAGTAATATTTTTTCTGAACTAACGATCTTCGATTTAAACATAAAAATTTTCAGTATGATACCATTTGTATCAAATTATGCGAACAGTACATAAATTTCTAATTGTCTCATACAAATCTTCTTTAATTTTTTTAAACATTCTAATCTTGTTTGAAATATCTGGGCATAAAATGATGGATATATTTATTGGAATAAACTTAAATTACAATCTTTATATATTTTTTTTATAATTTAAAAAGCAATATATTACTTTCAAATTTGGAGAATATAGAAGTGAAATGTTTTAGGTGGCTAAATGTTACATGTAAGCAAGGCCAATATAATGTAACAAAAATACAATAAAATAGAATTTCAAATTTACCTCAAAAATATTTGTTAACCCTGTTTTCAATTCCCCCAGTTCAAAGGTTTGCCACAAACCAAACAATATTTTCCCAAAAAGATCAATCAAATCAATTATCATAACTATTTCCCGTGTACATATTGACAATTAAAATTAAATTATTTGATGCTCGAATTTATGTCGTATCAAAATATAAATATTTGCGATTTATGGCTCATTAATTTTATTTGATTCACAATATGTAAAGGTTAATGAGCGTGCATAAAATCATGAACAAAATGAATCAGTCCATAGATAAAATAATTTTAGAAGGTAATTAAATTTTGCTTTATGGCTGAATATATTAATATATTAAAATTGATATTGGAATACTTGTCTAGCCATTTGTAATATAATTTTTAAATACGAAATTATATTTATTATTATAAATACAACCACGAGTTCAGACGTATTCGGCACAGTTCAATTTTTATTGAAGCACATGCTACACAATTGGTTGGCGATATGATGCCTATTTTTGCATTACTAATTATGGGGTATTTTTAACTGCTTTCTAATGAAAAATCATATATTTTTACCCGTGGTATTTTTGTACCAGTATCCGTGAACAAGAATACATTAACAGATAAATCCGTCGTGTTCGCCCACACAGTGTTTTCTCTGCATTAAATCATGCAAGCGCTTATAAAGTTTCGCCAAGTGTCTTTAATGCGCATTATTCAAAACAGGAACGCCGAGATTTTTTCAACGAGCATTTCCATCGTTAAACTTTCCCAAGGAATTCGTTTCTCTAACTGGTTCCTGTTTATGCATTCGGAGCTATACCTAGGGAAAAGATAGAGAGCTGGATCAAAATCGGAAGAAAACACAGTCTAAATAGAGAAATCAGTTAAATTTACCAAGTCACAAAATCTTCGTCAGTGCTATCTAATAATATTATTTTAATTGATATTGTTTCACATGGATGTAGCTATCCAAATCTTTTTGAATGCAAACAGGTCAATACAACATTCTGGATTACTTCAGTAAGAATCAGCTACTACTAATTTTTTGCATACAACTCATTAAAATAGCTTTAAAGTGACTTTGAATGACAAAAGTATTTTCTAGACTCTCTTTTTTATTCATTTATTGGCATCAGAAATACAATTTATATGAGTCTATGCGATCAATAAGATGTCATTTAAAGGTCTCGTCTACTTAGGACATAGCCAAGTACATAGTGATCTGTGTTAATAAAAGGAAATCAATATTCAAATTATATTAGTGAGTCTTTTGGTCAGTTTTTGAGCTTTCTGGTTGGAACATGGTTATTGATTAATTGCATTTCTGAATTTGGATGTTGGTCTAATTTCATATGGGATGAGTTGCTCTTGCTCCTGATTACGTTCTTCACTCATCACGTTTAAATCCATGTTCATGGCTTTCAATGCTACAGAAAATCCCTGATTTTCACTCAAATTTTAATATAAAATTTCAACAAAACATTTTGGGTAAAAACCTCTAAAAATCCTCATCGAGACTGAGCTCTGGCATTATTTAAAACGTCCCTGGTCGTGTGCACGATGCAGAAACTTGCCAACAGTAACTTATATGCATTGTTTAGCAAACTAATTATTAAGATTCTACGTCGGAGCTATTTGCTCAGCAATTAAAATGCCTCTCTGTTTTATCGCACTGGGGAATTGGAAAATATGCTATGGCTTAAATATATAAAATAAATACATTTAGTAGATATAAAATCTTTAGAGCATTTTTCAACTAGAATTGCGTAGAATTATTCGTGAATTTGTTTATTTTTATTTATAAAAATCAATATTTGCATTACAAGAAATTATACAAAAAGATATAGTAAATTGAATAAAAATATATAGTAAATTGAATATGAAATCTAAATTCATTTTATAAATATTTCAAAGCAAAAGTTCATTTTTCACCTGAAAATACGACTTGCTAAATTTGTTTCGACGCTCCAAATCATTTTCTCATTCTACGACCATCATTGGAAAAAAGTATGTATGCTTGTGTGCATTAATTTTCTCAAATTGTACAATAATAAAAGCCATTCAAGAAAACCTTATAACAACCAATTGATTAGTTTGAGAAAAGTGCAAATTTTATTGTCCAAAAATTCTGAACCCATTTTGAAAATTCAGGAAAATATCAGTTGGGATTCGTGGTTATCATAAGACACAAATGTGAACCCAAACAGAAGTTTGAGAAAATAACTTAAAAATAATAATTATTTTATATAATGACTATATAAAAATTAATATTTATTTACTTTTACCAAGAGACTTTTAATAAAAATGAACAAACTAGAGTCGGAGTATCCTCCGTTGTCCCATTTAGGCAAAAACCCCAGAAAGTGATATGGAAAAGACTATATTATAAAACATGTTGATTGCATACCATTACGAGACCCCGGGGTAAGGATACATCATTAATTTCTTTTAAAAACTTTTCGCTAATGTGTTTCAATTACATCATCCTATTTATATAGAGACGTTAGTAGGGATAGAACATTCTGAACGAATATACGAACGTATTACCGAGGAAATTTCAGTTCGGAGTTGATGTATTTTACGTAATGAGGAGGAGTCAAGTTAAAGAAGAAATTAAAACTTTTCATTGCAAAATTGAATGCTCGAACAAGTAAAAGTTTTTTTCGACGGTCAGAACGTTCGCCTCGTGGTGATAAAATGAGGAAAATTCGAGTAGAACAATTTGCTACGGAGGCATAATAATTAATATAGACTTTTAGGGAATTTAGTTTTAATTGATCAATGAAATTTAGTACTGGTAATTTATAACATTAATTAGTCGTGCATCGCATGGTGCCTTAAGGTAAATTGCTGGAACTGCCTGTACTAAAAATTAAAAATTTAAAAAAACTTCCAATTTTTTTGAAAAAATAGATTTTTGAAAATTTTGATATTTTTTTAAATTGATTTTTTACAAGAACTCATTTTTTTACATTACATTTAAGTTAATAATCATAATATATTATGAAATATATATTATTATTAATTGCAAAATTTATGTAAAAGTGTCACACGCACATTGTTCTTCAGTTTTGTTTCTCAAATCTTAGGTTCTTATTAAAATAGTTGTCCGAGCATAGTGTTTAATTGAAGAAAATGAATCTGAATTTAATGCACTTCTCTAATTAAAGAACTGCTGTAAAATACGACTTGGAAGAAGTTCAATCCAACACCTTCGTAATTACTGTTTGAACTGCCGAATTGAACCTGGAATCTGGCTCTCTCGCAATGCCAGGCCGATCCATTTTCTTCACTAGCGAACGTTTTCATATTACCTTGGTGTATTATAAATTTGTCTTAAGTACGATCATAAAATTATAAAACCTTACTTCAGTACAGGCGGCGGTTTCATTGTTATGTAACTTATTATTTTTTATGGTTCTTAAATAATTAAAGGAATTCCATTTCAGGCGCGTAACATAAATACAATAAATGTCCCTAAAGGCTTCCCAGTCGGGCTTATGTCATTATTTTGGTGTTATTTATGGCAGAATATTATTTCCGTCGAGGTTTATGGCGTTCATTTCGTTTCCGCTGTTTGCACTGTTATGCTTGTTCATGTTAAACGGCCGACGACTTGACTAATTCGAAATAATGCCACTACTGACGACGTTTCTCTATTTTATTAAAATATTCCGTAAACAGAAACCATATTTCTCAACTCCTATTTGGTTGAAACAGACTGATTTATTGCAGAAAAATACATGCATTTCTCCTTTCGTGAAACTAATATACCTTCTTAATGTTCACACTATTATTGTACATAATTGTTGTTTTCTACCAATATGAATAAGAAAATTGTGACATGGCTTGAATAGTAATTTACATAACATTTTACATCGAATGAACTGGAATAATAAAATTGGTATGAAATCTTTACCTCTTTTTTTCTTTCATAATAAAATATCAAGATCAATATTAAAAGCACTCCAGTACCACATAAATAATTTATTTTTCGCATGACGACCAACACATTTCATTAGCTAGTTTTGCATCCATAAATACCACAATATTTACTCAATTTTATAATTAAAATAGCAACAATATCTATTCCTGTCGTTAGATACAGTGTCGGTATATTATTTCAGCGATTGCGTGTATATGAAAAACTCCGCTATCAACTCAGTTTAATCTCAATATTTCGCTGAACTCATTTATCACTGACATTTTGCAGTGCTAATTAACGTCATGTTGAAACTTTCATAAATCCTACGATATGAATTTGTTTTATTTTTTGTTTATAAATGAATACTAGCACGTGCATTGCATTTTTGTCCTGTAATAAATGAAATTTCTGCTGCGGGTGAAATGAAATTCATTAAAATTATTTTTTTATGGTAATAATGTGCGGTGATAATTTTTGCTTGTGGTCGCTGCGTTTTTATAAATAAGAGTGATGAATCAACAAAAATATGGTTATCTCAATATTTGATATAGAGTAGGGCGGGGCACATAGGTCCAATTTGACGAAGAGCATATAACTGTAAAAACCAGTGCTGGATTTACAGTAGGGGCAATCGGGGCTGCTGCCCAGGGCGGCAAATTTTAGGGGGCGGCAAAATTTAGATAGTGAGAAATAAAATTCTATACAATATAATCAACTTTTCTTTAACAACATTTTTTATTTCAAGAAATATAATTAACAAAACATAATACGATTGCAATGCAAAATTTGGGTTGAAATAACCGATAACTAAAATTTATTATTTTGCCTTGCCCCCCTCTCCGAATGTAAATTATCAAATTGGTTAATAAGTTATTAAATTTGGCCATTTGGCTAATAATAAGATCCGTAAACAAGCTGAAAGTTTAAGCAAAATATGTTCTTCAGTTTCCGAGCCCTCTTAAAATGACGAATTTGTGCACTTCCAAGCTTATAACGTCGAAAAAATTTAAACTAGTGACTCATGGCATTGTACCTTAAGACAAATTACTGAAACATCCCGTACTGAAAATTACATTTTTTTAAGAGCATTAAAATTTTTTGAAAAATGAAAAGACTTTTAAAACACATTTTTTGTATTTTGAAATTTTTCGAAAATTATGAACTTTTTGCAAAGCCATCGCGCTGCGTAGCTGAACCAAATGCTAATCAGCACAGCACGTCTCCCCATCAATACAAATCTAATATTTTTTAATTATTCAAGTCGATTATGAGAACACTAATCAACCGATTTAAACGATTCAATTCCTATTGATAAGGAGACGTGCTGATTAGTTATTGGTCAAGGCAGGTCCAACTGTTTTGAAGATACGGGCCAAAATGCCAAAATTGATAATTCAGCTTTTAAGAAAAACAGCGTCCAATATCATTCAAAAACATTTACAGAATAAATACCTTCTTAAATTTGTGGGGCAGGTTTAGCGATTTCGATGATTCATTAAAACAAATTTGAAAAAGAACATTTGGCGGACAAAAGTGATGATAAGACATATGCACATTAATTTATCAGATATTTTAAAGATATTATAATAATAAGTATACATTTTGTTTACATTTATATGCGTTCTGTAACATTGTTTATCCGTTAGACTGCGACGCGGCGCTTACGCGCTTCTATAATTTGTCTCTACGCCGCTGAAGCAGCGCGACTGCTTTAAAAAAAAGTTCAAAAGTTTGTAAAATTTCAGGGATGGGGCGGCATTTTTGTCAGTGCCCCGGGGCGCCAAATTTCTAAATCCGGCCCTGGTAAAAACCAAACGATCTTAAATGAAATGTCAAAAAATAAAGATAAATCATAGGAGATATACTCTTTAAATGCATTCACACCGAGCATATTGTCTTAAAAAATTATATTATTTTTATCGGCAATAAATCCATGAAAAAAAAATCATTTTGTTAAATTACTTGCTTCAACTTAATTTACTAGTTTCTACTCAATTTTACATCTTTGCTAGGATAAAGGTTTAGTTGATCCTTAAAGAATTTGTTACTTTACTGATTTTTGAGATTAGTCGTGGACCTTTTTACCCGCGGACCTTCAAGCCCCTGTCTGTTCTATTTGTGTAATTGTATATGTTCATATGTGTATTTCATTGTTTATTGTAATATTGGTTATTACGGCATGAGTTCATGGTTCATGGCCATTAAATCCATCCCGAGTTCTATCTCGGCGGCGTGCTTTCGCCGAATCACAATAAGCTTCTTCGAATTACACATTTCCTCTCGCACAACTGTAGGCAAATCATGGGATTTATTCCATAACGCGCGAAATGTGAACCGTACCTTCGACGAATACAGTTAATTAAATGCTATTATAGTAAATTAGTCGTAGACCATCGGCATAGAGTTGAGTCGAGCCGAGGCTCGTTCTCGAAATTGGCACGGTTCGTTGCTCCCTCTCGGCGGGTACTCCTTTCGCCGAAAAGGGCGAACGCGCCCTTATGGCCACCTTGCTCTCTCGGGGAAAACGCGACACGAGTGCGTTACGAGCCACGACACGCAATCTCTAATAATAAGATAACTTACACACGATTAATCATAATCATACTGAAGTAAAACAACTTTTTTACATAGTACTTATGTTTCAATATTAATTCTGTAAGGAAAATACTATTTCTTAGGGCAATATATTATTATAGGTATGAATCGTTATTAAAAGTCAAAATTATACATTTTTTTTTTTAATTTCAATAATTATTACAACTGCTAATTTATTAACATCAAGTAATATTGATAAATAATAATATAAATTTAAATAAATAAAAGAGCAAAGGATAAAATTTACATGAAAATAATATCCGTAATATGATTTAATGTAAAATATAAGCAAATAATAATAAAAATAAGATTAATAAATAATATAAATAAAATTTCAGAATAATAAAATAATACTAGAAAAATAATAAAATATAACAAAATAACAATAATAGAAATAGTAAGATAATATTAATAATAATAATAATAATAATAATAATAATAAAAATAATAATAGTAATAATAATAACAATAATAATAACAATAATAATAATTTACAAATTTATAAGATCTTTTAGAATTTTTCGTTTTAGTCTTGTTGGGCGCGCTTCTGAGTATACTTTGTTGGCCAAATAATTTGGGTGCTCGCTTATTCTTTTTTTGTAGTTGTTAGTTTTTTGTTGAATTTCTTCATTTACTGTCATTATGTTGCTGTCCTGGTGAATCAGCCAGTTGGGAACGTACCTAGGTGCATTCAGTGCCTGCCTTATGATCTTGTTCTGCACTCTAAAATTATACATAAAGTGTTAAAAAATAGGTGTTGAAATATGAGGTATTATATTTTTTGTAATTTTGCCTATTTCATACAAATTTAGTATACAATCTTTTGTATATTACGTTTAATATTAGTTTTACTGAAAACTAGTTCGTCAGTAATTTTTCTTACTATTCATTAGTATTTGTAGTATTTAAATATTCGCCCAGTTAAATTTATGTTGAGATTGGCTTACGATTCATATAGTAAGATTTTTTATTGTATGATTTTAATAATATGTACAATATTTGTTTCTAATTTCTGTGGGTTCCGTACCAAGGTTTGTAATGGTTAAAGTTTACCTTTATAGTTCCAATAAATGTTCTCGACTATTTAGATAGTATGGTTCAATCGAATTAAAAAAAATTGAAAATTACAAAAAAATAAAGTCACAATTTAAAAAAACAATCAAATTCAACAAGAACAGTTTTTTAAAATTTCTAAATTTTCAAAAATCGATTTTCTTCTCAAGTTTTCAAGAACAATTAAATTCCTAAACTAGTGGGGTATATGACATCGTGCTTTGAGGAAAATTGCTGGAACTTCCTGTATCATAACTGAATGTTCAAGGAATACAGAATGTTTTCAAATAGATTATAAATATTGTAACATTGTCTATTATTTATAAGAATTATATAAACTGAATTGCAAATTTGAAATTGTTTATTCAAAGTATATTAGAACTATAATTAAAACTAAAATCTGAATTATTTTCGATATACAAAAAAAAAATTTGCAAAAAAAGTTGAAACAAAATTTTTTTTTCCAAAATCAATTAATTTGTTAAGGCAAGCAGAAAGTTCTTTGAATCATTTAAATTGGTCGCTTAGTTCTCTCAAAAACTGCAATTTTTCACAAATTTAGCTCCGTATTTTCGAAATGGCTGGGCCTGCCTTTGCCAAAAACTAATCACCTCTTCTCCCAATCATTACAAATTGAATGTTTTTTAGATCATTCAAATCGGATGCTTCGTTCTCTTAAAAACTCGATTTCTATTTTCTGCACTCTTTGCTCTTTATCTCCGTAACTGCTGAACCTGCCTTTGCCAAAAACTAATCAGCTCATCTCCCTATCAATAGAAATCGAATATTGTTGAACCATTCAAATCGGTTGATCCGTGCGCTCGAAAACGTGACTGGAAATTCATACATACATACACACACACACATTCATTTTTTCTGAGGTATGCCAAAATGTTCAGAAACCTTCAAAACGTCGAGAAATGTGAAAATTTTCAATTTCGATTTTCGGCCCATTACAATAACTCACCCTACGGGAAGTTAATAACGGAGAGTAATTTTTGCCGGATTTGTGTCTAATCGGTTTGTTTTTATTTTGGGTCAAATCGGACAATGCAGACAACAATCACTAAATCAGTATATTAATTTATTAATCTTCTTAGTTGTCTCTATTTCTGAATTATTTTCCCCTCCGGTGTGAGAAGGGCTCAAGTCGTTAGTGGCGCGTTAAGGTTCTCCTGACTCCTGACGAGTGCGACTGCTGCGCCTCGCGATCTTCTCTCTATTCCGTCTGGATGGCGCAGAGGGGTCACGTTAATACGGCGAGAAATGAGGAATGATAATTGCCAGGAAACGGGAATAATTATTATTTATGGGCGCCGTGTGTTCGGGTTCTCTCCATGCAAATGCTATAAATCCGTAAGCGTTTGATTAAAATTTTCAAATCAATATTAGGCCCAAGTACCGGTAATTGGGGAGGAAAATCTTTTAATAAACATGTGCAAAATCATACATACACAGCTACAGTTGGGAACTGAATGGGAAAAGATGTATAACCAGCTATCACCTTAATTCTTACGATGTCGCAATCAGGAGATGAACGCAATTGTATCAATTGTATAATAGTTTGTGAATTGCTGATAAAAATTTTTTTTGAAATACCAGATAAAGATCATATACAACAAAAATTGTGTAAAAAATTTAATTACACATTGATTAAATAATGCAATGTATTATTTCGTCAAATTCCTTTGAAATTAAAAAAAAAGTCATTGGATCTGTTTAACCTCTGGCTAAATCTTTTTGCCCTGTCCATGGGGCAATAAGAGGCAGATAACAACTTTTAGAAGAAAAATAAAAAAAAAACATATTTCTATAATACAGAGTTAATTAGGTGATTTTACTGAAAATAGTTCGATCGTAGTTCGTTTGATATAAGCTATATGTTATGTAGTTTCGACTGAAAGTCAAATTGAACCTTTGTGATTGAATCAGATGCATAACTCGTATTTCAGAGCGTTTTATTTTGAAAATTTTATGGATTTTGATAAGAAATATTTGAAACTAGAATTACCTCTAATTTAAATATTACGAATTTCTAAATGTAAAACATTTTTGCTTTCAACTAATATTTATAGTCCTGTAACGTTTGAGAAGGAATATCCATACAGTTACGTTGTTGTATTGTTTTACTTGTTTATAATTCACATGTTTATTTAGATAATAATGTAATATTCATGAACATGTAGGTATTACCTGGCAATATCCAAAACTTTCCCAGAAATCTTTTATCGATGTTTACCGTTTTGCAGAAATTGCGTGTAAAATGAAAGTGCCCGCAGCAAAGACATTTTTGCGCATGAATATTCTAGCGGTAAACTTCAGAGTTTACACAATATATATTAACGCATGTTATATTCATAGATACGCATCCAGAATATGACAAGCCCTAGAGAAATTACTCGACCCGGCAACTTCTATAGCTAGTCAATTTTTAACTTTTGGCTCCTGATCCTCCTCACTCCAAGCACGGAGCTCGGAAACTGGCCCTGCGGGGAAAATGCTTTCTGTGAACTCGTCGAAAACTTTCGTAATTGATACACCCGTATCTTTAAATATTCAATGTGAGTTTTATGAAACACAAATATTAGATATACACAGTCGCGCTGCGTTTTCACTGTAAATATTTGTCTTTCACTCGAATTGACTTCTGCGGATAATATATGGGACTGGAATAACTTATACAGACATATGTAGGCTTATGTATTATACTCATATCCACATATATACAAATTGATATCTTATTTCACAATATGTCATATCGATCAAGCAGATCAAAATAATTAATTAATTGTTGGTTCACTATTTGGACATCAACAAATTAGGCCATGGTAATGTTCCTATGAATTTTAATGCAGTATGATTTCCGATGACGTTGTCCAATTTATTGCCAAACTGGGTGAAATATAGCCAATAATTATTAATTAACAATATAAACTAAGTCAGATCATTTAATAACTAAATCGTTGAAGAAAATTTACTTCATGGGTATGCTAAAATTGTAAACGATATATAAATCATTGTATCAAATTATTACCTTGCTAAATCTATTACCAATATAGAGAAAATTCCATTTTCATCCCTATGAATTCATACCACGAGTTTTTAATGAATCGTTTCTCCGTTATATTTTTTCAATTTTTACATTCACGCATAAATCGTACAAAAAATACGTGACTGTTATTCCATGATTTAATTCATTATAAAAACGTTTCATGTTACATCGAATCTGTTGCAGATTAAAATTTTGTTAATTTAAAATGGATTTAATAAATAACATTAGTTTATGCGTTTTTATACCAGAGAGGAAATAATAAATTTATTTCGAATTAACGAGTGTGGAGAATGGGAAATGATTTTGTGCACATCGACGCGTTTGCATCCCAATAAAAGGAAATATAATATGTGTACTCGTACATATTTATACACTTACAAATTCATATACGTTTATATTTCCTCTTCTATTTGTGCGTTTTCAGTGCATAAAGCTCTAAATCTTACTTATTCTAAGCCGCAATGCTTAAATTTATATCCCTATTGAGATTTTTTTCAGAACAGTGGCACCATTATGTATATATCACAACTACGGACAATGCCCGGTTATTTAAAGCCCAAAAGTTTGGATCGATTCCAAGCCGAATATACAGTAAATCGCCTAATGTTTCTATTTTATAGTTTACTACCCTGAATGTTTACTCTATATCTATTCAGATAAAAATCAACATGTCGATTTTATTTATAATTTATATTATTTTTAACTCATTTTGATTTTCATATATTCATTTTGTTTAATTAGGAATAGAATTATTTGATTTTCACCTTTACACTGTTTTGCTGTTGTTATAATTTCTAGAACTTACTTTGTGAGTTGATTTATGGCACTTTAATATTCCAAAGTTATTGTATAATTTTCAACTTTTTATAATAAGCATTTATACCATAATTGGTTTTTTATTTTGTCAAGAAAGTTTATGTAGGGGAGACTTCAATACCGTAGTGCTACTTTTTGGATCAACAATAAATTTGTTAATTCACCAGTTGGCTGGTAGAAAAATAAATTGAATGGTAATTTGAATAAATAATTAATAATAAGAAATAGCACTCGGTTTCGTCTAAAATAGATGGTAACACAAAGTATTGTGGACTTTGAAAGAATGCGAGAAATTTTGTTATAATTTGATATAAATTTAATTACTAATCATAATCTATTAATACATAAATCGTTGTATGTATTAATCTTACGTCAGAGCTCTTCCGAAAAATGTGTTAATGCTATTTGCAGAAAATTTGTTACTGTAATAGGAGAAGGTGATATTCAAATTTTCGGCATGAGAAGTTTTTGCGCATCGTATAATATTATTGAATATAATTCGTCCAACTATAGAGACCACCAGCAGCAGTATCTTACGTCTTCGGCCACAACAATTACCAAGTTTTACCGCACCGAGAAATACAGGCGCGTTTGCTTGCTCACGGCCGTGCATTAATGTTCCCATTGCATTGAAGTTGCCGCCGTTTCCCGTTGCTGCTGCGTATATTGATACAAACTGCAATTCGCTGCCTGCTGTTCGTTTCAGCGTGATTTAGATTTCACTCGCAGTCTTAATTCAAATTAACAACGGCGTATCGAAAGGAATCGTCTGTAATCAAAGTTGGGGAACGGGGTTTGTTTAAACTACTAACACTACTGCCGTTCGTTCGTTCGTTCGTTGCTGCAATCTGGGTTCGCGTTTCTTGCAAAGACACTTTGTGTTCTGATTAAACCTGCGGCGAGTTTTGCATCACCCCCATGAGGCTTATAACAAAGCCAGAGCTACACCTCGTATTCTGACGCAACATGAATGTACACGATCCTATAATATAAACAGCAAATATAAGTATAGGACTCTAGACACATACACAGACACAGATACACACACATATATATATATATATATATATATGTATATTTAAAAAACATGACCTTGTTGACCTTTTTTTGGCCATGCTAACTTTACTAGATGAAATGAATTATTTCTTTATTTTTTATTGAATACGGATATTTCCACTACAGTCCACAAGTGTATCATCATGTCATCCATAATCACTAATGCCCCAGTCGACAACATCGTAGGGGAGGTGTAGGTAATCAATAATCACTCAATCACTTATAATCGCCCCGAATATATTATGAATGAACGACGAGATTCGTCACAACGATTGCCGTTTACGGTTTATATCGGGACATAGAAATTCGATTATTTAGATGTTCGACAAGGTGCCATAATCTAACGTATCGACAACCGAACACGAATGCGGTCCTCTCTAATTAAATCACAGACGGATAATAATTAATCAATGCGGCATATGTAATTAGTTAATGTGGTGATGTTTACTCGAGGGACACCGTCTGCGCCAAAAGTAATAAATCAATGCAGTTCGATATCGATGATTTATTGAAAAGGTCGCACACGGATTTGTTTAAATTGATCTACTGATGATTCATTATGGTCATTTTTTGACGTATCGGCGGTATCAAAAATGTTGTGTATTATTTGGGGATTATGTAATTATCTGATTGATTCAAGTAATGAGGATAAATGTTCATTTGTTTGAATTTATATTTGACCCACATAATATACATGCATGTGTGTATTTTTAATAAATAAATATTTTTATCTTTATACCTTCTTTCATAAGTCCATTCTAATTAAACTTAATGAGAACAGCGTGTTAAGAACGAAACACATTAAGTTTTGCAGAACGACTTGTGAAAGATTAATCAAGTCGTATAACTTAAAACATGGAACATTAAATATGAACCAACATTTGCAAAACTTTGAACAATTAAACAGAAACGTATCTTTATCACGCTGCGATGACTGTAGCTTTGCAGTCTCATTATGTGGTTCGCGCCATATACATATTCTAACATACATTTTCCTTATTGCAGTTCTGTGACCTATTTAGGAATAATTGGCATTACAGTTGCTTTTTCAATAATGCACCACTGTGGATCTAATTTTGGGGAATAAAAGTACAAAAGCAAATGCAAAAATTCATTAGGTAGATATTATTTAACAAAAGAGTTACAAAGCGAAAATTTTAATATCGCGACAAACGTAATTATCTCGAGAGTGCTCGACAGCTGAAGGATTCGGCTTTGCGTATTAGCAAAAATTATTCTTGTTATACAGCAAGCGTTGTTGCTGCAAACAATTTAATAAATATTTATCTTTATAATGGATAATATCTAGATAAAAAGATACATGCTATTTATGGATATAAAAATTTAAATTTAATAAAAAGTATACTGAATCTCAACTGTTTTACGACTAACATAGAAATATATTTCAAGCCAAATTTAATTATTTTCTGGATAGCTAATGTTATTTATAATTATTATTTTTCTGAACTGAAAGCCTCCTGTTTAAAAAAAATATAAATATTTTCCACATTTTGTGTTAAAGGATGTCCATTACCATAACTACATTTCCAATAGATGTACATTACCACTTGGACAATTACTTTATTTTATGTCAGTCCTATATATGTGGCATAAAAAATAATGTTTTCTCAAGAATTTTGAAAACATCCCAAACAAGCTCCCATAAATTTTGCTGTGTGGCCAAAGATGTGTGATTCTAATAATGGAATAAATCAAACTAATCAAATTGTCAATGTAGGGTGCTATGTTTAATTTTGTTAGTTATTTAATGTAAACATCAGAATTCATCATTCATTGCTCAAAATTTCGGCTGGAAGAGTTGAAGTAGATTTTGAAATCAACTTCAACTAGGCCACTAGGGCTTTGGGTAAAAATTTACCAGAACGAAATTTGGCAAACCAATTTTGACACTGCCGGTTTTGCTAAAGTTTCGTCACCAGAACATAACTTTTTGTGATCCTAAAATGTCTTTATTGGTTTCTAATAATAAGTTTGGTCTCCTCCTGATAGATCTAGAAGCTCTATTGTAACGATACTTCATAGCTACGTCGATTTTGAAAAGGCTGCCGAAGGATAGTACTATTTTTAATTTTTATAGATTTTAGAGTCTTTTCACATATTTCAATTTCTTTCCAATGTTATTTTCCCCAGCTCTTCGACTAGGGAATGGATCGCTCGTTTCGCATGACACGAATAAATGCCTCCGTTCGCCGAATGTAGCATGATAATTGCGAGATTAACTGAAAACATAGGAGAAGATGACAGACGGTTAGACGAATGATTTGTCAAACGGAAATAACGTGTCGCTATCAATTAGGTTCATAATACTTTGCGCCAGAATTTCACCGATACGTGAATAATTTGACGATTGTATTTGGAATAGACGTGACACCGTTTTTGCCAAGCCGAGGTAATATAATTGAACTACAAAAATTAAGCAATATAAGCAATGAAATTTCTAGTAGAGTCATAGAAGACTCTTTAGCTCATTTTGTTGTTTATTTATTCGTATGTATATGCGTATGACTAAATGTTCAGCTGCGCAAATTGCGCATTGTTTGTTCGCAAATTATTACGTAGTATAAATTTTCGTGGCAACTACTATCGAGTTCGGAATATTCATAATGTTATGATAAGGTAGATATGCTAATTCTGAAATATATCGTTAATAATATACAATGGCTAATTGCTACATGTGATCATGCACGCTCGAATGCTCGCAAAGGATATTTATCAAATATCTTAACAATGGGGCCATGCGTTATAAACTTTAGTCATTATTTAATATCGGTGACAAAAAGGACTATTTTGTAATTTTACAAAATTATGGCTGTTGGGATTTTGATTCAGACACGCAAATGTGCAGAAGTTATATACATATTTAAGTTTGAAAGTTGGGGAGGCTAGTATTCAGTAGCCTTATACAAAAGGGTCATTACAAAATAGAGTTCAGATTTGATACAAAATTTTATTATTTTGATATCATTGGATACTGGAACTTTGATTTCATTCGCAATAATTAGCGATTCTTCATTTTGTAAAAAACTAGTGGTGTATGGCATCATGTCTTAAGGTAAATTGCAGGAACTTTCCGCACCGTAATGAAATATTCGAGAAATATTAATTGTTTTCAAATATATTATTATGAGTAATATTTCAAGTATATAAGTGAGCTTTAAAATTTTAGCTAGAATTGAAATTGACATCCGAATATATTTCAACAAAAAATTGCGGACTCACAAAACACACACGCTCACACACACATAAATTTCTTTTAAGGTATTCCAAAATGTTCAGAAACCTTCAAAATGTGAAAAAATGTAAAAATTTCGATTTTTGGACGATTACTATAACTTACCCTACGGAAAGTTAGAAAACAAAATACGCTTTGCTGAAGGTTGCTTCATTCAACTGCATAACAAAAAAGCCCTGTAAACAATGTCATTCCTACAAACAGTTGTTTGCCAAATTTTTCCCTGTCGTTTTATTAATTATAATTCCTAATATTGATGAATAAAGTGTATCCATTAATAGCCTTCCAGGTATATATTTAATTACCAGCATTCCACTTCCACTTTGTGCACGTCTGCTCATTCATGTGCGGGTTCGAGTATTATCAATGCAATCGTAATATAGGAAGTAAGCAATATTCTCATATCTTGAAGCAATATCAATATCAGTAACAAGATGCACAATGTAATTCATAGCAGTCGCATAGCAGTCGAGTCGGGGCGGTCGTTCCTATATATCACGGCGTCTACGTAACGGCGTGGCGGCTATGACGTCGAACTATAATGCGACTTCGTACCGATTACCATTATCTTGTACAAGTTTCCGAGACAGTAACTAGCACCATCTATATAGTTATCACGCCATACCCCCCGCAAGGACGACGATTCGAACGCCAAACGGGCCAATGTCTCATAGACGATGTAAAGGATCGAGGAATTGCAATGGGCACGTTGGGGGAAGACGTTTTTTAAAGGATTTTTAATTGTATTTATTGTAAAACTTAACAAATAATTCATTATTTACATTATTTTTACTCATTGATTAACTGTTTCTATTTATCTTTTTCCTCTATCGACAAATTCATTGCTCTATTGAGGGTTTTCGTTCGTTCTCGACACAAGGGTGGAACTTGTGTCATATCTAATTAGAGCAATCGCAATTCACACGTTAATTAGCCGCCATAAACACACGCTCTCCCGCATGTGCGATCGTCTCCTTGCGAATATGTGCGTTGGCGTATTTGCATGTGAGATGTCGAACGAACGCTTCTGGGGAAAATTGATCTAAATATATCTAGATGCATTGAAATTTATATTGACGTTGTTTCGATATTATCTGAATATGATAAGGTCATAAATATATTTATATACTTCTCCAGTCAGTCCCTTCATTTCCTACTAATCCGACTAACTCTTGTAAAATTTTCTCCATATTTACCAAAACGTTAATTTTTAGCTTGAATGATGTACGAGGAAAAATATTCGCATTATAATCACAAACAAATAGTTACATAAATTCCTATTCATCTGCATATAATTTTCTTATGATTTTTAAAATTTTTCCAATATGTACAATAGTTACAATATGTACTAGTTTTGCTTACTTAGCATCCATACAACCAAATTTTCATTAAATATATAAGATGTCATAGTTGAATTTTTTTATTATATTTCTTATATTAGCTTATTAAATGTGTTATACGAGAAGCAAATATATAGAACATCTTGTAATTCGAACTTGCTATAGTGTAATGCACTTAGTAACGTGTTGTGGACATAACGCTCTGTTTTCCAAACATTTATGGCAGCAGAAAATAGATTTTTGTCAAAGCCATCGTTAATTTAGCTGAAATAGAAGTATCTTAGATTTCACTTTATTCATTCTTATTGAAATAGATGATAATAGCATTTGCAAATGCGACTAACGGATTTACAAGTATCAATAATGCAGTGTGGAGGCGTTATAGTTCATGTGTAGGTTTTATTGAGAGACATATAGTATCGGAAATGTTTGATCCGGGAAATATTTAAATTCATTGATCCATAAAAGTCTATATAAAATATTTAACTTTTTAAATGTGGGCGCTTGTAATTCTTTATATGTAATGCTAAAACGATTCGTGTCAGTACAGACGTCAAAAATACTCCGCATTACCTTTAGATTAAACGCACATATATCAGATTAAATATTTATTGATTTATGTCTATTATCTATATGATTTGCATCAATTTTATTTTGAAAATATTGCCTTCTATCTAGAGCTTTCGTTTAAGAAAATCGAAGTATCTTACTGGAGATCTTCTACCACGCCAAATTTGATCCTCCTAAATAGGGGTCAAAATTATAGCCCAATGGCTTATAGACGGTGACTGTTCTGATTGCCAGTCAATATATATTAAAAAAATGCTCTGGTTAATACAAATCTGATTCTTGAAACCAATTACACGTGCATCTTCAAGAAATTTGTTCTTCAGTTGAAAAAGTATAAAAATTTGTATTGGCTATTTCTATCATCCCATGTTTAGAACAAGTGTCCTCTGCCTCAATATCGCTCATATCGAATTCGAAGCCCTTCTCAGGTTACTCGCTATTAGAATTGTGAGCATTGATTGTTAATTGAATCGATTTCCTGAGTAGTGCGGTCATTGTGTGCCGAAACATCCATACAATGTCCCACGTGTAGGTCTTAGTAAGATATTCTATACGAATATGTCCCATTATGTTGACAAACGATCTCGATAATAATGTTGCTAATTAATTATAAAGCAAGAATTTCACACTATTAACAGGAATAATTGATTATTAGGTGTACATGGATCATGAATTGGAATATAAATTGATTATTAATATAAATTATTAATGTCTCTAAAATTTCACGAGTGTTGAGATTGGCATAAATTTGACAATAATTATATCAAAAGTATGTGTATGTGTAATACATCTTTCATGAGTCCATTTCCTATGTTTTTTTTTGTAAATATTTTGTTTTTGTCCTATATAGGATGTCGCACAATCTGCGCAGTCAGTTTTGTATGAATAAATTGTTGTATCTTTTGTTTAAGTATTAATATATATTATATATAGTTTTATAATGCTACAGTGCAAAAACATCAATTTTTCTGTGGTTGGTAAAAAATCTAAGTTATAAATTCTAGTTCACCCAACAAATTGAAATAATATTTTTCCCAGGATAAGACGCCAAATAAGAATTATTAAACCGTAGATATATTACTAACAAAAGCCGTAAATAATACTTTATTTCCTCCGACCTAATAAATTAAATATCCTTAACTCATTTTAAAGCATTCTATTTACGGCATTGTGATATCAATAAGCACGCTCGGCTCGTGCAATATAAACCCGAGCTCCTCGCCCGAGAGTATGTATTACTTTCAGCAAAATAGAGCTTGGCATTACAGAAAGATGAGAACGCAGTAATAGTAATAGAAGAATATGAAAAGGTTGCATCGTTGACAAAGAATCACATACGTACTAATAATAGATAAAGCTAAAGAATATGATACGACTCTGTATTAAATACCGAGATTTTGAATAATACGACAATAAATCCTCCGGAGCGGCTTCTAAGTAGCACCTACGGTTACCTTTGTTGCCGACCAGAAACTAGAAATACATTGCATTTATTTCTTCTCTATTTTTATTTATAGCACATGTATGTATAGTCTTTTATTTTATATTTTTGGCTGAAGGTACACGAAGTGCCTTATTAAAATGATATCAAAAAAATAGCTTGTCAGCAACCATTAGGTTGGAATTTAAGCATGTGCGGTTTCGAGCTTAAATGATTCCAATTGAATTTTTAGGTTTGTTGACGTAGTCTAAAAATGAAACACCTCTTGCTAGTAGATTATAGGCAGTTTAGGAGTCCATCAGTAAAGAAGAGTTTTTTTGAAGAGAAAAAAAAGTTCATTGAAAAATTGGAGCTTGGGTGGGATGTTTTGCCATATTTACCATACAGTCCTGACCTTGCATCTTCTGATGCATGATGCTGCTTGACAGATGACAAAAAGTCATCGTTCAAAACAGATAATACATAACAAATAACTGTTATTTAGTTCCACAAAAAATGTATTTGGTTTTCTAACAAATATTCGTAATCACCTAGTTACCAACTTAATATAAAGTTTGTAACTGCTGATTTATATTACGCACCCAAATTAATAAGTTTGAAGTACAATATGAAAAAAGTGTGACTTAAAAATATGAACATATATGTTTTCCTATTATTTTTTATTTCAACTTAGTGAATCAAACCCATTGTACCCAGTTTTCACAATCGATATTTAATAATTACCCATATCGTGCAGAATAAAACACCATGGGACTGTTTCCGTTGTGTAGAATTTTTTGTGTCAAACAGCAACTTCGTTTATGTACTGTAAACTATAAATAATTACGCTACACTGGTTGAAAAAAACTTTTTTCATTACATGCAAAAAGTAGTAGTCGGAGCGCAAAGGCTTTGCGTGTGCGGTTAGACAGGAGTTGTGTATTTGTTGTCCTGTAACTTTTTACGGTGCAGGTGATTTTTTGCACAGGAGGTAATTAAAAGAGCGAATAAAAATTTTAAAAAGTAAAGGAAAGGAAAACGTGTTGATTAAATTTGTAGTCTATGATGGAATTGATAATAAATTTATTGTATTTTTGTATTTTATGGAGTCAGGATCTTCAGATAATCTTTAACTTAAACAAACTAATTTATTTTTAACTTATTATTAGAGTTTAGGACTTGAACTAAGGATTTACGAGACTATTTTAAAAATTGTTTGATTATTGTATTTAGCTATTAGCATTAGTGAAGTTATTCGAGCAACTTTAAAATTGAAAAAATCAATGTTTTATTGATCTTATATCTTTATCATTGTAAAGAGCTTTAACACATTATTATGCCATGAACTAATCATCAAAAATTTAATTTTTTGTCCTATATGTGATGCCGCACAATCTGTGCAATCAGTTTTGTATAAATAAATCGTTGCATCTTTTGTATCATGGTTGTATCTTCATGTTTTGCTTTTATTAAAAAAATTACAATATTATTATTATTTTCATAATGCTTAAGTGCGAAAACATCAATTTTTAATTAGAATTGAATGTTTTTTGAACTATTCAAATCAGAGATTTGTGCTCTTGAAAAATTGTCTACCACGCTTACATACATCAATTTTTCTTAATATATACCAAAATATTGAGAAACCATCAAAATGTAAAAATATGCAAAAATCCTCATTTTCGTTTTTTTTGCGATAGCTATAACTTACTCTACATGAATTTAAAAATTATATACATGATGTAATATACTTGTATTTCAAAAAAATTATTAATTGTATCTAACTAATGTATTTTTCTTTCTTTCTAGGTAAGTACATTTTATCTTCTCTTCAAGATTTGTTTAACCTGTAATCTGTGAGTAAACATTATTTATATATCGTACCAGGTTATAATTATTTTGCCTATTAGGTTTACATAAACCCTTTGTGCATTATATTTATAAATGACCTTCTATTATATTATCTATCACTCGGTTTGCCATCACTTCCATATTATTCATATTTATGATCGAACTATGAAATCAATTCTGAACGTTCCGTACAGAAGTTCGCGATATTTCATTTTCAAAACTCTCATCTCGGTCTGACGCAAAGGGGTGCATGGGGCGCTTAGGGGCGCGAAGGGGTGCATCCAATATGTGCAGTGTAAAGTGAAAATCAATAAAAATGGAATAAAAATCCGGTATCGGTTATGCTCCCTTTAGCACGAGAGATTTTTTAATGTATATGGCGGGAGGAGGAATAAATAGTTTAAACTTATTTTTTGATCACAAGATTTATGACTTATGTTTAGTTCGCAAGATACTCAATATAATAGTAGACAAATTAGTCAATGAATTTTAAACAAAATGTATATTAGGGTGGTCCTTAATAAGGATAGTCCTTAATATGGTACTTATAATTCAGATTAGGAAATATTTTATAAAAATATTCTATACGTATCTATATATACTAGGGTGGTCGTTAATATAGATATTTTCGAATTTTTTGTTCCCAGGGACTCAAATTCTTCCAAATTGATGAAAAAAAAAATTCTGTTTTAGCCCTTAATATTAATTTTAAGATAGTCCGCACTCCAACAATAGTTTCTTATGGAAATAACGTGGGCACATATACACAACTCTGAACATAAGATATTTTAACAGGAATAATTTTTTTTCAAGTATTTAATATTTAAACAAGTGAAGTGAATAAAAAGTAAATACCTATTAATTTTGTGATATATTTAGTATATATTACATTTCAATCAAATTTAATGAATATTTTAATAACAATTTTATATGATTTTTAAAACTCGTCCCGAAAAAATAAGTTAAATGAAAAAAATGACTAGATTAGAAGTCGAATCGTAGGGAAAAATAAATATTTTCACGTTTTTTACTTGATGTTCTAACTTTCAAGATTTTATCCATATTTATATACTATCTGACCAAACAGGGCAAACGTTGTTTAACCCTAAAAAATATCTGTAGAAAGATTTTTGATATATAAGTAAAAATTCAGTGAAAACCATTCAGTGAGTGAAAGCGGGGTGAATCTTTTTTTATTATTAAAATAATTATTACAAAATAGAAGTTTGACGCAGGAGGGTGAAAATGTAGGGACGTATGTTTTTTTGAATTACTAGTTGGTCCAAAAAATGAAAAAAAATCTAAAGAGTCGCCAACCCTTCAGGGGTATGAAAAATAGTTATAATCCGATTCCCAGTTATACTAAAAGTGATTATAAAATTTCATAATAATCGGTTAAACCAGTGATTCTCAACCTTTTTTGGGCCCCGTCCCACCTTGAGGTTTATAAAAACGTTATGCCCCCCATACATTTTTTTTTCTTCCTGAAAAAATGTGAATGATAACTTGATGGAATCGCTATTAAATTGTGATTACACATCATAAGTAAAATTTCGGAATAAGCCAACAAACGGAAATTTCAAACTAATTTTATTTTTCGAAATTTATTTAATGCAATACTATCCAAGTTAGTAGAAGTTTCTGCCAGAAGTTTCTGCCAGAAGTTTCTGCTAGAAGTTTCTGCCAGAAGTTTCTGCTAGAAGTCTTTGCAAAAAGTTTATGCCAGAAGTTTGTGCCAGAAGTTTCTGCTAGAAGTTTCTGCTAGAAGTTTCTGCTAGAAGTTTGTGCCAGAAGTTTCTGCTAGAAGTTTCTGCTAGAAGTTTCTGCTAGAAGTTTCTGCTAGAAGTTTCTGCTAGAAGTTTCTGCTAGAAGTTTCTGCTAGAAGTTTCTGCTAGAAGTTTCTGCTAGAAGTTTCTGCCAGAAGTCTCTGCCAGAAGTCTCTGCTAGAAGTTTGTGCCAGAAGTCTCTGCCACAAGTTTGTGCCAGAAGTTTGTGCCAGAAGTTTGTGCCAGAAGTTTGTGCCAGAAGTTTGTGCCAGAAGTCTCTGCCAGAAGTCTCTGCCAGAAGTTTCTGCTAGAAGTCTTTGCCAGAAGTCTTTGCCAGAAGTCTCTGCCAGAAGTCTTTGCCAGAAGTTTCTGCCAGAAGTCTCTGCCAGAAGTCTCTGCCAGAAGTCTCTGCTAGAAGTTTCTGCTAGAAGTCTTTGCCAGAAGTTTCTGCTAGAAGTTTGTGCCAGAAGTCTCTGCCAGCAGTCTTTGCTAGAAGTTTGTGCCAGAAGTTTGTGCCAGAAGTTTGTGCCAGAAGTCTCTGCCAGAAGTCTCTGCCAGAAGTTTCTGCCAGAAGTTTCTGCTAGAAGTTTCTGCTAGAAGTCTTTGCCAGAAGTTTATGCTAGAAGTTTGTGCCAGAAGTCTCTGCCAGAAGTCTCTGCTAGAAGTTTGTGCCAGAAGTCTGTGCCAGAAGTTTCTGCTAGAAGTTTCTGCTAGAAGTTTCTGCCAGAAGTCTCTGCCAGAAGTTTGTGCCAAAAGTTTGTGCCAGAAGTTTGTGCCAGAAGTCTCTGCCAGAAGTCTCTGCCAGAAGTTTGTGCCAGAAGTTTGTGCCAGAAGTCTCTGCCAGAAGTCTCTGCTAGAAGTTTGTGCCAGAAGTTTCTGCCAGAAGTCTCTGTCAGAAGTTTCTGCTAGAAGTCTTTGCCAGAAGTTTCTGCTAGAAGTCTTTGCCAGAAGTTTCTGCTAGAAGTTTGTGCCAGAAGTCTCTTGCTAGAAGTTTGTGCCAGAAGTTTGTGCCAGAAGTCTCTGCCAGAAGTTTGTGCCAGAAGTCTCTGCCAGAAGTTTCTGCTAGAAGTTTCTGCTAGAAGTCTTTGCCAGAAGTTTCTGCTAGAAGTCTCTGCTAGAAGTTTCTGCTAGAAGTCTTTGCCAGAAGTTTCTGCTAGAAGTTTGTGCCAGAAGTTTCTGCTAGAAGTTTGTGCCAGAAGTCTCTGCCAGAAGTCTCTGCCAGAAGTCTCTGCCAGAAGTCTCTGCTAGAAGTCTCTGCTAGAAGTCTCTGCTAGAAGTTTCTGCTAGAAGTGTTTGTCAGAAGTTTCTGCTAGAAGTTTCTGCTAGAAGTCTTTGCCAGAAGTTTCTGCTAGAAGTTTGTGCCAGAAGTCTCTGCTAGAAGTTTCTGCTAGAAGTCTTTGCCAGAAGTTTCTGCTAGAAGTTTGTGCCAGAAGTCTCTGCCAGAAGTCTCTGCCAGAAGTCTATGCCAGAAGTCTCTGCTAGAAGTTTGTGCCAGAAGTTTCTGCCAGAAGTCTCTGCCAGAAGTTTCTGCCAGAAGTCGCTGCCAGAAGTTTCTGCTAGAAGTCTCTGCCAGAATTCGCTGCCAGAAGTTTCTGCTAGAAGTCTCTGCTAGAAGTTTCTGCCAGAAGTCTCTGCCAGAAGTCTCTGCCAGAAGTCTCTGCCAGAAGTCTCTGCTAGAAGTTTCTGCTAGAAGTCTCTGCCAGAAGTTTCTGCTAGAAGTTTCAGCTAGAAGTCTTTGCCAGAAGTTTCTGCTAGAAGTTTGTGCCAGAAGTCTCTGCCAGAAGTCTCTGCTAGAAGTTTCTGCTAGAAGTCTTTGCCAGAAGTTTCTGCTAGAAGTTTCTGCTAGAAGTTTGTGCCAGAAGTCTCTGCCAGAAGTCTCTGCCAGAAGTCTCTGCTAGAAGTCTCTGCTAGAAGTCTCTGCTAGAAGTCTCTGCCAGAAGTCTCTGCCAGAAGTTTGTGCCAGAAGTTTATGCCAGAAGTCTCTGCTAGAAGTTTCTGCTAGAAGTCTCTGCTAGAAGTCTCTGCTAGAAGTCTCTGCCAGAAGTCTCTGCTAGAAGTCTCTGCTAGAAGTCTTTGCCAGAAGTCTCTGCCAGAAGTCTCTGCCAGAAGTCTCTGCCAGAAGTCTCTGCCAGAAGTCTCTGCCAGAAGTCTCTGCCAGAAGTTTCTGTCAGAAGTTTCTGCCAGAAGTTTCTGCTAGAAGTCTCTGCTAGAAGTTTCTGCTTGAAGCCTCTGCCAGAAGTCTCTGCTAGAAGTCTCTGCCAGAAGTCTCTGCTAGAAGTTTCTGCTAGAAGTCTTTGCCAGAAATTTCTGCCAGAAGTCTCTGCCAGAAGTCTCTGCCAGAAGTTTCTGCTAGAAGTTTCTGCTAGAAGTTTCTGCTAGAAGTCTTTGCCAGAAGTTTCTGCTAGAAGTTTGTGCCAGAAGTCTCTGCCAGAAGTCTCTGCTAGAAGTTTCTGCTAGAAGTCTTTGCCAGAAGTTTCTGCTAGAAGTCTCTGCTAGAAGTTTCTGCTAGAAGTTTGTGCCAGAAGTCTCTGCCAGAAGTCTCTGCCAGAAGTCTCTGCCAGAAGTTTGTGCCAGAAGTCTCTGCCAGAAGTCTGTGCCAGAAGTCTCTGCCAGAAGTTTGTGCCAGAAGTCTCTGCCAGAAGTCTGTGCCAGAAGTTTGTGCCAGAAGTCTCTGCCAGAAGTCTGTGCCAGAAGTTTGTGCCAGAAGTCTCTGCCAGAAGTCTCTGCTAGAAGTTTGTGCCAGAAGTCTTTGCCAGAAGTCTTTGCCAGAAGTCTCTGCTAGAAGTCTCTGCCAGAAGTCTCTGCTAGAAGTCTCTGCCAGAAATCTCTGCCAGAAATCTCTGCCAGAAGTTTCTGCCAGAAGTCTCTGCCAGAAGTCTCTGCCAGAAGTCTCTGCCAGAAGTCTCTGCCATAAGTCTCTGCCAGAAGTTTGTGCCAGAAGTCTCTGCCAGAAGTCTCTGCCAGAAGTCTCTGCTAGAAGTCTCTGCTAGAAGTCTCTGCCAGAAGTCTCTGCTAGAAGTCTTTGCCAGAAGTTTCTGCCAGAAGTCTCTGCCAGAAGTCTCTGCTAGAAGTTTCTGCTAGAAGTCTTTGCCAGAAGTTTCTGCTAGAAGTTTGTGCCAGAAGTTTGTGCCAGAAGTCTCTGCTAGAAGTCTCTGCCATAAGTCTCTGCCAGAAGTTTGTGCCAGAAGTCTCTGCCAGAAGTCTCTGCCAGAAGTCTCTGCCAGAAGTCTCTGCCAGAAGTCTCTGCCAGAAGTCTCTGCCAGAAGTCTCTGCCATAAGTCTCTGCCAGAAGTTTGTGCCAGAAGTCTCTGCCAGAAGTCTCTGCCAGAAGTCTCTGCCAGAAGTTTGTGCCAGAAGTCTCTGCCAGAAGTCTCTGCCAGAAGTCTCTGCCAGAAGTCTCTGCTAGAAGTCTCTGCTAGAAGTCTTTGCTAAAAGTTTCTGCTAGAAGTCTTTGCCAGAAGTTTCTGCCAGAAGTCTCTGCCAGAAGTCTCTGCCAGAAGTCTCTGCTAGAAGTTTCTGCTAGAAGTCTTTGCCAGAAGTTTCTGCTAGAAGTTTGTGCCAGAAGTCTCTGCCAGAAGTCTCTGCTAGAAGTCTCTGCCAGAAGTCTCTGCCAGAAGTCTCTGCCAGAAGTCTCTGCCAGAAGTCTCTGCCAGAAGTCTCTGCCAGAAGTCTCTGCCAGAAGTTTCTGCTAGAAGTTTCTGCTAGAAGTCTCTGCTAGAAGTTTGTGCCAGAAGTTTCTGCCAGAAGTCTCTGCCAGAAGTCTCTGCCAGAAGTTTCTGCCAGAAGTCTCTGCCAGAAGTCGCTGCCAGAAGTTTCTGCTAGAAGTCTCTGCCAGAAGTCGCTGCCAGAAGTCGCTGCCAGAAGTTTCTGCTAGAAGTTTCTACCAGAAGTCTCTGCTAGAAGTTTCTACCAGAAGTCTCTGCTAGAAGTCTCTGCCAGAAGTCTCTGCCAGAAGTCTCTGCCAGAAGTCTCTGCCAGAAGTTTCTGCTAGAAGTCTTTGCCAGAAGTTTCTGCCAGAAGTCTCTGCCAGAAGTCTCTGCCAGAAGTTTCTGCTAGAAGTTTCAGCTAGAAGTCTTTGCCAGAAGTTTCTGCTAGAAGTTTCTGCCAGAAGTCTCTGCTAGAAGTCTCTGCTAGAAGTTTCTGCTAGAAGTCTTTGCCAGAAGTTTCTGCTAGAAGTTTGTGCCAGAAGTCTCTGCCAGAAGTCTCTGCCAGAAGTCTCTGCTAGAAGTCTCTGCTAGAAGTCTCTGCTAGAAGTTTCTGCCAGAAGTCTCTGCCAGAAGTCTCTGCCAGAAGTCTCTGCTAGAAGTCTTTGCCAGAAGTTTCTGCCAGAAGTCTCTGCCAGAAGTCTCTGCCAGAAGTCTCTGCCAGAAGTCTCTGCCAGAAGTCTCTGCCAGAAGTTTGTGCCAGAAGTTTATGCCAGAAGTCTCTGCCAGAAGTCTCTGCTAGAAGTCTTTGCCAGAAGTCTCTGCTAGAAGTCTCTGCCAGAAGTCTCTGCCAGAAGTCCCTGCTAGAAGTCCCTGCTAGAAGTCCCTGCTAGAAGTCTCTGCCAGAAGTCTCTGCCAGAAGTCTCTGCCAGAAGTCTCTGCCAGAAGTCTTTGCCAGAAGTCTCTGCCAGAAGTTTCTGCCAGAAGTCTCTGCCAGAAGTCTCTGCCAGAAGTCTCTGCCAGAAGTTTCTGCTAGAAGTCTCTGCTAGAAGCCTCTGCCAGAAGTCTCTGCTAGAAGTCTCTGCCAGAAGTCTCTGCTAGAAGTTTCTGCTAGAAGTCTTTGCCAGAAGTTTCAGCCAGAAGTCTCTGCCAGAAGTCTCTGCCAGAAGTCTCTGCCAGAAGTTTGTGCCAGAAGTCTCTGCCAGAAGTCTGTGCCAGAAGTCTGTGCCAGAAGTCTCTGCTAGAAGTTTGTGCCAGAAGTCTTTGCCAGAAGTCTCTGCTAGAAGTCTCTGCCAGAAGTCTCTGCTAGAAGTCTCTGCCAGAAATCTCTGCCAGAAGTCTCTGCCAGAAGTCTCTGCCAGAAGTCTCTGCCAGAAGTCTCTGCCAGAAGTCTCTGCCAGAAGTCTCTGCCAGAAGTCTCTGCTAGAAGTCTTTGCCAGAAGTCTCTGCCAGAAGTCTCTGCTAGAAGTTTCTGCTAGAAGTTTCTGCCAGAAGTCTCTGCTAGAAGTTTCTGCTAGAAGTTTCTGCTAGAAGTTTCTGCTAGAAGTTTCTGCTAGAAGTCTTTGCCAGAAGTTTCTGCAAGAAGTTTGTGCCAGAAGTTTGTGCCAGAAGTCTCTGCCAGAAGTCTCTGCCAGAAGTCTCTGCTAGAAGTCTTTGCTAGAAGTTTCTGCTAGAAGTCTTTGCCAGAAGTCTTTGCCAGAAGTCTCTGCCAGAAGTTTCTGCTAGAAGTTTCTGCTAGAAGTTTCTGCTAGAAGTTTCTGCTAGAAGTCTCTGCTAGAAGTCTCTGCCAGAAGTCTCTGCCAGAAGTCTCTGCCAGAAGTCTCTGCCAGAAGTCTCTGCTAGAAGTCTCTGCCAGAAGTCTCTGCTAGAAGTTTCTGCTAGAAGTCTTTGCCAGAAGTTTCAGCCAGAAGTTTCAGCCAGAAGTCTCTGCCAGAAGTTTGTGCCAGAAGTCTCTGCCAGAAGTCTGTGCCAGAAGTCTGTGCCAGAAGTCTCTGCTAGAAGTTTGTGCCAGAAGTCTTTGCCAGAAGTCTCTGCTAGAAGTCTCTGCCAGAAGTCTCTGCTAGAAGTCTCTGCCAGAAGTCTCTGCCAGAAGTCTCTGCCAGAAGTCTCTGCCAGAAGTCTCTGCCAGAAGTCTCTGCCAGAAGTCTCTGCCAGAAGTCTCTGCCAGAAGTCTCTGCTAGAAGTCTTTGCCAGAAGTCTCTGCCAGAAGTCTCTGCTAGAAGTTCTGCTAGAAGTTTCTGCCAGAAGTCTCTGCTAGAAGTTTCTGCTAGAAGTTTCTTTCTGCTAGAAGTTTCTGCTAGAAGTTTCTGCCAGAAGTCTTTGCCAGAAGTTTCTGCCAGAAGTCTGTGCCAGAAGTTTGTGCCAGAAGTCTCTGCCAGAAGTCTCTGCCAGAAGTCTCTGCTAGAAGTCTTTGCTAGAAGTTTCTGCTAGAAGTCTTTGCCAGAAGTCTTTGCCAGAAGTCTCTGCCAGAAGTTTCTGCTAGAAGTTTCTGCTAGAAGTTTCTGCTAGAAGTTTCTGCTAGAAGTCTCTGCTAGAAGTCTCTGCCAGAAGTCTCTGCCAGAAGTCTCTGCCAGAAGTCTCTGCCAGAAGTCTCTGCTAGAAGTCTCTGCCAGAAGTCTCTGCTAGAAGTTTCTGCTAGAAGTCTTTGCCAGAAGTTTCAGCCAGAAGTTTCAGCCAGAAGTCTCTGCCAGAAGTTTTTGCCAGAAGTCTCTGCCAGAAGTCTGTGCCAGAAGTCTGTGCCAGAAGTCTCTGCTAGAAGTTGTGCCAGAAGTCTTTGCCAGAAGTCTCTGCTAGAAGTCTCTGCCAGAAGTCTCTGCTAGAAGTCTCTGCCAGAAATCTCTGCCAGAAGTCTCTGCCAGAAGTCTCTGCCAGAAGTCTCTGCCAGAAGTCTCTGCCAGAAGTCTCTGCCAGAAGTCTCTGCCAGAAGTCTCTGCTAGAAGTCTTTGCAGAAGTCTCTGCCAGAAGTCTCTGCTAGAAGTTTCTGCTAGAAGTTCTGCCAGAAGTCTCTGCTAGAAGTTTCTGCTAGAAGTTTCTCTGCTAGAAGTTTCTGCTAGAAGTTTCTGCTAGAAGTCTTGCCAGAAGTTTCTGCAAGAAGTTCGTGCCAGAAGTTTGTGCCAGAAGTCTCTGCCAGAAGTCTCTGCCAGAAGTCTCTGCTAGAAGTCTTTGCTAGAAGTTTCTGCTAGAAGTCTTTGCCAGAAGTCTTTGCCAGAAGTTTCTGCTAGAAGTTTGTGCCAGAAGTCTCTGCCAGAAGTCTCTGCTAGAAGTCTCTGCTAGAAGTTTGTGCCAGAAGTTTCTGCCAGAAGTCTCTGCCAGAAGTCTCTGCCAGAAGTCTCTGCTAGAAGTTTCTGCTAGAAGTCTCTGCCAGAAGTCTCTGCTAGAAGTTTCTGCTAGAAGTTTCTGCTAGAAGTTTCTGCTAGAAGTTTCTGCTAGAAGTTTCTGCTAGAAGTTTCTGCTAGAAGTCTTTGCCAGAAGTTTCTGCTAGAAGTCTCTGCCAGAAGTCTCTGCTAGAAGTCTTTGCCAGAAGTTTCTGCTAGAAGTCTTTGCCAGAAGTCTTTGCCAGAAGTCTCTGCCAGAAGTTTCTGCTAGAAGTTTCTGCTAGAAGTTTCTGCTAGAAGTTTCTGCTAGAAGTCTCTGCTAGAAGTCTCTGCCAGAAGTCTCTGCCAGAAGTCTCTGCCAGAAGTCTCTGCCAGAAGTCTCTGCTAGAAGTCTCTGCCAGAAGTCTCTGCTAGAAGTTTCTGCTAGAAGTCTTTGCCAGAAGTTTCAGCCAGAAGTCTCTGCCAGAAGTCTCTGCCAGAAGTTTGTGCCAGAAGTCTCTGCCAGAAGTCTGTGCCAGAAGTCTGTGCCAGAAGTCTCTGCTAGAAGTTTGTGCCAGAAGTCTTTGCCAGAAGTCTCTGCTAGAAGTCTCTGCCAGAAGTCTCTGCTAGAAGTCTCTGCCAGAAATCTCTGCCAGAAGTCTCTGCCAGAAGTCTCTGCCAGAAGTCTCTGCCAGAAGTCTCTGCCAGAAGTCTCTGCCAGAAGTCTCTGCCAGAAGTCTCTGCTAGAAGTCTTTGCCAGAAGTCTCTGCCAGAAGTCTCTGCTAGAAGTTTCTGCTAGAAGTTTCTGCCAGAAGTCTCTGCTAGAAGTTTCTGCTAGAAGTTTCTGCTAGAAGTTTCTGCTAGAAGTTTCTGCTAGAAGTCTTTGCCAGAAGTTTCTGCAGAAGTTTGTGCCAGAAGTTTCTGCCAGAAGTCTCTGCCAGAAGTCTCTGCCAGAAGTCTCTGCTAGAAGTCTTTGCTAGAAGTTTCTGCTAGAAGTCTTTGCCAGAAGTCTTTGCCAGAAGTTTCTGCTAGAAGTTTGTGCCAGAAGTCTCTGCCAGAAGTCTCTGCTAGAAGTCTCTGCTAGAAGTTTGTGCCAGAAGTTTCTGCCAGAAGTCTCTGCCAGAAGTCTCTGCCAGAAGTCTCTGCTAGAAGTTTCTGCTAGAAGTCTCTGCCAGAAGTCTCTGCTAGAAGTTTCTGCTAGAAGTTTCTGCTAGAAGTTTCTGCTAGAAGTTTCTGCTAGAAGTTTCTGCTAGAAGTCTTTGCCAGAAGTTTCTGCTAGAAGTTTGTGCCAGAAGTCTCTGCCAGAAGTCTCTGCTAGAAGTCTTTGCCAGAAGTTTCTGCTAGAAGTTTGTGCTAGAAGTTTGTGCCAGAAGTTTCTGCTAGAAGTTTGTGCCAGAAGTCTCTGCCAGAAGTCTCTGCCAGAAGTCTCTGCTAGAAGTCTCTGCTAGAAGTTTGTGCCAGAAGTCTCTGCTAGAAGTCTCTGCTAGAAGTTTCTGCCAGAACTTTGTGCAGAGACTTCTGGCAGAGACTTCTGGCAGAGACTTCTGGCAGAGACTTCTGGCAGAGACTTCTGGCAGAGACTTCTGGCAGAGACTTCTGGCACAAACTTCTGGCAGAGACTTCTGGCACAAACTTCTGGCAGAAACTTCTAGCAGAGACTTCTAGCAGAGACTTCTGGCAGAGACTTCTAGCAGAGACTTCTGGCAGAGACTTCTGGCAGAGACTTCTGGCAGAGACTTCTGGCAGAGACTTCTGGCACAAACTTCTAGCAGAAACTTCTAGCACAAACTTCTAGCAGAAACTTCTAGCACAAACTTCTAGCAGAAACTTCTAGCAGAAACTTCTAGCAGAGACTTCTGGCACAAACTTCTAGCAGAAACTTCTAGCAGAGACTTCTAGCAGAAACTTCTGGCAAAGACTTCTAGCAGAAACTTCTAGCAGAGACTTCTGGCAGAGACTTCTGGCACAAACTTCTAGCAGAAACTTCTGGCAAAGACTTCTAGCAGAGACTTCTAGCAGAGACTTCTGGCAGAGACTTCTGGCAGAGACTTCTGGCAGAAACTTCTGGCAGAGACTTCTAGCAGAGACTTCTGGCAGAGACTTCTGGCAGAGACTTCTAGCAGAGACTTCTGGCAGAACTTCTGGCAAACTTCTGGCAGAGACTTCTGGCAGAAACTTCTAGCAGAGACTTCTGGCACAAACTTCTAGCAGAGACTTCTGGCACAAACTTCTAGCAGAAACTTCTAGCAGAAACTTCTGGCAAAGACTTCTAGCAGAAACTTCTGGCAGCGACTTCTGGCAGAGACTTCTGGCAGAGACTTCTAGCAGAAACTTCTGGCAGAGACTTCTGGCACAAACTTCTAGCAGAGACTTCTAGCAGAAACTTCTGGCAGAGACTTCTGGCAGAAACTTCTGGCACAAACTTCTAGCAGAGACTTCTAGCAGAGACTTCTGGCAGAGACTTCTGGCACAAACTTCTAGCAGAAACTTCTGGCAAAGACTTCTAGCAGAGACTTCTGGCACAAACTTCTAGCAGAGACTTCTAGCAGAAACTTCTGGCAGAGACTTCTGGCACAAACTTCTAGCAGAGACTTCTAGCAGAAACTTCTGGCAGAGACTTCTGGCAGAAACTTCTGGCACAAACTTCTAGCAGAGACTTCTAGCAGAGACTTCTGGCACAAACTTCTAGCAGAAACTTCTGGCAAAGACTTCTAGCAGAAACTTCTAGCAGAGACTTCTGGCACAAACTTCTAGCAGAAACTTCTGGCAAAGACTTCTAGCAGAAACTTCTAGCAGAAACTTCTGGCAGAGACTTCTGGCAAAGACTTCTAGCAGAGACTTCTGGCAGAAACTTCTGGCAGAGACTTCTGGCAGAGACTTCTGGCAAAACTTCTGGCAGAAACTTCTAGCAGAAACTTCTAGCAGAAACTTCTGGCAGAGACTTCTGGCAGAAACTTCTGGCAAAGACTTCTAGCAGAGACTTCTAGCAGAGACTTCTGGCAGAGACTTCTGGCAGAGACTTCTGGCAGAGACTTCTGGCAGAGACTTCTGGCAGAGACTTCTGGCAGAGACTTCTGGCACAAACTTCTAGCAGAGACTTCTGGCAGAGACTTCTGGCAGAGACTTCTGGCAGAGACTTCTGGCAGAGACTTCTGGCACAAACTTCTGGCAGAGACTTCTAGCAGAGACTTCTGGCAGAGACTTCTGGCAGAGACTTCTGGCAGAGACTTCTGGCAGAGACTTCTGGCAGAGACTTCTGGCACAAACTTCTAGCAGAAACTTCTGGCAAAGACTTCTAGCAGAAACTTCTGGCAGCGACTTCTGGCAGAGACTTCTAGCAGAGACTTCTAGCAGAAACTTCTGGCAGAGACTTCTGGCACAAACTTCTAGCAGAGACTTCTGGCACAAACTTCTAGCAGAGACTTCTGGCACAAACTTCTAGCAGAGACTTCTGGCACAAACTTCTACCAGAAACTTCTGGCAGAGACTTCTGGCAGAGACTTCTGTCACAAACTTCTGGCAAAGACTTCTAGCAGAAACTTCTAGCAGAGACTTCTAGCAGACACTTCTAGCAGAGACTTCTAGCAGACACTTCTAGCAGAGACTTCTGGCAGAGACTTCTGGCACAAACTTCTAGCAGAAACTTCTGGCAAAGACTTCTAGCAGAAACTTCTAGCAGAGACTTCTAGCAGACACTTCTAGCAGACACTTCTAGCAGACACTTCTAGCAGACACTTCTGGCAGAGACTTCTGGCACAAACTTCTAGCAGAAACTTCTGGCAAAGACTTCTAGCAGAAACTTCTGGCAAAGACTTCTAGCAGAAACTTCTAGCAGAAACTTCTGGCAAAGACTTCTAGCAGACACTTCTGGCAGAGACTTCTGGCAGAGACTTCTAGCAGAGACTTCTAGCAGAAACTTCTGGCAGAGACTTCTAGCAGAGACTTCTAGCAGAGACTTCTGGCAAAGACTTCTGGCAGAGACTTCTGGCAAAGACTTCTGGCAGAGACTTCTAGCAGAGACTTCTGGCAGAGACTTCTGGCAGAGACTTCTGGCAGAGACTTCTGGCAGAGACTTCTGGCACAAACTTCTAGCAGAAACTTCTGGCAAAGACTTCTAGCAGAAACTTCTAGCAGAAACTTCTGGCAGAGACTTCTGGCACAAACCTCTGGCAGAGACTTCTGGCAGAGACTTCTGGCACAAACTTCTGGCAGAGACTTCTGGCAGAGACTTCTGGCATAGACTTCTGGCAGAGACTACTGGCAAAAACTTCTGGCAGAGACTTCTGGCACAAATTTCTGGCAAAGCCTTCTAGCAGAAACTTCTGGCAGAGACTTCTGGCAGAAACTTCTGGCAAAAACATCTAAACTTACTAATTTTTTTTTTCAATAAATTATAGCAAATTTTTTTACATGTGATTACATTTGGGCATTTGGTTTCAATTTCTTCATAAGGCCTTAACGAATCTACTTAGCTAGTTGGCATTTTCTTAACTATGAACGGAATTATATCTAATTTTTTTTGTTAAATCTTTTTAGTTATCAGATTGGCAACTAAGTAAGTGCGCATATTTTTCTAGAAATTGATAGTTATCGTTGGCAACTAAGTAAGTGTGCGGTTTTATTAGAAAATCAAAGACAATTTTTGCGAGGAAATAAAATAACTTTATTCTTTATACCATTGTGATCGATGACCTTTTGTTATTTTCCAAGAAGCATCGTTATTCCAAGTTTATAAAACTTCTGGTTTTTATTATCAAAAATGGAATTTGGCACAATTTGACGCCATCATGATTTTTTTTAAAATTCAAGGGTTTTAAATCAAGGGTTTTAAATCAAGGGTTTTAAATCAAGGGTTTGTGGTCAGGAAAATTTGGTGGATGTGGAGAAAAATTTCAACCAACCTCCAGTAATTTTTAAACATAGCCAATTGTTTCTATTAGCCGAATCGATTATGGCTTTAATTACGTTGTCCAAAACTTTAACTGGACAATCAGAGCAGTATTGAGTGGAAAATCACCAGAATGACATTTTTAAAAACAATTTTAACATAACTGTTTTTTAAGGCTTTGTCACCATAACTAGCAAATATTCTTTGTAAGGATCGCTTTACCCTTTGCAGAAAAAAAATTGCAAAATTTGACTGAAATGTTTGTTTTGATATTCCATCTTTTAACAAACGCTCTACATAACCGATCAAAAAAGTATTTTCTACTAATCGACAGCTAAATTTCTCACTACCTCAACCTCAACAAACCTAAAGAATCATTTGAAGCAATCTATAGGAGTAAACGCTGCACTTAGTGTCAACCTGGTACTATACAATAAAAATTAGTTTGTTTTAAATTAATTCCATCTTTAGCCATAGTCACTGACAGTGACTAAAACACTAAACTAATTAGTGAAAGGCTGCTGGAACCGAAAGCATTGTTGCATTCCGCAACATTCTCTTTCATAATGTTTTTGTTAGTTTTATATGAATTTTATTGAATATATAATTTTTATATTATAATGGGTAGATGTAATTTTATTATAAAGAAATGAGAAAAATTCAAATTCAAGCTAATTTTTTTAAAAAGTCAAGTCAATCCGGCAGAAAAATCATAAATCCGGCACCGGTTGAAAACTAAAACCGCCCCGGCTAAATCGGGATAACTTATTATTCTAAATCTAAAAAGCATTTTTTCGTGAAATATTTTACCGATACTATACTACATTACATTATAATCATCAAACTTTTCAAATTGCCCCCCTGAAATTACAAATTGCCCCCCGGTGGGGCGTGCGCCCCACTTTGGGAAACACTGGGTTAAACCGTTTCGGGGAAGTTGTACTACTAACATAACGAATTTAATGTTTGTGTGTGTGTGCTTTTTTGTGTACATATATATAATAATGGAAAGAAGGTCATTATTATATTTTTCACGTTATAATGCGTATTATATTGTACGAAAGCAGAAGCGGTTAAAACAGTTTGGCGCCATGAATACGTATATCAAATTATGAAGGTGAAATAATGGCGAAATTATACGGGAAAGAAATTAACTGCTACTTATATTTAATTAACCGGAGTTTGTGATACTGCAGTAACCCTAGATTAAGAATAAATATACTGCACATAAATACGCAATCTCAGCCTTGTGTTTATAATCCGGGTTATAATATAATCTAATAAACATCATTAGGATAAAATATTACACGGTGATAATGGGTAAAAGACGGGGTAGGTTTCCATGTGGAAATTGACTTTGATAAAACAGATAATTCGTAAACTAATACGTGATAAGGGTTAAAAAATACACACAAATACAATTTTACCAACTAGATTACTCGGCGGTTATTTGTTTATAAATAAAAGAAGCGGTAAGTTTCCATTTCGAAATTGTCATTTCCTCTACACGAAGGTAATACTTCGAATAATGAATGATTAGGATTGTTTTCGGATTTTGAGTAATGAGCACATAATATATATCCTTGTGACTCGTAACTATTCAAATGTCGAGCTCTGTGACGGCTCGGTGTCAGAAAATTACTGTTCCGTGCGTTTGCCTATTATAATACTGATAGCCCCCAGCACGAAAATGTGATTTGTTCATTCAATAAATGGCTTCTGTTATTTTATTGTACAAAATTATAGTATCAAATACGATATTATGATCATTTCTCTAATAATTTAGAACAGCGAGCGCGGAATGAATTAGCTTTATGGAATAATTAATAAAGTACTTTGGTAAAAATGATATCATAAGTACAATTTTATAATACTTATTATAATTCTTTAAGTTGGATTCACTCATTGCTTTTTTAATTTAAGCAGAGTACATAGAGCTGTAAATCAGCTTAGATAATGTAAATTTAGAAAAAACAAGACAAATAAATTTTGTCAATAAAAAATTATTTCACTTATATTATATCAGGCAACCTGTGTCAAACATCATTGAAATATGTTACAGAATCGATTACGTTCAATAGTCTGCTGATTACATTTTTCTCTAGAGCAAAAAAGAATAAAAGAAAAATCATTATTATTTGGCTGTGCATATATTTCCTGTTTAGATTACATAGTCTAGTTACGGAACAGGTCGTTAAGAATAATAGGGACCTCTCTTATACACAACGCTTCATAATATCACATCCGAATATTTCCGGGGTTAACATGGAATGTAATAAGAGATAAAAAGACATTACAATATAATGCGCTGGCAGCTACACGTACCACCCCCCTGAACAAACCCACTTCCTACCCTTACCATGAGTCCTTTACCCCCGTGTTCCTCGCATATTTACAGAGGAAAAATGTTTAATGGAAAGTGAATTTTGTGCTTTTTTACCCTGTTGCCCCTTTCTGCTCGCTCGTAGATCGAAACGTGGGCTGCGAGATAAGCGGCAGACGCGGCCCTGTATCCTTTGCCCTTTTTTTACCAAATTTAATTATAATTTAATGTGACGAAAGACTGTGCGGTTTTCAAAGGCGGCGATGGGGAATACTGAAAGGTCAATTCACCTGACTAGAAAATGGATACTTAATTCATAACACATTTTTGTGTGGCAAAGTGATTTGATATGCCATTCAAATTCATTCATAAGGCGCAGATTCTTCGAATCAAGTCGTCATCGTTAGTTAACTTAATTTTTTACAATCACCAAAATACTTTTTTTTTTTTCTCATTGAAATATATTTGTA
The DNA here is from genome assembly GCF_003426905.1 of Ctenocephalides felis. Taxonomy (NCBI): domain Eukaryota; kingdom Metazoa; phylum Arthropoda; class Insecta; order Siphonaptera; family Pulicidae; genus Ctenocephalides; species Ctenocephalides felis. Next base: position 7,668,883 of record NW_020537646.1, on the reverse strand, counting down.
TATCCTTGATCGCACTAATAGACTGGTACAAATTTCACATGTAGTTGATTATCAAATCTATGTAACAATTATACAATATAGATCATAAATGCATACATACATTCTAGTAGAAATAAATCAAGATGTAAACTCTTTCTGTAAGGATTTCATTATTGCCATACAGAATTATGATAATTTCAATATTTAATAAATTCATTACTGTACTCGATTTTAATATTAAATGATATTTATTGTTTACGTTTTGATATTAAATGTGTAAATAGAAGAAAATTTTCAAATTAGTGATATGAAGGCATAGAAATTGAAAATTAATGGCAGTAATAAAATAACTTATTTAATAATATATAAATAATAAATTATATAACTTTGATTTACATACATCTGAAAAATGAATGTAAAATTTTCCCCAGAGTGTCCTTAATCCTTCTCCATATTTCTCTGTTAACCACCGCATAAACTGTTTGCAAATATGAAAACTACTCGTTTCATTCCATCCGAACATATTTTACGAGAAAAATCTTCCGCAGTCACTGGTTTTATAGTGTTAACCGCAATGAATGAGTTCAAAGAAAGTAAGAGGTTATATACACCGCTCCTCGGTACTGCGCCGAGCTTAAAGCTCGCCCGTTTCTTGAAAGCTTTTATTAAATGGACCCCGATGTTTCCACCGGCATACCGACCAATTCATCACGAGTTATTTTCATCGATAATGCGCCTTTAACCACCGCCCAACGCAGCCTCATATAATGGATCTCTAGGATTGGATTTTATGCGAACTTTTTTTTAAAAGGAGAAATTGTTCGTCATCGCGAAAAATATAATCTTAAATTAAAATTAATACGCTCGGATGAGTTTTGTTGATTTGGAAATCGGTGCGTCATGAGAGGAACGAATTGTAATAGTTCTTAATAATAAACGACTTATATACTCTTACATATATATATATATATATATATATATATATATATATATACATATATATACATATATTAATGTAATTTTATTCTGCAATCCATATGTATAATTACACTCTTATAATTAATTTATATTATTGTAACTTGAACTGACTCATTTACGAATCATTAACTACTTGGTGTTGTCGTCAGTAAATCAAATTTGCTAATTTTATATTTCCTTAAAGTTGTAGGTCTATTAAACGGTTTGACACCAAAATTTCTTGTTTCTTTCTTTTCTTATTTTCTAATATAATATTTGAGATGCTTCTGAGAATTAGCTAACACAATCTCAAAAATTAAGTGCATTATCGAAGAAAAATTACAGTATGAAAATAATTGTAGTAAAATAAATCTAGATGATACAATGAGTACAAGTTAAATGTACTGAATGTACTAAAATAAAAAATTATCATGGAAAACATAATATCCTTCAACAAATTTTAATTTCCAACCCATCTTCACCTTCCTTCCCAATTTTTTCTACTCAAGAACTTTTGTACTCTCCACTGTCTCGAATATGCTTTTATATGAAAGTTAAATGCAAATACTCGCATAAATTATAATCTATTTGAGTTCCTTACCGCTTGTGATTTTCTAATTAAGCTCATATTAACATAAAATACATTAATATTAATTATAGAGATTATCTTGCTAGAGTTTACTCTTGCACTGTGCAGTATATATCCAAGACTGAAACTTATTTTTACCTCAGATAATAAAAACATATTACTTACTTGCTCTTTGTTTCGCATTGCGCTTTTTATTTTTTATAATTACACCGGATGAGAAAGCGCAAGAAAAATCTTTATTATACTTAGCTATATAGATATATAGTACTTAATACAGAACAACATAATGGAAATGTACAATCTTCCAACTCCAACGAGCTCGATGGAGCAAATGCATTGTTGAAATATTTTGCGGGATAAATATGCCATGAGATAATGGTAATAAATAAATAAATAATACTGAAGATGCTACTTATCTTCTCAACAATTGAATATTTATGATTGACTTTAATGCACTGAGGTTGTAAAAAGATATTATGAACATTATTAAAAACAAGTGGTATTTTAAATATAATTAAAACTTTAAATCGGTTTTTAAAAATTTATAAATTATTTGCTATCTGTAAACCTCAACAAAAATACTATTCTGTATTGATGTGTTGAACCTACGTGTTTTATCCGAGTATAATAAACTTTTATATCTGTGAATAATACTCAAAGTTTGGCCAGTTCAGAGAACATAGCACATTTCACTCCTATGCACTGCTATTTCTCATTTTTTTAAATCAATCATTTAAATGCATGAGGTGGGCGTACATATATTTGTGGCCGCAAATTTAACGATCGACTCGACTCTATTAAACGAGATGAAAATTGCTTATGTTCCGAACTGGACCACCGATAGAGGAAAAATAATGTAATGAATTGGTAAAATAAGATTTAAACATTGCTGATTTATTAACTAATCTTTACCAAATCAATTTAAAAATTGTTTGTGGGAGCTGATTTATTTTTTGACAAAAAAATTTCTATTGATTTTATGTGGCAGCACATTGCAAATACCTAACTTTCCAAATTCGATTTGGAAAGAATTTCGAATTTATGTTCAATCAGGGAGTTTATAAATTATGTCAGCAACGTAAGATATCAGAATGTGGTTAGACAGATATAGTTTCTTACCGATAGGAAATCGATTAGAGGACAAACAATATCTTAATTGGCTCGTACAAGTGTAGTCGTATATATAATATGTATACAATATCAATCTCCTCGCACACGAGTTAAAGGTATGATTTATGCCGCGCATCAATCAAGCCGAGCTTTATGGGTTATTATTGCACACCCTTGCTTTACGAGCGTCGGCAGCGGCACGGCTCGTTGGACGTCGCCGTACACGGTCAATATCTCAAATGGGAATGCCTGACGGAGAACTCGAATTGAGCTGATGTCACATCTTACAAATTAACGGAAATAGTAATTGACATATCATTAATAATAACTCAGGAAATTATCTTTTAATTTTATTATTTTATTTTGATAAATTCAGACCGTGCATCTAACAGTGCCTATCAAATCGACTGTAAGGATTGCTACGCTACTTATGTTGGTGAAACAGGACAACATTTAATACAACGACTTTTATTATGAGATGAGCAGCTAAGTTCTGTTGAGAATCCAAATAAACTTAGCATTATTGTACCTACTTTAAAAAATCAGCATAGACACTTTATGATATATATCTGTCTTCCCTATGAGGAGGTGGTAAAGTCAATTTTCAATATTTTGGAAAGCTTGATTTTAAAGCTCTATTATTTATTACTTAGTACATTAGTATTTAAAATCAATAGTTTAAATTACAAATAAAGTGCTTCACTAACTTTTGCTCCTAACAAATAATTTTTCAATTTAATAACTATTTTCAGAGAAATAGTAAGACATTTCTGATGAAATTCGACTTAACTACTTTTTACTGAGATGACAAATATAAAGATAGAAATTAGAATTAGCGTATTATTGGAATATGTAGTTATTTTCATATGATGCATATATGGAATATATATAGGTCTGATTATTTCTTACAATTTTCTTCAAATGTGACATCAGCTTTAGTCTATATAACGCGACATTAATACGCACGCCGTGGGATTCTGACCCACTCTTGCTTATAAATCAGAATCCACGTCGTGTGGAATCTGTCCAAACAAAGTTTTGCCTTGGGTGGACTTGCGATTTGACCCAATCACAGAATATTCCAGGAAATCGTTAACTGAACTGCGAAATAATTTGGTAGAAAATTAGTAATTAAATTGTTGAATTTGATATAATGGAATCAGCACTTTACCACATTACTAATTAATCATATTATAGGTAGAATGTAGATAGACTTGGTAAATGTGATTAATTTAATATCAGTTACATCAAGTTAAAATTAATTTAATATTCAATTGGAAACATTTCTATCTACATTTTTAAATAAAAACTAACTACTGCTTGACATCAGTATGGTGTCGGACCTGAAACCTCTGATTCGAAATTTGGAACTCCAATCACTAGGCGACGAGATATTCAATATTAAATATCATATATTTCAGTATGATCTATATTAGCACATCTGTTTGAAAATTTCAAGAGATACAATAAATAAAGGCGTACTTAATTCATGGAATGAATTAGCTTGTCTATTATTATATAGAGTTAATCTTTAATGGTATTGAATGAATCACCATTTTCACAACGTTTAATACCCGATTCCATTAAAACAAATTTATTATTCGAAATTTTAATGATTTCACGTAAAATATTTACAATTTTCAATCGCAGCCGCAGCATAAATCCCATAATTCGGTCAAGTGTATTTCATAAATCATAATTAAATCTACACTCAAACAGGCACGCAGGTGCGCTCGTATATTATAGATATGGGACGAAGGGAAAAGCAACTGCCCGAAAAAAATCTTGTGCAATTTATGGCCTTTGTATAAGAGTTCCGCCCTCTCGAAACATTCGCTCAATAGTATGTACGACTTCATTTTGTTAAATGGCCCTTACAATACCATTGTGTTCTATATCCACGAATTATTGCGATATTGGGAAGATATAGTACGAAACGAAGATTTTGTTTGGGTTGTAAACTTGATTCCGCTTCCTACTCGAATGACAAATCCTTGCCTTGATAAATGGACTATGTGATAGTGAAATTTTGTGGTAAACTTGCATCTATTCTATTTTTAAAAATTTCAACGATAATATATTGATACGCAAAATAATTAATATATTATACGTGAATAATTTTCTATAAGTATATATTCCTAGAAGCCACCGCAAATAACAATGGAATAAAATAAATTGATTATATCTAGAGAATTCTATCACAAAATTAACAGAGTCGATCCCACATAAACCATAGATAAACATTTAATATCGAGTTATTTGAACAGTAGTCGTACGTTCTGAGAAAACCTTGAAATATCGTTTGGAACCGGAATATCCTTGTAGTTATGGCAGCAAAGTACTAAAACTCCAACACGGGGCGGCTAGGTGAAGAGACTAGTTTGTCTATAAACTCGAGAGCAATGTATTCAACTATGCTTTGGTAGTTTGTGATATGAGAGTGGTCCAAACTAAGAGGCTATAGGACACAAAGGAGTGCAGTAAAACTTGCTCCAGAAGACGTGGTCAACTCAACTCACGAGAGACTGCAGGAAGAAACTTGGCGCGACGAGGAACAGAACGAGGAGCTGTTTGCGAAATACAACATCCGACATCACGTGAATAATTCGACCGCCGCGGTCATAAAAGGACCGGCACATTTATTATGTGATATATTGTAGGTATAAATTGTTATTATATAATACAATCTCGAAAATTAGACACTAGGTCACTAGGTCTATTCTCAAATGTGTTGAGTATAAAAGTATTTTAAGGAATAAATCCAACGTGTAACATGAACTAAATGAATCCAGAATGATATATCATTCAACTTATAAAATATTCATATAGTATCCGAGCATATGCTTAAATATTTAAATAAATTCAGATTTGACGAAATATTTGATTATTGACTATTATTTATATTGTAGTCATTTTTTTTTCTTTTTTAACTCGTTTTATTTAGCAATCAGAAATACATAAAGATTCCTATGAGCTAAAATGACAATGTAAAAGCGATGCCTAAGAAGAGCTCCAATGAGATCTTCTCAGTTTAACAATTACTATAATAATATTATATTAGACCTAATCTAACCATTGTTAGGCCATTGTCGTTTCAATCTCCTTGTACCATAAGGTTTAGTAATTTCAACTATAGATGGGTTCGAATGTGAGTCCAGTTTGCGTTTGTATTTTTCCTTGAATTCTTGGAAAGTTAAATGCACCGTTTTCATCTTGAGGTCGCTGTGAATGGTTTCATTTGTTACGTACCATGGAGAATTAAGAATTGTACGTAAAATTTTTGACTGAGATCTCTGCATTATAGCTATATTAGATTTGTAGTCAAATTTGAAAACCATGATCACAAAAGTTCGCCTAATTAATTTCACCGGCGTGAATTTTGCTACAGAGAATGAAAGTTCTTTACAACAATATTACTTCAAATGCACAATTTTCAGGTATATGCTTATTATTAAGGATTTAAGAATGTGTTAGACTTGTAATGGTATGTATCAAAATCATACGACCATAAAATGACGAAAAACCCCCATAAATATTCTCGTTGGGCTAGTTGACCAAATTTTCTTGGCTCGGAGCACACGTTGGATAAATCAGCGTCGCGTTAGCCATGAGATGATTCACACTGCGCCTCCTTTCCACGTGCATCGCGGGCGCATAGGGTGGGTGCATCGGGCGAAACGGAGCCGCATTTAATATTGAACTATTCAACTCTGCGCATTTACCGAACCGCACCGGCGGCAGTTGTACAGTTGAAGCGTGTCCGTGCGGTCGGATTGCACTCGCTAGTTGGCCGTTATGTGTGAAAACCCTTCACCCATTATTGTGTCTGCATATGTGTACGAACATCGCATCTTGCTCACAGATGCAACGAGCCGTACTTGGTCATACTCGTAGTTATAGTCATAGTCATAGAATCTAAAACGTCTGATAGTAAAAGTTACTCGGAACCGAACATGCAGCATACCGAGCAGCGTAATGTTGCGACAGTTTAGGGCTCTCATGCTCCAACTGCTTTCCACATATTCCTAGCGGATAACGATGAGAAATTAGTTTCCTTCGCTGCTCGCCTTCATTTAGATAATTACAGAACTATAATCGGTGAATAATAAAGAATAATTCTAACCGAAGATCCTATCTTTACAATTTGGCATTGTTGGTCTATGTTTATCGATATTATGACATTTTTTGTAAGTTCAAGCTCAGTTGATTCCTCGTTTCGCAGGCATTGTAACATAGGCGATCGACCCGGCGCCAAGCAAACGGGTCGACTAGTCACATGTTCGAGTATTTTATGTTAGAGGAATTAATACTTGTGTTTGGCGCTTTCATAACTAAATGAAAGTAATGAATTTTTATATCTTGTTCAATGAACTGTGTTGTCAAATGATCATATTCGAGTGATTACATTCAGAAAATATTGATTGTTTTTCATAATAATTATTTCTTTAAAGAATAAACCGTTGTATTAAAAGTTGTATGCGATTTTATATTTGTACGGTTCTTCATTACTATAACTCAACTTTTAATAAATTACCGATTTTCCTTCAATTAAGGTATTGTACCTTTCAAATCTATGGAATTACCAACTATTCTACACTGAAACTATAATTTCCATTGTTCCAGCTCACAACAATATATTATTGAGAAGTATTTATTACATGTAGTAGTTTGAAACTTGATACGTATGCCTGTGACGTATTTCATATCTCGTAACTACAGATGCCCTGTAATATTATATATGTGCGGGTCAACATATGCACATAAGACTGTCTCCTGTTGGTAAATATCAAACTGTTTACCGTCTCGTACTAAGCCTGTGTAAACACTGAATCAGTACAGTGTGATTTGTATTAGTTCAGTGCTTAATATTCGAGCAAATAGATGCACGTTGAATCTATATTCTGAATAATTATGATCGGACTGCATTATAGACTCCTACGTCTTGAGGGATTATAGATTCGATTCGGGTAATCAATCATTTTGAATCACCTGTGGGTAATTGTTGGATGATTCTTCTAAATTTTGTGTCAGCTGGCAAAAATTATTCAAAAAATCATATAATTTATATGATGGCTAACTAAGTGGAAGTGGAATTATGTTTTGTGGCGAATAATTGATTTATCATTACGATTATTTTGTCATGGCTCATTATTCCAAACTTTGTGATTTTTCTATTTATTTAATTACTTTTTGTAGGTCTGCAATATTTATGATGTTTTTTAAACTCATGAAAACATCATCGTGACACAAACTATCATCAAACATTTGTATATTATGTATAATCTGCATTTGAACATTTGGGCAAATTTCACGTAAAAGCTCTACATCCGGTTTGCAGATAATTAGGAACTTTTTTATCATATATATAATGATATTATTTTTTATTTTTAAAGTCTTATATTTAAGTGATTTAATTACTCAATAAGCACATTTAAATCAAAGTAAAAAATATATCTTCGTACTTAAAATACTCTTATTAAATGCTGCTATAGACATAACAAGTGCTTAAGAATGAGTTTGTTTATGCAGGTGCAGATTGAACTTTTGTATTTCTATTATTAGAATGACAAATAATTATATGAGCTCTAAATTACTATAAACAAAGAATATATACGGAAAATTTACCCTCCGACTATGCATTATTAAAAACAATATATCACATTAGTAAACTTTGAGCGTTTACGCATACCCGACCGAGAAATATTTAAACTTTTCCAAACTAACCGCGCTCCGTTGTTTATACACAGAGGACGTTCCACTTAGTAATTATATATCAATTAAAAGTT
>NW_020537646.1:7643783-7659462 GCF_003426905.1 Ctenocephalides felis | reverse complement strand
AAACTAGCTGTAAGGGAATTCTGTCTTGAGGCATTTATGGCATCGTGCCTTAAGGCAAATTGCTGGAACTTCCCGTACCGAAATGTTCGAGGAATACTGAATGTTTTCAAATAGATTATTATAAATATTGTAACATTGTCAATATTTTGAGAATTATATAACTGAATTGCAGAGTTGAAAATATTTGTAAAGTATATTAGAACTATAGCCAGAATTAAAATAAAATCTGAAATATTTTTGATAAAACTAAAAATAAAAAAAAAAAAAAAAAAAAAAAAAAAAATGAACAAAATTTTTTTTTCCAAAATCAATTATTTTGTTAAGACAAGCAGAAAGTTCTTTGAATCATTTAAATCGGACGCTTAGTTCTCTCAAAAACTGCCATTTTTTACATATTTAGCTCCATATCTTCGAAATGCTGGGCCTGCCTTTGCCAAAAACTAATAAGCACTTCTCCCAATCATTACTAATTAATGCTTTTTAGATCATTCAAATCAGATACTCCGTTCTCTCAAAAATTCGATTTCTATTTTCTGCACTCTTTGCTCCGTATCTCCGAAACGGCGGACCTGCCTTTGCCAAAACTAATCAGCTCTTTTCCCTATCAATAGGAATCGAATGTTTTTTTGAACCATTCAAATCGTTGATCCGTGCGCCCAACGTGACTGGAATTTGTATCCATACATACATACACACAACACACACACACCCACACACCACACACACACACACACATCCATTTTTTCTGAGGTATGCCAAACTTTCAAAAACCTTCAAAACGTCGAGAAATGTTAAATTTTCAATTCCGATTTTCGGCGGCCCATTACAATAACTTACCCTACGGGAAGTTAATAAAAAAGTGACATCCACAACAAAGATACACGGCGAGAACACTGTACATTATTTCACTGTCGCGCGTCTAATTAATTTCCATTGGACAGTTTCAAAGCTCCAGTGAACACGATCAAAAACATTGGAGGTAAAAACTAAACCTAAAACAACCATGTCGAATTTTCTTTTCGATCAAATGAGAAATAAGATGAAATTCAAGGTTGGTCGCTCGGACAAAAAAGGAAGATACACACATGGGATATGTAACAGCTTGTAAAACTGTGAAATGTACGCATTTGATTGTATATCCCCTTTTGGGGTTTTTGATTAGCCTTACTAGAATGAATGGTCTAACTGACATTTCTGGCTCATGTTTCAAAATGTTTTCAAAGTCAACAAATGATATTTGTTTTTCTGCATTGTTTTGATTTATTTTTACAATATTACTATAGTTTTATAATTCTTCACATCTTGAAATTTTCTTGGACAAACTCTAAAACGATTTATCAAAATCCGAATAACCACTTAGGAGGAGTATTATTTTACATCCGTACAGAAAATTATATAATTATATATATATATATAAAATATAAACCTTGGAAAAAATTAAGCCACACGTGCAATAACATCTTGAACATACATTGTTGTAGGGAATGAGTAATCAACCCGTTACGTAGTTTATATACTAGTCATAGTTTATTAAAATAACAATACAAATGAGGTACATATCTCTAACAATATAAATATATGTATATATAATATATAATATATATATATATATATATATATATATATATATTAATCCCTTACCACCTCGTAATACCATTAATCGAACAACTTCCCTCTGACTTTTCGTACTCTTCCTATTTTCTTTGCCCGGCACATGGTGCAATGTTAACGGCGAATAATCATAAACGTTAGACAATATTATTCAAACTAACATCATGTCACAACGCCAACACATTTCCATCCAGGCAGGCAGAGACATGCAAACGGCTGCATTTTCATGCATTTGCTTTGGATAAACTTCGTTCTTGTGTTGAAACTATGACATGAATTATATATCGCAGTTGAATAGATGACTAGACCGCAGGGATATCAACAAGGAAGGAGCAGGAGAATGACTGATGCACGAGCTAACGGAATTATAATTCACTCCGGAAAATTTCTATCGGAATAAATTGCTGTTTATAAATGGAATTGGGGGTAATTATTTGGTAACTAGAATGGTGGCATGGGTTAATTAGGTCGAGGTGTCGTAGTTGGTAGTAAGAGGATGGATGATTTTTATTTAAAAATTACTTAAAACTGGAAACTATTGGGTCTCGTTATCTACTGGCAGTGAAGAACATCATGGGCAAGATCTGCCATCACTGCACAAAATCAATATCATAATCATAAGCTCGATAGGGAAGACACTATTTAGTTTACTTCCTCCTTACAATCCACAAAAATTAATCCAAATGTTGATTTTTAAATTTTGGACTGCAACAATATTGATTGATAGAATTGTAGTTACGTGATTGTGTTATATGTAGCTTTATAACGCAGACAATTAAAAAGTGTAAAGTGTTACAAGTTATATAAGTGTAAGATTTGGACAGATCTGCTGCGTAGCCCAGTTTGTTATTATTTTTCAAATATAATCCATTCCATGTGTCTGTTCATGTTTACCCTGGATCTGTATTTACCTAAATGTATCTGCACCCTGGCACTAAGTACACAGCTGTTGAATTCGCGATATCATGCAATGATGGAATAGGTATGCAATAGTTACATGCATCAAGCACTCTATATAATACATTCCTGGCAACCAAGTGTGCCACGACGATGCTATATCAATTTGAAGATTACAGTTTTGCTCGGTAACATTTGCATTATGATATATTTATGAAGATGTTTCAGTAACTTATGACAAATATCTCGAATTGTGCAATGAAATATTCAAGGTAATAGCTTCGAAGAAATTATTGCTCACGGGTGAGGTAAGAGGAAAATGAGACGTTTCTATTACAATTAGATCTTGAAAGTTTACATATTAGGTAAGGTGATGGATAGATAAATATATATTTATGGATTTTTAAAAAAAGTTTTGGCCGTTTTATTTTTTCAAATATTTTAAGATATATCCATGGATTTTGCCGTTTTAATTAAACAAAGATTTGGCCGTTTTTTTTTTCAAATATTCAAAGAGTATTCATCCATGGATTTTTTAATTTTAAGCAATTTATATTCAGTATTTAAAAAATTCTAATAATAATGATATACAAAATATTGATAGATCAACTATTGGCTTGCCTTCTAATTGATGGTGTTCAGAAGAAAATTCAACGCAACACCTGATGGAACTCTTAGTTCTGATTTCAGTACAAAAATAAGGAAAATCATAATTTGTCCATACGATAAGCAGTCAATTAGCATATAATAGCAAGTTTGACTTGCTGATAATAGTTATAAAAATTTGTTGCCACTATTTGAAACGAGTTGCATAAAAAAGCTCAATACTTGCTAAATTATTACTTCCCATTTTTCTCGGTTTTGTTGCTACTGTTTGAATCAAGTTGCTTAAGTAATTTCGATGTATATATTTAATATATTTTCTAAAATTCATTTCAATGATTTTTGAAAATCTATTATGGTCATTAAACTGAACTTCACATGAAGCGTGAAAGCTGCGCTTGTTAAACAGAAAAATAATTGGCTATTAAAAGTTACGAGCTGTAGAGCTGTTGATATAATTTGATTTGCGATATAGTAGCTTATCATCAATGTCCTCGTAAATATTATCAATCAATAATAAATAATAATAAACTTTACATAAATATAGAAACAATGTTGTTAATGTCTGTATTTACATAGCTTAATATATTTATAAATATTGTAAAAACCAATTTGTGATTAACAAAAACTTTCATTGATCTCAATTGGAATCTCAAAAAATATTTGTATACATTAGCACCAAAAATTGTTAATAAATTATGTTGCCAAGGTTAAGTCATTTCCCACGAAATAAAGATGCAAATTACCCAAATGATTGCTGTATTGCATATTGATTATTTGGTTCACCAGTATGTTTGAGACGAAATGATGCACCTCAACCAAATTTCCAATATTTAACACATACGATTTTTCTCCTCTCCCATCGAGTACAACATTATCTGCTCCCAAATCGCATATATCAAGTAACGAGAAGAAACGTATGGATTCCGATACTCGTATATCAAATATAGAAATCAAATGAAGGTAACAGCTCCATAGACAGGTCGCCTGTGTGTGTGGGGGGAGTGCCTGTAGTCGTGGGACATAATTCACGTGGATAGAATCTAATAGTATAATATTCGAGAGCACGGCGGCGGCGCTCAGAACGGAAGAATGGTTATGAATCTGCGAGTATATGCATCCGCATGACTTTTGAATGAAATACGATCTTCTGTAAGGAGAAATATGAATTCAATAAAGTGATGGAAATGACTGAAAATTTGCGCTCTTAAGAGTTTATTATAGAACGAGTACTTGCGAGGGAGATGGTCGTATTAAATATTATATGAATAAAATTCATCTTTTAGTATATATATTTAGTTGACACTTTGACATTATATATCTCTTTTATACTACATCATACTGCACATTTAATTTTTATTTATGTCTAGTAGTATTAAATTTAATAAAGGTATATTTGAACTATAAATTTACATTATTAAAGAGTGAACTCTATGAAAATTAAATACGGTTGAAGATTGCAGGAAATTCGCGAATTGTGTTAGTGTGTCAAAAATTTAAAAAAACTAGTGTTTGTATGGCATCGTGCTTTAAGGCAAATTACTGAAACTTTCCGTACTGTTTTCAAATAGATTATTGTAAATGTAACATTGTCTAATATTTATAAGAATTACATAAACTGAATTGCAAAGTTGATTTTTTTTTATTTAAAGTGAGCTTTAAAACCGTTTTTTGAACCATTCAAATCGGTTGTTCCGTACGCTCGAAAACGTGGATGAAAAATTGTATCCATACATACATACACAACACACATTTATTATTTCTGAAAACTATGCCAAAGTGTTCAGAAACCTTCAAAACGTGAAGATATGCAAAAATTTTCAATTTAGATTTTTGGACAATTACAATACAATAATCTACAATTTTCAAATTCAAATTTCAATAATCCCCCCTAGAAGCTAAAAAATTATAAAAAAATTGAGGCCAGAATTTGCGAAAACTGATTTAAACTAACAATGTAGCAGATTTTAAAAAATGAATTTTGAATTTTGAAAAAATGAAGTAGTTGTCAAAAAAAAAATTAGTTCTTATAAAAAAATCCTTCAATAAATGTGTATGCCTACTACTAACTTATTTTTTCCCATGTAACAAATTGAATTAAAAAAAATCTCTTATGTGGGCCGTGTAATGTCTTTAATTTCGACCTGTGACTCAATATAGCGTTCAGGGCCACCAGTTAACTCGTTTCGCAAAGGATCTTGGCCACGATATTGGATGCGCCGCCTAATCCTCGTAAACCCTTCAAGGAATAAAGCCGAGCTCCTTGCTACGACTTGTTACTACTGGCACACCTTAACTAATGGCAGGTGGGAGGGAGCTACGTTGCACTGTATACAACATCTTCATTATATTAGAGTTATCTGGATCTGATAATTTATAAATTAAAATTGTAAATTAATTGTAATCACCTCGAATTATTAGAACTCGTAGAACTATATTTTGAAATGGGTAGAACCGGCAGAGTTCATGGTCTTCTAAATTCTTCACTGACTTTTCTGATGCCTTGGTAAAATATTATGGTCATGTTACATATTGTTCCAAGATCGTTATCTTAAGAAAAAAAATCAAACTAATAATGGTGCATGCCATCGTGCCTTGAAACAATTTGCTGGAACTTTCAGTACTAAAAACTAAATTCTAGAAAACTTTATTTTTTTAAACTTTGAAAAAATTAGATTTTTGAACATTTTGAATTTTTTGAAAAAATTTGACGTTTTTGAAAAACTTAATTTTTTTGAAATATTTTTTAAACATTCGTTAAATGTTTGGATTTTTCTTTACATTTGAATAGGTTTTGAGTCAGTGTAAATTTGGGTATTATATGTGAAAATATAGTCATTATAAATAAATTTAAAATAAAGTCATTTAATACAAGTTTCTTCTGCCTTGCATATTTACATGTGTTTAATTCTCTCAAACTCTATTCAAATTTTTACACCCGTGCATCCGATAATCCCAAATAGCAATCTTATCCCCATTCAGGTGAACATTACCCACTTTTGAATATCCTTGTATTATCAAGCGTTTATTCCTGAAAATCCTGGCGATGCATTCGCTTTTATGTCTCTCATTGTCTACAGCCGTTTCTTATTCACTCTTGTCGTTTATAAGGAGGTACATAAGAATACCCAGTTCTTGCCTCGAATGGGGAATGGTTCGCAAATGTATTTGTGCACATAGAGATCGCATATATTCACATGTACAGATTGGCACACATTCACATAAACTGCTGAGGACTAAGAAAACGATCGCGTTGGGAGACATCTTTATCACTGGCTCTAGAACTTATTTTAAAGAATAGAATGCATACATGTAGTCTACTCTAAAGTGCAGCCATAAAAATGTTAACTAGTTGTAAGATTCGGTTTTGGAAATAAATAGAGTCGGAGAGGGATTCAGATGTGCACTTGTAATTATTTTGAAAAGAATTCTCTGAAACGTTCATTTTACTTTTTTGCTCGTCATTCGAATATTCGAATTTTTGGTCGTTATCCAATATAAATATTTCTAACATAATATACATCATAGTTCTTTATAATACATATAATGTCATTCATTTTCATAAATATTTAAAAAAAAAACAAATTTAGTTTGTTTTTATTATTTTTACACATGATATAAAATCAGTGATTCAAACAAATATTTTGTTTAAAAAAAATTTTGATAGATATTTATAAATAATAACTATATTTTGCATGCTTCACTATTCCAATTTTATTAACTCACAAATTTTGAGAAATTTAGAATATCAGTACTTTGCAGATAATTTCGATAAAAATTGCGTAAGTCTTCGAAATGATATTTTAAATAATACTCTGCATTAGGATTTGACTCAGAAATTGTCCTAAATTTGAATTTTATCAAAATTTTTGAAGGGATTTGTTTATGAGAATATTCTATAAATTTAAGTAGAAATTTTTTATTGTCAATTTCTTCTCAATATTTTTGCATTCCGAAAAAGGTATTGGTTTCGTTTATTTTCAATAAGACCCTGATTTTGTTTATCAGATGATATGTCTATATAGTCTGATATCTCTATATAGTTGAATAACAACTCACAGAAAAATCAGGTATATCGTCTGGGAATTTGATAAAACATTCTATGGATATATTATTATTAGAAATTAAAACGAGTTTTTTGAAATACATATTATAAACATAAACATGTAAAAATTTGTCAAATTTCTAGAAGAGAAAAATTAATTTCTTGTAAGTTTATTTTCTTATCATTTTTATTTTATATTATTAGCATTCATTACTATTATTTTATTGTTATGTCTCTAAATTTAGGTATGTAGAGAAAGAACTGAATTGAAAAAAATTAGCTGGCTCTTGGCTAAAATCACTTTTGAGCTATGGTTTCTTTGGCAAAGTTCCTTGAAATAAAAATTTTTGGGCATAAGTTTAAGTGTTCATGTTTTTTTTCTAGTAACATCAGTAAATTTGAGTGAATGCCTCTAACTTAATTTATAAACTACAATCGTTCTGTTAGGCATATATGCCTGGCATAAAAAAAAAAATAATATTGGGTCATGTCAGTCTTATATCCATCTCAATTTTTAACTTTTAGAAGGAGAATTTTATGTTTTCAATAAAAAAATCCGATTCACTAATTTTATGTTTTCTCGACGTTTCAAGCCATTTTGAATCGAATGAGACCAAATTTGAAAGAAGTGAAAATGAGTGTGTGTGTGTAAGTGTGTGTCAACAGATTTTGTTCTGATATTATTGTGGCCTGCCAAAATAATTCATACTGATACTATAAAAATGCCAAACTCTCCAAAATCTTGCCGACCAGTTACTTCAATTTCGCTATTGATATTTATGACCTAATAGTTTCTGTACTAAAGATTTCAAATGTTGTTATTATAAATTCGATTATACAGTTCAAGTCCTTTACATAATTGTATATATCCAATTTTACTCCAAGGGCAACCCAAAATAGTTTCGTCCAAGTTAACCCACCGTTTAGAAATCTGTTCCTCCGACTCTATCCTCCTTCTGTAGATCGGCTCAGTGCCGCGGGGCATATGTAGAGGGCTCGGTTGGTCCATGCTAGTTCCGCATCTGGGTCCCTGAGTAAATATTGATATACTATCAGCACAGACACCGAGTTCCTGGTGTGTGTTTGCGGGATACTCTTCTCGTCTTCTCGTCTTCTCGACGAGATGGCAAACGTTTGCTATGCCGAGCAGGTCGGAATTGTGACTTCCAAACTGATTTATGCTGCGTTGGATGCTGCGATGTCGCTGCGCAGCAAATTTGATCGATGGACAGATGCATTTCGACATCATGTTCGGATCGAACAATTGATATGGAAGATTCACTTAGAATTGCAAAAAAAGTTGAAATGGAAAAAAGCCATCTCTTTGTTTATATCAAGTCAAGTCATCCTTGGTAGAACCTGAACTTTTTTATAACAATATAATTTCTAAGGCATATTTTATTACTGCATTTTTTAATTTTTTTGGTATGAACTTATATCTATGAATATCACAAAAATAGTTTCAAATTAAATGAGATTATTCGCAAAGTCCATAATGAGACATTTTAAATCCGATTTATAGATTTTTAAATTTTACACCATTGTTTAAATTCGCGTTGGGGTTTTTTTTTTAATCTGAACTGAAAGTTGAAATGTTGATCTGAATAGTTTAGGCTTAATATAAATAATACAAACACACCTAAAATTAAAAGAAGAAGAAAGTAAATGATCCAGTAAAAATTTGTCAGTTATTAAATTTGCCAAATGTTTACAATTAAAATTATTAAATTTATTATTGTTCTACAGACATTTTAAAATTAAAGTTCTTGGTTAAAATAATCTTCATACTTTAGCATAGATACATAAAAAATGCATATGGAATTATTTCAAAGTTTTTTTAAAAAAAAAAAATAATTATAACCTCTATACTTTTTCTACAACCATTATCATTCAAGTAATATTATAATATATAAAAAAGAAAGGTATTCCATAACGTAACGGTTAAACGCGCTGCCTTGTGTGGAGAGGGTCCTAAGTTTGAAACCTTATCCTTTGGATGACCTGATAACATGCAGTAAAATATTTTTCTAATTGAAAATTGCTTATTTTGGGCACTGCGATATGATATGGCAATAGAAAATTTCTCTCTTACTATTTGTCCCTGTCTCGTGTAGACGGGATCCTGAGTTCGAAACCTTGCTCTAGATAACCTGATAACCTTATAGCGTGCAGTAAAATATTTTTTCTATTGAAAATAGCTTATTTTGGGCACTGCGATATGATATGGCAATGGAAAATTTCTCTTTTACTATTTTTCCCCGTTTCGTGTAGACGGGGTCCTGAGTTCAACACCTTGCTCTGGGTAACCTGATAACCTTATAACATGCAGTAAAATATTTTTCCAGTTGAAAATAGCTTATTTTTGGGCACTGTGGTGCGATACGTCAATGGAAAATTTCTCACTATTCTTATCTGAATAGAGTTAGAGTTTAACTCAGCTCACAGACCTAGGGCACATTATTTATTTTATTATAGCATATCAATTATTTTATCATATAAACAAGAGCTTTGGAGCATAAATCGATGATCTTATTCTAAAAAATGGGTTTTTGGATTCTTATAAAATTTTCTTGCTTATATGCTAAGTAATATAATAAAATCTAATGATGATAGCAATATAATTATAATCTGAAATATTAAATGCTAGAATTGTTTGTAGCATATTATTTCAATATTCTATATCAGCTACCAAAAATAATATATGCCTTTTAATGCAGATAGAACTTTATGCAGAAATTATATAAAAGAAAAAGAATATATATCATAAATAGTTCTTTATGACTTAGTACTAAAATATCTCAGAATTTATCTAAACAAAGCAAACAAAATTAAAAATAATGCCAAAACTAATATACAGTAGATATTTCTAACAACCAGCTAATTTTACAGCAACAATATCCGGTTTTTTCACAATATTTTCAAAAATATTTTTTTATATTGCATTATCATAAAAAATGCTATTGTAAAATATTTTTACACATTATTGCCCAATATTAAAAATTATTTATTTCTTTCCCCCGAACCTTTTGGAAAGCTCCGGTTCTTTATCTGCTGGGTAAAGGCAAAGAGCGATTTCCCGGTCTCTCAATAATTCATCTTAGTGAGTTTTCCGACGCTGTACGCGTTTCCCGTCAGGTCAAAGGAGGGAGAGAACGGTCACAAGAACTAACTAACGTGCACGATTTCTTATAATCGAATCGGGGTACTCGAAATCCTTTAGACGCAGAATCCCTAACAAACTGTCTCCTAGGTTCACTCGAACTATAGTAATGGTAAGAGGTAACCGAACCCGGAATTAGATTGTTGGTAAAACTAGCCACTTTGATAATAGATTCGAGAGGAAATAGATAGAAGACACAAATATTGCTCATGGTTGCAAAATTCAAATTTCACTATTAAACATAACGCATCCATCACTTGCCAACTGTTTGCTTCCTGAATTTCATAAAAAAAATAAATGGTGAAATGATTTTTTATAAGAGAGTTTGTGACTTTCCGCAATCGGCGATGATCAGTTTCACCTAAAATAAACCAAACTTTTTTCATGTGTTGGAATCACTTCCACTCATTTTTTAAAATTTGATTTCGGCCTGACATCTTGGTACTCCAAATCAAATGTTCTCCAATAATCTACTATTGTTGCATGAAATAATCTATCTTTGACTTCTTATCATTGGCAAAAGCTTGAACTAAAAATTGATTGCTTGATTGAACCACCAGATGAATTTGTTTCATCTTCCATCAATACAATCAAACAATTCCAGTGAGTGTCATGCCAAATATTCTAATTCCATTTCCACTTTGTGATGCCGGTTTGGGTTATTAGAATTTACGACAATCGGCTGATCTCCATGGTATCTGTCTATATACATCATATAACTAAGTAAACATGTCCAAGTGTATTAATTGCATGACAGACCAGTAAACATACGACCGAAGCAACTACCATAAACTCCATGGAAGAGAGTCAACATGGGAAAGTTATCGCCAGGCAAAATACAGAAATTCAAATTTACACGAAACGGTGGAGGGACGTATCTCTGAGGCCTTAAAGTTTATCATAATGGTAACAGATTGATGAAAAAGATGAAAGATGATACGATGCATACTGGGACAAAGTTTTAGTTCAAACTGCATAGAAGATAATAGTAAAAGAAATATTTAAAGAAAACAAATTACTACTACTATTATCAAAATATTTTACTATGATTTTAAAATACTTGTTGTTTTTTATTTTTTGGCTATTTTATTCATAACAAATATTTAATTATAGTTTTGTGCAGTTAATTTAAAATCATACGCACAAGCAATTTTTTTTTTCGATTTATGTATCTGCAATAATATAATTCAGTTTTTTATATCAAATTAATTGCACATAACTATATTTTATCACATGAAACGAAATTTATAATCAATCAGACGTAATTTATTTACATTATTTATTTCATGATAATTAATATAAAGTGCATATTGATGTATATAAAATTTAATTACGTTTATCGAGTAAGTATTGATGTATTTGGTTTATTTAATTTAGATGTCTATTTCATTTATTTTATTTTCTATTTGTTAATTATTTAATAATTTTTGTAGAGATTACCTATTAGTTGTTTGTACAAAATCCATGGGGAATGTTCACATGATTTGTATTGTGGATTAAATATTCATAAATTTTAATTTATATTACATGGGTAAAATAAAATTTACAGCTTTTACATTTGTAATAATTTTGATTTAGTGTTCAATCATTTTACGGAATTTGAACATTTGGATTAGTGATAAAAAAGGGAACATTTTTCAAAACTTCTAATTATTATTAAACAATAATCAAAATGAAAAATTTTGTTGTTGTTGATAAATATTCAACAATCAATTTGAATTATCTTTAAACGATTTCGCCAGCCAAGTGCTCCCCGATGGGAGCATCTAGTAATATCAAATTTTATTTTTTGCCTTTATTATATTGTTAAAATTTTTGGCAATTATTTTATCTAACAGATTGCAGTATGAAGTGAATTACAATTAAAATTGAAACTTACAGTTTGACTGAACTAGAAGAAAAAATGGATAATTACTAAAATTGTTACTTCCAATATGTATCTATCAAAAATTGTTTGAAAATTCATTTTGGCTTTCCACATCGTTAAAATACAATCACGCACCTATATTTGTACCAAACCCCAAATTACCGATCCGATTTCTTTCCCCATATTAAAATTCATCCTCCGTCGTATGATTTTTTTCCAAAGCTTCTGCATTATTGCAGATTCATTAAACGTAGGCTTTCGCTTTTGAATTGAAGACGCGAATAAATTTGATGGAAATAAGTCGATAGAATATTCGCTGTCCTAAATCATAAAGTAATGTCTTCACGTCTTCGGATTTCGGAACGTTCTCTCTATTGTATTCATGACAATCTGAATACTATTAAAATGCGAGATTACCGGAAAATTGTCTAACGGATTGCAAATTTCCCTTTGCACCAGGACCGCTGTATAACCTATATAGAATATTGATGGATTTTGTAATCCTTAAAGCAATCATTAGGGATTTTGTCGGTTTTTGTGTTTCTTACTCAGACTGAAATATCGACAAGGAGATTTTGCTAATCGGATGCGATGCGATCATGATCTGCATTTGCATTAGAATAGTTCGTTAGCGGTTAACCGGGAAAATAAATAAAATACGGAAAATGAATGATAAATGATTACAAATAGAACTGACCTATATCTCCTTAATAATACATTCTACAATTTTACAAATACATTCTTACAAATGAAATAATTTTTCAGTCAATAATAATACTCTAGAATGAATAATATAAATTTTTACATTTACAAATAACTTTAAACTAACCTGTACAATTTGTAGCAAATTTAATATACTTCAATTAGTTTATATCGACCCACTGAGCTATATCTAAAGGTTTAATCGCAATTTGACAAATTATCCATGCGTTTATTTGTTATATTACATGTAACATTTAACGGTCCATCAAATACAATTAGAATATCATGTTGAAATTTAATGTTCCATAACATTTTGAAACTGCTTCTAATATTGTATAATAATAATTCAATATAACTACTCAGTTTTCTTTAAAATTGCTGTTCACAATAGAGAATCAGACTGGTTGTAATAAAAGTCAGTTTGATAAAAGATTCTACATATTTGATTATTTCAGTCAGAAAGTTAAAAATTGAATTGAGTTCATAAAAATTTGTATAACAAAATTCTAAGTTTTTTGTTGGTAATACGCGTTAATTATTTTTGCAAAAATTTTGCACTATATAAGTACGTTCTTAACTAATAAAAAAGCACATTAAGAAATTCGATGATGTCTCATAAATATCCTCTTATTAAGAAATATCTTTCCTTCAAGAGTTTCTTTATATAGTTCTCGTTTCCTTCATTATTAGTTTTGTAGTATCAGCATTATTATTTATGTTTGGTACTTATTATTACTAAGTGTCATATATCGAAGAACCCACTTGTAATATTCCTATAAGAGGAATGGGGTTCCCAAGACTTGAGGAGGTACTCCGTATATTATGAAATACAATATAGGCAGAGAACTTTATTAATAAATCATAAGTTGGTGAACGCGTGTAAGTTCGATTTTATATATGGAATTGGGAAGTGAAGTAGGATTTTTTTCTTAATAGAATTGGTAATACATACTTTTCATTAATTACTAATAACCACATATTCAAAATTAACTACGATTTACTACAATTAATTCAAAATTGAAGTTTTAAGTGTTATGCAAATATGTAGCATATTCTAATATTTCATTCATATCCGTGGCAAAAATTCAGGCCAATTCGTATGTAATCCAAAAAAAAGTAATAGATAATTCTCTCATGTTGTTATATTACGAATGGGTCCCGTACACATCCTGCAAAACATTTTTCACGGAATATTCGCGAAGGGCGTTGATATACTGCCACTCTTCTCCCCGATACAATATAATGCAAAAAAGTGATGCGGCGGCATGTGCCCGTGTATGTTTATGTAATATGCGTAATGCGGCAGCAGAAATACATCATGCGCCGGCAAATTGAAAATAATACCCGCTTTCATCGAACATCAACAAAAAATGGCGTAGATTATTCACGGCGAAAAATTGCAATCTTGGATTATTGTTGGCAAGGTAATCAAAAATGAAATTTAGAATTGGAATAAATATTAATTCTATCAACATATAAATTGAAGATGGCTTTGGAGGAGTAATGAACCAAGACACCATAAATATGTTTTTTTAATTAACCAATTTTCTGTGTATAATAAATTCTTCCCAGATAACTAACTTCTTCATAACTGGTTGTGCTATTGTGATGTTTTATCAGGATTTCGCAGAGAGCCAGATTTCGTCGTTCGCCGTTGTGTATTCATCAGTCTTTATGAGGCAATGTGTACTCTGTTCTCTCAACACAATTTTGTTTCGGTCTATAGCAAAGATCATATGGCTGTGATAAACTGACAGGCAATCAGGACATCTGATCTAACATTGCCCTTGGAAATGAGAGGAATAGGAATTTACCTCCTTTCGCTTTTTGCCTTTGTTTACAAATAATAATTGTCAAGCGACGAAGAGACTGTCAGATGCGGTTTTGGGGTTCTGAAATTGAAAGTCACAGTCAAAGTTATTGAAGATATTTAGTACTATTATCTATGTTTACATTACACCTCATGAAGCATTTATTTGATTACTATTATTTACTAAATTTTGAATATAACCAATTATCAATCTATAGTCCATTCTAACATATTTTGGTATGAAAATTACGACCAGTATCATCGATTAAACCAGATTTTATGATTTGACGATGAACCTTTTTCTGTATGCATTTATTGTTAATAATATATACATTACTTGAGACTATGTACTGGTTTTTTTTATTCTGGTTTCATAATATTCAGGCAAATTTAAATAAATTAATTGAACATTGATGAACATGTTTAAATTTTTTTATGGTACCCAAATTTTATCTACAGATAATCTATTACTATAGGCTTCTATTCCGAATATTTCCTTTATGTGTGTAAATAAGTTGCGGTTCAGAGCTGCGTCGTATTTATGGCCAGGGCCTGTGCTTTAAATCAGATACCATGACTCATTTTAATTGGTAGCCGCAGAATATAAACTGTTATATTAACATATTTTTCAGAGGGTTGAATTTATGAACGCGTTCCCGAGGAGGGTTCTTTGTCAAAAAACGTCGTGTGTACTGATGAACGGCTTGATAAAATATCGGGAGTTGTGCGCCTCTTGAATAAAACACTATACATCTTACATAAACAGTAAACTCTCCACCGGAGCGAAGAAGAGGATCGAGGGGCTTCCTTGATTAGGCGCGTATATTACGACGGTGCCGGGCTATAAATACTGCTCATAGCGAAAGTACATATTAATTTGTAAAGGGTAATCGTTGAATATTCATTCAATGCTTAAACAATATATCAAGTGCGATGGTAAATGTAGAAAATATATGACTTAGAAAATTACTTCAACTTCTAATC
>NW_020537646.1:7608536-7642783 GCF_003426905.1 Ctenocephalides felis | reverse complement strand
AAAATTGATTGCTTGATTGAACAACCAGATGAATTTGTTTCATCTTCCATCAAATACAATCCAACAATTCCAGTGAGTGTCATACCAAATATTCTAATTCCATTTCCACTTTGTGATGCCGGTTTGGGTTATTAGAATTTACGACAATCGGCTGATCTCCATGGTATCTGTCTATATACATCATATAACTAAGTAAACATGTCCAAGTGTATTAATTGCATGACAGACCAGTAAACATACGACCGAAGCAACTACCATAAACTCCATGGAAGAGAGTCAACATGGGAAAGTTATCGCCAGGCAAAATACAGAAATTCAAATTTACACGAAACGGTGGAGGGACGTATCTCTGAGGCTTAAAGTTTATCATAATGGTAACAGATTGATGAAAAAGATAAAAAAATGGTAAAGATGATACGATGCATACTGGGACAAAGTTTTAGTTCAAACTGCATAGAAGATAATAGTAAAAAAATATTTAAAGAAAAAATTACTACTACTATTATCAAAATATTTTACTATGATTTTAAAATACTTGTTGTTTTTTATTTTTTGGCTATTTTTATTCATAACAAATATTTAATTATAGTTTTGTGCAGTTAATTTAAAATCATACGCACAAGCAATTTTTTTTTTCGATTTATGTATCTGCAATAATATAATTCATTTTGTTATATCAAATTAATTGCACATAACTATATTTTATCACATGAAACGAAATTTATAATCAATCAGACGTAATTTATTTACATTATTTATTTCATGATAATTAATATAAAGTGCTATTGATGTATATAAAATTTAATTACGTTTATCGAGTGAGTATTGATGTATTTGGTTTATTTAATTTAGATGTCTATTTTCATTTATTATTATTTCTATTTGTTAATTATTTAATAATTTTTGTAGAGATTACCTATTAGTTGTTTGTACAAAATCCATGGGGAATGTTCACATGATTTGTATTGTGGATTAAATATTCATAAATTTTAATCTATATTACATGGGTAATATAAAATTTACTAGTTTTACATTTGTAATAATTTTGATTTAGTGTTCATTTATTTTAGGGAATTGAAAAATTTTGATTAGTGACACAAATGCGTAAAAACTAAATGGATTAAGTGGGAACATTTTTCAAAACTTGTAGTTATTATTAAACAATAATCAAAATGAAAAACTATTTGTCGTTGTTGATAATATATTCAACAATCAATTTAACTTTTGAACTTATCTTCCATAAACGGTTTCGCCAGCCCAGTGGTCTCCGATGGGAGCATCTAGTAATATCAAATTTTATTTTTAGCCTTTATTATATTGTTAAAATTTTTTGGCAATTGTTTTATCTAACATATTGCAGTATAAAGTGATTACAATTAAAATTGAAACTTACAGTTTGACTGAACTAGAAGAAAAAATGGATAATTACTAAAATTGTTACTTCCATGATATCTATGCATACATCTATCAAAAATTGTTTGAAAATTCATTTTGGCTTTCCACATCGTTAAAATACAATCACGCACCTATATTTGTACCAAACCCCAAATTACCGATACGATTTCTTTCCCCATATTAAAATTCATCCTCCGTCGTATGATTTTTTTCCAAAGCTTCTGCATTATTGCAGATTCATTAAACGTAGGCTTTCGCTTTTGAATTGAAGACGCGAATAAATTTGATGGAAATAAGTCGATAGAATATTCGCTGTCCTAAATCATAAAGTAATGTCTTCACGTCTTCGGATTTCGGACGTTCTCTCTATTGTATTCATGACAATCTGAATACTATTAAAATGCGAGATTACCGGAAAATTGTCTAACGGATTGCAAATTTTCCTTTGCACCAGGACCGCTGTATAACCTATATAGAATATTGATGGATTTTGTAATCCTTAAAGCAATCATTAGGGATTTTGTCGGGTTTTTGTGTTTCTTACTCAGACTGAAATATCGACAAGGAGATTTTGCTAATCGGATGCGATGCGATCATGATCTGCATTTGCATTAGAATAGTTCGTTAGCGGTTAACCGAGAAAATAAATAAAATACGGAGAATAAATTATAAATGATCACAACTAGAACTGACCCATATCTCCTTATTAATATTAGATTGTCAAATATCTCCCTTCCGCCTTTTTGTATTATAAACCAAGAGCAAAAAAGCGGAAGGGAGATATTTGACAACCTAATACATTGTGAAATTTGCAACTTGAAGATTTGATTCTGATCGGACATTCAAATGAAATAATTTTTCAGTCAATAATATAATACGCTATAATGAATAATATAATTTGTTATATTTACATATAACTTTAAACTAACCTGTATAATTTGTAGCAAACTTAATATACTTCAATTAGTTCATATCGACCCACTGAGCTATATCTAATCGCAATTTGACAAATTATTCATGCGTTTATTTGTTATATTACATGTAACATTTAACGGTCCATCAAATACAATTAGAATATCATTTGGAAATTTAATGTTCCATAATATTTTGAGAATCCTAATATTGTACCATAATAATTTTATATAACTGAGTAGGTAGTTTGCTTTGAAATTGGTATTCACAATAGAGAATCAGACTGGTTGCAATTAAAGTCAGTTTGATAAACGATTCTACATATTTGATTATTTCTGTCAGAAAGTTAAAAATTGAATTGAGTTCATAAAAATTGTATAACAAAATTCTTGGGTTTTTTGTTGGTAATATGCGTTAATTATTTTGCAAAATTTTGCACTATGTAAGTACGGTCTTAGCTAATAAAAGAGCACATTAAGAAATTCGATGATGTCTCATAAATATCCTCTTATTGGGAAATATCTTTCCTTCAAGAGTTTCTTCATATAGTTCTCGTTTCCTTCATTATTAGTTTTGTAGTATCAGCATTATTATTTATGTCCTGTACTTATTATTACTAAGTGTCATATATCGAAGAACCCACTTGTAATATTCCTATATTGGGAATGGGGTTTCCAAGACTTAAGGAGGTACTCCGTATATTATGAAATACAATATAGGCAGAGAACTTTATTAATAAATCATAAGTTGGTGAACGCGTGTAAGTTTGATTTTCTATATAGTATTGGGAACTGAAACAGGATTTTTTTCTTAATAAAATTGGTAATACATGTTTTTCATTAATTACTAATAACTACATATTCTATATACTGACTGCAATTAATAAAAAATTAAAGTTCTAAATTGTAATGCAAATATGTGGCATATTCTAATAATTCATTCATATCCATGGCAAAAATTCAGGCCAATTCGTATGTAATCCAAAAAAAAAGGTAATAGATAATTCTCTCATGTTGTTATATTACGAATGGGTCCCGTACACATCCTGCAAAACATTTTTCACGGAATATTCGCGAAGGGCGTTGATATACTGCCACTCTTCTCCCCGATACAATATAATGCAAAAAAGTGATGCGGCGGCATGTGCCCGTGTATGTTTATGTAATATGCGTAATGCGGCAGCAGAAATACATCATGCGCCGGCAAATTGAAAATAATACCGCTTTCATCGAACATCAACAAAAAATGACGTAGATTATTCACGGGGGAAAATTACAATCTTGGATTATTGTTGGCAAGGTAATCAAAAATGAAATTTAGAATTGGAATAAATATTAATTCTATCAACATATAAATTTAAAGATGGCTTTGGAGGAATACTGAACCAAGACAGCTTAAATATGTTTTTTTAATTAACCAATTTCGTGTGTATAATAAATTCCTTCCAAGATAACTTCTTCATAACTGGTTGTGCTATTTGTGATGTTTTATCAGGATTTCGCAGAGAGCCAGATTTCGTCGTTCGCCGTTGTGTATTCATCAGTCTTTATGAGGCAATGTGTACTCTGTTCTCTCAACACAATTTTGTTTCGGTCTATAGCAAAGATCATATGGCTGTGATAAACTGACAGACAATCAGGACATCTGATCTAACATTGCCCTTGGAAATGAGAGGAATAGGAATTTACCTCCTTTCGCTTTTTGCCTTGTGTTTACAAATAATAATTGTCAAGAGACGAGGAGACTGTCAGATGCGGTTTTGGGGTTCTGAAATTGAAAGTCACAGTCAAAGATATTGAAGATATTTATTTAGTACTGTTATGAATGTTTACATTACACTTCATTGCAGCATTTATTTGATTACTATCATTTATTAAATTTTGCATATAATCAATTATTAATCTATAGTCCATTCTAACGAGATTACATATTTTGGTATGAAAATTATGACCATCAGTATCATCGAATAAACCTGATTTTATGATTTGCCGTCGAACTTTTTTTTGGATGCATTTTAAGCTACTCATGAAAATATTTTTATTCTAGTTTCATTGTTTTCAGGTATATCTAAATGAATTAATTAATTTGCTGAATTAGTTGAACATTGATGAACATGTTTAAATTTTTTTATGGTACCCAAATTTTATCTACAGATAATCTATTACTATATTATCTTCTGATACGAAAATTTCCTTTATGTGTATAAATAAGTTGCGGTTCAGAGCTGCGTCGTATTTATGGCCAGGGCCTGTGCTTTAAATCAGATACCATGACTCATTTTAATTGGTAGCCGCAGAATATAAACTGTTATATTAACATATTTTTCAGAGGGTTGAATTTATGAACGCGTTCTCGAGGAGGGTTCTTTGTCAAAAAACGTCGTGTGTACTGATGAACGGCTTGATAAAATATCGGGAGTTGTGCGCCTCTTGAATAAACACTATACATCTTACATAAACAGTAAACTCTCCACCGGAGCGAGGAAAGAGGATCGAGGGGCTTCCTTGATTAGGCGCGTATATTACGACGGTGCCGGGCTATAAATACTGCTCATAGCGAAAGTACATATTAATTTGTAAAGGGTAATCGTTGAATATTCATTCAATGCTTAAACAATATATCAAGTGCGATGGTAAATGTAGAAAAATAGCGGGCTTATAAAATTACTTCAACTTCTAATCAGCTTACTACTGGAATTACTTTAACTCCTAAATGATCCCGCATCGAGTAAAAAGCCCAAGCAGTTCTAAAAAATCTGAAAAATCCATATTGAGGTTCACCCTAGTATATATATATATATATATATATATATATATATATATATATATATATAGATGCGAATAGATCTTTTTATAAATTATTTCCTAATCTGAAATATAAGTTGTTAGTTAGGATTGTAAATAAGCTATTTATTTTGTTAAGTATGTTTATGCATATGAGAATGAGATCGACCATATTAATAAATTTGAATCATAAATTGTTTTATATTAGACTAATCTCGAGACTTACAATCCTCAAAATTACATTATGTATTTAATAAAGCAGGGATAAAAATATGTTGATATGGCCAAAAATTCTCCACGATTTAAGATCAGGTTATAAGTCAGCCTCGCCTATTTCGGAAGAATCTGCGTTATATCTACGGTCGTATTGTCGATGTTTTATCCCTCTATTTATTGAAGGGATCGACCAAACTATAAAATCCAACTAGGAAATCCTGGTCATAGATTTAGTACGACTACAAATTGTCTATAGGCAAGCTAACGCATCGGCAACTTATACGAATTGGAATATGTCCAATGGAAACTGGCTATTCGTTATTATTGTTTCAGTACGGCCTTAGATAATAGATTATTTTGGAAACAGAATTTAAAAAAATAATAGAGCATCCCTTATTTTATTTTTGCCTGACACCAATTTTTCCTCACATTGGTAGAAATATATACCTATATGTACACATATGTGATATGGATATAGGTGATTGTTTTTAATGCTCGGACGGATCCCGGCTACGGGTTTATTTATTTGCATATGTTAATCTTGCACATAAATATGTATATTTCATTTCACGTGGGAGTTTCAATATCATTTTTCAATTCTCTGTTGTATACTGTAACTTTTGGCAACATGATATATAAATTTGGGCTGGTCAAGTTTACTGAATATTGGTGTGCATATATTTCTCTAAAATGTGATACCATATCATTTTCCTTGTAGGTTATTAGCATTCTTTGTGCGAAGTCAAAATTGCATCAGTCAGCAATGAAAGATAGAAATGGTAAAAAAAATAAAGGCCGAATAGGAGTCTTGAAAAGCTCACGACCGGCGCTTAGGAACTCCCGGATGGCCTGACATACTTTCTGAATAGTCAGCCACCGCACGGAATTCAGAAAATGTCCAGTTATCCATTTATCATATTATTGATATTGTTATGAAAGCAATCTAGTTTTGCGCGAATTTACTTTTGCTCGGCGACGACTCTGGAAATTGATTTTCAGAAAACTATATGACGGCATGATTTAATATATCGCAACCGGTCAGTCGTGCTCATACGGAGAAATGATAATAGAATCTTTTATAAAAATATATTAAATATGTTTATTTTAAATTATTATTGATTCTGAATAAAATCATGTGATTTATTGCATTAAGATAACATTTTATGAGATTCATAATTAACGGCCATTTTAAGTATCAAGGGGCAAATTCTGCGGTAATATAGGCGATAACACCTTTTTTGATACTAAAAACGTAAAATGTTATCTTTTTATACTTCAAATAATTTTAACTAAATTTAAATTTGATGTAAAATATTTATACTACACAATATAATTTTAAAGTAAACAATACTAATTTATTTATTTTCCTTACAGAACATTATCACATATTTGTTGGAGACCTAAGTCCGGAGATAGAAACGCAAACATTAAGAGATGCCTTCGCCCCTTTTGGAGAAATATCGTAAGTAAATTTGTTAATTATTAATATATAAATATGAATAAATATGAAATTGACCCACTAATGTACAGTCTGAAATAATTCCTTTACTGCAATTTTCTATTACGAATTTTTCTATCACAAAGTAAATTGTTTTGCGAAAGTCCGGATATTTATATGTTAACATGAAGATATAATCTATTGTTATTGTTCAGGTTAAATTCAAAACATCGCTGTTTTACCCTTAACCTTCAATAAATTACCATTCGTTTAACCTTAGGGATACTTAGCGCAAAAGGGTTAAATGCGCGCAAAGATTAATGACCCATTATATGGTAATGAAAACAGTTTATATTTTATATTGAACCCATGGTAAAAATATCGGGAAAATATTTGGCAAAAATTGAATTTTTAGAGTATCCACAATATATTTATGAAAATCCTTGATTTTTGAAAATTGTTCCATTATCTCTCATACCAAGCACTTTTCCTGTCTGACTGAGATATGAAAATATGATGATAAAGAAAAAACATTATTTCAGGTCTCAAGTTTTTTGGCCCTAGTTTTTTTATATATATAAATCGGTACAAATCTTTGCACTTAAAAATTTATATATTCCAGTTTTTTTTATTTCTTTTTATTTTTTATTGATATATTATTTTCATATCTTAGTCAGACAGGGAGCCTGGTATAAGAGATTATTTTCATATTTCATATATACATACCATTTATATATTTCATTCTACATTCATAACTTCTTATATAACTTTATCCATCTAAAAATAACTAGAATTTTGAAATAATCATACCTAAAAGCAACTAATTTATTCAAAAATTCAATAGCTCCTTACTTTTATTTTACGCCCAGTGCATTAGCTGTGTTTATCTTTTATCCCTCGCAATTTATTACCAAATAAGGTCATTAAATTTCGATGCCTACCCACAGTAGTATGTCAATGTGCAATATATAATTTTAGGTAAAAATAAATCCGGTTTGCTATTAGTCCGGATAACTTACGAGCGATTTATGTCACGTTTTTATTGCGTGTTCCCTGATATATAGAATCAACTAAACACGCCCTCTCCTGATTTATTCTCCAACATTTGGTTAATAATGAACTGCACATTATTTTTAAATCAGCATTTCCACAATAAATTGGATAAATGTTAGAACGGAATAGAATTATTCAACAAATCCCGTCTCGATGTATTATTTACTCTCAACGCCTTTGATTGGATAATATTTAAAAATGACACTGTCAAATAAATTGTCAATTAAAATTTTGAAACAAAAATATAATATTTGACGATCCATATCATTATTTCAAAATTTGTTATCAGCATTAATGTAGCTTTAAATACTATTTTTAAGTTTTCCAATTCCACATCGTAAGATCGATGCATACATCTTACGTCATTTAAAACCTGAAATGGAATTGAGAATTTGAGTAAGATATTGTTTTATGTAAAAAGTAATTATACTTGTCAAAATTTATCACGATCGATGTCACTAAATTGCAATGGCAACTACAAAATCTATAGACGTTCCTCCAAAAAAAAATTTTATACTCAGAAATAAATTGAATATTAGTAAACTCAATGGACGAAATTCTGCGCCTGTCACGACTTTAAATGAAAATAAAGGCATTGGATCAGGATTGGAAAAGTTGAATTTGTCTGGTAAGAGGTCCACACTTTTGAAAAACCAAAACAGTATGGTACAAAACGTGTCCAAATTGAAACTCGAAAAAAGTAATTTTTCTGTTGATGAATCTGAAGGGCGGAAATTCGAAGAAGTTAGTGATCCTTTACGATCTCCATCTCCTGATTATGCAATGTTTGCTGCTTTGAATATTGGCAAAAGCTACACCAGCAAAGCTATGCAAACTATCAACATAACTAATCAGGAAGCTTTACTTGAAAATAGTATTATTAGATTTCCAAGTGCAAAGGCAAGACCTAGTTCATTGGTTGCACATAAAAATGAATTTTTTGAGCCAGCGCATTTAACCAGAATAAAAAAAGATATGGTAAGAACAAGATCATTGGATGGAAATGATAGTACAAGTGTAACTACAGATAAATCTGACATATCCAAATTTACAATAAATGAAGCTAGTACACAAGAACTTGCCAATCACCGTCAATCCAGAGCTATAAAAGTCCTAAAATCACCTAACCTTTTAAAACCGTACAAGGAACCCGAAACATTTGATCCATTCAAAGCTCCGCCAACTTACAAACTAGGAGCTTTGCCGAAATATTTAAAATCTCGCAGAAACCCAGCAAGAAATAACGATTGGGATGATATTTGTCCAGAAGGACATGTCACCTTGCCGGATTCCGAAAGAAAAGAAACTTTGAATGTTTTAAGAAATCGTTATGCTACATTAGTATCTGAATTAAACAAAATGCCAGTTCGTCTTCCGAATCTTCAGGACAAGAGGAAGAAACAATTACTTGAAGAAGAACTTCTCTCGGTGGAAGATGGAATTAATGTGTTTTCGAGGCCTAGAGTTTATGTAAAATTGAACACCTAATCTTTTGGTGAAAGTTGTGATAGAGACGTCAAAAGAGATCATTTGATGAGAATTTTGCAAATGGATTGTTTTTGTAAAAAAATATGCTACATGAATATTTTATTTCACATTCTAACATGTTTATTTGGCACTGTAATTATAAAAAATATATTTATTTAAGAAAAAATTGTCTGCAAGGTCCAAATTTATTTCTGTTTTTATTCAATCCGTTTTTGTTAGACACCAAAATGGGCAAAGGTACATGTTTTTGTGGGTGTCAAAATTTGTTGTTTTATCAATGTTGCGCAATATATATATATATATATATATATATATATATATATATATATATATATATATGTGTGTGTATGTAAATTTAAATATATTTCCAACTACAACCCATCTTCGAGGTACGATCTAATATGAGCGAAATACATTTGCATTATTTAATATGCGTATTTTGTAACGGGCATACGAATTATTAAACGATAAATTCTATTTAAGTTTAAACGTTTCATGTATCACAATTGTTACAAATAACAGTTTAGATGTTAAGAGAAAATATTTATTTTCCGGCGCGAAAATGTCCAAAGTTTTACTTCATAGCAACACATTTACAATGCAAACAAATTGCAATAAATTTACTCACAGAAAGGAGCATGTGTAAGTTCTTAGTGAATATTATATAATTTATAGACTATAATATGTTCATATAAAAGTCAGAGTAAGGAATACAGTTATGGTAACATGAGGAAATTTACGTGTATCTATATTTTTATGGGAAAATTAATGTCTGGATGTGCGTGATGTACATTTTTGTCAGTTTGTTCTGGCGTAAAGAATAAAATATAGCGCGTTGAAATATTAAATTGAAAGGAGAAAATATGTAATATGTCACAAACGTCTTGGTCGGTATAAAAGTAGAAACAAATCCTATCTATCTTTATATAACACTCATTAAGAAATATTAATATTTCTAGAGCAATTTGTTTTGAAACATGCACATATATCAGGATAATCATATTCCAGTATTTTTAAATTATTGTGAGCGCTATTGATTTCCGAGCCATAAAATTTTGTGCTATGCAATATTTTATGTACTGATAAATATTCCACTGAGCAATTTTCTTTCTTTCAACTCTATCAATTATAAATTAAAAAACGATAAATTATATGAACGAATACATCTTTGTGCTTTAGATTTCCATTTGAAGATTGAATTTATTTACCGAAGTAAGCATATCGCCCCAGTTTTAAACCGATACCGAGAATTCCAATTTGAATTGACTTTCTGTAATTGGAAAACTGTTAAGGCGCATGGACATGGATTTGTAGCCGGTAACGTGCACAGAAACACAAAATAGAAAATAACAAAAAACGCCTAGAGGGTTGGTAATATTTTTAATTGAAAATAAAATGCTCCCGAAATTGATGATATATTAGAGCAACCACAGATTTGCATTAAGTTACGCAAAAAAATTCATTTTGGATTTTTGAACGATTAAAGTAACTTATCCTAGCGAAGTTAAAAAGTAATAAAATATTGATGAATACATTCTGAACTATATTCCTGAATCAATGTGCTTATATAAATTATACGATGTGGTTAACACAACATCAAAGACAAATAGTAAACATATGTATACCAATTAATTATTGATACTGCATAAGTAATATTGCTTATTATCTTGTGCCGCACAGGTGTTTCAAACGTGCCAAATTAATTTAATTAATTTTGAATCATTTGTAGTCAACAATATTTTCTAGATCTTGTATCAAACTATTCAAATAGAAAACAACATATGGCATTATCAATACCTGTATACAGTAATTCCATTAATTTCACCCGTTGGAACAAATTGTACCCCAACCTCATCCAAGGGCTTTCCGAAGGTATCACGTCGACCCGCAGTGTACTTAGTACCTCATTCAATAGACGCATTCACACGTTATCAGAATTATCAAATACAATACAACATAATGGATTTTACCTTTGTATTGTACGCACATATGACACATAATAATGCCTAGAATTAATCCCAATGGCAGGAATAATATACTTCACCTAAACAATATGCTGACTGTACCTGTTCTACAACAGCAGGTACAAATTTTGAATCTATTTGCAGATTATTGTTCGTAGTTTTACGAGATTTATTCTTCAATTCATGTTCGATTTTATAGTTTGCATTTGTGTGCTGAGTGCAAATGAAAAGCAGGAAAAATAATGTAATTGAGAGACTTGTTCAACGATCGCATATAGATATTGCGATATCGCAGCATAATTTAATTCGGAGAGCGACTTTATGAAAAGATGTATTTTAATAGGGTTGGATAGTAAAATTCCTATTT
The DNA here is from genome assembly GCF_003426905.1 of Ctenocephalides felis. Lineage (NCBI taxonomy): Eukaryota > Metazoa > Arthropoda > Insecta > Siphonaptera > Pulicidae > Ctenocephalides > Ctenocephalides felis. The sequence continues at coordinate 7,631,167 of NW_020537646.1, read as the reverse complement.
TATTAAGTCAACATTTAATACTATTTATCGATGAGAATCAAATTATTTAATATTGAAACAAATTAGTTTTTGATGCAAATTTATGCCATAATTTTGAACATGAGTAAAATGCATAATTTCCTAAAATTATTCGAGTTGCAATATTTGTACTAAAACTGGTTGAAGTATAATAAACAAATTTAAAAAAAAATATTTGAAATGTAATTTAATCCTTATTATTGAAATAAATAGAACAGAAATATATCACAATCAATGTCAAATTTTAGTAGCTTTTTATTGCCGAATTATTTCTGAAAAAGTCTATCAAATCAAAAGCTTACATAATTTTTGTTTATATATGGTTCTATGTTAATAAGTTTTGTCATGTAAAATAGTTGAGCCCTTGGCAATCAGAGCATCAGCATATGAAGCATTATCTTAGTAATTGCAGTAATTGCTCTTCCATACAACAGAATATGTATCTAATGGATTCCAAATATATGTATATCGTACAAATTTTCAATACTGGAAATCACATACATATTCCACATCAATAATTCATTATATGAGGATATTTATAAGCTAAAAGTATCTCTATTTTTTAATAGCAAAGAACGCTATGTATTTCATATAACTCGAAATGGCTTTTAATTAAATTCAAGTAATTATATGCAAATATATTGTAATGGAAGATTAAGTTGTAGGTAAAGAAAATCAAAATTTCGATAACGTTTTTCACCTGAATATTAATTGAGCGTGATAGCGTATAGTGCTCCAAAATCCTAAAATGCAGTGTGATTATTTTAACTATTTGAGTGAAAAATGATCTTGGTAGTCTTTATTTGTGTCCAACAACCCTAAATGCAGGTATATATATATATATATATATATATTATATACTTATTTTATTGCAAAAAGAAGGTTGTTTGACACTTTTCTCACATTTTTCTATCTAATATTAGCTGGCAAAATGGTACATTTAGAGTTTGCCTAGTAGATACTGACCAAAAACTGGTAAAATGTTCTTGGTGTACTGATAAAATATTCCCACATAAGAAGTTAATAATAAATGAAAAAGATTTGCAAAGATCGAGAGTAGAAAGCGCTTCACTGGATTTGATTGTAAATAGAAAAGGTACTTGGATTGCATATTGCAACCATATTAAGAAAAAGTGCTAAAAAAATAAGAGGGCCGAAATGGCTAACAAATTAACTAGACTACTTACAATTGCGCAAAGAAACAGTACTTTTTAATAAAAAAGACGATAAACTGTATGGAAGTTAAGTTTGAGAATTAAAGGATCAAGAAAAGTCTTATGACAAACTTCTAATAGTAATAATTGTTCCTATATATAGAAGTAGTGTTTAATTATAGTGTCATTCATTTAGAATTTATGATATGGGTATGATATGCAAGTGTTACAAATCTGCATTTCCTTACAAATTTATGCATCGCATGTAATTTAAGTAATTGCTCTCAGACCAAAGACCCAAGTAATGCGTTAGTAACGAATCTATAATGCTAAATGCTAAATGCCTGTGTCTCAATACCAGAAAGCATATGCATATCCCGTATCATAAATTGTAAATAAGTAAGACCATTAATATAATGTAGGTAGAGTAGGTAGTAATAGGTGTGAGTTAAGCGCGATGGAGCATGAGGGAGCATGAGAGAGCGTAGTAGTGTCCCGTTGACATCCCTGCGCCGCGGCAAATCCGCGTGGGGTTACGGAGGGTCTTTACCCGAACGCTTCAGGTCTTCTCCCTATGATTTCGAATATTGCGAGGTTGCTCGGAATTATTATTCATAGTTTTGTTTGTGTTATCTTCGCCATGTTGGCTTACATTACTCGCTACTGTGCCGGTAGCAGTCTTAAGCCCTGCTGAATATTTAATCTAAGGCAAATCTCGCGAACGGCTAAATATGCAAAGGTGGATGTGTTCGAACCACACAGGCGAATGGTAATAGACACACGATTGCGGATTCTTATATCAGAAAAAAAATCATATAACTACTAACTTAATTTAAACACTGATTCTTTTACTAACACAGATTATTATTTATAGCAAAATCTCTTCAGTGTAAGAGACCTCTGAATGACATATTTAATGGCACACATAGGCTTATGAGAATTTCTATTTCGGATTATCTATAATAAAAATATTATTAATAAACACATACACACACTAACATCATTTTTTCTAAAGTATGCCAAAATGTTCCAAAACCTCTAAAACGTAGATACGCAATGATTTTCAATTTCATTTTTTGGAGAATTACAATTGCTTACTTAAAAATACGTATATTATGTCAGATTCGCCTTTATATTCAAAATAATCTTTACACAGCTTTAAAAACAATAATTATTTGTACTACATCTTTTTGCAACGTACTTGTGATATTAAAATTAAGAATTGATTTTTTTACTATATTTATTTAATTAATATATTTATTTTTATCTATACTATTATTAGATAAATTAGTTTATTATTTAATCCAGTATAAATTTTTTATTGAATTAAAAAAGTATTAACTTTATTATCTATCGTTGTTTCTATAAAAAATATTAAATACTGTTTGATACAAGTCTAGTTTTAGAATGCAATTTAGTCTAGTAAAAATATTTTATTAATTGACAGGACATTAAGGACTTGTTTATTTTTGGTGAAAATATTTTAATTAATGATGCTGTTATTAGTAACATTATTTTCTGGACTAAAGATCTTTGATCTTCAAATTTAAATATAAAAAATTCAGTTTAATACAATTTGTGACAAAATTTGTGTTACTAATTGTCCCATATAATTATTATTTTATTTCTTTAAACATACTAATCAATTTTAAAAAATCTGATCATAAAATGATAGGTATAATTTTTGGATTTGAATTACGATCTTTATATAAAATTTTATAATTTGAAAAACAATATATATTAATTTCAAATTTATCTCAAAAATATTTGTTTACCCTGTTTTCAATTCCCCCAGTTCAAAGGTTGCCCACAAACCAAACAATATTTTCCCAAAAAGATCAATCAAATCAATTATCATAACTATTTCCCGTGTACATATTGACAATTAAAATTAAACCATTTGATGCTCGAATTTATGTCGTATCAAAATATAAATATTTGCGATTTATGGCTCATTAATTTTATTTGATTCACAATATGTAAAGGTTAATGAGCGTGCATAAAATCATGAACAAAATGAATCAGTCCATAGATAAAATAATTTTAGAAGGTAATTAAATTTTGCTTTATGGCTGAATATATTAATATATTAAAATTGATATTGGAATACTTGTCTAGCCATTTGTAATATAATTTTTAAATACGAAATTATATTTATTATTATAAATACAACCACGAGTTCAGACGTATTCGGCACAGTTCAATTTTTATTGAAGCACATGCTACACAATTGGTTGGCGATATGATGCCTATTTTTGCATTACTAATTATGGGGTATTTTTAACTGCTTTCTAATGAAAAATCATATATTTTTACCCGTGGTATTTTTGTACCAGTATCCGTGAACAAGAATACATTAACAGATAAATCCGTCGTGTTCGCCCACACAGTGTTTTCTCTGCATTAAATCATGCAAGCGCTTATAAAGTTTCGCCAAGTGTCTTTAATGCGCATTATTCAAAACAGGAACGCCGAGATTTTTTCAACGAGCATTTCCATCGTTAAACTTTCCCAAGGAATTCGTTTCTCTAACTGGTTCCTGTTTATGCATTCGGAGCTATACCTAGGGAAAAGATAGAGAGCTGGATCAAAATCGGAAGAAAACACAGTCTAACTGGAGAAAACAATCAAATCAGGTCTTAAATTCTCCATTTGTGCTATCTAATAATTTTATCCTAATTGATATCTTTTCACATGGTAGTTACCGAAATCTTTTTGAATGCAAACTGGTCAAAACGCCTTTCTGAATCACTTCAGTAAGAATTAGCTGTATGAGCTTGCTACTAACTAATTTTTTGCATACAATTGCTTTAAAGCGATAAAATAGCTTTAAAGTGACTTTGAATAACACAAGTTTCATCTAGACTTTTTTATTTATTTATTTCTGGCAGTCAGAAATATAATTTCCTTTGAGTCTATGTGATCAATAAGATGTCATTGAGAAGTCTCGTTCACTAAGGATATGCCCATGTAAATAGTGATCTATGTTAGTAAAACAAAAACACTCAAATTGTATTATCAAGAGTCGAGAATTGTATTATCATTTTTGAGCTCTCTGGTTGGAACATGGTTATTGATAAATTGCAGTGCTGGATTTGGATATTGGCCTAATTTCTTATGGGATGAGTTGCTCCTGCTCCTGATTAAGTTCTTCACTGAATCACGTTTAAACCTGTGTGAATAGTCTTTGCTTTTAATATTACAGAAAATCACTATTTATCTCTCAAATTTTAATATAAAATTTCAACAAAACATTTTGGGTAAAAAACTATAAAAATTCCTCAACACGACCGAGCTCTGGCATTATTTAAAACGTCCCTGGTCGTGTGCACGATGCAGAAACTTGCCAACAGTAACTTATATGCATTGTTTAGCAAACTAATTATTAAGATTCTACGTCGGAGCTATTTGCTCAGCAATTAAAATGCCTCTCTGTTTTATCGCACTAGGGAATTGGAAAATATGCTATGGCTTAAATATATAAAATAAATACATTTAGTAGATATAAAATCTTTAGAGCATTTTGCAACTAAAATTGCGTAGAATTATATGTATATTTGTTTATTTTATTAAAACATTTTATTTTTACCAATCATACTGAATAAATGAATAATTGCAGAACAAAAAATTGTACAAAAGATAGTATATAAAAATATATAGTAAATTGAATATGAAATATAAATTTATTTTATAAATATTCCAAAGCAAAAGTTCATTTCATTCTAACTCATTTACGACACTAACATTGGAAGAAACTATATATGAGTGCATTAATTTTTTCAAATTGTACAATAATAAAAGCCATTCAAGGAAACTCTATAACAACTAATTGATTAGTTTAAAAAAAGTACAGATTTTATTGTCAATGTTTTTTCCAAAAATTTTGAACTCATTTTGGGTGATTAGGAAGATCAATTGCGAATCGTGGTCGCCATAAGACACAAATGTGTACTTAAACAGAAGTTTGAGAAAAACAAAATAACCTAAATATAATAATTATTTTATATAATGACTATATAAAAATAAATATTTATTTACTTTTACCAAGAGACTTTTAATAAAAATGAACAAACGAGAGTCGGCGTATCCTCCGTTGTCCCATTTAGGCAAAAACCCCAGAAAGTGATATGGAAAAGACTATATTATAAAACATGTTGATTGCATACCATTACGAGACCCCGGGGTAAGGATACATCATTAATTTCTTTTAAAAACTTTTCGCTAATGTGTTTCAATTACATCATCCTATTTATATAGAGACGTTAGTAGGGATAGAACATTCTGAACGAATATACGAACGTATTACCGAGGAAATTTCAGTTCGGAGTTGATGTATTTTACGTAATGAGGAGGAGTCAAGTTATAGAAGAAATTAAAACTTTTCATTGCAAAATTGAATGCTCGAACAAGTAAAAGTTTTTTTCGACGGTCAGAACGTTCGCCTCGTGGTGATAAAATGAGGAAAATTCGAGTAGAACAATTTGCTACGGAGGCATAATAATTAATATAGACTTTTAGGGAATTTAGTTTTAATTGATCAATGAAATTTAGTACTGGTAATTTATAACATTAATTAGTCGTGCATCGCATGGTGCCTTAAGGTAAATTGCTGGAACTGCCTGTACTAAAAATTAAAAATTTAAAAAAACTTCCAATTTTTTTGAAAAATAGATTTTTGAAAATTTTGATATTTTTTTAAATTGATTTTTTACAAGAACTCATTTTTTTACATTACATTTAAGTTAATAATCATAATATATTATGAAATATATATTATTATTAATTGCAAAATTTATGTAAAAGTGTCACACGCACATTGTTCTTCAGTTTTGTTTCTCAAATCTTAGGTTCTTATTAAAATAGTTGTCCAAGCATAGTGTTTAATTGAAGAAAATGAATCTGAATTTAATGCACTTCTCTAATTAAAGAACTGCTGTAAAATACGACTTGGAAGAAGTTCAATCCAACACCTTCGTAATTACTGTTTGAACTGCCGAATTGAACCTGGAATCTGGCTCTCTCGCAATGCCAGGCCGATCCATTTTCCTCACTAGCGAACGTTTTCATATTACCTTGGTGTATTATAAATTTGTCTTAAGTACGATCATAAAATTATAAAACCTTACTCCAGTACAGGCGGCGGTTTCATTGTTATGTAACTTATTATTTTTTATGGTTCTTAAATAATTAAAGGAATTCCATTTCAGGCGCGTAACATAAATACAATAAATGTCCCTAAAGGCTTCCCAGTCGGGCTTATGTCATTATTTTGGTGTTATTTATGGCAGAATATTATTTCCGTCGAGGTTTATGGCGTTCATTTCAGTTTCCGCTGTTTGCACTGTTATGCTTGTTCATGTTAAACGGCCGACGACTTGACTAATTCGGAATAATGCCACTACTGACGACGTTTCTCTATTTTATTAAAATATTCCGTAAACAGAAACCGTATTTCTCAACTCCTATTTGGTTGAAACAGACTGATTTATTGCAGAAAAATACATGTATTTCTCCTTTCGTGAAACTAATATACCTTCTTAATGTTCACACTATTATTGTACATAATTGTTGTTTTCTATCAATATGAATAAGAAAAATGTGTCATGGCTTAAATAGTAATTTACATAACATTTTACATCAAATGAACTAGAATAATAAAATTGGTATGAAATCTTTACCTCTTTTTTTATTTCAAGATCAATATTAAATGCACTCCAGTACCACATAAATAATTTATTTTTTGCATGACGACCAACACATTTCATTAGCTAGTTTTGCATCCATAAATACCACAATATTTACTCAATTTTATAATTAAAATAGCAACAATATCTATTCCTGTCGTTAGATACAGCGTCGGTATATTATTTCAGCGATTGCGTGTATATGAAAAACTCCGCTATCAACTCAGTTTAATCTCAATATTTCGCTGAACTCATTTATCACTGACATTTTGCAGTGCTAATTAACGTCATGTTGAAACTTTCATAAATCCTACGATATGAATTTGTTTTATTTTTTGTTTATAAATGAATACTAGCACGTGCATTGCATTTTTGTCCTGTAATAAATGAAATTTCTGCTGCGGGTGAAATGAAATTCATTAAAATTATTTTTTTATGGTAATAATGTGCGGTGATAATTTTTGCTTGTGGTCGCTGCGTTTTTATAAATAAGAGTGATGAATCAACAAAAATTTAGTTATCTCAATATTTGATATAGAGTAGGGCGGGGCACATAGGTCCAATTTGACGAAGAGCATATAACTGTAAAAACCAAACGATCTTAAATGAAATGTAAAAAAATAAAGATAAATCATAGGAGATATACTCTTTAAATGCATTCACACCGAGCATATTGTCTTAAAAAATTATATTATTTTGATCGGCAATAAATCCATGAAAAAAAAATCATTTTGTTAAATTACTTGCTTCAACTTAATTTACTAGTTTCTACTTAATTTTACATCTTTGCTAGGATAAAGGTTTAGTTGATCCTTAAAGAATTTGTCACTTTACTGATTTTTGAGATTAGTGGTGGACCTTTTTACCCGCGGACCTTCAAGCCCCTGTCTGTTCTATTTGTGTAATTGTATATGTTCATATGTGTATTTCATTGTTTATTGTAATATTGGTTATTACGGCATGAGTTCATGGTTCATGGTTATTAAATCCATCCCGAGTTCTATCTCGGCGGCGTGCTTTCGCCGAATCACAATAAGCTTCTTCGAATTACACATTTCCTCTCGCACAACTGTAGGCAAATCATGGGATTTATTCCATAACGCGCGAAATGTGAACCGTACCTTCGACGAATACAGTTAATTAAATGCTATTATAGTAAATTAGTCGTAGACCATCGGCATAGAGTTGAGTCGAGCCGAGGCTCGTTCTCGAAATTGGCACGGTTCGTTGCTCCCTCTCGGCGGGTACTCCTTTCGCCGAAAAGGGCGAACGCGCCCTTATGGCCACCTTGCTCTCTCGGGGAAAACGCGACACTAGTGCGTTACGAGCCACGACACGCAATCTCTAATAATAAGATAACTTACACACGATTAATCATAATCATTCTGAAGTAAAACAACTTTTTTACATAGTACTTATGTTTCAATATTAATTCTGTAAGGAAAATACTATTTCTTAGGGCAATATATTATTATAGGTATGAATCGTTATTAAAAGTCAAAATTATACATTTTTTTTTTTTTTAATTTCAATAATTATTACAACTGCTAATTTATTGACATCAAGTAATATTGATAAATAATAATATAAATTTAAATAAATAAAAGAGCAAAGGATAAAATTTACATAAAAATAATATCCGTAATATGATTTAATGTAAAATATAAGCAAATAATAATAAAAATAAGATTAATAAATAATATAAATAAAATTTCTGAATAATGAAATAATACTAGAAAAATAATAAAATATAACAAAATAACAATAATAGAAATAGTAAGATAATATTAATAATAATAATAATAATAATAATAATAATAATAATAATAAAAATAATAATAGTAATAATAATAACAATAATAATAATAATAATAATAATAATAATAGTTTACAAATTTATAAGATCTTTTGGAATTTTTCGTTTTAGTCTTGTTGGGCGCGCTTCTGAGTATACTTTGTTGGCCAAATAATTTGGGTGCTCGTCTATTCTTTTTTTGTAGTTGTTAGTTTTTTGTTGAATTTCTTCATTTACTGTCATTATGTTGCTGTCCTGGTGAATCAGCCAGTTGGGAACGTACCTAGGTGCATTCAGTGCCTGCCTTATGATCTTGTTCTGCACTCTAAAATTATACATAAAGTGTTAAAAAATAGGTGTTGAAATATGAGGTATTATATTTTTTGTAATTTTGCCTATTTCATACAAATTTAGTATACAATCTTTTGTATATTACGTTTAATATTAGTTTTACTGAAAACTAGTTCGTCAGTAATTTTTCTTACTATTCATTAGTATTTGTAGTATTTAAATATTCGCCCAGTTAAATTTATGTTGAGATTGGCTTACGATTCATATAGTAAGATTTTTTATTGTATGATTTTAATAATATGTACAATATTTGTTTCTAATTTCTGTGGGTTCCGTACCAAGGTTTGTAATGGTTAAAGTTTACCTTTATAGTTCCAATAAATGTTCTCGACTATTTAGATAGTATGGTTCAATCGAATTAAAAAAAATTGAAAATTACAAAAAAATAAAGTCACAATTTAAAAAAACAATCAAATTCAACAAGAACAGTTTTTTAAAATTTCTAAATTTTCAAAAATCGATTTTCTTCTCAAGTTTTCAAGAACAATTAAATTCCTAAACTAGTGGGGTATATGACATCGTGCTTTGAGGAAAATTGCTGGAACTTCCTGTATCATAACTGAATGTTCAAGGAATACAGAATGTTTTCAAATAGATTATAAATATTGTAACATTGTCTATTATTTATAAGAATTATATAAACTGAATTGCAAATTTGAAATTGTTTATTCAAAGTATATTAGAACTATAATTAAAACTAAAATCTGAATTATTTTCGATATACAAAAAAAAAATTTGAAAAAAAAGTTGAAACAAAATTTTTTTTTCCAAAATCAATTAATTTGTTAAGGCAAGCAGAAAGTTCTTTGAATCATTTAAATTGGTCGCTTAGTTCTCTCAAAAACTGCAATTTTTCACACATTTAGCTCCGTATTTTCGAAATGGCTGAGCCTGCCTTTGCCAAAAACTAATCACCTCTTCTCCCAATCATTACAAATTGAATGTTTTTAGATCATTCAAATCGGATGCTTCGCTCTCTCAAAAACTCGATTTATATTTTCTGCACTCTTTGCTCTTTACCTCCGTAACTGCTGAACCTGCCTTTGCCAAAAACTAATCAGCTCATCTCCCTATCAATAGAAATCGAATATTGTTGAACCATTCAAATCGGTTGATCCGTGCGCTCGAAAACGTGACTGGAAATTCATACATACATACACACACACACATTCATTTTTTCTGAGGTATGCCAAAATGTTCAGAAACCTTCAAAACGTCGAGAAATGTAAAAATTTTCAATTTCGATTTTCGGCCCATTACAATAACTTACCCTACGGGAAGTTAATAACGGAGAGTAATTTTTGCCGGATTTGTGTCTAATCGGTTTGTTTTTATTTTGGGTCAAATCGGACAATGCAGACAACAATCACTAAATCAGTATATTAATTTATTAATCTTCTTAGTTGTCTCTATTTCTGAATTATTTTCCCCTCCGGTGTGAGAAGGGCTCAAGTCGTTAGTGGCGCGTTACTCTTCTCCTGACTCCTGACGAGCGCGACTGCTGCGCTTCGCGATCTTCTCTCTATTCCGTCTGGATGGCGCAAAGGGGTCACGTTAATACGGCAAGAAATGAGGAATGATAATTGCCCGGAAACGGGAATAATTATTATTTATGGGCGCCGTGTGTTCGGGTTCTCTCCATGCAAATGCCATAAATCCGTAAGCGTTTGATTAAAATTTTCAAATCAATATTAGGCCCAAGTACCGGTAATTGGGGAGGAAAATCTTTTGATAAACATGTGCAAAATCATACATACACGGCTGCTGTTGGGAACAGATTTTAGCAATTTTCTTAGAATTAGAAGGCAAAAAATGTATAACCAGCCATCACCTTAATGCTCAATTGTATAATAGTTCGTGAATTTTAAACTCGTATTTCTGAGCGTTTTATTTTGAAAATTATATGGATTTTGATAAGAAATATTCGAAACTAGAAATACCTCTAATTTAAATACTACGAATTTCTAAATGTAAAACATTTTTGCTTTCAACTATTATTAATAGTCCTGTAACGTTTGAGAAGGAATATCCATAATGATGCGTGTATCTGTTGTATTGTTTTATTTATAATTCACATGTTTATTCAGATAATAATATAATATTCATGAACATGTAGGTATTACCTGGCAATATCCAAAACTTTCCCAGAAATCTTTTATCGATGTTTACCGTTTTGCAGAAATTGCGTGTAAAATGAAAGTGCCCGCAGCAAAGACATTTTTGCGCATGAATATTCTAGCGGTAAACTTCAGAGTTTACACAATATATATTAACGCATGTTATATTCATAGATACGCATCCAGAATATGACAAGCCCTAGAGAAATTACTCGACCCGGCAACTTCTATAGCTAGTCAATTTTTAACTTTTGGCTCCTGATCCTCCTCACTCCAAGCACGGAGCTCGGAAACTGGCCCTGCGGGGAAAATGCTTTCTGTGAACTCGTCGAAAACTTTCGTAATTGATACACCCGTATCTTTAAATATTCAATGTGAGTTTTATGAAACACAAATATTAGATATACACAGTCGCGCTGCGTTTTCACTGTAAATATTTGTCTTTCACTCGAATTGACTTCTGCGGATAATATATGGGACTGGAATAACTTATACAGACATATGTAGGCTTATGTATTATACTCATATCCACATATATACAAATTGAGATCTTATTTCACAATATGTCATATCGATCAAGCTGATCAAAATAATTAATTACTTGTTGATTCACTATTTGGACATCAACAAATTAGACCATGGTAATGTTCCTATCAATGACAACATAAACTTTAATGAATTTCAATGCAGTATGATTTCCAATGACGTTGTCCAATTTATTACCAAACTGGGTGAAATATAGCAAATAATTATTATAATAATTAACAATATAAACTAAGTCGGATCATTTAATAACTAAATCGTTGAAGAAAATTTACTTCATGGGTATGCTAAAATTGTAAACGATATATAAATCATTGTATCAAATTATTACCTTGCTAAATCTATTACCAATATAGAGAAAATTCCATTTTCATCCCTATGAATTCATACCACGAGTTTTTAATGAATCGTTTCTCCGTTATATTTTTTCAATTTTTACATTCACGCATAAATCGTACAAAAAATACGTGACTGTTATTCCATGATTTAATTTATTATAAAAACGTTTCATGTTACATCGAATCTGTTGCAGATTAAAATTTTGTTAATTTAAAATGGATTTAATAAATAACATTAGTTTATGCGTTTTTATACCAGAGAGGAAATAATAAATTTATTTCGAATTAACGAGTGTGGAGAATGGGAAATGATTTTGTGCACATCGACGCGTTTGCATCCCAATAAAAGGAAATAATATATATATATATATATATATATATATATATATATATATATATATTACAAATTGATATACGTTTATATTTCCTCTTCTATTTGTGCGTTTTCAGTGCATAAAGCTCTAAATCTTACTTATTCTAAGCCGCAATGCTTAAATTTATATCCCTATTGAGATTTTTTTCAGAACAGTGGCACCATTATGTATATATCACAACTACGGACAATGCCCGGTTATTTAAAGCCCAAAAGTTTGGATCGATTCCAAGCCGAATATACAGTAAATCGCCTAATGTTTCTATTTTATAGTTTACTACCCCGAATGTTTACTCTATATCTATTCAGATAAAAATCAAGAAGTCGATTTTATTTATAATTTATATCATTTTTAACTCATTTTTATTTTCATATATTCAATAGAATTAGTTGACTTTCACTTTTACACTGATTTGCTGTTGTTATAATTTCTAGAACTTACTTAGTGAGTTGATTTATGGCACTTTAATATTCCAAAGTTATTGTATAAATTTTAACTTTTTATAATAAGCATTTTTACCATAATTGATTTTTCATGCTATCAAGAAATTTTTTGTAAGAAAGACAGGGTACAGTTGTGCCATTTTTTATCAACAATTATTTTCTTAAACTGCCAGTTAGCAGTAAGAAAAGTGAATTAAATGGTGATTTGAACATTTGTCTATGTGAAAATACTGATACTTCAGCTTCTTTCTTCGAACCCTATGTCAAAATCAATACTCAATTTTGTTTTTATAAATCAAAACGATCTATAAATTCTGCAAAACTGTAAAAGCAATAAAATATTTATTCATGAAACAATGATACGAAATAGCACTCGGTTTTGTCTAAAATAGATGATGATGATAAAGTATATATTTTGAAAATATGCACGTGCCAGTAATTCCGTAATAATTTGATATAAACTTAATTGTTTATCATGATCTTTTAAAAAAGACAGCGTTGTATGTATTTATATTACATCAGTAACCATCGGTATGCTCTTCCAAAAATGTTTTATTACCATTCTCAGAAAATTTGTTACTGTAACAGGAGAAGGTGATATTCAAATTTTCGGCGTGAGAAGTTTTTGCGCATCGTATAATATTATTGAATATAATTCGCCCAACTATAGAGACCAGCAGCAGCAGTATCTTACGTCTTCGGCCACAACAATTACCAAGTTTTACCGCACCGACAAATACAGGCGCGTTTGCTTGCTCACGGCCGTGCATTAATGTTCCCATTGCATTGAAGTTGCCGCCGTTCCCCGTTGCTGCTGCGTATATTGATACAAACTGCAATTCGCTGCCTGCTGTTCGTTTCAGCGTGATTTAGATTTCACTCGCAGTCTTAATTCAAATTAACAACGGTGTATCGAAAGGAATCGTCTGTAATCAAAGTTGGGGAACGGGGTTTGTTTAAACTACTAACACTACTGCCGTTCGTTCGTTCGTTCGTTGCTGCAATCTGGGTTCGCGTTTCTTGCAAAGACACTTTGTGTTCTGATTAAACCTGCGGCGAGTTTTGCATCACCCCCATGAGGCTTATAACAAAGCCAGAGCTACACCTCGTATTCTGACGCAACATGAATGTACACGATCCTATAATATAAACAGCAAATATAAGTATAGGACTCTAGACACATACACACACACATATATACATACATACATACATACACATATATATATATATATATACAATTTTAAAAAATCCCTTATAATTAAACATGACCTTGTTGACCTTTTTTTGGCTATGGTAACTTCATTAGATAAAATGTATTAATCCTTTATTTTTTATTGAATACGGATATTTCCACTACAGTCCACAAGTGTATCATCCATAATCACTAATGCCCCAGTCGACAACATCGTAGGGGAGGTGTAGGTAATCAATAATCACTCAATCACTTATAATCGCCCCGAATATATTATGAATGAACGACGAGATTCGTCGCAACGATTGCCGTTTACGGTTTATATCGGGACATAGAAATTCGATTATTTAGATGTTCGACAAGGTGCCATAATCTAACGTATCGACAACCGAACACGAATGCGGTCCTCTCTAATTAAATCACAGACGGATAATAATTAATCAATGCGGCATATGTAATTAGTTAATGTGGTGATGTTTACTCGAGGGACACCGTCTGCGCCAAAAGTAATAAATCAATGCAGTTCGATATCGATGATTTATTGAAAAGGTCGCACACGGATTTGTTTAAACTGACCTACTGATGATTCATTATGGTTATTTTTTGACGTATCGGCGGTATCAAAAATGTTGTGTATTATTAGGGGATTATGTAATTATCTGATTTATGAATTTATATTTGACCCACATAATATACATGCATGTGAGTATTATTAATAAATAAATATTTTTATCTTTATACCTTCTTTCATAAGTCCATTCTAATTAAACTTAATAAGAACAGCGTGTTAAGAACGAAACACATTAAGTTTTGCAGAACGACTTGTGAAAGATTAATCAAGTCGTATAACTTAAAACATGGAACATTAAATATGAACCAACATTTGCAAAACTTTGAACAATTAAACAGAAACGTATCTTTATCACGCTGCGATGACTGTAGCTTTGCAGTCTCATTATGTGGTTCGCGCCATATACATATTCTAACATACATTTTCCTTATTGCAGTTCTGTGACCTATTTAGGAATAATTGGCATTACAGTTGCTTTTTCAATAATGCACCACGACTGTGGAACTAATTTTGGGGAATAAAAGTACAAAAGCAAATGCAAAATTTCATTAGGTAGATATTATTTAACAAAAGAGTTACAAAGCGAAAATTTTAATATCGCGACAAACGTAATTATCTCGAGAGTGCTCGACAGCTGAAGGATTCGGCTTTGCGTATTAGCAAAAATTATTCTTGTTATACAGCAAGCGTTGTTGCTGCAAACAATTTAATAAATATTTATCTTTGTAATGGAATAATATCTACATAAAAAGATACATACTATTTATGGATGAAAAATTTAAGTTTATTAAATAACAACGTGCAACTCAACTTTTTTACGACTAATATAGAAACATATTATTTCAAGCCTAATTTATTTATTTACTGTATAGCGAAGGTTATTTAAAATTATCATTATCATCAGGATGTCTATTATCATAACTACCAATAGATGTCCATTACCACTTGGACAATTACTTTATTTTATATCAGTCCTATATATGTGGCATAAAAAATAGTGTTTTCTCAAGAATTTTGAAAACATTCCAAAAAAGCTCCAATAAATTTTGCTGTGTGGCCAAAGATGTGTGATTCTATTAATGGAATAAATCAAACCCATCAAATTGTCAATGTAGGGTGCTTTGTTTAATTTTGTTAGTTATTTAATGTAAACATCAGAATTCATCATTCATTGCTCGAAATTTCGGCTGGAAGAGTTGAAGTAGATTTTGAAATCAACTTCAACTAGGCTACCAGGGCTTTGGGTAAAAATTTACCAGAACGAAATTTGGCAAACCAATTTTGACACTGCCGGTTTTGCTAAGGTTTCGTCACCAGAACATAACTTTTTGTGATCCTAAAATGTCTTTATTGGTTTCTAATAATAAGTTTGGTCTCCTCCTGATAGATCTAGAAGCTCTATTGTAACGATACTTCATAGCTACGTCGATTTTGAAAAGGCTGCCGAAGGATAGTACTATTTTTAATTTTTATAGATTTTAGAGTCTTTTCACATATTTCAATTTCTCTCCATTATTATTTTCCCCAGCTCTTCGACTAGGAAATGGATCGCTCGTTTCGCATGACACGAATAAATGCCTCCGTTCGCCGAATGTAGCATGATAATTGCGAGATTAACTGAAAACATAGGAGAAGATGACAGACGGTTAGACGAATGATTTGTCAAACGGAAATGACGTGTCGCTATCAATTAGGTTCATAATACTTTGCGCCAGAATATCACCGATACGTGAATAATTTGACGATTGTATTTGGAATAGATCGACGTGACACCGTTTTTGCCAAGCCGAGGTAATATAATTGAACTACAAAAATTGAGCAATATAAGCAATGAAATTTCTGGTAGAGTAATAGAAAACTCTTTGGCTCATTTTGTTGTTTATTTATTCGTATGTATATGCGTATGTATATGACTAAATGTTCAGCTGCGCAAATTGCGCATTGTTTGTTCGCAAATTATTACGTAGTATAAATTTTCGTGGCAACTACTATCGAGTTCGGAATATTCATAATGTTATGATAAGGTAGATATGCTAATTCTGAAATATATCGTTAATAATATACAATGGCTAATTGCTACATGTGATCATGCACGCTCGAATGCTCGCAAAGGATATTTATCAAATATCTTAACAATGGGGCCATGCGTTATAAACTTTAGTCATTATTTAATATCTGTGACAAAAAGGACTATTTTGTAATTTTACAAAATTATGGCTGTTGGGATTTTGAGCCAGACACGCAAATGTGCAGAAAATATATACATATTTAAGTTTCATAGTTGGGTAGGCTAGTATTCAGTAGCCTTCTACAAAAGGGTGAAGGGATCGTTCAATAGTTTTTGAGATATACGCGGTTGATGGATGGCCGGCTCAGCACTCAATACTATCATTTAAACAGATAGTATGTTCTCAAAAATGCGTTTAGCGATTTTGATGAAACTTTACACGCATTATTATTGTATTTTACCAAAAATGTGACCAAAATTTAAAGTTGGATCGTTCAATATTTTCTGAGATATACGCGGTTGATTGATGGCTGGCTCAGCGTTCAATACTAACATTTAAACAGATGGTATGTTCTCAAAGATGCGTTTAGCGATTTTGATGAAACTGGACACACATTACTATTGTACTTTACCAAAAATGTGACCAAAATTTAAAGGTAGAACGTTCAATAGTTTCTGAGATATACGCGGTTGATGGACGGCTGCCTCAGCACTCAATACTAACATTTAAACAGATAGTATGTTCTCAAAAATGCGTCCAGCGATTTTGATGAAACTTTACACACATTATTATTGTACTTTACCAAAAATGTGACCAAAATTTAAAGTTGGATCGTTCAATAGTTTATGAGATATATGCGGTTGATGGATGGTTGGCTCAGCGCTCAGTACTATCATTTATACAGGTGGTATGTTTTCAAAAATGCGTTTAGCGATTTTGATGAAACTTTACACACATTATTATTGTACTTTACCAAAAATGTGACCAAAATTTAAAGTTGGATCGTTCAATAGTTTATGAGATATACGCGGTTGATGGATGGTTGGCTCAGCGCTCAGTACTATCATTTATACAGGTGGTATGTTTTCAAAAATGCGTTTAGCAATTTTGATGAAACTTTACACACATTATTATTGTACTTTACCAAAAATGTATACCAAAGTGCGAGTTCAGATTTAGTACAATTTTTTTTTGTGTTGATTTCATAGAATATGCGAACTTTGATTTTATACGAAATAATCTAGCAGTCTTTCATTTTGAAAAAATAAATTAGTGGTGTATGGTATCGTTAAGGTAAATTGCAGGAACTTCCCGTACCGTGATGAAATATTCGAGAAATATTGTTTTCAAATATATTATATATACATAAGTGAGCATTAAAATTTTAGCTAAAATTAAATGCGAAATCCGAATATATTTTGACAAAAAATTTCAGACTCACAAAACACATACGCCCACACACACACTCACACATCCATTTCTTTTAAGGTATGCCAAAATGTTCAGAAACCTTAAAATGTGAAGAAATGTAAGAATTTCGATTTTTGGGCGATTTTAGAAAACAAAATGCGCTTTGCTGAAGGATGCTTCATTCAACTGCATAACAAAAAAGCCCTACAAACAATGTCATTCCCACAAACAATTGTTTGCTTTGAAGCCAAATTTTTTCTTGTTGTTTTATTAATTATAATTCCTAATATTGATGAATAAAGTGTATCCATTAATAGCCTTCCAGGTATATATTTAATTACCAGCATTCCATATACATCTTTGTGCACGTCTGCCCATTCAAGTGCGAGTTCGAGTATTATCAATGCAATCGTAATATAGGAAGTAAGCAATATTCTCATATCTTGGAGCAATATCAATATCAGTAACAAGATGCACAATGTAATTCATAGCAGTCGCATAGCAGTCGAGTCGGGGCGGTCGTTCCTATATATCACGGCGTCTACGTAACGGCGTGGCGGCTATGACGTCGAACTATAATGCGACTTCGTACCGATTACCATTATCTTGTACAAGTTTCCGAGACAGTAACTAGCACCATCTATATAGTTATCACGCCATACCCCCCGCAAGGACGACGATTCGAACGCCAAACGGGCCAATGTCTCATAGACGATGTAAAGGATCGAGGAATTGCAATGGGCACTTTGGGCAAGACGTTTTAAAGCATATTGTAAAATTTAATATTTATTATTCATATTAATTTTACTTACTGATTATTTGTATCTATTTATCTTTTTCCTCTGTTTATCGACAAATTCATTGCTCTATTGAGGGTTTTCGTTCGTTCTCGACACAAGGGTGGAACTTGTGTCATATCTAATTAGAGCAATCGCAATTCACACGTTAATTAGCCGCCATAAACACACGCTCTCCCGCATGTGCGATCGTCTCCTGTTTGCGAATATGTGCGTTGGCGTATTTGCATGTGAGATGTCGAACGAACGCTTCTGGGGAAAATTGATCTAAATATATCTAGATGCATTGAAATTTATATTGACGTTGTTTCGATATTATCTGAATATGATAAGGTCATAAATATATTTATATACTTCTCTAGTCAGTCCCTTCATTTCTCTACTAATCCGACTAACTCTTGTAAAATTTTCTCCATATTTACCAAAAACGTTTTATTTTTAGCTTGAATGATGTACGAGGAAAAATATTCGCATTATAATCACAAACAAATAGTTACATAAATTCCTATTCATCTGCATATAATTTTCTTATGATTTTTAAAATTTTTCCAATATGTACAATAGTTACAATATGTACTAGTTTTGCTTACTTAGCATCCATACAACCAAATTTTCATTAAATATATAAGATGTCATAGTTGAATTTTTTTATTATATTTCTTATATTAGCTTATTAAATGTGTTATACGAGAAGCAAATATATAGAACATCTTGTAATTCGAACTTGCTATAGTGTAATGCACTTAGTAACGTGTGTGGACATAACGCTCTGTTTCCAAACATTTATGGCAGCAGAAAATAGATTTTTGTCAAAGCCATCGTTAATTTAGCTGAAATATGAAGTATCTTAGATTTCACTATTCATTCTTATTGAAATAGATGATAATAGCATTTGCAAATGCGACTAACGGATTTACAAGTATCAATAATGCAGTGTGGAGGCGTTATAGTTCATGTGTAGGTTTTATTGAGAGACATATAGTATCGGAAATGTTGATCCGGGAAATATTTAAATTCATTGATCCATAAAAGTCTATATAAAATATTTAACTTTTTAAATGTGGGGCGCTTGTAATTCTTTATATGTAATGCTAAAACGATTCGTGTCAGTACAGACGTCAAACAATACTCCGCATTACCTTTAGATTAAACGCACATATATCAGATTAAATATTTATTGATTATGTCTATTATCTATATGATTTGCATCAATTTTATTTTGAAAATATTGCCTTCTATCTAGAGCTTTCGTTTAAGAAAATCGAAGTATCTTACTGGAGATCTTCCCACGCCAAATTTGATCCTCCTCAATAGGGGTCAAAATTATAGCCCAATGGCTTATAGACGGTGACTGTTCTGATTGCCAGTCAATATATATTAAAAAAATGCTCTGGTTAATACAAATCTGATTCTTGAAACAATTACACGTGCATCTTCAAGAAATTTGTTCTTCAGTTGAAAAAGTATAAAAATTTGTATTGGCTATTTCTATCATCCCATGTTTAGAACAAGTGTCCTCTGCCTCAATATCGCTCATATCGAAATTCGAAGCCCTTCTCAGGTTACTCGCTATTAGAATTGTGGCATTGATTGTTAATTGAATCGATTTCCTGAGTAGTGCGGTCATTGTGTGCCGAAACATCCATACAATGTCCACGTGTAGGTCTTAGTAAGATATTCTATACGAATATGTCCCATTATGTTGACAAACGATCTCGATAATAATGTTGCTAATTAATTATAAAGCAAGAATTTCACACTATTAACAGGAATAATTGATTATTAGGTGTACATGGATCATGAATTGGAATATAAATTGATTATTAATATAAATTATTAATGTCTCTAAAATTTCACGAGTGTGAGATTGGCATAAATTTGACAATAATTATATCAAAAGTATGTGTATGTGTAATACATCTTTCATGAGTCCATTCTATGTTTTTTTTGTAAATATTTGTTTTTGTCCTATATAGGATGTCGCACAATCTGCGCAGTCAGTTTTGTATGAAAATTGTTGTATCTTTTGTTTAAGTATTAATATATATATATATAGTTTTATAATGCTACAGTGCAAAAACATCAATTTTTCTGTGGTTGGTAAAAAATCTAAGTTATAAATTCTAGTCACCCAACAAATTGAAATAATATTTTTCCCAGGATAAGACGCCAAATAAGAATTATTAAACCGTAGATATATTACTAACAAAAGCCGTAAATAATACTTTATTTCCTCGACCTAATAAATTAAATATCCTTAACTCATTTTAAAGCATTCTATTTACGGCATTGTGATATCAATAAGCACGCTCGGCTCGTGCAATATAAACCCGAGCTCCTCGCCCGAGAGTATGTATTACTTTCAGCAAAATAGAGCTTGGCATTACAGAAAGATGAGAACGCAGTAATAGTATAGAAAATATGAAAAGGTTGCATCGTTGACAAAGAATCACAATACGTACTAATAATAGATAAAGCTAAAGAATATGATACGACTCTGTATTAAATACCGAGATTTTGAATAATACGACAATAAATCCTCCGGAGCGGCTTCTAAGTAGCACCTACGGTTACCTTTGTTGCCGACCAGAAACTAGAAAATACATTGCATTTATTTCCTCTCTATTTTATTTATAGCACATGTATGTATAGTCTTTTATTTTATATTTTTGGCTGAAGGTACACGAAGTGCCTTATTAAAATGATATCAAAAAATAGCTTGTCAGCAACCATTAGGTTGGAATTTAAGCATGTGCGGTTTCGAGCTTAAATGATTCCAATTGAATTTTTAGGTTTGTTGACGTAGTCTAAAAATGAAACACCTCTTGCTAGTAGATTATAGGCAGTTTAGGAGTCCATCAGTAAAGAAGAGTTTTTTGAAGAGAAAAAAAAAGTTCATTGAAAAATTGGAGTGGGTGGGAGTTTTGCCCAATTTACATACAGTCCTGACCTTGCATCTTTGATGCATGATGCTGCTGACAGATGACAAAAAGTCATCGTTCAAAAAAGAAAACATAAACAAATAACTGTTATTTAGTTCCACAAAAAATGTATTTGGTTTTCTAAAAATATTCGTAATCACCTAGTTACCAACTTAATATTAAAGTTTGTAACTGCTGATTATATTACGCACTCAAATTAATAAGTTTGAAGTACAATATGAAAAAAGGGTGACTTAAAAAATGAACATATAGTTTTTCCTATTATTTTTTATTTCAACTTAGTGAATCAAACCCATTGTACCCCAGTTTTCACAATCGATATTTAATAATTACCCATATCGTGCAGAATAATAAAACACCATGGGGACTGTTTCCGTTGTGTAGAATTTTTTTGTGTCAAACAGCAACTTCGTTTATGTACTGTAAACTATAAATATTACGCTACACTGGTTGAAAAAAACTTTTTTCATTACATGAAAAAAGTAGTAGTCGGAGCGCAAGGCTTTGCGTGTGCGGTTAGACAGGAGTTGTGTATTTGTTGTCCTGTAACTTTACGGTGCAGGTGATTTTTTGCACAGGAGGTAATTAAAAGAGCGAATAAAAAATTTTAAAAAGTAAAGGAAGGAAAACGTGTGATTAAATTGTAGTCTATGATGGAATCGATAATAAATTTATTGTATTTTTGTATTTTATGGAGTCAGGATCTTCAGATAATATTTACTTAACAAACTAATTTATTTTTAAACTTATTATTAGAGTTTAGGACTGAACTAAGGATTACGAGACTATTTAAAAATTGTTTGATTATTGTATTTAGCTATTAGCATTAGTGAAGTTATTCGAGCAACTTTAAAATTGAAAAAATCAATGTTTTATTGATCTTATATCTT
>NW_020537646.1:7565150-7607536 GCF_003426905.1 Ctenocephalides felis | reverse complement strand
AAACTTCTAGCAGAAACTTCTAGCAGAAACTTCTAGCAGAGACTTCTGGCACAAACTTCTAGCAGAAACTTCTAGCAGAGACTTCTAGCAGAAACTTCTGGCAAAGACTTCTAGCAGAAACTTCTAGCAGAGACTTCTGGCAGAGACTTCTGGCACAAACTTCTAGCAGAAACTTCTGGCAAAGACTTCTAGCAGAGACTTCTAGCAGAGACTTCTGGCAGAGACTTCTGGCAGAGACTTCTGGCAGAAACTTCTGGCAGAGACTTCTAGCAGAGACTTCTGGCAGAGACTTCTGGCAGAGACTTCTGGCACAAACTTCTGGCAGAGACTTCTGGCACAAACTTCTGGCAGAGACTTCTGGCACAAACTTCTAGCAGAGACTTCTGGCACAAACTTCTAGCAGAAACTTCTAGCAGAAACTTCTGGCAAAGACTTCTAGCAGAAACTTCTGGCAGCGACTTCTGGCAGAGACTTCTGGCACAAACTTCTAGCAGAGACTTCTAGCAGAAACTTCTGGCAGAGACTTCTGGCACAAACTTCTAGCAGAGACTTCTAGCAGAAACTTCTGGCAGAGACTTCTGGCAGAAACTTCTGGCACAAACTTCTAGCAGAGACTTCTAGCAGAGACTTCTGGCAGAGACTTCTGGCACAAACTTCTAGCAGAAACTTCTGGCAAAGACTTCTAGCAGAAACTTCTAGCAGAGACTTCTGGCACAAACTTCTAGCAGAAACTTCTGGCAAAGACTTCTAGCAGAAACTTCTGGCAGAGACTTCTGGCAAAGACTTCTAGCAGAGACTTCTGGCAGAAACTTCTGGCAGAGACTTCTGGCAGAGACTTCTGGCAGAAACTTCTGGCAGAGACTTCTAGCAGAAACTTCTAGCAGAAACTTCTGGCAGAAACTTCTGGCAGAGACTTCTGGCAGAAACTTCTAGCAAAGACTTCTAGCAGAGACTTCTGGCAGAGACTTCTGGCAGAGACTTCTGGCAGAGACTTCTGGCAGAGACTTCTGGCAGAGACTTCTGGCAGAGACTTCTGGCAGAGACTTCTGGCACAAACTTCTAGCAGAGACTTCTGGCAGAGGACTTCTGGCAGAGACTTCTGGCAGAGACTTCTGGCACAAACTTCTGGCAGAGACTTCTGGCACAAACTTCTAGCAGACTTCTGCAGAGACTTCTGGCAGAGACTTCTGGCAGAGACTTCTGGCAGAGACTTCTGGCAGAGACTTCTGGCAGAGAGACTTCTGGCACAAACTTCTAGCAGAAACTTCTGGCAAAGACTTCTAGCAGAAAACTTCTGGCAGCGACTTTCTGGCAGAGACTTCTGGCACAAACTTCTAGCAGAACTTCTAGCAGAGAAACTTCTGGCAGAGACTTCTGGCAGAGACTTCTGGCACAAACTTCTAGCAGAGCACAAACTTCTAGCAGAGACTTCTGGCACAAACTTCTAGCAGAGACTTCTGGCACAAACTTCTACCAGAAACTTCTGGCAGAGACTTCTGGCAGAGACTTCTGTCACAAACTTCTGGCAGAAACTTCTGGCAGAGACTTCTGGCACAAACTTCTAGCAGAGACTTCTGGCAGAGACTTCTGGCACAAACTTCTAGCAGAAACTTCTGGCAAAGACTTCTAGCAGAAACTTCTAGCAGAGACTTCTAGCAGACACTTCTAGCAGAGACTTCTAGCAGACACTTCTAGCAGACACTTCTGGCAGAGACTTCTGGCACAAACTTCTAGCAGAAACTTCTGGCAAAGACTTCTAGCAGAAACTTCTGGCAAAGACTTCTAGCAGAAACTTCTAGCAGAAACTTCTGGCAGAGACTTCTGGCACAAACTTCTGGCAGAGACTTCTAGCAGAAACTTCTGGCAGAGACTTCTAGCAGAGACTTCTAGCAGAGACTTCTGGCAGAGACTTCTGGCAGAGACTTCTGGCAGAGACTTCTGGCAGAGACTTCTAGCAGAGACTTCTGGCAGAGACTTCTGGCAGAGACTTCTAGCAGAGACTTCTGGCAGAGACTTCTGGCACAAACTTCTAGCAGAAACTTCTGGCAAAGACTTCTAGCAGAAACTTCTAGCAGAAACTTCTGGCAGAGACTTCTGGCACAAACCTCTGGCAGAGACTTCTGGCAGAGACTTCTGGCACAAACTTCTGGCAGAGACTTCTGGCAGAGACTTCTGGCATAGACTTCTGGCAGAGACTACTGGCAAAAACTTCTGGCAGAGACTTCTGGCACAAATTTCTGGCAAAGCCTTCTAGCAGAAACTTCTGGCAGAGACTTCTGGCAGAAACTTCTGGCAAAAACATCTAAACTTACTAATTTTTTTTTTCAATAAATTATAGCAAATTTTTTTACATGTGATTACATTTGGGCATTTGGTTTCAATTTCTTCATAAGGCCTTAACGAATCTACTTAGCTAGTTGGCATTTTCTTAACTATGAACGGAATTATATCTAATTTTTTTTGTTAAATCTTTTTAGTTATCAGATTGGCAACTAAGTAAGTGCGCATATTTTTCTAGAATTGATAGTTATCGTTGGCAACTAAGTAAGTGTGCGGTTTTATTAGAAAATCAAAGACAATTTTTGCGAGGAAATAAAATAACTTTATTCTTTATACCATTGTGATCGATGACCTTTTGTTATTTTCCAAGAAGCATCGTTATTCCAAGTTTATAAAACTTCTGGGTTTTATTATCAAAAATGGAATTTGGCACAATTTGACGCCATCATGATTTTTTTTAAAATTCAAGGGTTTTAAATCAAGGGTTTTAAATCAAGGGTTTTAAATCAAGGGTTTGTGGTCAGGAAAATTTGGTGGATGTGGAGAAAAATTTCAACCAACCTCCAGTAATTTTTAAACATAGCCAATTGTTTCTATTAGCCGAATCGATTATGGCTTTAATTACGTTGTCCAAAACTTTAACTGGACAATCAGAGCAGTATTGAGTGGAAAATCACCAGAATGACATTTTTAAAAACAATTTTAACATAACTGTTTTTAAGGCTTTGTCACCATAACTAGCAAATATTCTTTGTAAGGATCGCTTTACCCTTTGCAGAAAAAAATTGCAAAATTTGACTGAAATGTTTGTTTTGATATTCCATCTTTTAACAAACGCTCTACATAACCGATCAAAAAAGTATTTTCTACTAATCGACAGCTAAATTTCTCACTACCTCAACCTCAACAAACCTAAAGAATCATTTGAAGCAATCTATAGGGGTAAACGCTGCACTTAGTGTCAACCTGGTACTATACAATAAAAATTAGTTTGTTTTAAATTAATTCCATCTTTAGCCATAGTCACTGACAGTGACTAAAACACTAAACTAATTAGTGAAAGGCTGCTGGAACCGAAAGCATTGTTGCATTCCGCAACATTCTCTTTCATAATGTTTTTGTTAGTTTTATATGAATTTTATTGAATATAATTTTTATATTATAATGGGTAGATGTAATTTTATTATAAAGAAATGAGAAAAATTCAAATTCAAGCTAATTTTTTTAAAAAGTCAAGTCAATCCGGCAGAAAAATCATAAATCCGGCACCGGTTGAAAACTAAAACCGCCCCGGCTAAATCGGGATAACTTATTATTCTAAATCTAAAAAGCATTTTTTCGTGAAATATTTACCGATACTATACTACATTACATTATAATCATCAAACTTTTCAAATTGCCCCCCTGAAATTACAAATTGCCCCCCGGTGGGGCGTGCGCCCCACTTTGGGAAACACTGGGTTAAACCGTTTCGGGGAAGTTGTACTACTAACATAACGAATTTAATGTTTGTGTGTGTGTGCTTTTTTGTGTACATATATATAATAATGGAAAGAAGGTCATTATTATATTTTTCACGTTATAATGCGTA
Organism: Ctenocephalides felis; assembly: GCF_003426905.1. Lineage (NCBI taxonomy): Eukaryota > Metazoa > Arthropoda > Insecta > Siphonaptera > Pulicidae > Ctenocephalides > Ctenocephalides felis. The sequence goes on along the minus strand of NW_020537646.1, from coordinate 7,603,665 downwards.
TTATATTGTACGAAAGCAGAAGCGGTTAAAACAGTTTGGCGCCATGAATACGTATATCAAATTATGAAGGTGAAATAATGGCGAAATTATACGGGAAAGAAATTAACTGCTACTTATATTTAATTAACCGGAGTTTGTGATACTGCAGTAACCCTAGATTAAGAATAAATATACTGCACATAAATACGCAATCCCAGCCTTGTGTTTATAATCCGGGTTATAATATAATCTAATAAACATCATTAGGATAAAATATTACACGGTGATAATGGGTAAAAGACGGGGTACGTTTCCATGTGGAAATTGACTTTGATAAAACAGATAATTCGTAAACTAATACGTGATAAGGGTTAAAAAATACACACAAATACAATTTTACCAACTAGATTACTCGGCGGTTATTTGTTTATAAATAAAAGAAGCGGTAAGTTTCCATTTCGAAATTGTCATTTCCTCTACACGAAGGTAATACTTCGAATAATAAATGATTAGGATTGTTTTCGGATTTTGAGTAATGAGCACATAATATATATCCTTGTGACTCGTAACTATTCAAATGTCGAGCTCTGTGACGGCTCGGTGTCAGAAAATTACTGTTCCGTGCGTTTGCCTATTATAATACTGATAGCCCCCAGCACGAAATGTGATTTGTTCATTCAATAAATGGCTTCTGTTATTTTATTGTACAAAATTATAGTATCAAATACGATATTATGATCATTTCTCTAATAATTTAGAACAGCGAGCGCGGAATGAATTAGCTTTATGGAATAATTAATAAAGTACTTTGGTAAAATGATATCATAAGTACAATTTTATAATACTTATTATAATTCTTTAAGTTGGATTCACTCATTGCTTTTTTAATTTAAGCAGAGTACATAGAGCTGTAAATCAGCTTAGATAATGTAAATTTAGAAAAAACAAGACAAATAATTTTGTCAATAAAAAATTATTTCACTTATATTATATCAGGCAACCTGTGTCAAACATCATTGAAATATGTTACAGAATCGATTACGTTCAATAGTCTGCTGATTACATTTTTCTCTAGAGCAAAAAAAATAAAAGAAAAATCATTATTATTTGGCTGTGCATATATTTCCTGTTTAGATTACATAGTCTAGTTACGGAACAGGTCGTTAAGAATAATAGGGACCTCTCTTATACACAACGCTTCATAATATCACATCCGAATATTTCCGGGGTTAACATGGAATGTAATAAGAGATAAAAAGACATTACAATATAATGCGCTGGCAGCTACACGTACCACCCCCCTGAACAAACCCACTTCCTACCCTTACCATGAGTCCTTTACCCCCGTGTTCCTCGCATATTTACAGAGGAAAAATGTTTAATGGAAAGTGAATTTTGTGCTTTTTTACCCTGTTGCCCCTTTCTGCTCGCTCGTAGATCGAAACGTGGGCTGCGAGATAAGCGGCAGACGCGGCCCTGTATCCTTTGCCCTTTTTTACCAAATTTAATTATAATTTAATGTGACGAAAGACTGTGCGGTTTTCAAAGGCGGCGATGGGGAATACTGAAAGGTCAATTCACCTGACTAGAAAATGGATACTTAATTCATAACACATTTTTGTGTGGCAAAGTGATTTGATATGCCATTCAAATTCATTCATAAGGCGCAGATTCTTCGAATCAAGTCGTCATCGTTAGTTAACTTAATTTTTTACAATCACCAAAATACTTTTTTTTTTTCTCATTGAAATATATTTGTATATCCTTGATCGCACTAATAGACTGGTACAAATTTCACATGTAGTTGATTATCAAATCTATGTAACAATTATACAATATAGATCATAAATGCATACATACATTCTAGTAGAAATAAATCAAGATGTAAACTCTTTCTGTAAGGATTTCATTATTGCCATACAGAATTATGATAATTTCAATATTTAATAAATTCATTACTGTACTCGATTTTAATATTAAATGATATTTATTGTTTACGTTTTGATATTAAATGTGTAAATAGAAGAAAATTTTCAAATTAGTGATATGAAGGCATAGAAATTGAAAATTAATGGCAGTAATAAAATAACTTATTTAATAATATATAAATAATAAATTATATAACTTTGATTTACATACATCTGAAAAATGAATGTAAAATTTTCCCCAGAGTGTCCTTAATCCTTCTCCATATTTCTCTGTTAACCACCGCATAAACTGTTTGCAAATATGAAAACTACTCGTTTCATTCCATCCGAACATATTTACGAGAAAAATCTTCCGCAGTCACTGGTTTTATAGTGTTAACCGCAATGAATGAGTTCAAAGAAAGTAAGAGGTTATATACACCGCTCCTCGGTACTGCGCCGAGCTTAAAGCTCGCCCGTTTCTTGAAAGCTTTTATTAAATGGACCCCGATGTTTCCACCGGCATACCGACCAATTCATCACGAGTTATTTTCATCGATAATGCGCCTTTAACCACCGCCCAACGCAGCCTCATATAATGGATCTCTAGGATTGGATTTTATGCGAACTTTTTTTTAAAAGGAGAAATTGTTCGTCATCGCGAAAAATATAATCTTAAATTAAAATTAATACGCTCGGATGAGTTTTGTTGATTTGGAAATCGGTGCGTCATGAGAGGAACGAATTGTAATAGTTCTTAATAATAAACGACTTATATACTCTTACATATATATATATATATATATATATATATATATATATACATATATATACATATATTAATGTAATTTTATTCTGCAATCCATATGTATAATTACACTCTTATAATTAATTTATATTATTGTAACTTGAACTGACTCATTTACGAATCATTAACTACTTGGTGTTGTCGTCAGTAAATCAAATTTGCTAATTTTATATTTCCTTAAAGTTGTAGGTCTATTAAATGGTTTGACACCAAAATTTCTTGTTTCTTTCTTTTCTTATTTTCTAATATAATATTTGAGATGCTTCTGAGAATTAGCTAACACAATCTCAAAAATTAAGTGCATTATCGAAGAAAAATTACAGTATGAAAATAATTGTAGTAAAATAAATCTAGATGATACAATGAGTACAAGTTAAATGTACTGAATGTACTAAAATAAAAAATTATCATGGAAAACATAATATCCTTCAACAAATTTTAATTTCCAACCCATCTTCACCTTCCTTCCCAATTTTTTCTACTCAAGAACTTTTGTACTCTCCACTGTCTCGAATATGCTTTTATATGAAAGTTAAATGCAAATACTCGCATAAATTATAATCTATTTGAGTTCCTTACCGCTTGTGATTTTCTAATTAAGCTCATATTAACATAAAATACATTAATATTAATTATAGAGATTATCTTGCTAGAGTTTACTCTTGCACTGTGCAGTATATATCCAAGACTGAAACTTATTTTTACCTCAGATAATAAAAACATATTACTTACTTGCTCTTTGTTTCGCATTGCGCTTTTTATTTTTTATAATTACACCGGATGAGAAAGCGCAAGAAAAATCTTTATTATACTTAGCTATATAGATATATAGTACTTAATACAGAACAACATAATGGAAATGTACAATCTTCCAACTCCAACGAGCTCGATGGAGCAAATGCATTGTTGAAATATTTTGCGGGATAAATATGCCATGAGATAATGGTAATAAATAAATAAATAAATACTGAAGATGCTACTTATCTTCTCAATAATTGAATATTTATGAATGACTTTAATGCACTGAGGTTGTAAAAAGATATTATGAACATTATTAAAAACAAGTGGTATTTTAAATATAATTAAAACTTTAAATCGGTTTTTAAAAATTTATAAATTATATGCTATCTGTAAACCTCAACAAAAATACTATTCTGTATTGATGTGTTGAACCTACGTGTTTTATCCGAGTATAACAAACTTTTATATCTGTGAATAATACTCAAAGTTTGGCCAGTTCAGAGAACATAGCACATTTCACTCCTATGCACTGCTATTTCTCATTTTTTTAAATCGATCATTTAAATGCATGAGGTGGGCGTACATATATTTGTGGCCGCAAATTTAACGATCGACTCGACTCTATTAAACGAGATGAATCTTGCTTATGTTCCGAACTGGACCACCGATAGAGGAAAAATAATGTAATGAATTGGTAAAATAAGATTTAAACATTGCTGATTTATTAACTAATCTTTACCAAATCAATTTAAAAATTGTTTGTGGGAGCTGATTTATTTTTTGACAAAAAAATTTCTATTGATTTTATGTGGCAGCACATTGCAAATACCTAACTTTCCAAATTCGATTTGGAAAGAATTTCGAATTTATGTTCAATCAGGGAGTTTATAAATTATGTCAGCAACGTAAGATATCAGAATGTGGTTAGACAGATATAGTTTCTTACCGATAGGAAATCGATTAGAGGACAAACAATATCTTAATTGGCTCGTACAAGTGTAGTCGTATATATAATATGTATACAATATCAATCTCCTCGCACACGAGTTAAAGGTATGATTTATGCCGCGCATCAATCAAGCCGAGCTTTATGGGTTATTATTGCACACCCTTGCTTTACGAGCGTCGGCAGCGGCACGGCTCGTTGGACGTCGCCGTACACGGTCAATATCTCAAATGGGAATGCCTGACGGAGAACTCGAATTGAGCTGATGTCACATCTTACAAATTAACGGAAATAGTAATTGACATATCATTAATAATAACTCAGGAAATTATCTTTTAATTTTATTATTTTATTTTGATAAATTCAGACCGTGCATCTAACAGTGCCTATCAAATCGACTGTAAGGATTGCTACGCTACTTATGTTGGTGAAACAGGACAACATTTAATACAACGACTTTTATTATGAGATGAGCAGCTAAGTTCTGTTGAAACTTTAAAAAATCAGCATAGACACTTTATGATATATATCTGTCTTCCCTATGAGGAGGTGGTAAAGTCAATTTTCAATATTTTGGAAAGCTTGATTTTAAAGCTCTATTATTTATTACTTAGTACATTAGTATTTAAAATCAATAGTTTAAATTACAAATAAAGTGCTTCACTAACTTTTGCTCCTAACAAATAATTTTTCAATTTAATAACTATTTTCAGAGAAATAGTAAGACATTTCTGATGAAATTCGACTTAACTACTTTTTACTGAGATGACAAATATAAAGATAGAAATTAGAATTAGCGTATTATTGGAATATGTAGTTATTTTCATATGATGCATATATGGAATATACATAGGTCTGATTATTTCTTACAATTTTCTTCAAATGTGACATCAGCTTTAGTCTATATAACGCGACATTAATACGCACGCCGTGGGATTCTGACCCACTCTTGCTTATAAATCAGAATCCACGTCGTGTGGAATCTGTCCAAACAAAGTTTTGCCTTGGGTGGACTTGCGATTTGACCCAATCACAGAATATTCCAGGAAATCGTTAACTGAACTGCGAAATAATTTGGTAGAAAATTAGTAATTAAATTGTTGAATTTGATATAATGGAATCAGCACTTTACCACATTACTAATTAATCATATTATAGGTAGAATGTAGATAGACTTGGTAAATGTGATTAATTTAATATCAGTTACATCAAGTTAAAATTAATTTAATATTCAATTGGAAACATTTCTATCTACATTTTTAAATAAAAACTAACTACTGCTTGACATCAGTATGGTGTCGGACCTGAAACCTCTGATTCGAAATTTGGAACTCCAATCACTAGGCGACGAGATATTCAATATTAAATATCATATATTTCAGTATGATCTATATTAGCACATCTGTTTGAAAATTTCAAGAGATACAATAAATAAAGGCGTACTTAATTCATGGAATGAATTAGCTTGTCTATTATTATATAGAGTTAATCTTTAATGGTATTGAATGAATCACCATTTTCACAACGTTTAATACCCGATTCCATTAAAACAAATTTATTATTCGAAATTTTAATGATTTCACGTAAAATATTTACAATTTTCAATCGCAGCCGCAGCATAAATCCCATAATTCGGTCAAGTGTATTTCATAAATCATAATTAAATCTACACTCAAACAGGCACGCAGGTGCGCTCGTATATTATAGATATGGGACGAAGGGAAAAGCAACTGCCCGAAAAAAATCTTGTGCAATTTATGGCCTTTGTATAAGAGTTCCGCCCTCTCGAAACATTCGCTCAATAGTATGTACGACTTCATTTTGTTAAATGGCCCTTACAATACTATTGTGTTCTATATCCACGAATTATTGCGATATTGGGAAGATATAGTACGAAACGAAGATTTTGTTTGGGTTGTAAACTTGATTCTGCTTCCTACTCGAATGACAAATCTTTGGCTTGATAAATGGACTATGTGATAGTGAAATTTTGTGGTAAACTTGCATCTATTCTGTTTTTAAAAATTTCAACGATAATATATTGATACGCAAAATAATTAATATATTATACGTGAATAATTTTCTATAAGTATATATTCCTAGAAGCCACCGCAAATAACAATGGAATAAAATAAATTGATTATATCTATTTTATTTTATTTATTTATTTATTCATAAGCAAGCCGTAATCAATAATAATAGATATTATTTCAGGCTCTTGTCAAGCTTATTCATAGTTAATATTAAAAGGATAGTAATTTTATAATAATCATAGTAGCTGCACGAATTTCGCTTCTGAAAAAAAAAAGAGCTGAAAAAAAGCATTCGAACATTAAATACAATGTTCATCATCAAGTTCATCATATCAAAGTCTATTTGACCACCAGTCAAGCTCAAAATTCTTGCACAAGGTTGAAAGTTATACTCATTTAAAACCGTAAAAAAATTCAAATTAATGTAATAGCAATAAAAAAAAGAAAAAAAAAATGGTTGTACAGGCGATCAAATGGTCAGACTACATAGATACAGGATAAGGATTATGCAAGAAAATAGTTATTGAATTCAAATTGAGAAAATTCAGTAATGTCATAAAAAGCTAAGTCTTTAAAAAGTTCAACTAGGGAAGCATGAAATTTTTTGCTGTCTAAGTTTCGGATATTGAGTGGAAGTTTATTCATAAGCTGAATACCTAGACCGTCGATCGTATTGAAAGAGCTGCCTAATTTATATGTGCGCGCCTTAATAAGTTTGTGTCTAGTGTTATAGTTTGAGGAGGACGAAGCCATATCAAAAAGTTTCGAATTGTTTTTGATGAAAGTTAATGTTACCAGCAGAAAAATGCATGGGACAGTTAGAATATTGTATTTTTAAATATGGGTCTGCAGGAGGCTTTACTGGGCAAGGAAAAAATTATTCGAATAGCTCTTTTCTGAAGCTTAAATATTTTAATTAGTTCGGATGAAAAACCCCAGAATTGAATGCCGTATGAAACGTGAGAATAAAAGTTGCTATAATAAACTGAAAGTAAGCAATTTAAACCAAGTTTGGGTTTTAGGGTGCGCAACATGAAACATGTTCTAGATAAAGTTGGTGATAGAGAGATAGAGATATGATCAGACCACTTTAAATTATTATTAATATGGATACCAAGAAACTTTGATACTTGCGAAAAATTATATGCTGAATTATTGATGGTTAAGGAAGTAATATTATTGGATAAACGATTTTTTGTACAAAAAGATATGATTTGGGTCTTATCATTATTGAGAACTAGATTATTTTCACAAAACCATTTCGTTATTTCTGACATAACCACGCTTAATTTATGTTGTAATTCATTAAGAGATTTGGCCTTGATGATAACGCTGGTATCATCCGCAAAAAGAATAAAATCACAAAGATTTGTACAATGAGGTAAATCATTAATATATATGAGAAATAAGAGAGGCCCTAAAATTGATCCTTGGGGCACGCCCAATGTACTTGTCAATTTATCCGAAATTATTTGCTCGTGATTGTTATTTAAGTAAACGCTTTGTGTTCGATTAGATTATCGAAGAATCTAGATTATCGATTATCTAGAGAATTCTATCACAAAATTAACAGAGTCGATCCCACATAAACCATAGATAAACATTTAATATCGAGTTATTTGAACAGTAGTCGTACGTTCTGAGAAAACCTTGAAATATCGTTTGGAACCGGAATATCCTTGTAGTTATGGCAGCAAAGTACTAAAACTCCAACACGGGGCGGCTAGGTGAAGAGACTAGTTTGTCTATAAACTCGAGAGCAATGTATTCAACTATGCTTTGGTAGTTTGTGATATGAGAGTGGTCCAAACTAAGAGGCTATAGGACACAAAGGAGTGCAGTAAAACTTGCTCCAGAAGACGTGGTCAACTCAACTCACGAGAGACTGCAGGAAGAAACTTGGCGCGACGAGGAACAGAACGAGGAGCTGTTTGCGAAATACAACATCCGACATCACGTGAATAATTCGACCGCCGCGGTCATAAAAGGACCGGCACATTTATTATGTGATATATTGTAGGTATAAAATTGTTATTATATAATACAATCTCGAAAATTATTAGCCACTAGACCACTAGGTCTATTCTCAAAGTATAGAAGTATTTTAAGAAATTAATTTAACGTATAACAAGAACTAAATGAAAATAGAATAGTATATCATTCAACTTATAAAATATCCATATAAAGTCCGAGCATACACTTAAACGTTTGAATTCACATTTGAAGAAAAATATGATTATTGACTATTATTTATATTGTAGTAACTAATTTCACCGGCTTGAGTTTTGCTAATAAGTAATGAAAGTACACACCAATATAGAATTTTGTTATATGAGTGGAACAAATATTAAATGTTAAATATGAACAATTACAGACATTTCTAGACCATGGTCGTTACACTAAAGAGGCATACCATGGTCACGTCTGTAATTACCAAATAAAGTGTGTATTAAAAATCTGGTTGTTGTGTTGTTTATATTTAGCATTTAATATATATATATATATGTAGCGGGTTGCCAACACGCATAGCGGCTTGTCAACACGCATCACATGTCTCTGGACAGATTGGCCCATATAGTGACAGCACTGAGAAAAACAAAAGGAAATTCAAGTGTCAGATCGTATTTGGTTTTTGTTTCTCCCTTGTCGATTTTACTAAAAATGTATCATTCTTGAAACCTTTCTTTTCGATTATAAATAAGAAAATACCAATCACATTTTATTAACGATAAATATGACAACACATAGTGTCGTGGATATTAATCATATATAAAATAAACGAAATATAAATAATATTTTATGAAATTTATTATTGTCTATCATTTTGGTATTTAATATGGACCAAGCCTCCATATTTTGGTGACCCCGACGTGATAAAGTAACACACATTTCGCAAGAAGGTAAGAAGATCAAGTCATTTTTAGAAGTAGCAAAATAAATTCAAGTCTCAAGAATTATTAAGAAAAGAATTTTTAAAAATATAAATAATTATTATAAATGGCTCACAACTTCCATAATTCGAAGAGCATTCTAAGCATACAACTGAGACTCCGACCACGCACTTCAAGATCAACAACAACACGTGCTCAATAAATCACTTATTATCATGGTAAATAAGTCGATAATAAGCACCATGGCAGCAGACAGGGAGCAAACAATTTGGCAACCGCCACATACACTCAACCGCTAACTCACCAGCGAAGGGCCACATACAATCAACCGCTAACTCACCAGCGAGGGGCCACATACAATCAACCGCTAACTCACCAACGAAGGGCCACATACACTCAACCGCTAACTCACCAGCGAAGGGCCACATACACTCAACCGCTAACTCACCAGCGAAGTGTCAAATATACTCAGCCGCTAACTCACCAGCGAAGGGCCACATCTACTCAACCGCTAACTCACCAGCGAAGGGCTACGTAAGCAATCAACAAACTCAACAAGCCAACACGGCAATTTATCACACAATCTCAACCAAAAGAAATTTACAAGGAAGTTCAAGAATGGCAGTCAGAGATGCGAAACAATCTTTTTCATTAGGGCGGAGTGATGTAGCGGGTTGCCAACACGCATAGCGGCTTGTCAACACGCATCACATGTCTCTGGACAGATTGGCCCATATAGTGACAGCACTGAGAAAAACAAAAGGAAATTCAAGTGTCAGATCGTATTTGGTTTTTGTTTCTCCCTTGTCGATTTTACTAAAAATGTATCATTCTTGAAACCTTTCTTTTCGATTATAAATAAGAAAATACCAATCACATTTTATTAACGATAAATATGACAACACATAGTGTCGTGGATATTAATCATATATAAAATAAACGAAATATAAATAATATTTTATGAAATTTATTATGACTACAATTGGTATTAATATGGACCAAGCCTCCATATATATATATATATATATATATATATATATACTACAACTAACTACAATACTATAATTGTCTATCTTATATTAAGAGAATAGACGTATACATAAAAAGCAATAATATTGGTAACTGTATAAATAAAGAGATTGCGTCAATACAAATACAAATTTTTAAAGATTTAAGAATGTGTTAGTCTTGTAATGGTATGTATCAAAATCATACGACCATAAAATGACGAAAAACCCCCATAAATATTCTCGTTGGGCTAGTTGACCAAATTTTCTTGGCTCGGAGCACACGTTGGATAAATCAGCGTCGCGTTAGCCATGAGATGATTCACAACTGCGCCTCCTTTCCACGTGCATCGCGGGCGCATAGGGTGCATCGGGTGCATCGGGCGAAACGGAGCCGCATTTAATATTGAACTATTCAACTCTGCGCATTTACCGAACCGCACCGGCGGCAGTTGTACAGTTGAAGCGTGTCCGTGCGGTCGGATTGCACTCGCTAGTTGGCCGTTATGTGTGAAAACCCTTCACCCATTATTGTGTCTGCATATGTGTACGAACATCGCATCTTGCTCACAGATGCAACGAGCCGTACTTGGTCATACTCGTAGTTATAGTCATAGTCATAGAATCTAAAACGTCTGATAGTAAAAGTTACTCGGAACCGAACATGCAGCATACCGAGCAGCGTAATGTTGCGACAGTTTAGGGCTCTCATGCTCCAACTGCTTTCCACATATTCCTAGCGGATAAACGATGAGAAATTAGTTTCCTTCGCTGCTCGCCTTCATTTAGATAATTACAGAACTATAATCGGTGAATAATAAAGAATAATTCTAACCGAAGATCCTATCTTTACAATTTGGCATTGTTGGTCTATGTTTATCGATATTATGACATTTTTTGTAAGTTCAAGCTCAGTTGATTCCTCAGTTTCGCAGGCATTGTAACATAGGCGATCGACCCGGCGCCAAGCAACCGGGTCGACTAGTCACATGTTCGAGTATTTTATGTTAGAGGAATTAATACTTGTGCTTGGCGCTTTCATAACTAAATGAAAGTAATGAATTTTTATATCTTGTTCAATGAACTGTGTTGTCAAATGATCATATTCGAGTGATTACATTCAGAAAATATTGATTGATTTTTCATAATAATTATTTCTTTAAAGAATAAACCGTTGTATTAAAAGTTGTATGCGATTTTATATTTGTACGGTTCTTCATTACTATAACTCAACTTTTAATAAATTACCGATTTTCCTTCAATTAAGGTATTGTACCTTTCAAATCTATGGAATTACCAACTATTCTACACTGAAACTATAATTTCCATTGTTCCAGCTCACAACAATATATTATTGAGAAGTATTTATTACAATGTAGTAGTTTGAAACTTGATACGTAATGCCTGTGACGTATTTCATATCTCGTAACTACAGATGCCCTGTAATATTATATATGTGCGGGTCAACATATGCACATAAGACTGTCTCCTGTTGGTAATATATCAAACTGTTTACCGTCTCGTACTAAGCCTGTGTAAACACTGAATCAGTACAGTGTGATTTGTATTAGTTCAGTGCTTAATATTCGAGCAAATAGATGCACGTTGAATCTATATTCTGAATAATTATGATCGGACTGCATTATAGACTCCTACGTCTTGAGGGATTATAGATTCGATTTCGGGTAATCAATCATTTTGAATCACCTGTGGGTAATTGTTGGATGATTCTTCTAAATTTTGTGTCAGCTGGCAAAAATTATTCAAAAATCATATAATTTATATGATGGCTAACTAAGTGGAAGTGGAATTATGTTTTGTGGCGAATAATTGATTTAATCATTACGATTATTTTGTCATGGCTCATTATTCCAAACTTTGATATTTTTCTATTTATTTAATTACTTTTTGTAGGTCTGCAATATTTTATGATGTTTTTTAAAATCATGAACATCATCGTGACACAAACTATCATCAAACATTTGTATATTATGTTATAATCTGCATTTGAACATTTGGGCAAATTTCACGTAAAAGCTCTACATCCGGTTTGCAGATAATTAGGAACTTTTTTATCATATTATATAATGATATTATTTTTTATTTTTAAAGTCTTATATTTAAGTGATTTAATTACTCAATAAGCACATTTAAAATCAAAGTAAAAAATATATCTTCGTACTTAAAATACTCTTATTAAATGCTGCTATAGACATAACAAGTGCTTATAGAATGAGTTTTGTTTATGCAGGTGCAGATTGAACTTTTGTATTTCTATTATTAGAATGACAAATAATTATATGAGCTCTAAATTACTATAAACAAAGCATAATATACGGAAAATTTACCCTCCGACTATGCATTATTAAAAACAATATATCACATTAGTAAACTTTGAGCGTTTTACGCATACCCGACCGAGAATATTTAAACTTTTCCAAACTAACCGCGCTCCGTTGTTTATACACAGAGGACGTTCCACTTAGTAATTATATATCAATTAAAAGTTATGTAAACATTAATTTAATTGCCAGAATTATAGAGATTATGTAAGTTCCGTGCATTGAATCTCATTTAATACAAGTAATGCGATGTTGAAGTCTAATTTGCTTGCGGTCGAACAGAGCCCAGATCAATAATGGAAAACCATCACGGGATGAAAAATATAAAACGGCCGCGAATAAAATGCGTTATGGCGTAAGTTTCCATTATGACTTTCAAGTTTATTACTTTCTGTAAAAAATTCTGTACAGTGCTGTGTCAGTCTTATTCGAACTTTTAGTTCAACATTGTTATTTGTTGCTTGACAGCACTCGCGATCGTAAGAAATTAATTGCAAAAAGTAATAAATAGATTATTAAAATTAGAATACAAGCAATAAAAAATATACAGGAGAAATCACTTGAAAACTACATTTCGCAAACTATTAGTTTGGTTTGAGTGGAAAAACCATGGACAATATGTCCATGACTTGTTGACTTTTAAAAAAGTAATAACCTCTTGTATATACACATATGCACATGAATAAGACAGTCTAATAATTTATAAACTGTGTTAAATTATTTGGTAGAGTATCTGTACTTTACAAAATTTAAATTTTATTTATGTATATATATATATATATATATATATATATATATCATTTACAAAATCGTGTTAAATTTTCTGATCGTGTACTTTGATCACCAAAATAGATTCTTCACGAATTTCCACAGAAACTCGTGCTATATTCTTGTAACTTATTGTAGCAATAAAGTAACATTGCAAACGGTATAATATTTTCTTATACAGCGAGAGCACAATTCTCTTCGTAATATAATGGTCTCCCAGAATTCTTTGGTTATATTCTTTTGTCCAGCAAACGCGAATTGCTTCCTTCTATTTTGCCGTTCCCAGCTTATTTACCCACACAGGGAAAAGATAGTAGAATACGTACAAACATTTCTTTTGTCATAGTGTTTCAGAAAATATAATCCCTATGTAATAATGAGATGATGAAATATATTAATTATTAGCTGGTTAACAAAATTGCAATTATTATTACGTGTCTAAATGAGAAAATAGTTGGGAAAGTGAACCAAGTATCCCAAAATCCCAGAAAGCGTAAATCTGAAGTTCTTCTTGTTAGTATCTTACTATCAAAATCACCATGGGTATATGTCCATGAGTTTTCACTCAAACATACATATTTTTTTCTCCGATCTTTCATGTCAAAAAGTCATGGATAGTCATATGTCCATGGACATTATTAACTACTTAAATTAACTTTTAATTGGTATTTTATACTGATTTTCAAATTTCCCCACATGATTCCACAAATATTAAAATTAGTCAAATTCATTTATTGCTTCATATAAAACGAACTTTTCTAATACCAACACTAAGTTAATGTTTTTCCTGTATCTTTTATCAAATTTATCATTCCACCCCCAATCCTCTATGGGCCCATGAGCGTTACCAAAAACATGGATCCCGTCGATCCTGTCGTTCCCGGCGTCGTCCTGGCCAATTGTAGTATTCGTTAGCGCGTTCGCGAATTGCTATTTTATTTTTGATGCACGTACCAAACGTTTAAATCCTATTAGTCACAAAATTCAAATGGCTATGAGTTGTTACAGCTGTCGCCTCGTCTCGTAATATCAAGGCAAACGTGCCGCTGGCACATCGCTGCGTTGTAAGCTTCGGCCGGGTCATATATATGGGTTATGGACTATGTGGGATAGGGTTGGGATAAATAAATGAATGGGATATGAAAATTTAAAGGACTGTTGTAGATTATTGCTCAATAAAGCAATAGGTATGTGCCAATTGCTTTGTGGTATATTTTTTTCCAAAGAGGTCTTCCAAAAGCAGTCAGTCATAATTTAACATTTTTCATTTATTGATTTTTTCTATATTTTATTTGTTTTCCATCAATCATGTCGTAGAATTTTAACCTGTATACCTGCCTACTTGTCTACTTTTCTCCCTTTTCACCTGACTACTTGTGAGCTTCTCTACCTTCCTGCATGTCTTCTTATCTCCCTTTCAACCTGTCTACCTCTCATATGACTAACTTCCTATTTGTCTTTTTGTCACTTGTCTACCTGTGTACCTGTCATCTCTGTATCAATATTTCTAACAATCGTTTCACATACAAATTATTCGCTATATTAATAATGTTTTACTTTAAATCTAAAGATAAAATTAGGTTTTTTTAAGTTTTCTATCATTGACATCCCTACATTTTGCACCGTGTGTGCTTATTGGACCAAATGCCGATACGATCTCCACTCGTAGCAGGATATGCCATTTAAATCGATGCATTTGGTTTCAATCAATTGATCGTATGTCGCAATGTTACTAACAATTATTTATATGTACGTGCCCTATCGCCTATTTGACTACGATGTAAATCATTTGTTTATTTCTATGATATTGATTTAATTGGCTTTGGCTGTGCTCACCAAATGTAAATATTAATACACATTCATTACAATAATAAATGATGGAGTTAAAAGTATAAATAAACTATTGTTTGACTTATTACATAAATATGAAATATAAATAAAATGTTATTCGATTTGTTTTATAATTATTGTTAAATGGCAAATATTGCATCTTTTTGTTTTTTGTGCGTAATTGATGATTTTTTTGCTATTTGATATATGTACATTTTTAACCTTGTTTGATTTATCATGTATGAATATAAATAAATTTCAATATTATTTTAATTAATTTATTTATTTTTATACTCAACTCAACTAAATTAATGTCTAGGTAGAGTCACTGATAACAAAACGAAAAAAAATAACAAAAATGAATGAATGATTAGATATTGTGACAAGAAAGGGTTTAAAATACCTATTCTTAAGGATGCAAATGACTGACAATTATTATAAAATTTCAAACATTTTTTAAATGAATAAAATAAAACACTAAAAATATGTAATATTTTATAAACTCAAATTATTGAGTTATTTTATGCTTTGGACGCATTTATTGGTGTATTTCTAAGAATTTCCTAGTGAATTAATTTGTACCAGGCAATTTTCATTCACAGATACTGTAAATAAAGCCATTGACGCCAGAAAATATACATTTTTTTATAAACTTAAATTTTCGAGTTTTTTCATGCTTTAATGCATTATTTATCAATGTATTCCTAGGAATCACCATGTGAAATAATTTGCTCAAAAACTACCACGTTCTCTGTCAAATATAGAAAAGCATTTATTCTCAAAAGCTTGTAGAAAGAAGCGATCGAAACAAAACTTTTTATCAATTGTCCCGACACGACACGCTGCCACGACAACTTTCTCCTCACACTAGTCGTCTCTCCCCGGCGATAGTTTTCATTCGTTCGTTCTTTCACCTTAACTCGACCGTTATTTCGTTACACATTATTTTCTCATATTTTCTCCCTTTTCATTCGATTCCATCTCCGCCGCCAATTGATTCTGCTCCGGTCGGGGAATGTCAGTGTTTTAGCTGTTTAACCTTAAGCCTTTGGGACACCGTTTGTGATGTCTATTGACACATACCCTTGTCTATCGGCGTTCGTCCCGCGATGAATTTCCTCGCAAAGAGCGGGAATTGGAGCGGGAGCGGGAACAGGGAGCGGGCGATTGTGTTCGAGTAATCGAGTGGCAGACGCGTGCACGGTCGGTCTCTCGTTCGCAACTTCTGCTAGTCAATAAAAAAGTTTCTGCCTTTAACTTGCGCCAGAAGTTTAAATTGTAACTCACTTTTGTCTAACACGGAACAGAAGACATGTAAATTCTATTAAGGAGGCGCGGGAGGTTGGATCGAAAAAAGTACGGCTGCGATCGGAATACCTAGCCAAGGAAGAAAGTCATTTCAATGAGATAATGTACATGGATATACGTATCAGTTATGCAATACACGGGAACGTTTATTATTTTGTCCACGTTTTTCGGTAACCTTTGAAACGACAAGATATGCAACAATTTTTATTTTAGATTTTTTGCGATTACTTACCCTAAGAGAAGTTAATAACAACAATGTAAATATTAGGCTGCATTTCAATAACACATTTGATTAAATATTAAGAACTAAATCAGAATTACAAACGTTCATTATTTTGTTTACATATGAAGAAGAAAACAAAAAGAACCACGTTTATTATTACATTTATTATGTGTTTACAATTATTACTTTGTTGAGAGAAAGCTTGTGCGTGTATAAGAATGTATCTATTCCCAATAAAACCTGTAAGCGTTTCATGATATTTTACCCTGACACATTAATCAATTCAATGTGCAATCATTACGTGAGTGAATATCATATTTTCTCCAAAACAAAATCGTACAATACACGTTCAACAAAAGCTTTGCCGACCTGCATTCATTTTCATATAGCGTGACTATCTGTTGTTCGGGGATGTTTTTATTTTGTTACTTTTTTGTTTTATGCTTGCCATTAAAATACTTTACGATAGGATTATATTTGGAATAAATTATGATACGGCTATAAAATGGCTTTTTTACAGTTTTAATACATTTACTTCTTTCAACTTTTGTGAATAAAAGATAATAAAAATAATATCCCACATGGAAATTCTCGGATTTCAGGAAACGATGGGTAAATGAAAAATCATAAAGGTGCTTCTTCATAAACTATACTTTTTTATCATATATCCATTATTCATACTTAAGAATATCCTTACAATTTTTTCCCTCAATCAGGTCCATATAAAAATCTATATTAATAAATACTTCAATATATTGAGTTTCTGATTGATAGGTAAAACGTAACAAAAGCAAAATCTCAAGTATAAGCAATATTGACAGATACTTGGTAGTAAATAAAGCTATATGATCAATCTCGACCTCTCATCATATATTATTTGCGGCTCAAATACATAAAATATTGAATAGACAGCAATCATCTGTGGGTCGCTCATTCTCTTGTTCTATTCATACAAATAATTCCTCTGGGCACTCATTTCAGGAAATAACTCAAGATCAATTCCATTCATACTTTTATTTATATCTACTGAGAATAGACTATGATATCGTATAAACGTATAAACCAAGTCATTCCGCACATGTTCATGGAGGTGATATAATACTTTTTGCACGTTCAAACTTGGAAAAAATACTAGCAAATTATAATGAAAAACTATACGAATTGATAAATCTCATTTTTATTAACTAAGACGATTTTTTTCTTGCAACTTACATTAAAGCTAAATGTCGACTACACCTAGTTTCTTCTATCTACCTTAACTATAAAATTATGGTCGCCAATACATAAGATAACAGCAGTCCATACATAATTTATCTCTATCATATTTCCACATTTCCATAAAAGCTCGTGTGTTACTCCTTACCTTAGCCCGAACCTTGTTGCGTAATCAGTTTATTCCGTACAAACAACAACAATGTCACACGTTATTTGCGAGAGAATTTCTCAAAAGTCGTCATATGTCAAGTACTATTGCAGAGACTGATTTAACATACTAACTGTGTCACGACATACGAGACTTTTGCAAGAATACTTCGAACGAAATTAAACATTCGCGGAATTCGCAACGATATGAGCAAAGTTAGTTTTGCAGCGAGAAGCTTATCCGGGGTAAGAGTGATTCTCAATATTTGTAAAAATACGGTTAAAAATTACTACTTTTATAAAATACATACATACTACTCATTACTGAGTTTCTGCTGGACCGTTTTCAATTGGCATGAAAATAAAAAAAGAATATGAAATTTAAATTGTAATCTAAGTTTCCTAATGAGTATTAGCACATATATTGAAATTCTAAACCAACTAGATTTTATTTTCATTTTGACTGTACTATATTGTATTCTATTTAGAAAGTGTGATTGGTATTTTGACTTAAAGCAAGTTGCAAACACTTCCTATTGATCTACTTATCTTTTTAAATTGTGAAGACGAATGGTCAATTTTAAAATTCAATTACCCAACAATCAGCAATAACAAATTCATATTTTCTTTTATAAACTAATACATTCCGTAACGCACGATGTTTTCATTTGCTTCAGTTATGTTTCCGTCAACATTTGGACTGGCATCGTATACATAGTGCAAACATAAAATTGCATCTATGTATTCCGCAGTTGGTGTTTAACTTGCGAAAGCACATATAAATTTCAGTCGGTGGTGAAAATTTCCACAGAGAAAGTTGCACAGTGTGTTAGCACAGACTTCAACAAATACAACTCAAATACATAGGAGGCTATTAATTCTCAGATATACAAACGATGTTTTTATGCCGGCGTAAAATTACGCTACGGTTTTTTCGGTCCCTTTTGCGGGATTTGTACGAGTGTGCGGAATTTGTTCAGTGAAACTCTGCGTATTAAAACATTTAATAATAAATATACTTCATAGTTGCACTGTACGAAACCTGGAAACTATTCAAACATACCAAGTACTGTAAAATTATACGTGAAATCTTGTTGTTGAATACGGTGGAGACGCCGCGTACTTTGCGCAGTAATAAAAAAATTTTGAAATTTAGGCCAATACATGTAATAAACTAAACTTAAACAACAATAATATAGAGACATAAATATGATCATATAAAATAAAAATTATCACTTTAGAATTAGTACGAATTTGATTTTTTTAACTTTCAAATGCACTTTTTTAATCGCGATATCGATGTTAGTCAGCGCAAAAGTTTGAGTGGAAACCTATCAGAAGTTTACGGGCCATTAAACAAAGATATTTGTGTGTAATAAGTTACGGCGGAACACCGAAGTTTTCCTTTTTTGACCGGCGATGCCCCCGATTCGGCCCAATAATTAATACGAATAGGAAGAAGAAAATGTACGCCGCGACGGCATTGAAATGGCAGTTCGTGAATTGATTGCTTTGACAATAAAAAGAAACGACTATAAATAACGAGATAAACATAAGGTAGCAAAAAACCCTAATGATAGTCGCTTACTGATTTGTATTAGTCTATATTGTCATTTGGTTTGATAAATGTCACAACATGGAAACGAAACTCTATAATCTTGTGAGCAGATGAATTATTTTTGATTTTTTTTATCTGGCGCGTGTAACCATATATCTGGTATTTTTCTGATTCAATATTTTAAATTATTAGATGTATCTTCTTATGGTCCTTGGCAAGGGTGGATATATATGAAATTCAATACGCTTTGCGTTGGAGGAAATTGGGTCAACCTAATAAAATTTCGTGCATCGCCTTTTGAATGCATACTATCAGCTGAATGGCAGCAGCCGAGGGCCCTGGCAGCCCCAAACAAAAACTATGTGCGATCAGATACAGACACGACGCTTTGTTTGCGGCCGTGCTTCGTGTTTTATTGATTGCTCGCCGTTGTTTGCGATTAATACGGAAATGTATCGCTCCATAATTTCAGAGATCAGAATATTTTATGGCGTACTCTGGTTTATGATCTTTGTGTTATCTTCCAGTTTCTAGGATACACATGCATTTGAAATTTCAATTAATTTTTATGTAATTTGATTCTCTAAAGTCGCTGAAGGTGAACTGCGTTCTCGATTAGAAGTATATTATAGTAAGATTTAGAAATAATTTAAATTTTTTAGTAAACATAGAAATACATAAATAAAATACGTAAAACTACACCCAATGAATAATTTACTTCATATTTTTTTCAGCTAACTCATTTTTTTTTTTTCTCTTTTTTTAATTCAACTCTTGCTCAATTATGTTATTTTATTAAACAAAAAATTTTTATTAAAAAATTCATACTGCTGACTTTTACTCATTGTTATTTATTTATTATCTTTGCTAAATGTCAACTAAGAGCATTTGTAAATTATATTGTAAAATAAATTTGACCACGCTATGTAAACAAGTACTTACTGTATTCATAAAAATATCATTCCTCTATCTAGTTAACAACGGCATCATCCTTAAATTATGAATCTCATATATCAAATATATTTGCTTGTTATGATTTAATGAGATAGACAAATGCCCCGAAGACTTGTACATGCATATTTTTATTAAATTCGCCTCAAGGTAAAACACGGCACATGGGAACCGCAATACATCACCCGATATCAGAAAATTGATACCGACCTAAGAAATTACATTCAGCGAAGACAAAACAGCAGCAGCAACGAAGATGGCAAACTAAAAACTAAAAACTAAATACAAATAATAAATTTGCATGAGCACTCGAAGAACGAATGCACCTGCGGTCTTATTTCTCTGAAACTGAGAGAGAAAACTTTCCGTGGCCGCCGACTGTTATTCTGGAATTGTTTATTATTATAAACAATATGATGTTGCCGCTTGATGTCGAGAGTTTACAGCAAGAGTAAATAATTGTTCGACAAAATTCAAACTTGAACGTTTAACTTCAGCTGTTGAAGTTTATGGGAAATGTAACCAAAATAGTAAACAAAATTGTTTGAACAAAAGTATCGGGGTTCTGATTGTTTTCGGTTGCGCTTTATGGTCAATATTGTTCTGGTATATTTACTTTCAACTTTCAATTGAGTTAATGAAATTTTGAAAAACATGTTTTCAGAACAAAATAATTTGGTTTGTTTAATAAAATTTATAATTAAATTTTATGTCATAAATAGTGACTTTTAATTAATCTTACCAATCTGGTAGTTGAATGTTTGTCAGCTAGTTTCCTTCTACAATCTTCTACTAAATCGTCGCCTATGAACATGTACTTGAAGGTGAATATTTTCCTTCAATATTTCACTTTGCCATTAAATTTCTTTTTCTAGCAAAGTATAATATCATTCCGACGAGAACATTATCGTCTGCCGGCGTATGCTTTTCTTCCTTGCATTTCCACGTGCAGCCGCTTCGTCGGAGTTAGTGCTCTGTAAAAGTAAAGTAGTCATGCGTGGAATAAGGAATATTTCAAAAGATTTTAATACTCTAATATGTGTTATGTGGATATAAAAATTCAATAAGTCTAAACCCTTTTTATGATCGCGCGACATATTGTTATAGAGTACGAGAGATTTGATAATACATTGTTTGGGATATAGTTCGACATTTTAACTAACTGGTTACTCAATGACTTTTATCCAAAACCATACTGTATTTTATTTCCCATTTTTTAATTAAATCTAATTAATTTTCTCCCGGTTATGTGTACATTAAATGCCCCAGTTTTGATAATGAATACTGATGTACAATTATTTAAATAAAAACATTGTTGCAATTACCCGCGCCATGAACTTAATTCATGGGTAAATGCATTTTAATGAAGACTGCCATGAGCTATAATTTCTCGTAATCGATGTTTGATTTCAATCTGTATAAGTAATAGACTTTGAACATGGCATATTACTTAATATAACCGTTTTATTTTTATACAAAGTTGTATAATTCAACAATAAATACGAGCGCATGATAATTATGAAGTCGGAAACTTGATTGCATAGTAAATAATTTTACGTAATTAATGTTATTGCTCGTTTTACATCACTTGCCTTTGGCATTAATTACATATTTGACATTAATAAACGACCGATGTTATTAATACTTGCATAATAATGTACTATGTTCGGAATCAAATATTTTGAAATTTCATGTAAACATAAGTATTGGATTCACATCATGCATTAATTATATATTTCAATCATTTACAAATGCAAGGATTTCGAAATAAAAGATGTTTTTATATTATTATTATATATATATATATATATATATTTTTTTTTGAATTTAAAAATGAAATATTGTACTTTGCTTCGTAATACAAAAATTAATTAAAATTAAATTATATTAAATTAAAATATATTTCCAGAACGTTTTTAGTATAAAAAATAACTGATAGCTAATCTGGAAGTGTATGATGTATGAGAGAATGGGTAAAAATTTAAGTCTGTATGTGTTTTTTAATCACGTATTATAAAAGATTTAGGCCCACAAAATTAAAAAAAAAATAGGAATGGCAAGCCTTTACCAATTGAAGGATATGAAAAATAGATGGTGGACGATTCTCAGTCATACTAAATGTGATTATAAACATTCACAAAAATTTGACACTTTCTGAGGAGTATTGCAATCAACAGCATTATATATATATATATATATATATATATATATATATATATGTATGTTTGTATGTATATATGTGTGTATATATATGTATATATATATATGTATATTTGTATGTATATATGTGTGTATATATATGTATATATATATATATATATATATATATATATATATATATATATTACAAACTTCGCTGGAATTCTGCCGGCGCAACTATGAGAGTCGCTTCGCAATTCACTCATCGTCAATAATCCTCAACATTATTCAAATAGAATATAGTAAGCCATTGAAAGCTAATAGATAATAGATATTGAAATAATGTTAACGTTGTATAAAGCTGCTTTTCAATACCATGCCGAATCCCGAGCACATGATTCCTACATAGATCCGAGTGGAAACAAATCATTGTATCGATATCATACGATTAAGTTGTCAACTTGAAAGAGCTTTATGGATGAAACACATGTGCTCGTGTCGAGATTACGCCGAAAGGTGCAACTGCAATATGGGAATGTTTATGGAAACGATTATTGGAATAATATTGACAGAAAAAGGCGGCGAAGTAAAATATACCTAACAATTCAGCATTCCCAAATTTAATCATGATATACAACTTTGTATATGGTATGTTATCTGTCGACGTAAAAATTATTCCTCATTATATAATCATATATACAAATTTAAAAATGCAATATCCGCAACGGCATAAATTAGAAAAAAGTCCAAGAAATGTAGAATTCGCTTCCACGTTGAGATAACAACGTTTATATTTATGAATATTTATGGTTGTGGATAAAAGAAAATACTTTGAAAAGAGTTCTGGCCAACTTGCCATCTACGCCTCAACCTACCGTTACTTTTGTACAACTAGATAGGAAACTTTCTTGAAATGTTTCTTCTGCACAATTTTGCGTCTTTGTCTGAATGAAAAACTAAACAACTCTGATGCTTCTTTTAAAAGTTACTATTGTAATGTATAGGGCTATTCATATCACACCGTGTATAAATTAACATTATAAATTGAGAGATATTAAGAATTGCTACATTGTAAAATAAGATCTTATACACGGTTGTATATGAGCAGTAATATTTTCTTTGAAAGTTGGCGTTATATGGTTGCAAGCCATAAATTTAATTGTTTTAACTAAATAAATATTTAGAAATTTTTGTCGGATATTTATTAATACGGCTTCAGATATATTTAGATCTTTACGTAAAAACCCCTTTGAATTTAGTTAAAAAATCATAACAAAGTTGAAAAGGCTGTTTGATTATTTCATATATAATAATTTAATATAAACTATAATGCTATAAACTCAAATATTTTTCCATAACTTCCGTAAAAAAAATATTCAGTTTTTTTATAAAAAATGTATAAATTAATAGTCAAATTATAAAACATCTCAATCATTAGACCTGATATTTCATATTAATTAACTATGATTTATATAATATACAATAAATGAATTTTTATTACACCAAAATATCAGCTGCCTCAAAACTCAAATAGTTTTTTATATCACAAATTAAAATGTAATTTCTGATGTGCAATTATCAAGTTTTTTTAAATTCTTTGCACTGATTACAAAGAGGCAACTGATATTTTGATGTAATAAAAATTTATTTATTCTATATTATATAAATTATAGTATAATATTAGAACGTATTAGAACTTCATGGTTCATAATATATAAAACATTTTTTTAATCAAGTAATTGAACATTTATAGATGATATTTCGTTTATATATTTACTATTTATATTGTTCTAGTAGAACATAATATCATTTTTTTTGCTGTTGATGATCAATAAAAAAAATCAATATGTTAAATTTGATTAGAATCACCCAATTGCAGCAAGGTTATGAATAATATATATAATATCAATTTTCTTTATTATTTTTGTTATTTTGAATTACAATTCATCTAGTCAGCATACACTACAAGATGATATTTGGATGCAATGAAAATTTAATAATTATTTAATTATACGTTTACGGACGTGAATGCTATAGCATTCATTTTCTTCTTTCGTTTTTCATTTGTACTACAAGTTGTACACCATTGGAATGATCCTCGTATGTTAAAAATTCCGACTTTATTTTCCGAATTGGGTGTTATGTTATGTGTTGAGTTTGTGAGTTCATGGCAACGCATATATGCATGTCGATTGGGTTTGCTTACATGTCATGTGGCATTGTCAATATATCCGATGCATTTGCCAGAACAAGGAATATGATACGGGGCATACAACACACGCGCCGCTCTCTCTCGACTCTCTCTCGGCTCTCTCGAATTCGCTGTCAGCGCATATGAAGATGCATAACGCCCTTTGGATATGGATATACGGATACACGGATCTAGGGTAAACGGGATCCTATTGACCAGGGCAGGGTAGGAAATAGATAATTTTGGGTTATAATATTATTTCTTTACAAAAACATCAACTGTTCTTAAAAAAATATCTGAATTGTAAACAAAACATTACTTTCAAACATATTTTAAATTGTACCCTTTCACAGATGACGTTAACATTGGACAGAAATTAAGGATGTCCAAGTATTTCATCAGTTGTTGGAATTAATTGTCCAATTCTGCCGTAAAATAGACCAATGTTATGGCTATGTTACGTTCAAGTTTTCATACAAAATTCTACTAATACTGTCAAAATGTCATATACTTGCTGTGCGATCAGGCTTTCTACAAATAAAATGCAATTTCACTCATATGTTATCTAGCCATATCTCAAAGATCCAGTTATGATAACATCGTTTTTTTATATTTTTGCGTTTTGTAGGTTAGGTTCTCTATCTAAAATTCTTGACTACACAACAAGCACAAGGAATTTTTACAGTTTTTAGTACCACTTCATATGAAAGCTGGTCATAACATAGCCTTGCCATAACATTGGTCTATTCTACGAGCTCGATAATTAATCAGTGCACTAAATATAATTTACATCCCTTGAACTACAGGTTTATTAATATTCATATAATTTCTCTATTTCACCATACTTCCAATAACCATTTTTTTTATTATTATAATCATATTATTAGAGATATATTCATACTTTGGTTTATTTCCAAAACTATTATATTTTTATCGTTTATTACAAAATTTGACATCCCTGGTCTTGTCGTTCGAATGCCGATATTGGAGCGGACAGGCCTTTGGATAATAGAGAAAAAATGGAAATATATAGATGTTTTGTTTTTAGCATACGTTGATGTTTGAATACGGAATAATGTAACTGTTTGTTATCGAACAAGTTCAATTTCATGCAATATTCTGTTTGTACTGCGTTATTTGTGAGTTTATTTTAAACATAGAAAATAGATTCTGTAAAAATAGGAGAGACAGTACTGCGCATAAATTTGAATATATTGGGGAATATATACTTTTCGAAACGTATTGTAAATGAAGAACACATCAAATAATTCAATCTTTAAATACTCAATACATTTCTAGTATTGATGAAGATTTTATCTAATTTTATCTAATTTTTTTACAGAGACTGCAGAGTTGTTCGAGACCCACAAACACTTAAATCTAAAGGATATGGATTTGTATCATTTGTAAAGAAAACGGTAAGTTTTTTCTCGAATATTAATAATTTTAAATGAATATCGAAACACAACTCAGAAACGTGCTGCTTTTATTGCAAAGGAGGACAATCCTCGGCAAAACGTGTTATGAATAAATATTATTTATAATATTTATTAAAAATATTATATAATATACATAATTTTCAAATCAATGAAATTATACAGACTCATAAATTTCTGCCGATGATCGCATTGATTGAATTTCAATTAAATTCGTGCAGTACCTAAATAACATCATAGAGAATATCTGCAATTCTATTTCTATCTTAGCATCTAAGGAGTTCCCAAACCATTCCGTTTTGTGTTATACGTAATTTACATGCACATCGTTTTAATTACTCCACAGAGACCTAGTATTAACTGTCTCTTAAGTTCGTTATATCTTGCTGTGTGCAAACGCTATTGGAACAAGTTTTCGTGTAGCATTAAATCCTCAACTTCTGTTCCGTTTTGGGAACAAATCTTTGTGTTATTACTTCACATTGTTACGTCATATACGCTACACACGAAAACATCGAGGAAATATTTATATATGATAGTGAAGGGCAACTAAAAATTCAGTAGTTTGGTTGAAATCTATTTTTGAAAAATACTCATTTCCATCTGACCATTTCATCTGTATTATATTTTGTCTCTGCACAGCTAAAACAGCGCGATTGCTTTAAAAAAAATCAAAATTTCTAAACCACTATGTTCATAATGAAATAAAAGAGTCTAGGATGAACTTAAAATATCATCAAAAATGGAACTAATTTTTCCTATGTACTTTTTACTCTAATGTTCCTCACCATGAGCTTGTGGACCGCAAATCGCGTAATTTACCCATAACCATTTATATGATACCTGTATAAAATACAAATTTTCATTATCTAAAATTCAATATATTTACACGTGTGAATACCTTTCCCCAGTATGTATGTATTCTATAAACTCATTTACCGATTCAAAGAGAAGTACCCACACAGGAGGCCTCTCACCTCACCCAAGTATCGGCTCGCGCCATACAACATACTATACAACGCGGCTTGAACTGTAAGTGTTATCATCAGAAATCAATTACTGAATAATAAAGCGTATCGTTATTGCTTATAATACGTTAGCCGATTGCTTCGCCAGTTATAATATAGATATCGAATGAAATGGCATTATTCAATATTTGTGTACATGCAACAAAGATAGATTATCAACAGACTTATACATAATTTTTTATTGAGAGTATTGAGACATATTATTAACTTCCCGAAGGAGAAGTTTATGTTTTTATCAAAAAATCCGATTGGCTAATTTTATGTTTTCTCGACGTTTCAACTGAAACCAAAATTGAAAGAGTATGTACAAATTTTTTTACCTTAAATCGACTTTTTCTCAAAAATGGCTGGGCCGGTTTTGGAAAATTTAAAAGCCATTTGATGTATCTCCATGAGGGCTATCGTTTCTCAGAATTGTGCGATGATCGGCCGAGTCGTTTCTTAGTAGTTAATAAAAAAGTAAAAATTGATCGTCCACGTTTTAGCCAAAAATTCTGACTTAACTTTAAAAATTTTAAAATTTCCAAAATTCGAAAGATATTATTAAGAAATCGTGCTGATTTGTTTTGGACAGGCGAGCTGTTCTTTCGTAATTAACTGTTGAAATTTTTTTGATGAAATTTTTCATGTCGATAGACCTCATGGTCTTAAATAACATACTGAAATTTTACGGCCGTACGGCGAGTAGTTTAAAAATGTATCAAAGCTCCTAATGCTAGTCAAAAGTCGCTTTTGTAATGTGATGAATCAAAATTTGAATTTTACAAATTAAATAATATTTTTTTTGAATTAACTGAAAAATAAGTCTACAAAACTTCTTTAGTTGTGTAAAAAATTATACCATTAATTTAAATCATTGAATAATATCAGGGGCTCTACGTGCATGATACCACGATATACGAAATTGTGCAGTGAAAATTTTATCTAAATATCTAAATCTTAAATACTTTTCGGGTAGTTTATGCAACTTGGTTCAGGCAAAATTTCACTTTCAACTAGATCAATAATACTCCATGATTACTGAAATAAAATAATCTTAATCTTAGAATATATTTTATGTGAACATAATAAAAACCGTATTGTTGAAGATAGGGAAGGTGTTGGGTTCCTTGTTGGGGAAGGTGTTGCGATGATCCAAATAAAAATTTCTAAAAAACAAAAATGTGTGTTTAGTGGATCAGTCGCTATTTATTTCATTCAGAATATCCTTTACTGAAATTATTACGATTTTCAGCTTGCAATTGAGAATCGTTGGCAAGAAGCCTGTTCGTTCGTTTTTTTCGCATGCATTACTCTAATACGTTGGCACATTCATTAAGTGCGCGCATTAACAAGCAGCAGTAACGAACTATGACCCCACTCCAGTGGAACAACAATGGTTTATATAAGCGCTCTTAAGAAATCTCCATTTAAAATAGCCCCCGGCACGGTATTAAAACGCTGAACTGAGCTTTATACAGATATGCATAATGACGGCAACGGCAGTTGCATGAGAGAGGACGAAAGGGACGAAGGCGGTGGAGGTTGCTATGTTGTTATTGTTAGATATCGTTAATTATAATAGATTAGAGGAAAAATTAGTGATGCAACTTTCTGTACTAAAAATTTGAATTTTTAAAGAAGATTCGAGTTTTAGTTTAAACTTTGAAAAAGTTAGATTCTTGAGAACTTTTAAATTTTTGAAATAAATAGACTTTTTTCAAAAATTTGTTTTTTTATATTTTGGAAATTTTGAACTATTTTTTAAAGTATTTGCACTGCTTTAGCTGCGTAGAGTATATGCTGTAGCACATATACAATTACACACAGTATTATTTAATTATATTATACATTATACATCTGACTATTACCAAGTTGACTTTATATTTCCCCAATTTTAATTAAGTCTTTGAAATTTGCATAGTTGACAAAAACACATTTCTCTAGCATAATAACTTTGTTACTTAATACATATTATATACCATTCAACAATCTTCAACTCAATGTCACCTAATTATGCTAGTCCAAAGTTTCTGCATACATTAAACGTACGAAAATATTTTGTCTTGTTCCCGACAGTCGGATGGCGTTATAGGAAAGCAGAATGTCGAGTGTCATACAGTGTGAATAATATAAATATAATAAAGTTCTCTCTCCCGGTAACAAACATACTGATTAAACATATATACAAACTTTAGGCACGCACATTGTTTGTTAGCTCGCACGAGTTTCGGCTGCCACTCCCAAAATGATTACGTAACGGCGCATGTCGCATTAGCGTATGAATTAACGCGACACCTAACTACACCCAACTGACTACGGGCTGCTCATTTGACTATCCCAGTAGGCCCGATACGATTTGCCAGGGCTTTTACAACTTTTAAATACCCAGGACGGGTAACTGAATTACGGGAAAATATCATTCGGATTTTGGTATTGGTATACCTTAACAGTTGTTGTCGAAAGATTAACAAATATTCATCAGATCACTTTATCTTATAGGGTTTTTTTGTTCGCATTTGCAACCAGAATTTCGTTGTTACACTTAAATTTTAATATTTGGGCAACTGAAAGATGAAACTAAATTTCAATAAAAGTGGGCACTAGATTGTTTTTTCATTATTCAATGATTGTAATCTCTTAGAACTCTTAAGTAATTCTAGAGATAGCGTAATTTGTTGACGAATGATTTTGAATATTTTGCACTGCTGGTCAGGTGCAACTACAATTCAGAAAATTAGAGTCCTTTACTGTTGATATTTGTGATTATATAGTATAATACATTTATTATATTGCAAATAAAAATTTTGCAAGATACCAATTTTATCAGCATCTAGTTTTTGTTTCTAGATTAAAATTGTTTGGTTGAGTAACCAGAATTCAGCCAAATTTAGTCTTTTTGATTTTTATATTTCTTTAACCAATTGTAAGAAAGTGACATGTCCCCATGGTTTCATTTTAGAAAATTCAACTCTTTCTTGTTACCATGCATTTATGGGCTAGATATCATCGTCCCTCCTAAGTGCAAATAGTTGCTACAAATTTCGACCAATTCCAGTTCGAATTCGAGTTTGAGTTTTAGAATCTGGGAATAAATTCGCTCGTTTGTACTAGTATCTCTCCGATAAATTATAACATACAGCATGTAGTCGGCGCGTATAGTAGTTGCCAGATAGCGAGATAGTGCTCGGTGATGGATGAGTAGCCGTGTCACGAGCCAAGACATTAGCTGCTGCTCTCTACGCTCTCTACGCTCTACGTTTAGGCTACGGGGGCTTAACGTAATTAACAAAACAAACAGCATTACTCTTATTATTTTCTCAGTCACAGTTCTAATTCAATAATAACAGAAAAACGACATTTACAGAAATATATCCACTCAATAATAACCAATAGACAGCTAAAAATGCAACTTCAATACTCTTGTTCTACTGTAATTTCAATCAAATATCTACATGAATATTATTAAGTTGCAAAGCGTTTTATTTAGGAAATATTATTATAGTTTATTGTGCAACCCCGGATTGGGTATAGGCCTCCTCCAAATATTAGAATAGAAATTCATGACTCTAGAGCAGAATACCCCCTTAATTTTCATGTTTGACGAGAATAGTGTCTTTCTACAAAGTTGTTTCAAACAAAAATCTGGTATGATATAATAACACCATTAAATGTCCCAAATCCGAATAGAATTTAAATTTAAATGGAGCATACAAATCTTTCCCGGGAAAACTATTGTTGAATTCATCCTCGGCTAATATTCTTATGCGGAGCCGGCGCGAATGAAATTTATGATGCGTCGCCGTTGTGCCATTTAAACTTGTGCAATATTCATTTATATTATTTACGTTTTGGGGTTGATGTTTATATATGAATACGGTTTTAGTGATGGACACCCTAACTTTAATGTTTTGCTTGAGTTATGCGGAATGTACCTTACGAGAAGTTTTGCTGTTGCCGTTTTGACCTCTCGTTAATTGACACAGCGCCCGTCTGTTGTAATAAACTCGGTGGAAACAATAATATACCTTTGAGGTAATGTTTATCTAGATTATTTAGATGAAATTTAGTAGAGGAAATCAGGTACGGATAATAGGACAATATTATTTATAGAGGTTAAAATTAATCTTACGTACAATAAGATCCATTCTTTTAATCGATAAGTTTGATTTATCAAGATCGAATGAAAAATTTGGTGAACTTGAAAATTATTTATAAAAGTTTTTTAGTTCTATTTTTAAATATCTCTTGCATCAAAAATTCTATCCACCTTGATTTGAAATATTTCTCCATATATCTCCTCCATCCCAAGATTTGGATGTCTTGTTATTAGAGCCGTGTTAGCTCCTAAATCCTCGTTATTATGATTATAACTTTAAAGCTGAGATTAAATTTAAATAATACTTTGGACGTTGTGCTTTTACGCCTCATATTACACTTTGACATAGCTTCGGCATTAATTTAATAATGCCGGGTTTTGAAGACGCACTTATTTTGCGTACTTTCAGAATATTTTAGCGTCCTTATTGAATTTAATAGTATTATTTTGCATAATAAAAATGTCGTTTTAATTGAATCTCTTGGCAAATTATATATTTGAAAAATTTGGGTATTGTATCTTATAATGTTTCTCAATGAATATGTATAATTTTTTTTCTTAAAATAAACAATATGGTGTTTTGCTGGCTGTAAAAATAATATATTTTGTTCATTTTTAGTTTTTTACGTACTTTAAACTTATATTCTTATTAGGGTCATGAAATCACTTAAACTGATCCAAGAAAAAAGTTTTTAATTATTTTTTATTGTTTTTACGGGCTTCAGCCTCTGATGCCCCATGATGTCTCACCTGCACACAAACCGGTTATCCACGTACAATTTGCTAATGTTTGTTAATAATTCTCGACGGTGTGAGTTCGTGTAGTGCGGTATCGCAT
This sequence comes from Ctenocephalides felis, assembly GCF_003426905.1. Lineage (NCBI taxonomy): Eukaryota > Metazoa > Arthropoda > Insecta > Siphonaptera > Pulicidae > Ctenocephalides > Ctenocephalides felis. Next base: position 7,571,301 of record NW_020537646.1, on the reverse strand, counting down.
TTCATCTAGTACCGAATTCGCACGTAATGGGGTTAATAGTGAGTGGTACAGTATCAGTATCAGGCGACCTCACAAAAAATCAAGCCACGGTAATAACTTTTATTGGCCTAATGCTTATTAATTACGAGCGAGTTATTCCCATGATAACGCGGATAATACACGCGTGAACTTCCATATCAACTTTTGCTGGCGCCCTTCTTCGTTCCTGAATAAATTTTACTGAGCATAACGAATACGGGGGATAATTTTATCGTACTTAAATACGTGTATATGGCCACGTCTTGGCTTTATTGGTTCATTCGAATGTGAATTCAGGTGTGATTTTGAATAAATATTAACATTCGTGAGAACTATGTTGTCGAAATTAAGATACACAACAAACTGACGTCGCAAAACTGAACATAACGTCTGGTACTATTATATTTTCTATCGTCATAATAGCATAATGAAAAGATCGTGAAACTGAGCAGAAATAGTTTGTGCAATATGACGTAATACTGGTATATTTTTCTTGGTTCTAGAACAATACAAACCACAAAATCAGGTTGTCGCGAAATTGCAGTTAAGCACAACTATTTGAGACAGTTAATTATTGTCAATTGTCAATTGATTTGTTGGCTGCCTCATACGGGGATAATTTTTATTGTCAGTTTCTTAAAAATATCAGTATTTAATATCAAGTTTTTATATTTCAAACAAGTACCACAACTGTTGGCTGTAACCAATGACAACATCACTGTTAATTGTTATCAATCAGGATGAAGATGTGGACTTTATTTGAGAATCTTTAGTATCCCTGCATTACCTGATTCAGGGGTGAATATATCACTCGCATATCACATATACGAATTACATTTCCGATAAACGGAAACTGATAAAGATCGTTTAGGGATATTTCATTGTGAAAACACGTACTTCAATATGTGCGGTAAGTTACATAAGGAGATTGCGCCGGGAGCACATACAAAGCAACAACTTACAACTTGCTTACAATCACAAAAGTACCAACCGAAGACTCCAAGGGCGGCAGGAAGATGAATGTATATATTTTCAAAGAAAAAAATCATTTTGGATATAATGAATATTTACTGCAGTAAAAAAATATTATATAGTTTTTTATAAAATTTATATTTTATAAAAAATGTAGTATATTTCGGTTACAAAAAATCATGTTCTATTAGCCTACTTTAAAGTTTAGTTACTTTAACCAATGTAAATTGAACTGCAATCTAAACAATTAATTTCATAGGCCAGATTTTTAAGACATAAATCTCCTGTTCTATTAGAAGTGTCGTTAGAATTTGTGCCAAAATTTGTAATCAGTCTATTTTAAAATATTACTATATACCCAAATAGAGTAATTAATATTCATTTATTCATAAGGAAGCCATAATGTAGTAATATATTATTCAGCTGTATCCATATCACGAATTCCATGTACATCCATATATGTATTCCTAAAACATCTCGGGCATAAAACGGTAATGCAATAAAAGATAACAAAAGTCAGCAAATAGAGTATGGTAATCACTGTGGCAGCGCGACATTCACCCGCTTTTATAACATTGTTTTTAATACCCAGAAGCACAAGAGATCCACAGACTCATATGTAAATGTGTTGGCTTAAATGTACTTTGTAGGAATTAGAGCAGTAAAATACTGTGAGTATTAAATATGTCGCAAAAAAAAACGCGTCTCTCGCGTGGTACATGTGGAAGTCACTGCCGCGCACTTGGGTTACGCGCAATAAATACTGATACATACTCGGGGTATGTAATTTATTTATTTATGGAAAAAATGAGATATAAATGTTTGTGATATTATACGGAAGGATTATAGATTTGTATGATTTTTTGATAAAGTAAACATTACAATTATATTTTTTATTCTTCGAGTAACTTCCCATATACCCCGATCATCAAAATTACTGAAAGTCATCTTACACGGATTGTAATTATATTATGAAATTACAAAAAATATATATACATCGTATACATAGTGAAAGAACATTTTTAGTTATTTTTGCTTAAATTGTGGTATCTTTGGCACTTTTTCGAATGCCATGACAAAAAGTCTCCACCGTCCGCGTCAACTATCAAAATATATTCATGACTCAGTCATATAACGATAACGAGCCCGCTGAATTTAATCTGGCCTGAGTGCTCTGTAATAGTTATATTACATAATGTATTAATTAAAAAGCCGCAACCTAAATATTAAGAGGTCCCCTGCGATACTGTACGTGTACTGGCGATGATGCAAAAGTTGCTAATGAGAAATGTTACTAACTCTCCTCTCAAATTATTATTATATCGTGTATTGTGGGTCTAGTAAAGTTTTCAGCGCTCTCATTACATTTACGTACACAAATGCACGCGATAACCAGTAGGTATATGTGATTAGGTTCCTCTGTGTTGGCGAAAGCATTAAAAGGATTAAAATGAGACAGTATTACCTGATGCGATGTGGTTTAATTATAAGCCACTTAGGCAATGCTGGCTCGTTTTGTATATATTGCGGAAGGAAAAGGTTTTAGGCTTGTGCCACACTTTCATCACCAAACACGCACACTACTTTCTAAATTTATTGGATCATTACAAACTATTAAAACCTTTTGAGAATTTTTGCTACAATTTATAAGTTTTAATTCAGGAATTTGGAAAACTATAACACAGAAAAAAGAAATTCGGTTAGGAACTAAGTAAGCGTGGCTTCCAGTTTAGAAGATTTCAAACAAAATTTTTGGTGGACCAAACGTGTTTATAGATAGTAAGCAATTTATATGTGTATCAGTAAAACAAAGTCAATTGTGTAGAGAAATTGTCTAGTTTCAACTGTTATCACCAACGAAATGTCAATTCTCATGTCTACAATAAACAACTAACAAAATTAAACAATGCAGTTGAAAAAGCGGCCTGAATTGGCAAATCGAATCGCATTTTTATTACATTTTTCATATCACATATTTTTGGACACTCAGCAAAAATTATTGGAGCTTGATTGAAATGTTTTGTCACTTTGGCACCAGTCCTGATCTGAAGACCTAGCAATAAGTTAGTATACTGTTTGTTGTTTAACACCCTCTGTGAAGAATCTCTTGTATGTTTAGTAGTAGTACGTTTCTGGAACAAATTATGATATTTTTCAATAATTGTATTATCTACCGTCGATGTGTATCCTGAGCCTTAAGGTTCACGTGGTCTCCTCGTACGAGGAATGGATTTATGAAATGCTGGGTCTGTGTCATGTGCGTCGCGAATGACGCGAATGACGAGCTGGATGTCTGTGTTTACGATATTACAACGTCCGTTGCGTAAATGTCATTTTTCCGAAAGCGATTCCCGTAAACAAGCCACTGTCCGGCTGACGTCAATTAAAAGGACGAATGACGGATTAGTTTTATTGCCGCGAGGGTTTCGCTCTCTAAACGGATGTCATGCTCTGGCGGCATTTATGGGCTCAATTAAAATAAATTAGACTATCTAAATTAATTACCTAATGAGCTTTTCAACCCCATAGCTATAATTGTAAGAATTATAATTATTCTAATTCAATTGGTATTATTATGTAATAATTATTATACCCATTTTTAGCATAATTTTATACTAAATTGTTATTTGTATTTGTAGTCACATATAATCAAAATTATCTTCTCAATACACACATATGTACGGATACAACAATATTTTTAAAACGTAAAAACTGCTGAAAAGCGAACTGAATAATATTAAATATTATTAAAGTCTATTAACACATGTAATAATTATGTATTATTAAATAACTTTTATCTTAAATAACTAATTTCATTTATTTTTGTTTCAGGTGAGTGTTTTTTCACACAATATTTCATTTAATGAGCATGGTTTTTGGTAAGTAACTTTACACAATATAAAATTTAAAATTAGTATCTATAATTTACAATTTAAAATTAGTTTTTACGAGAAATCAATTTGAGGCTTGCTAATTTGAATCTTTAGAAAAAATAATTCGTAAATGGGAGTGTATATGCAAATTTGATAGAATATTTAACAATTTACCTAAGGATTTATTAAAGTACTTTTTTCTTTTAAATATGATTTTTATACTTAAAAACGCATTATGCATATAAATTTTATATTGCATTTTGGCCAATGGAAGTGCATGTAGTCAAAATATTGATATGTAGCATTTGCGGCATCAGGATAGGATTTTGGGAAATTGGCGTAATTGTTTTAATGACATTTTCTCATGGTATTATTATTATTATTATCGTTATTATTATTGTTATTATTATTATTATTATAATTACTATTATTATTTTTATTACTATTATTATTATTATTATTATTATTATTATTATCTTACTATTTCTATTATTGTTATTTTGTTATATTTTATCATTTTTCTAGTATTATTTTATTATTCTGAAATTTTATTCATATTATTTATTAATCTTATTTTTATTATTATTTGCTTATATTTTACATTAAATCATATTACGGATATTATTTTCATGTAAATTTTATCCTTTGCTCTTTTTTCTATTAAATTTATAATATTATTTATCAATATTACTCGATGTTAATAAATTAGCAGTTGTAATAATTATTGAAATTAAAAAAAAAAAAAATTCTCATGGTTTTGCTTTCTCATATATGCTCTTGTCGTTAAGTTGATTATATGTAGTCTATATATGAAGCATCGCTTTCTCTAAATAAAATAATTTCCTCTAAATAAAATCATTTCCGCAATGATGTCGAATGTAACAAATTGCATCCTCCATTTAGAGACTCATTGTATAAAAATCATCATTTCGGGGGGTATGGATGTTAACATGAGTAGGTACAGACACAATACGATATACTCGTATTTTGCGATGCGTGCGCGATCTCTGTTTATGCTGTATAAATTTTCCGCGAGAATAGCGAAGTTTTGTCGAGTCCTTTTGTGGCGTCCTATCTGTCCTGAATGAACGAGAAGTGAAATGCGTGCGTCTTGTAGGGAACATCCCTCGGTTTGTATGAGATTTCTTTGATTTGACTGACAGCCAGCAGAATATTGTTCTTTGTTGTTCGCGATGCGCGCCTGAACCGAGCTGAAGATTTTCATTTGACGTCGCGACGGAAAATGTTCGCATACTTCTGCGCGACTTATTCGTTTAGCGCAAGCTGAAATCTTTTCTATGCTTGTTTCTGCCAAGGAATTCGCTCACTGAACTTCATTCGGCACAAAGAAATATCTACGATTTGTATCTACAAATTCTATACTGGGGGAGATGAGTGCTTTAAGGAATTGTTGTAGGGGCTATGTTTGACACCTCAAAACTGTCAAAGTCATTGAACTAATCTAAAAGACTCAAATATATCACAAGTGATAAATAATGCAAAAAAGTAGCATATGAATTTTTCATTTGTTCATCATGTTTACACACATTAGTTTTTCCAATGTTATAATTATCGATTCTTTCTGGATAAATTCTATTCAATCTTTTTCTCCCCATAGAAATAATTGTTGTTTAAACATTATTTATTGTATCTGCAAAATACAGAACTCAACGTCAAACTGAAACGTGAAATTGACCATTAACTGCAAAATTTATCTCAAGTTGTTTGGAAATTTTAAGCTTTTCAGTGCTTTTCAGTATAAATTTGTAAGATTGGTCTATTTTGAGAGGACCTGTTTCAAAAAAAAGTATTGAAGTGTGCTGGCAAGTATAAAAAATGGGCGCATTTAGTCAAGATTGTAAAATATTAAAATACTTGATAGTTTTGATATAAAATAATCGAATAAAAAATGAAAACCCTAAAAGTACATAGTTTGGCCTAGGCACTGTCAACACTATCAACCCATTTCGGCTTGACGTTGAGTTCTGGAACACCCTGTATACCCTGTAAATGAGATTTTCAGAAAAATATTATAGAAGAAAAGTTTAACATCTCTAAAATTAGGAAATTAGTGCACGTTACTATTATAAATGTATTTTTGTTTCATCATTACCTCCATTAATATAATTGTGAGTGTTTTCTGCCTTATTTTGAAAATTTAAGAATAAGGAATTTATATTATATTGCAAAGCCTTATTTGCCCAAATATTAGACAATCTTGTTTAATGATAAAAAGGTACTTCTGGATAGTAATATGATTTTAACTTTAATTTATATTAGTTTATTAA
>NW_020537646.1:7544143-7564150 GCF_003426905.1 Ctenocephalides felis | reverse complement strand
GAAAGCAGAATGTCGAGTGTCATACAGTGTGAATAATATAAATATAATAAAGTTCTCTCCCGGTAACAAACATACTGATTAAACATATATACAAACTTTAGGCACGCACATTGTTTGTTAGCTCGCATGAGTTTCGGCTGCCACTCCCAAAATGATTACGTAACGGCGCATGTCGCATTAGCGTATGAATTAACGCGACACCTAACTACACCCAACTGACTACGGGCTGCTCATTTGACTATCCCAGTAGGCCCGATACGATTTGCCAGGGCTTTTACAACTTTTAAATACCCAGGACGGGTAACTGAAAACCATTCTGATTTTGGAATTGGTATACCTTCATTTTGTTGTCGAAAGATTAGCAAATGTTTATTATTATTTATTCAGAATAGATCACTTTATCCCATAGCTTTTTTTTGTTCGCATTTGAAACCAGAATTTTGTTGCTACACTTAAATTTTAATGTTTGGGCAACTGAAAGATGAAACTAAATTCCAATTTAAAATTGGGCACTAGATTGTTTTTCATTATCCAATGATTGTAATCTCTTAGAACTACGTGAGTGATTATTTTATTTACGAATGATTTTGAACTTTTTGCCCTATTGGTCAGGTAACAACAATTGAGAAAATTAAAGTCCTTTACTATTAATATTTGTGATTATATAGTAGAATACATTTATTATATTTCCAATGAGTTCATAGCAAATGAAAATTTTGCAAGATACCAATTTTATCAGCATCTAGTCTTTGTCTCTAGGTTAAAATTGTTTTGTTGAGTAAACAAAATTCTGCAAAATTTAGTCTTGATTTTGATATTTTTCAACCAAATTTGTAAGAAAGACATGTCCTCATGATCTTATTTTAGAAAATTTCACCCTTCCTTGTTAGCATGCATTTATGGGATAGGTATTATCGTCTCTCTTAAGTGCAAATACTTGCAACGAATTTCGACCAATTCCAGTTCGAATTCGAGTTTGAGTTTTAGAATCTGGGAATAAATTCGCTCGTTTGTACTAGTATCTCTCCGATAAATTATAACATACAGCATGTAGTCGGCGCGTATAGTAGTTGCCAGATAGCGAGATAGTGCTCGGTGATGGATGAGTAGCCGTGTCACGAGCCAAGACATTAGCTGCTGCTCTCTACGCTCTCTACGCTCTCTACGCTCTACGTTTAGGCTACGGGAGCTTAACGTAATTAACAAAACAAACAGCATTACTCTTATTATTTTCACAGTCACAGTTCTAATTCAATAATAACAGAAAAACGACATTTACAGAAATATATCCACTCAATAATAACCAATAGACAGCTAAAAATGCAACTTCAATACTCTTGTTCTACTGCAATTTTAATCAAATATCTACATGATCTACATGAGGCCTATACCCCGGATTGGGTATAGGCCTCCTCCAAATATTCGAATAGAAATTCGACCGTAGAATACCCTCTTAATTATCATGTTTGACGAGAACAGTGTCTTTCTGCAGAGTTGTTTTAAACAAAAATCTGGTATGATATAATAACACCATTAAATGTCCCAAATCCGAATAGAATTTAAATTTAAATGGAGCATACAAATCTTTCCCGGGAAAACTATTGTTGAATTCATCCTCGGCTAATATTCTTATGCGGAGCCGGCGCGAATGAAATTTATGATGCGTCGCCGTTGTGCCATTTAAACTTGTGCAATATTCATTTATATTATTTACGTTTTGGGTTGATGTTTATATATGAATACGGTTTTAGTGATGGACACCCTAACTTTAATGTTTTGCTTGAGTTATGCGGAATGTACCTTACGAGAAGTTTTGCTGTTGCCGTTTTGACCTCTCGTTAATTGACACAGCGCCCGTCTGTTGTAATAAACTCGGTGGAAACAATAATATACCTTTGAGGTAATGTAAATAAACATTACTTAGATGAAATTATTATTTAGATGAAATTTAGTAGAGGAAATCAGGTACGGGTAATAGGACATATAATTTATAGAGGTTAAAATTAATCTTACGTACAATAAGATCCATTCTTTTAATCGATAAGTTTGATTTATCAAGATCGAATGAAAAATTTGGTGAACTTGAAAATTATTTATAAAAGTTTTTTAGTTCTATTTTTAAATATCTCTTGCATCAAAAATTCTATCCACCTTGATTGAAATATTTCTCCATATATCTCCTCCATCCCAAGATTTGGATGTCTTGTTATTAGAGCCGTGTTAGCTCCTAAATCCTCGTTATTATGATTATAACTTTAAAGCTGAGATTAAATTTAAATAATACTTTGGACGTTGTGCTTTTACGCCTCATATTACACTTTGACATAGCTTCGGCATTAATTTAATAATGCCGGGTTTTGAAGACGCACTTATTTTGCGTACTTTCAGAATATTTTAGCGTCCTTATTGAATTTAATAGTATTATTTTGCATAATAAAAATGTCGTTTTAATTGAATCTCTTGGCAAATTATATATTTGAAAAATTTGGGTATTGTATCTTATAATGTTTCTCAATGAATATGTATAATTTTTTTTCTTAAAATAAACAATATGGTGTTTTGCTGGCGCCGTATTTGATTTTTTGTAAAAATAATATATTTTGTTCATTTTTAGTTTTTTACGTACTTTAAACTTATATTCTTATTAGGGTCATGAAATCACTTAAACTGATCCAAGAAAAAAGTTTTTAATTATTTTTTATTGTTTTTACGGGCTTCAGCCTCTGATGCCCCATGATGTCTCACCTGCACACAAACCGGTTATCCACGTACAATTTGCTAATGTTTGTTAATAATTCTCGACGGTGTGAGTTCGTGTAGTGCGGTATCGCATTTCATCTAGTACCGAATTCGCACGTAATGGGGTTAATAGTGAGTGGTACAGTATCAGTATCAGGCGACCTCACAAAAATCAAGCCACGGTAATAACTTTTATTGGCCTAATGCTTATTAATTACGAGCGAGTTATTCCCATGATAACGCGGATAATACACGCGTGAACTTCCATATCAACTTTTGCTGGCGCCCTTCTTCGTTCCTGAATAAATTTTACTGAGCATAACGAATACGGGGGATAATTTTATCGTACTTAAATACGTGTATATGGCCACGTCTTGGCTTTATTGGTTCATTCGAATGTGAATTCAGGTGTGATTTTGAATAAATATTAACATTCGTGAGAACTATGTTGTCGAAATTAAGATACACAACAAACTGACGTCGCAAAACTGAACATAACGTCTGGTACTATTATATTTTCTATCGTCATAATAGCATAATGAAAAGATCGTGAAACTGAGCAGAAATAGTTTGTGCAATATGACGTAATACTGGTATATTTTTTCTTGGTTCTAGAACAATACAAACCACAAAATCAGGTTGTCGCGAAATTGCAGTTAAGCACAACTATTTGAGACAGTTAATTATTGTCAATTGTCAATTGATTTGTAGGTTGCCTCATACGGGGATAATTTTTATTGTCAGTTTCTTAAAAATATCAGTATTTAATATCAAGTTTTTATATTTCAAACAAGTACCACAACTGTTGGCTGTAACCAATGACAACATCACTGTTAATTGTTATCAATCAGGATGAAGATGTGGACTTTATTTGAGAATCTTTAGTATCCCTGCATTACCTGATTCAGGGGTGAATATATCACTCGCATATCACATATACGAATTACATTTCCGATAAACGGAAACTGATAAAGATCGTTTAGGGATATTTCATTGTGAAAACACGTACTTCAATATGTGCGGTAAGTTACATAAGGAGATTGCGCCGGGAGCACATACAAAGCAACAACTTACAACTTGCTTACAATCACAAAAGTACCAACCGAAGACTCCAAGGGCGGCAGGAAGATGAATGTATATATTTTCAAAGAAAAAAATCATTTTGGAAATAATGAATATTTACTGCAGTAAAAAAATATTATATAGTTTTTTATAAAATTTATATTTTATAAAAAATGTAGTATATTTCGGTTACAAAAAATCATGTTCTATTAGCCTACTTTAAAGTTTAGTTACTTTAACCAATGTAAATTGAACTGCAATCTAAACAATTAATTTCATAGGCCAGATTTTTAAGACATAAATCTCCTGTTCTATTAGAAGTGTCGTTAGAATTTGTGCCAAAATTTGTAATCAGTCTATTTTAAAATATTACTATATACCCAAATAGAGTAATTAATATTCATTTATTCATAAGGAAGCCATAATGTAGTAATATATTATTCAGCTGTATCCATATCACGAATTCCATGTACATCCATATATGTATTCCTAAAACATCTCGGGCATAAAACGGTAATGCAATAAAAGATAACAAAAGTCAGCAAATAGAGTATGGTAATCACTGTGGCAGCGCGACATTCACCCGCTTTTATAACATTGTTTTTAATACCCAGAAGCACAAGAGATCCACAGACTCATATGTAAATGTGTTGGCTTAAATGTACTTTGTAGGAATTAGAGCAGTAAAATACTGTGAGTATTAAATATGTCGCAAAAAAAAACGCGTCTCTCGCGTGGTACATGTGGAAGTCACTGCCGCGCACTTGGGTTACGCGCAATAAATACTGATACATACTCGGGGTATGTAATTTATTTATTTATGGAAAAAATGAGATATAAATGTTTGTGATATTATACGGAAGGATTATAGATTTGTATGATTTTTTGATAAAGTAAACATTACAATTATATTTTTTATTCTTCGAGTAACTTCCCATATACCCCGATCATCAAAATTACTGAAAGTCATCTTACACGGATTGTAATTATATTATGAAATTACAAAAAATATATATACATCGTATACATAGTGAAAGAACATTTTTAGTTATTTTTGCTTAAATTGTGGTATCTTTGGCACTTTTTCGAATGCCATGACAAAAAGTCTCCACCGTCCGCGTCAACTATCAAAATATATTCATGACTCAGTCATATAACGATAACGAGCCCGCTGAATTTAATCTGGCCTGAGTGCTCTGTAATAGTTATATTACATAATGTATTAATTAAAAAGCCGCAACCTAAATATTAAGAGGTCCCCTGCGATACTGTACGTGTACTGGCGATGATGCAAAAGTTGCTAATGAGAAATGTTACTAACTCTCCTCTCAAATTATTATTATATCGTGTATTGTGGGTCTAGTAAAGTTTTCAGCGCTCTCATTACATTTACGTACACAAATGCACGCGATAACCAGTAGGTATATGTGATTAGGTTCCTCTGTGTTGGCGAAAGCATTAAAAGGATTAAAATGAGACAGTATTACCTGATGCGATGTGGTTTAATTATAAGCCACTTAGGCAATGCTGGCTCGTTTCGTATATATTACGGAAGGAAAAGGTTTTAGGCTTGTGCCACACTTTCGTCGCCGAACACGCAAAATACTTGTAACACACTACTTTCTAAATTTATTGGATCATTACAAACTATTAAACCTTTTGAGAATTTTTGCTACAATTTATAAGTTTTAATTCAGGAATTTGGAAAACTAAACAAAAAAAGAAATTCGGTTAGGAACTAAGTAAGCGTGGCTTCCAGTTTAGAAGATTTCAAACAAAATTTTTGGTGGACCAAACGTGTTTATAGATAGTAAGCAATTTATATGTGTATCAGTAAAACAAAGTCAATTGTGTAGAGAAATTGTCTAGTTTCAACTGTTATCACCAACGAAATGTCAATTCTCATGTCTACAATAAACAACTAACAAAATTAAACAATGCAGTTGAAAAAGCGGCCTGAATTGGCAAATCGAATCGCATTTTTATTACATTTTTCATATCACATATTTTTGGACACTCAGCAAAAATTATTGGAGCTTGATTGAAATGTTTTGTCACTTTGGCACCAGTCCTGATCTGAAGACCTAGCAATAAGTTAGTATACTGTTTGTTGTTTAACACCCTCTGTGAAGAATCTCTTGTATGTTTAGTAGTAGTACGTTTCTGGAACAAATTATGATATTTTTCAATAATTGTATTATCTACCGTCGATGTGTATCCTGAGCCTTAAGGTTCACGTGGTCTCCTCGTACGAGGAATGGATTTATGAAATGCTGGGTCTGTGTCATGTGCGTCGCGAATGACGCGAATGACGAGCTGGATGTCTGTGTTTACGATATTACAACGTCCGTTGCGTAAATGTCATTTTTCCCGAAAGCGATTCCCGTAAACAAGCCACTGTCCGGCTGACGTCAATTAAAAGGACGAATGACGGATTAGTTTTATTGCCGCGAGGGTTTCGCTCTCTAAACGGATGTCATGCTCTGGCGGCATTTATGGGCTCAATTAAAACAAATTAGACTATCTAAATTAATTACCTAATGCGCTTTTATAATTATTCTAATTTAATTGGTATTATTATGTAATAATTATTAAACCCATTTTTAGCATAATTTTATACTAATTGTTATTTGTATTTGTAGTCATATATAATTAATTAAAATTATCTTCTCAATACACACATGTGTACGGATATAACAATATCCGTACAACAATATAACTGAATAATATTAAATATGTTAGAGTCTATGAATACACTGTAATAATTATGTATTTTTATATTTTAAATAACTAATTTCATTTATTTTTGTTTCAGGTGAGTGCTTATTACACAATATTTCGTTTAATGACCATGCTTTTTGGTGAGTAATTTTACACAATGTACAATTCAAAATTAATTTCTATAATTCACAATTTGAAATTAATTTTGATGAGAAATCAATTTGAGGCTTGATAATTTGAATCTTTAGAAAAAATAATTCGTAAATGGGAGTGTATATGCAAATTTGATAGAATATTTAACAATTTACCTAAGGATTTATTAAAGTACTTTTTTCTTTTAAATATGATTTTTATACTTAAAAACGCATTATGCATATAAATTTTATATTGCATTTTGGCCAATGGAAGTGCATGTAGTCAAAATATTGATATGTAGCATTTGCGGCATCAGGATAGGATTTTGGGAAATTGGCGTAATTGTTTTAATGACATTTTCTCATGGTATTATTATTATTATTATCGTTATTATTATTGTTATTATTATTATTATTATAATTACTATTATTATTTTTATTACTATTATTATTATTATTATTATTATTATTATTATCTTACTATTTCTATTATTGTTATTTTGTTATATTTTATCATTTTTCTAGTATTATTTTATTATTCTGAAATTTTATTCATATTATTTATTAATCTTATTTTTATTATTATTTGCTTATATTTTACATTAAATCATATTACGGATATTATTTTCATGTAAATTTTATCCTTTGCTCTTTTTTCTATTTAAATTTATAATATTATTTATCAATATTACTCGATGTTAATAAATTAGCAGTTGTAATAATTATTGAAATTAAAAAAAAAAAAAAATTCTCATGGTTTTGCTTTCTCATATATGCTCTTGTCGTTAAGTTGATTATATGTAGTCTATATATGAAGCATCGCTTTCTCTAAATAAAATAATTTCCTCTAAATAAAATCATTTCCGCAATGATGTCGAATGTAACAAATTGCATCCTCCATTTAGAGACTCATTGTATAAAAATCATCATTTCGGGGGGTATGGATGTTAACATGAGTAGGTACAGACACAATACGATATACTCGTATTTTGCGATGCGTGCGCGATCTCTGTTTATGCTGTATAAATTTTCCGCGAGAATAGCGAAGTTTTGTCGAGTCCTTTTGTGGCGTCCTATCTGTCCTGAATGAACGAGAAGTGAAATGCGTGCGTCTTGTAGGGAACATCCCTCGGTTTGTATGAGATTTCTTTGATTTGACTGACAGCCAGCAGAATATTGTTCTTTGTTGTTCGCGATGCGCGCCTGAACCGAGCTGAAGATTTTCATTTGACGTCGCGACGGAAAATGTTCGCATACTTCTGCGCGACTTATTCGTTTAGCGCAAGCTGAAATCTTTTCTATGCTTGTTTCTGCCAAGGAATTCGCTCACTGAACTTCATTCGGCACAAAGAAATATCTACGATTTGTATCTACAAATTCTATACTGGGGGAGATGAGTGCTTTAAGGAATTGTTGTAGGGGCTATGTTTGACACCTCAAAACTGTCAAAGTCATTGAACTAATCTAAAAGACTCAAATATATCACAAGTGATAAATAATGCAAAAAAGTAGCATATGAATTTTTCATTTGTTCATCATGTTTACACACATTAGTTTTTCCAATGTTATAATTATCGATTCTTTCTGGATAAATTCTATTCAATCTTTTTCTCCCCATAGAAATAATTGTTGTTTAAACATTATTTATTGTATCTGCAAAATACAGAACTCAACGTCAAACTGAAACGTGAAATTGACCATTAACTGCAAAATTTATCTCAAGTTGTTTGGAAATTTTAAGCTTTTCAGTGCTTTTCAGTATAAATTTGTAAGATTGGTCTATTTTGAGAGGACCTGTTTCAAAAAAAAGTATTGAAGTGTGCTGGCAAGTATAAAAAATGGGCGCATTTAGTCAAGATTGTAAAATATTAAAATACTTGATAGTTTTGATATAAAATAATCGAATAAAAAATGAAAACCCTAAAAGTACATAGTTTGGCCTAGGCACTGTCAACACTATCAACCCATTTCGGCTTGACGTTGAGTTCTGGAACACCCTGTATACCCTGTAAATGAGATTTTCAGAAAAATATTATAGAAGAAAAGTTTAACATCTCTAAAATTAGGAAATTAGTGCACGTTACTATTATAAATGTATTTTTTGTTTCATCATTACCTCCATTAATATAATTGTGAGTGTTTTCTGCCTTATTTTGAAAATTTAAGAAAATAAGGAATTTATATTATATTGCAAAGCCTTATTTGCCCAAATATTAAGACAATCTTGGTTTAATGATAAAAAGGTACTTCTGGATAGTATATGATTTTAACTTTAATTTATATTAGTTTATTAAAAATTCTCTTTGTTGTTTCTATTACAACATTGAAGCTCTGTCTGATGTGGTATCTATTTTTCTCGAATGAAGTGGCTTATTTCTTCAATCCTACACAAACTGCCTCTAAATACAAAACCGCATTCAGCTTATAGTTTAGCAGATCAAAACAGCGGGGTTATTAAAGCAAACTTTCACTTCCACTAAATAAACAGCAGTAGTGTAAGTGAAATTCCGGCACAACCTTCCCTTTTGTTTTTCTGCAATCCTAAACCGAAAACGAAAAGCCTTTTGCTTGGGTCCTCGAAACCTCCATGCCTTTGATTCAGAATAGAATGCGGGCGCTTTTGAGAGACATAGTTATGCCCTTTTATTTTCTATTGTCGCCCTTATGGAATTAACACATGAGGGATTGCTATTTATGCATAAAATTAGATTACAATTTGTGATTTTTATAAAATTAATTTTTCAAACGCTTTATATATATTTGGTTTTGCTCAGTGATACATAGCAGATACATAAATTCCTTTTTTTATTTAACAAAAGTCAGCCCTCAAGGTGTAAAATATAGAATTTTCCATCTCAAGATTATAGAATTAGTGGTAATTTATTTCATAGTTATTGTCCATAATATGCAAGCCTCGGTATGTGATAATAAACTTTGTAGATAGACATTTATACGATTGCAGTAAACTTTTGCAACCGTGTGCGTGTTATGTTTTGTCTCTATATTGCTCCCAAGTATAAACAGTTCTAAAACAAGCAATAGAAACGTGAAACACATAAAATTTCACGGAAGTTATACGATTTAAAGAAAATATACTTTATAACGAGATAAACATCTTATTATATCCATCTCCAGAGCGAGATTATAGAATATAAAAATGCTCATATAAGTATGTAAACATGGCTGCATCGAGGGTGTGAATATTTTATAATGTTTTTATCCTAATGGCTCCGTGCTTTCTGAAGTAATTATAAATATGGAGGAATTGTTAAATAGCTTTGTTGTTGTTGAGATACGATCAAGGAATATTTTAAGTTTTAATGCTGTATTTAATGTAGTTTGCTAAGACTTTATTGCATTAAAGAAGTTATAAAGAAGTGTGTTGTAAAAACATGGTTAAGTGCATATTGGTTTTGCTTCAGAATGAGCTTTTTATAACTTAAAATTATATAGTAAATGCACTTAAGTACCTTGTGCATAGTGGATAATTGTTTTGTTAATGCAATGTATACAAAACGTATTTTATAATACAGTTTCGTACATTTGTATCCTTACAGTCATTTTTGTATCCTTCCTCATAAAAATATAAAAAATATCTATCAACTTTACTTCTACCTTTACTTTGTTCGCAACAAATACGTTATCCTCCCAAGTTGTTCAATATTACATTGTATACATTAGGGTTAGCCAATACCGTTGAGTTATTAGAATTTTGGGTAGCAGAGGTCGATGTTTGATTGACCTATGTCCATCGTTTCATGTATTATTAACCTTTGGGATTAACCCTTAGAATTAGTGCTATATATAGGCCGAACAGATGTTCTTCGGTTAATGATTACAAGTAATCTCGGATATGAGACGTTGATTTGATTTTGCTCCTGTTCCGTATTATTTATGGATCTTGTATTTTATCTGATATTTCCTTGTAATAAAACATAATAGTATTTATTTGATTGGCTCTACAACTTTTTATACATGTAGAAGGAAAATCACTGGCACCGATAGACGTTTCATATGAGAAGTTTTTTGTAGTGAAAATCTTTTGTTTAAAACCGCTGCACCAATTTTGAAAATGTTACTCAAAATCACATATTTTTGTGATTAAAGAAATTGCAAAACTGCATTCAAGAGCGTACAATATTTCTAAATATAATTTTTCACAAATATTTTCAATTAAATGTAAAATATGTCAAATTATCAACCTAGTTATATATTCTACTGAAATTTATTCCACAAATGGAAAAATCCGTAAATAAATTACTTCTGTACAGAAGCCAACAATTGAGTAAAAAGCATACGACCATCACAACTAGTAATAGATATTTTTTGTAGCGGAAATTTGTTCTTTGTTTATAGTCTATGGTCTATTGAATTCCCACCGTTTATTTTAGATGGCTCTTGTCCAAGATATTGTTTGCTGGCCAAATTTTCGATCAATCGACTTGTTATACGTATTCGATGGTTTTTGCAATCCGAATTAGATTAAAAGAATGTAAAACGATAGCCAGAGGGTAATAAAAATATTAAGAATATTTATTTTTGTAACTATAGTGCAGTACATAAAAAATGAATGCACAGCAATATTTTTAGAAATATGCATTCCAAATTATTAAAAAAAATTATTGTAATTTACTTCCACATAGTATAATGATAATAATAATAATATTAATATAATCAAATTATAATTCTCATATCTATAATAGTAATTTTATAAGGAACCAAATCCATTTGTGTCTCCTTTAAGTTAGTTTACCCTAAATTGCAACGTCAATAATCCAAATCTCACTCCATTAAAATATTAAATAATTCTAAAATGAAACTCCAACTTGCACAATTACTTAAAATCTGAAACTTCTCGAAATTTATACCAAATGTTCCCCGAGGGTCCAAAAACTTATGCAAACGTTCCAATAATAATCCGAACCGAAACCAATTCGATAAAAACCTTTATCGGTCTGAGGCAGCTCCGTTTCCTTGTAATGTGTTGCTTTCGACTAATAACGAGTGAATGAATCACTCTATAAAACGTCAATTCCGATCATATCGGTTGCAGTTATCTACCCCTCGGCCGAGATTTAAACGGAAGGTGGAAAAGCGTGATTTTATTTTCCCAAGGAAAAGGTTAAGCACCTGGGATATGATAGTAGCTAGAATCTCGGTAAGTGAATCCCTGTGCATTGCTGGATATTACTTTTTATTATGGTAAAAGTCCATTGCTTGAATTAGGAATTCGTATGGAACAAGATTCTAATCACTTCGAATCGGAGTGCTCCGCACGATTTTATTATAATCTGTTTCCGATATTGTTATTGTTCTATGCAATCTTCATGGAAACAGAAAGTCGGGGTTTAAATTTAATGCAGTTTATGGGAAATTACTACGATTTTAGTAAAATGCTTATTTTACTCTTTTTACTTTCATTTAATGGATTAACAGAAACTTGACATAAAGCTTGGTTTTAATTATTTCTGTTTCATAAAGCTTTCAATTGTGAACTTATTCATCTATATAGTTGGTGGTGACTTAGATGTATGCATTATTTAAAAATTATCGATAACTATTTCTTGATTAGAATGTGCATTTTTGTTCTATTTTCAATAGAACTTAAATCAGTTACCATGTATTCAATTTCCCCTATGCCCGCACATGTGCATACATCAGCCATCTTAGCCAGTCTGCGCCCGCATATCCTTCGGCCCATATAAATTATAAATGCAAATAAATCCGGCTAATGAATGCGCTTTGGTAATTAACCCCGAGAGGGAGACGCCTTAATAAAGCGAACGGCTTGTTAGACAGGAACGAAAGGAGCTGCTCCCGAGCGCAGCCTCGGACGAGGATGGAATGAGCCTCTCGAGTGGCTGAAAGGCTGGAAAGGGGAAACGAAAGGCTGAACGGCTGAAGCTGTTTCGCAGTTCAACGAGCCCCCGTGAACGAGTACGGAGTTGATGGCCAGTTGCTTCATAATTAAATATATGCACACCGCACACGGCCTTTGGCACCATGGTTAGTGGTTTATTGCACTATTACCTACGGAGATGATGTGCCTTTTAATACACTTCAGGACTAGAGAAGGATGTAATATTCGATGTTTTGTTAACACCTTATTGCTTCTGCGTAGTTGTGATATAATATTTTAAAAGAAGTTCATTTAAATAGTTCATTACATTATAGGTACAATTTATCCCCTTTATCTGTATACGTTTAGTGATTAAAAAAATCAATCATATGCTAAGAAAATGCATATATTAAAATTTCCCAAGTGCGTGCTCGGAAAATGGCGGAGGGCGTATTTGTGCGTGTAATTTACACTATTCGCGTTCACTATCGGTCAAATATCGTATAATCCGCATATTACGTCGATGCGTTTACCAAACATAACACGCAGCCCATAGATGCAGTAATGGAAATGGCCGATGGACTGCAGATTAACTATGGATTTTAACGGCTTTGCGAATGGATCACTTTGGCGTTAGTGTTTGCATTACGGTAAATGAAATCGTGAACCCTGTATCAATTTTCGACACCGATAAAATTGGATAAATGTATCAGAAATCGGGAGAAGTATGTTGAAATTATTGACTCATGGCCGAGTTTCGAATGCACGGTGGAGTCATCGGTAAATTTGTCATGTTAATAATAATTTAAAGTAATAAATAGTTTATTAACAAAACATGTGATATAGGTATTCAATATGTGAGTGTAGAAATAACGGGCTTGATATTATTTTACAGACATATATTTTCCAATTTCCCCAAGAAGATTTTATTTACTAATCCATAAATTATCCATCAATATTTTATTTATTATTTATTGTTGTTATACTAGAACATATTATAATCTTTCTATCCCCTCACAATTTATGAGGATGATTCAGCAAGGATTTTTCTCAGATGTGTCAAGTACTTGTAATTTAATATCATCATTATATTTATAAACGGAACCAAAGGCAAACAACATCTCACACTGTATCAAACAATGTAATTCTATCTTCGAAAATAATGATGTGCGAAGCTAAAGATGTTTACGTTATGCAAGTTATAAAGTTGGGATAAAAATGTTCATTGTAAATTGATAATGCTGTATGCAAGGGATAAAATAGGCATTGTGGGGGATATAGTAAATTATTTAAATTTATTTCAATGATACCGAATCTCAGTGGCAATTTGTTGTATTTTAATAAAATTATCGAGTCAATTTCTTTTCTTAACCACAATATCCACGCGGGCAGTACTGTATATAAGCTTCGGGAATAACTTCGCACTTCGCCTCTTTCATATCATCCAGATTTGCCATCATGTGTTCGTTAAATTGCATGTTATCATCAATATTTTCGACAGTTTCGACATTTCCTCGAATGCTTTCGTCCGCGGTTTCTTCGACCGCCTGTCGTGGTGTATCGATTGGTCTTCGTCCCGCCGCGATTTCTCTCTGGCCGCGCGGTCGACCGTATCGCAACTTGACGTATTTGACACCGGGAGGATAGACGCCGTGCAGAGGCGCTGGCACGGGAGGATTAGTCGTTTCGAAGATGTCAAACTGGAATGTAAACTTTATGGTTTGTAAAGAAGTAAGAAAAGGTCAGGATGCAAAAGAAAAATGTTGGAGAATGTTTTATGGTGCGTCTTGTCATACATGAATTTAGTTTTTTATGTCTTTATATTCAACAATGTTGCTTCATTTTTCACACCGACCTTAAATTTGAATATACCAATGTTATGAATTTTATTTAATGATTTGTGTAAGGTGTGTAAAATTCAAAACCAATATTTTTTTTACCAAGTACCTTATTCGATTTTCCGACCGTGGTGCGATCCAAACCGGCCTCATAAGTTAGAATAAAACTTCCCGGCGAACATTGAATTCCTGTCGCGCGCTCGATTCTAAATTTCCTCTCCTGGTCATCGTGAAGTTTATTGGGATTTTTATAATCGAAAGTATAAGTTGATACATAGGGATCGAACTCGGTTGTTTGTATTCTCTTGCTGAACATAATAACATATCACTAGGAATTTAGAGTCGTAGAATAGAAATTGGAAATGATGTCATTATGACATAAAAGTTTTAAAACAAAATTAGTTATCATATTGTTGATATTAGGTATCAATATGTTGCTGTCCTAATAAGTAATTGATTGAAAATTAGTAGAAAATTATTAGAAATATTGTATTTGATAATCAGCCTGATATTATCATATTTGGCTGATTCTTGTCACAATTTCTCCTAAAATATGAGTTAAATTTATCTCCTATTATAAAAAATATTTAGAGCACATGAAAATATTTTTCGTATATTATCCGAGTGTAGTTAATGTACTTTGAATCATTAAGTAACTTTTGGCTGACCTTATACATGGTACTTGGCACATTACCAAATTTAATGAATACAACCAGAATACATAACGAAGGAGCAGAGCTTACTCTAATTTAATTTCATTTAACTGACTTTGAATTTATCTTCGGGTATTGGATTATATTTGCACTATTCTGCCGTTTATAGACTGCTAGGAAATGGAATTTCGGGTATTAAGTTTTATACCTTTCTTTCATTAAAATACTTGGGTGAACAATTCAGTTCGCGTAAAGCTTTATTATCTTCTTTATATAAAACTTTTCAATGATTTTATTTAGGGTATCTTCTAAATAAAAACGTATCATCTTATCATGTGAAACTAAGTCTAATAATTTAACTACATCCCTCTGACAGTGACTAATTCCGGGGGTCCTTACTAAGTTCCTAGGTACCGTCATATGTCGAATATGACGAACAACGGGTCCGGGGGTAAATCTATTGATGTGGTGTCGTGCAAAGGGCATGTTTACCCCTCATATAAGCCATACAATGTACAATCTACAATGTACAAGATATTTCAACTATTTCTAGTTCCTATGTATATATTACACAATGTCGTATGCATACTGCTAATACTTGTCGTCAATGTTATCGAGAGTGTTTGACGGAAACTATGTGTACTCTGTGAAGCTCTTAGTAAATATTTACCTGAAACATACAATGTTAAGGTAAAGGATACGTAAGGATTTGATTATTGAAGAATTGAATAGTCTTGATATTAATTCGTAGTATATAAAACTAATCTTTTCGCAACCAACTTTAATTTTTCACTATATAAAATATTTTTTATTACTATGAGACTTTTAGAAAATTTTCGCTCATGTATTATTTCCATGAACAAGAAAGCATCGGTGTATCATTTTTGTCGTATTACATTTTCACGCACCATAAACCAAATATTTCTTCCATAACATCCATATAAAACCACATATCTACCGGAGTACATCGTTCCGTTCTAGCACATATTGGAAAGTTTTATATATTGTATATTAACTTGGTAATATCGCAAAACACACCTTGGGAGATGAAATACAATACCAGAGGAACGAATTTCAGGGTGTGATATTCGTAGTGAAGGTATTCTGGTCTGAAGCTCTAAATAATAAAATAGATATAAACTATTTGAAAAATTAATTTGAAATTTTATTAATGAAACGAATTGTGGAAATTATGTATAAATTACATTTACTTTTCACATTTTCATAAGGTCATATAAACCCAAAAAAGCATGTATTTTATGTTATATAAAAAAACAATAAAAAATCTTGTCTTTTTACAAGTTTGACAATTTTCATCAATATTTTTCAATTCAGGAAATCTTATCATCCTTCAATATATATATCCTGAAATCCTGTATATGTGTATATCGTATCTCTGGGTAAATTCTAGGAGAGCTTACGTTAAGGAATATATTAAATCAGGCAGTGGACCGTATTCTTTTAAGGAGAACGAAAGAAAAACATTTACCCTGATCCGCCCGTAGACCTATTTTCGAGACAGACCAATCATTACCCGTAATGCGATGATACTTTCTGAAATCGCTATAGGGTATAAAGGATATCGTATTTATGTAAAATAACTATAGGAGAGATGATAGAAGAGTATATAGTTTTTCGTTGTGAATTAACTTAAAGGTGCTGTTGTTCCATAATTCATATTTTTCTAGTTAGCAATAGTTTTCGAACGGCAATTTTAATAATAGAATCACTCATTACTACTAATCTAATCTAATCATGTGACTTAGTTATCAGTCTCCGTTTTTTGTTAGTAATTATAGAAAATATTCACAGCTTTTTAAGCTCGTCTGAAAGCTAAATCATGTCGTGGTTTAATTATGAATCTCTCATTCCGATGTTAGATGTACAAATTTTCCAGCTCCCCGATTTTTCCCGCACGTCGATGTGTGTGACGGTCGGTGGTGCCTCGTCCGCGGTGTGTGGTGTGTGGGCGCCCTCATAGGCATAACAGTCGGACGCATCTGTGCCGCTATTGATGTGACTTTTAACATATTTACGGCCGACGAAAGCCGCGTACCGCTCTTCCACGAATCGTATATTCATGCAGGGTTAAGTTGAAAGAATTTCGTAGAAACGACAATATTCGTGGTGCTGCAACTTTTTATACCGCGTTTTCTTCAATGGTTAGCAATTGCTATCATTAAAAATTTAACTACAAAGTATCAGTCTTCAGGCGCTGGTGCTGTTATTCTAATAGTTTTCATTATTTAATAAGAATTTTGTTTTGATTTATTCGTAAAAAACACTTAATTTAATATATAAAAAAGTAAATTTATATTAGGTTCATTAAAACTAACAGGTTGTTTGACAATATTATTTATCATCCACGTTTTGGTACTTTATCTGTCTTATCTTCAGATTTTTTTATAAGAATACCTGTTTATTAATTTACTGTTAATGTTTGCTCAAGTATCATTCGCGTGACGATGCTGCAATCGTTAAAATATTAACAATGCATTTGTTGGAATTAGAAACGTCGTTTAATTTAGTAACAAAGCAGATTCATTTGATGGAAATTCTTATGCAGTGCATTTATATTGATTTTCGCTTGTCCCATACTGTTTTTTATTTCAAAGTTTGTGATGATACATTTTGAAAATCATAATTTTTTTAGTATACTTAATCAAATATTATTTTCATTATGTATCGTCAAGAGCTAAATCGAGAAACTCAATAAATTGATGAAAAATTGATGGTTTTGAACTTAAAATTTTGTTTTAGTTGAAACCTAGTATATAGATTTTCGCTTGTCCCATACTGTTTTTCATTATAAAGTTTGTGATGATACATTTTGAAAATCATAATTTTTTTAGTATACTTATTCAAATATTATTTTCATTGTGTATCGTCAAGAGCTAAATCGAGAAACTCAATAAATTGGTGAAAAATTGATGGTTTTGAACTTAAAATTTTGTTTTAGTTGAAACCTAGTATACCATAGCGGCATCATTCTAGATAAAAATAATTTCTTTTCACTTTGGATTACCAGGAAGTTTGCAATCGTGAGCATGATCAACTATTTGACACGCCCCTATGTTAACCATCGCTAATTTTCTAAATCATTTACTTTTTTTTGAAAAGTTGATAAAAAAATTATAAAAAAGTTGATAGCATAAAAATGGGTTGCCATTTTTTAACGATGTTCTAAAAATGACTTAAAATTTATGTCTCTTCACTAGAATACCCCGTTAATTTAGAAAAAAAGTATAAAACATAGTTAGAGTTGAAGTTAGTGAGGTTTTCAGTCCTGTTCCCTCTATCATATAAATAAAACGTGTCGATTCCGTTTTGTAAGCCCTAGTTATATCACCTACTTAGAAGAGCTCTACGGTACGACTCTCCGTCAGCCCGAAACAGCGGAGGGAAAGCCAAAAACTCATTTGCATATAACTCCATATATAAAGTGCGTATCCGAACACGCGTTGTATTTTGTCCGCTGAGGGCGGGGGTTGATCATGTGTTATGAGCCCTCCATGCCGCCCTAACGCCCTCCGCCGACTCTGTACTGGCTGTTTATGGCCGTTGCCGAGTACGGAAACGGCGGCGGGTGCTTAGTAAATAAAAAGTGTCGGTTACGTTCCCAAAAAACGACTCATAAATACAGGTACGTTTGTGTTTTTATAAACCAGACTCGATACGTGACGGGGGGTACTTTTCACAAAATTCAAACATAACGATAAAGGATTTGGGTATTAGATTTGCAAATGTACTCATAAAATTATTTACTATCTAAAATTTTAAATTTGAAAGAAAAAAATCATTAGATGAAACTTGTAGCTCTCACAAGATTTATTCAGCATTTTGAATAAATTAAAATAGCATCAAAGTATTATCGTCATTTACCTCTAGAAAAGTACATCATGCACATGTATCGATTTCATATTCCATACTTACTGTCATTAATGAAAATCACGACGGAACATCAAACGCTCGTGCTCGTTGCAAACTCGTATGGATACTAAGCGGCCGTAAAAAACTTTTCAATATTAAAATCGAAGTTTTCGCATCGGAAAATTTGAGCGCCGGCATAAAAGTCGAGCTGGAATATCCGGAGGAGATGGGAGGCGTATATTTTTTTGTCATTTCACGTTTGAGTTGTTTATAGAGATATATTTCACTTCCGGAAATATGTAGTGAACACATAAACTCACGTAAAATAATACGAGGTAAGAGAGTAGAAGCTCAAGGAAGGCGATAAACTTCTGAAATATTTATGTTTTTGATATTATATATTTTACTTTTTATATTCACGGTACTGGAGTTACATATAGGTACATATAGTTGACACTTCATTTTTTTTTTTTTAATATAAAAAACTTAATTTTTTAAGCCGACTGTCTTACCTTTGAGTAAAATTTGCCTATTCTACGATACAAACCAGTGGGTCGTTGGATTGTGTTTCAAATCTTATTAAAATATAAAAAAATCATATTGATGAATATTTAAGGGTTTTCGCAATCCCATATAGAGCACCAAATTTTTATTTGGTATTAATTATCGTATATCCAAATTTTCCAAAATTATGTGTAACATAATATTTACATCATATATATTTAGATAATTCCACATCAGAAAATCATGACTAATGTTTAAAAGCGCATTATAGCCCAGTAAATACAGATTTATATATAGCAAAAATTAAAATACGCAAATTATTTTATTACATTTATATATAAATAAATTTAAACTAATTAATTGATTTAATGGTAGTATTTGCACAGGTATATTGACACAAATCGAAATATATGATTTTGATTTAGATTTGGATCAGGTGTATAAAAATACTTGACTTAATATTTTTAGTAAAGATTTTTAGATTAATGAAAATTCTGTAAAATGATATGGTAAATTTTTTTATATATATAGTACATTGTTGTGCACAAGTATTTGAAAATATATTTCCATAATCGTATTTACATATTATATTAATGCAATGCAAGTTCATTTATCGAATTTGTTCAATTTTTGTCATGAATAAATTA
>NW_020537646.1:7488675-7543143 GCF_003426905.1 Ctenocephalides felis | reverse complement strand
ATACACAACAAACTGACGTCGCAAAACTGAACATAACGTCTGGTACTATTATATTTTCTATCGTCATAATAGCATAATAAAAGATCGTGAAACTGAGCAGAAATAGTTTGTGCAATATGACGTAAGTACTGTATATTTTTCTTGGTTCTAGAACAATACAAACCACAAAATCAGGTTTTCGCGAAATTGCAGTTAAGCACAACTATTTGAGACAGTTAATTATTGTCAATTGTCAATTGATTTTTGGCTGCCTCATACGGGATAATTTTCATTGTCAGTTTCTTAAAATATCAGTATTTAATATCAAGTTTTTATATTTCAAACAAGTACCCACAACTGTTGGCTGTAACCAATGACAACATCACTGTTAATTGTTATCAATCAGGATGAAGATGTGGACTTTATTTGAGAATCTTTAGTATCCCTGCATTACCTGATTCAGGGGTGAATATATCACTCGCATATCACATATACGAATTACATTTCCGATAAACGGAAACTGATAAAGATCGTTTAGGGATATTTCATTGTGAAAACACGTACTTCAATATGTGCGGTAAGTTACATAAGGAGATTGCGCCGGGAGCACATACAAAGCAACAACTTACAACTTGCTTACAATCACAAAAGTACCAACCGAAGACTCCAAGGGCGGCAGGAAGATGAATGTATATATTTTCAAAGAAAAAAATCATTTTGGAATAATGAATATTTACTGCAGTAAAAAAAATTATATAGTTTTTTATAAAATTATATTTTATAAAAAATGTAGTATATTTCGGTTACAAAAAATCATGTTCTATTAGCCTACTTTAAAGTTTAGTTACTTTAACCAATGTAAATTGAACTGCAATCTAAACAATTAATTTCATAGGCCAGATTTTTAAGACAAATCTCCTGTTCTATTAGAAGTGTCGTTAGAATTTGTGCCAAAATTTGTAATCAGTCTATTTTTAAAATATTACTATATACCCAAATAGAGTAATTAATATTCATTTATTCATAAGGAAGCCATAATGTAGTAATATATTATTCAGCTGTATCCATATCACGAATTCCATGTACATCCATATATGTATTCCTAAAACATCTCGGGCATAAAACGGTAATGCAATAAAAGATAACAAAACAGCAAATAGAGTATGGTAATCACTGTGGCAGCGCGACATTCACCCGCTTTTATAACATTGTTTTTAATACCCAGAAGCACAAGAGATCCACAGACTCATATGTAAATGTGTTGGCTTAAATGTACTTTGTAGGAATTAGAGCAGTAAAATACTGTGAGTATTAAATATGTCGCAAAAAAAAAACGCGTCTCTCGCGTGGTACATGTGGAAGTCACTGCCGCGCACTTGGGTTACGCGCAATAAATACTGATACATACTCGGGGTATGTAATTTATTTATTTATGGAAAAAATGAGATATAATGTTTGTGATATTATACGGAAGGATTATAGATTTGTATGATTTTTTGATAAAGTAAACATTACAATTATATTTTTATTCTTCGAGTAACTTCCCATATACCCCGATCATCAAAATTACTGAAAGTCATCTTACACGGATTGTAATTATATTATGAAATTACAAAAATATATATACAATCGTATACATAGTGAAAGAACATTTTTAGTTATTTTTTGCCTAAATTATAGTATCTTTGGCACTTTTGTGTATGCCATGACAAAAAGTCTCCACCGTCCGCGTCAACTATCAAAATATATTCATGACTCAGTCATATAACGATAACGAGCCCGCTGAATTTAATCTGGCCTGAGTGCTCTGTAATAGTTATATTACATAATGTATTAATTAAAAAGCCGCAACCTAAATATTAAGAGGTCCCCTGCGATACTGTACGTGTACTGGCGATGATGCAAAAGTTGCTAATGAGAAATGTTACTAACTCTCCTCTCAAATTATTATTATATCGTGTATTGTGGGTCTAGTAAAGTTTTCAGCGCTCTCATTACATTTACGTACACAAATGCACGCGATAACCAGTAGGTATATGTGATTAGGTTCCTCTGTGTTGGCGAAAGCATTAAAAGGATTAAAATGAGACAGTA
This sequence comes from Ctenocephalides felis, assembly GCF_003426905.1. Lineage (NCBI taxonomy): Eukaryota > Metazoa > Arthropoda > Insecta > Siphonaptera > Pulicidae > Ctenocephalides > Ctenocephalides felis. Next base: position 7,541,070 of record NW_020537646.1, on the reverse strand, counting down.
TTACCTGATGCGATGTGGTTTAATTATAAGCCACTTAGGCAATGCTGGCTCGTTTTGTATATATTACGGAAGGAAAAGGTTTTAGGCTTGTGCCACACTTTCATCACCAAACCGCACACTACTTTCTAAATTTATTGGATCATTACAACTTTTGAGAATTTTTGCTACAATTTATAAGTTTTAATTCAGGAATTTGGAAAACTATAACACAGAAAAAAGAAATTCGGTTAGGAACTAAGTAAGCGTGGCTTCCAGTTTAGAAGATTTCAAACAAAATTTTTGGTGGACCAAACGTGTTTATAGATAGTAAGCAATTTATATGTGTATCAGTAAAACAAAGTCAATTGTGTAGAGAAATTGTCTAGTTTCAACTGTTATCACCAACGAAATGTCAATTCTCATGTCTACAATAAACAACTAACAAAATTAAACAATGCAGTTGAAAAAGCGGCCTGAATTGGCAAATCGAATCGCATTTTTATTACATTTTTCATATCACATATTTTTGGACACTCAGCAAAAATTATTGGAGCTTGATTGAAATGTTTTGTCACTTTGGCACCAGTCCTGATCTGAAGACCTAGCAATAAGTTAGTATACTGTTTGTTGTTTAACACCCTCTGTGAAGAATCTCTTGTATGTTTAGTAGTAGTACGTTTCTGGAACAAATTATGATATTTTTCAATAATTGTATTATCTACCGTCGATGTGTATCCTGAGCCTTAAGGTTCACGTGGTCTCCTCGTACGAGGAATGGATTTATGAAATGCTGGGTCTGTGTCATGTGCGTCGCGAATGACGCGAATGACGAGCTGGATGTCTGTGTTTACGATATTACAACGTCCGTTGCGTAAATGTCATTTTTCCCGAAAGCGATTCCCGTAAACAAGCCACTGTCCGGCTGACGTCAATTAAAAGGACGAATGACGGATTAGTTTTATTGCCGCGAGGGTTTCGCTCTCTAAACGGATGTCATGCTCTGGCGGCATTTATGGGCTCAATTAAAATAAATTAGACTATCTAAATTAATTACCTAATGAGCTTTTATAATTATTCTAATTCAATTGGTATTATTATGTAATAATTATTATACCCATTTTTAGCATAATTTTATACTAAATTGTTATTTGTATTTGTAGTCACATATAATCAAAATTATCTTCTCAATACACACATATGTACGGATACAACAATATTTTTAAAACGTAAAAACTGCTGAAAAGCGAACTGAATAATATTAAATATTATTAAAGTCTATTAACACATGTAATAATTATGTATTATTAAATAACTTTTATCTTAAATAACTAATTTCATTTATTTTTGTTTCAGGTGAGTGTTTTTTCACACAATATTTCATTTAATGAGCATGGTTTTTGGTAAGTAACTTTACACAATATAAAATTTAAAATTAGTATCTATAATTTACAATTTAAAATTAGTTTTTACGAGAAATCAATTTGAGGCTTGCTAATTTGAATCTTTAGAAAAAATAATTCGTAAATGGGAGTGTATATGCAAATTTGATAGAATATTTAACAATTTACATAAGGATTTATTAAAGTACTTTTTTCTTTTAAATATGATTTTTATACTTAAAAACGCATTATGCATATAAATTTTATATTGCATTTTGGCCAATGGAAGTGCATGTAGTCAAAATATTGATATGTAGCATTTGCGGCATCAGGATAGGATTTTGGGAAATTGGCGTGATTGTTTTAATGACATTTTCTCATAGTATTATTATTATTATTATCGTTATTATTATTGTTATTATTATTATTATTATAATTACTATTATTATTTTTATTACTATTATTATTATTATTATTATTATTATTATTATCTTACTATTTCTATTATTGTTATTTTGTTATATTTTATCATTTTTCTAGTATTATTTTATTATTCTGAAATTTTATTCATATTATTTATTAATCTTATTTTTATTATTATTTGCTTATATTTTACATTAAATCATATTACGGATATTATTTTCATGTAAATTTTATCCTTTGCTCTTTTTTCTATTTAAATTTATAATATTATTTATCAATATTACTCGATGTTAATAAATTAGCAGTTGTAATAATTATTGAAATTAAAAAAAAAAAAAAAAAAAATCTCATGGTTTTGCTTTCTCATATATGCTCTTGTCGTTAAGTTGATTATATGTAGTCTATATATGAAGCATCGCTTTCTCTAAATAAAATAATTTCCTCTAAATAAAATCATTTCCGCAATGATGTCGAATGTAACAAATTGCATCCTCCATTTAGAGACTCATTGTATAAAAATCATCATTTCGGGGGGTATTGATGTTGATGTTAACATGAGTAGGTACAGACACAATACGATATACTCGTATTTTGCGATGCGTGCGCGATCTCTGTTTATGCTGTATAAATTTTCCGCGAGAATAGCGAAGTTTTGTCGAGTCCTTTTGTGGCGTCCTATCTGTCCTGAATGAACGAGAAGTGAAATGCGTGCGTCTTGTAGGGAACATCCCTCGGTTTGTATGAGATTTCTTTGATTTGACTGACAGCCAGCAGAATATTGTTCTTTGTTGTTCGCGATGCGCGCCTGAACCGAGCTGAAGATTTTCATTTGACGTCGCGACGGAAAATGTTCGCATACTTCTGCGCGACTTATTCGTTTAGCGCAAGCTGAAATCTTTTCTATGCTTGTTTCTGCCAAGGAATTCGCTCACTGAACTTCATTCGGCACAAAGAAATATCTACGATTTGTATCTACAAATTTTATACTGGGGGAGATGAGTGTTTTAAGGAATTGTTGTAGGGGCTATGTTTGACACCTCAAAACTGTCAAAGTCATTGAACTAATCTAAAAGACTCAAATATATCACAAGTGATAAATAATGCAAAAAAGTAGCATATGAATTTTTCATTTGTTCATCATGTTTACACACATTAGTTTTTCCAATGTTATAATTATCGATTCTTTCTGGATAAATTCTATTCAATCTTTTTCTCCCCATAGAAATAATTGTTGTTTAAACATTATTTATTGTATCTGCAAAATACAGAACTCAACGTCAAACTGAAACGTGAAATTGACCATTAACTGCAAAATTTATCTCAAGTTGTTTGGAAATTTTAAGCTTTTCAGTGCTTTTCAGTATAAATTTGTAAGATTGGTCTATTTTGAGAGGACCTGTTTCAAAAAAAAGTATTGAAGTGTGCTGGCAAGTATAAAAAAATGGGCGCATTTAGTCAAGATTGTAAAATATTAAAATACTTGATAGTTTTGATATAAAATAATCGAATAAAAAATGAAAACCCTAAAAGTACATAGTTTGGCCTAGGCACTGTCAACACTATCAACCCATTTCGGCTTGACGTTGAGTTCTGGAACACCCTGTATACCCTGTAAATGAGATTTTCAGAAAAATATTATAGAAGAAAAGTTTAACATCTCTAAAATTAGGAAATTAGTGCACGTTACTATTATAAATGTATTTTTTGTTTCATCATTACCTCCATTAATATAATTGTGAGTGTTTTCTGCCTTATTTTGAAAATTTAAGAAAATAAGGAATTTATATTATATTGCAAAGCCTTATTTGCCCAAATATTAAGACAATCTTGGTTTAATGATAAAAAGGTACTTCTGGATAGTATATGATTTTAACTTTAATTTATATTAGTTTATTAAAAATTCTCTTTGTTGTTTCTATTACAACATTGAAGCTCTGTCTGATGTGGTATCTATTTTTCTCGAATGAAGTGGCTTATTTCTTCAATCCTACACAAACTGCCTCTAAATACAAAACCGCATTCAGCTTATAGTTTAGCAGATCAAAACAGCGGGGTTATTAAAGCAAACTTTCACTTCCACTAAATAAACAGCAGTAGTGTAAGTGAAATTCCGGCACAACCTTCCCTTTTGTTTTTCTGCAATCCTAAACCGAAAACGAAAAGCCTTTTGCTTGGGTCCTCGAAACCTCCATGCCTTTGATTCAGAATAGAATGCGGGCGCTTTTGAGAGACATAGTTATGCCCTTTTATTTTCTATTGTCGCCCTTATGGAATTAACACATGAGGGATTGCTATTTATGCATAAAATTAGATTACAATTTGTGATTTTTATAAAATTAATTTTTCAAACGCTTTATATATATTTGGTTTTGCTCAGTGATACATAGCAGATACATAAATTCCTTTTTTTATTTAACAAAAGTCAGCCCTCAAGGTGTAAAATATAGAATTTTCCATCTCAAGATTATAGAATTAGTGGTAATTTATTTCATAGTTATTGTCCATAATATGCAAGCCTCGGTATGTGATAATAAACTTTGTAGATAGACATTTATACGATTGCAGTAAACTTTTGCAACCGTGTGCGTGTTATGTTTTGTCTCTATATTGCTCCCAAGTATAAACAGTTCTAAAACAAGCAATAGAAACGTGAAACACATAAAATTTCACGGAAGTTATACGATTTAAAGAAAATATACTTTATAACGAGATAAACATCTTATTATATCCATCTCCAGAGCGAGATTATAGAATATAAAAATGCTCATATAAGTATGTAAACATGGCTGCATCGAGGGTGTGAATATTTTATAATGTTTTTATCCTAATGGCTCCGTGCTTTCTGAAGTAATTATAAATATGGAGGAATTGTTAAATAGCTTTGTTGTTGTTGAGATACGATCAAGGAATATTTTAAGTTTTAATGCTGTATTTAATGTAGTTTGCTAAGACTTTATTGCATTAAAGAAGTTATAAAGAAGTGTGTTGTAAAAACATGGTTAAGTGCATATTGGTTTTGCTTCAGAATGAGCTTTTTATAACTTAAAATTATATAGTAAATGCACTTAAGTACCTTGTGCATAGTGGATAATTGTTTTGTTAATGCAATGTAAACAAAACGTATTTTATAATACAGTTTCGTACATTTGTATCCTTACAGTCATTTTTGTATCCTTCCTCATAAAAATATGAAAAATATCTATCAACTTTACTTCTACCTTTACTTTGTTCGCAACAAATACGTTATCCTCCCAAGTTGTTCAATATTACATTGTATACATTAGGGTTAGCCAATACCGTTGAGTTATTAGAATTTTGGGTAGCAGAGGTCGATGTTTGATTGACCTATGTCCATCGTTTCATGTATTATTAACCTTTGGGATTAACCCTTAGAATTAGTGCTATATATAGGCCGAACAGATGTTCTTCGGTTAATGATTACAAGTAATCTCGGATATGAGACGTTGATTTGATTTTGCTCCTGTTCCGTATTATTTATGGATCTTGTATTTTATCTGATATTTCCTTGTAATAAAACATAATAGTATTTATTTGATTGGCTCTACAACTTTTTATACATGTAGAAGGAAAATCACTGGCACCGATAGACGTTTCATATGAGAAGTTTTTTGTAGTGAAAATCTTTTGTTTAAAACCGCTGCACCAATTTTGAAAATGTTACTCAAAATCACATATTTTTGTGATTAAAGAAATTGCAAAACTGCATTCAAGAGCGTACAATATTTCTAAATATAATTTTTCACAAATATTTTCAATTAAATGTAAAATATGTCAAATTATCAACCTAGTTATATATTCTACTGAAATTTATTCCACAAATGGAAAAATCCGTAAATAAATTATTTCTGTACAGAAGCCAACAATTGAGTAAAAAGCATACGACCATCACAACTAGTAATAGATATTTTTTGTAGCGGAAATTTGTTCTTAGTTTATAGTCTATGGTCTATTGAATTCCCACCGTTTATTTTAGATGGCTCTTGTCCAAGATATTGTTTGCTGGCCAAATTTTCGATCAATCGACTTGTTATACGTATTCGCTGGTTTTTGCAATCCGAATTAGATTAAAAGGATGTAAAACGATAGCCAGAGGGTAATAAAAATATTAAGAATATTTATTTTTGTAACTATAGTGTAGTACATAAAAAATGAATGCACAGCAATATTTTTAGGAATATGCATTCCAAATTATTAAAAAAAATAATTGTAATTTACTTCCACATAGTATAATGATAATAATAATATTAATATAATCAAATTATAATTCTCATATCTATAATAGTAATTTTATAAGGAACCAAATCCATTTGTGTCTCCTTTAAGTTAGTTTACCCTAAATTGCAACGTCAATAATCCAAATCTCACTCCATTAAAATATTAAATAATTCTAAAATGAAACTCCAACTTGCACAATTACTTAAAATCTGAAACTTCTCGAAATTTATACCAAATGTTCCCCGAGGGTCCAAAAACTTATGCAAACGTTCCAATAATAATCCGAACCGAAACCAATTCGATAAAAACCTTTATCGGTCTGAGGCAGCTCCGTTTCCTTGTAATGTGTTGCTTTCGACTAATAACGAGTGAATGAATCACTCTATAAAACGTCAATTCCGATCATATCGGTTGCAGTTATCTACCCCTCGGCCGAGATTTAAACGGAAGGTGGAAAAGCGTGATTTTATTTTCCCAAGGAAAAGGTTAAGCACCTGGGATATGATAGTAGCTAGAATCTCGGTAAGTGAATCCCTGTGCATTGCTGGATATTACTTTTTATTATGGTAAAAGTCCATTGCTTGAATTAGGAATTCGTATGGAACAAGATTCTAATCACTTCGAATCGGAGTGCTCCGCACGATTTTATTATAATCTGTTTCCGATATTGTTATTGTTCTATGCAATCTTCATGGAAACAGAAAGTCGGGGTTTAAATTTAATGCAGTTTATGGGAAACTACTACGATTTTAGTAAAATGCTTATTTTACTCTTTTTACTTTCATTTAATGGTTTAACAGAAACTTGACATAAAGCTTGGTTTTAATTATTTCTGTTTCATAAAGCTTTCAATTGTGAACTTATTCATCTATATAGTTGGTGGTGACTTAGATATATGCATTATTTAAAAATTATCGATAACTATTTCTTGATTAGAATGTGCATTTTTGTTCTATTTTCAATAGAACTTAAATCAGTTACCATGTATTCAATTTCCCCTATGCCCGCACATGTGCATACATCAGCCATCTTAGCCAGTCTGCGCCCGCATATCCTTCGGCCCATATAAATTATAAATGCAAATAAATCCGGCTAATGAATGCGCTTTGGTAATTAACCCCGAGAGGGAGACGCCTTAATAAAGCGAACGGCTTGTTAGACAGGAACGAAAGGAGCTGCTCCCGAGCGCAGCCTCGGACGAGGATGGAATGAGCCTCTCGAGTGGCTGAAAGGCTGGAAAGGGGAAACGAAAGGCTGAACGGCTGAAGCTGTTTCGCAGTTCAACGAGCCCCCGTGAACGAGTACGGAGTTGATGGCCAGTTGCTTCATAATTAAATATATGCACACCGCACACGGCCTTTGGCACCATGGTTAGTGGTTTATTGCACTATTACCTACGGAGATGATGTGCCTTTTAATACACTTCAGGACTAGAGCTTGGCAAATGATGGGGATGATGGAATATTCGATTTTTTATTAACACATTATTGCTTCTATATAGTTGTGATATAATATTTTATAAGAAGTATAATTTATCCCCTTTATCTGTATACGTTTAGTGATTAAAAAAATCAATCATATGCTAAGAAAATGCATATATTAAAATTTCCCAAGTGCGTGCTTGGAAAATGGCGGAGGGCGTATTTGTGCGTGTAATTTACACTATTCGCGTTCACTATCGGTCAAATATCGTATAATCCGCATATTACGTCGATGCGTTTACCAAACATAACACGCAGCCCATAGATGCAGTAATGGAAATGGCCGATGGACTGCAGATTAACTATGGATTTTAACGGCTTTGCGAATGGATCACTTTGGCGTTAGTGTTTGCATTACGGTAAATGAAATCGTGAACCCTGTATCAATTTTCGACACCGATAAAATTGGATAAATGTATCAGAAATCGGGAGAAGTATGTTGAAATTATTGACTCATGGCCGAGTTACGAATGCACGGTGGAGCCATCGGTAGATTTGTCACGTTAATAATAATTTAAAGAAATAAATATTTTATTAACAAAACATGTGATATAGATATTCAATATGTGAGTGTAGAAATAACGGGCTTGATATTATTTTACAGACTATTATTATGATATTTTAATCCATAAATTATCCATCAATATTTTATTTATTATTTATTGTTGTTATACTAGAACATATTATAATCTTTCTATCCCCTCACAATTTATCAGAATGAGCAAGGATTTTTCTCAGATGTGTCAAGTACTTGTAATTTAATATCATCATTATATTTATAAACGGAACCAAAGGCAAACGACATCTCACACTGTATCAAACAATGTAATTCTATCTTCGAAAATAATGATGTGCGAAGCTAAAGATGTTTACGTTATGCAAGTTATAAAGTTGGGACAAAAAATTTCATTGTAAATTGATAATGCTATGTGCAAGGGATAAAATAGGCATTGTGGAGAATATAGTAAATATATTTAAAATATATTTCAATGATACAGAATCTCAGTGGCACTTTTTTAATGAAAGTGTCTCAATAAAATTATTGAGTCAATTTTTTGTCTTAACCACAATATCCACGAGGGCAGTACTGTATATAAGCTTCGGGAATAACTTCGCACTTCGCCTCTTTCATATCATCCAGATTTGCCATCATGTGTTCGTTAAATTGCATGTTATCATCAATATTTTGGACAGTTTCGACATTTCCTCGAATGCTTTCGGCCGCGGTTTCTTCGACCGCCTGTCGTGGTGTATCGATTGGTCTTCGTCCCGCCGCGATTTCTCTCTGGCCGCGCGGTCGACCGTATCGCAACTTGACGTATTTGACACCGGGAGGATAGACGCCGTGCAGAGGCGCTGGCACGGGAGGATTAGTCGTTTCGAAGATGTCAAACTGGAATGTAAACTTTATGGTTTGTAAAGAAGTAAGAAAAGGTCAGGATGCAAAAGGAAAATATTGTTGGAGAATGTTTTATGGTGCGTCTTGTCATACATGAATTTAGTTTTTTATGTCTTTATATTCTACAATGTTGCTTCATTTCTTACGCTATCATCACACCAACCTCAATTTTGGATATACCAATATTATGAATTTTTTTTAATGATTTGTGTAAGGTGTGTAAAATTCTTATCAATATTTCTTTTATCACTATTTATGATTTTACATCGATTTTAACTTCAAAACGAAGTACCTTATTCGATTTTCCGACCGTGGTGCGATCCAAACCGGCCTCATAAGTTAGAATAAAACTTCCCGGCGAACATTGAATTCCTGTCGCGCGCTCGATTCTAAATTTCCTCTCCTGATCATCGTGAAGTTTATTGGGATTTTTATAATCGAAAGTATAAGTTGATACATAGGGATCGAACTCGGTTGTTTGTATTCTCTTGCTGAACATAATAACATATCACTAGGAATTTAAGGTCGTGAAATAGAAATTAGAATTGATGTCATTATGACATAAAAATTTCAAAACAAAATTAGTTATCATATTGTTGATATTAAGTATCAATATGTTGTTGTCCTAATAAGTAATTGATTGAAAATTAGTAGAAAATTATTAGAAATATTGTATTTGATAATCAGCCTGATATTATCATATTTGGCTGATTCTTGTCACAATTTCTCTCTAAAATATGAGTTAAATTTATCTCCTATTATAAAAAATATTTAGAGCACATGAAAATATTTTTCGTATATTATCCGAGTGTAGTTAATGTACTTTGAATCATTAAGTAACTTTTGGCTGACCTTATACATGGTACTTGGCACATTACCAAATTTAATGAATACAACCAGAATACATAACGAAGGAGCAGAGCTTACTCTAATTTAATTTCATTTAACTGACTTTGAATTTATCTTCGGGTATTGGATTATATTTGCACTATTCTGCCGTTTATAGACTGCTAGGAAATGGAATTTCGGGTATTAAGTTTTATACCTTTCTTTCATTAAAATACTTGGGTGAACAATTCAGTTCGCGTAAAGCTTTATTATCTTCTTTATATAAAACTTTTCAATGATTTTATTTAGGGTATCTTCTAAATAAAAACGTATCATCTTATCATGTGAAACTAAGTCTAATAATTTAACTACATCCCTCTGACAGTGACTAATTCCGGGGGTCCTTACTAAGTTCCTAGGTACCGTCATATGTCGAATATGACGAACAACGGGTCCGGGGGTAAATCTATTGATGTGGTGTCGTGCAAAGGGCATGTTTACCCCTCATATAAGCCATACAATGTACAATCTACAATGTACAAGATATTTCAACTATTTCTAGTTCCTATGTATATATTACACAATGTCGTATGCATACTGCTAATACTTGTCGTCAATGTTATCGAGAGTGTTTGACGGAAACTATGTGTACTCTGTGAAGCTCTTAGTAAATATTTACCTGAAACATACAATGTTAAGGTAAAGGATACGTAAGGATTTGATTATTGAAGAATTGAAGATAGTCTTGATACTAATTTGGAATATTTAAAACTAATCTTTAACATGAAGAGCTTTAATATTATTCACTATATAAAATATTTTTTTATTACTATGAGACTTTTAGCAAAATTTTCGCTCATGTATTATTTCCATGAACAAGAAAACATCGGTGTATCATTTTTGTCGTATTACATTTTCACGCACCATAAACCAAATATTTCTTCCATAACATCCATATAAAACCACATATCTACCGGAGTACATCGTTCCGTTCTAGCACATATTGGAAAGTTTTATATATTGTATATTAACTTGGTAATATCGCAAAACACACCTTGGGAGATGAAATACAATACCAGAGGAACGAATTTCAGGGTGTGATATTCGTAGTAAAGGTATTCTGGTCTGAAGCTTTAAATAATAAAACACATATAAACTATTTGAAAAATTAATTTGAAATTTTATTAATGAAACGAATTGTGGAAATTATGTATAAATTACATTTACTTTTCACATTTTCATAAGGTCATATAAACCCAAAAAAGCATGTATTTTATGTTATATAAAAAAACAATAAAAAATCTTGTCTTGTTACAAGTTTGACAATTTTCATCAATATTTTTCAATTCAGGAAATCTTATCATCCTTCAATATATATATCCTGAAATCCTGTATATGTGTATATCGTATCTCTGGGTAAATTCTAGGAGAGCTTACGTTAAGGAATATATTAAATCAGGCAGTGGACCGTATTCTTTTAAGGAGAACGAAAGAAAAACATTTACCCTGATCCGCCCGTAGACCTATTTTCGAGACAGACCAATCATTACTCGTAATGCGATGATACTTTCTGAAATCGCTATAGGGTATAAAGGATATCGTATTTATGTAAAATAACTATAGGAGAGATGATAGAGGTATATAGTTTTTTGTTGTGAACGACCTTAAAGTTGCTGTTGTTCCATAATTCATATTTTAGCTAACAAGAGTTCCCATTTGCAAACTACAATTTTAATAAGTGATTCACTCATCTCACTACTAATCTAATCTAATCATGTGACTTAAGTAACTGGACCATCAGTCTCCGTTTTTGTTAGTAATTATAGAAAATATTCACAGCTTTTTAAGCTGGTCTGAAAGCTAAATCATGTTGTGGTTTAATTATGAATCTCTCATTCCGATGTTAGTTGTACAAATTTTCCACAGCTCCTCGATTTTTCCGCACGTCGATGTGTGTGACGTTCGGTGGTGCCTCGTCCGCGGTGTGTGGTGTGTGGGCGCCCTCATAGGCATAACAGTCGGACGCATCTGTGCCGCTATTGATGTGACTTTTAACATATTTACGGCCGACGAAAGCCGCGTACCGCTCTTCCACCGAATCGTATATTCATGCAGGGTTAAGTTGAAAGAATTTCGTAGAAACGACAATATTCGTGGTGCTGCAACTTTTTATACCGCGTTTTCTTCAATGGTTAGCAATTGCTATCATTAAAAATTTAACTACAAAGTATCAGTCTTCAGGCGCTAGTGTTGTTATTCTAATAGTTTTTTCATTATTTAATAAGCATTTTGTTCTGATTTATTCGTGAAAAAACACTTAATTTAATATATAAAAAAGTAAATTTATATTAGGTTCATTAAAACTAACAGGTTGTTCGACAATATTATTTATCATCCACTTTTTGGTACTTTATCTGTCTTATCTTCAGATTTTTTTATAAGAATACCTGTTTATTAATTTACTGTTAATGTTTGCTCAAGTTTTCGGGTGACGATGCTGCAATCGTTAAAATATTAACAATGCATTTGTTGGAATTAGAAACATCGTTTAATTTAGTAACAAAGCAGACTCATTTGATAGAAATTCTTATGCAGTGCATTTATATTGATTTTCGCTTGTCCCATACTGTTTTTTATTATAAAGTTTGTGATGATACATTTTGAAAATCATAATTTTTTTAGTATACTTATTCAAATATTATTTTCATTGTGTATCGTCAAGAGCTAAATCGAGAAACTCAATAAATTGGTGAAAAATTGATGGTTTTGAACTTAAAATTTTGTTTTAGTTGAAACCTAGTATACCATAGCGGCATCATTCTAGATAAAAATAATTTCTTTTCACTTTGGATTACCAGGAAGTTTGCAATCGTGAGCATGATCAACTATTTGACACGCCCCTATGTTAACCATCGCTAATTTTCTAAATCATTTACTTTTTTTGAAAAGTTGATAATAAAATTATAAAAAAGTTGATAGCATAAAAATGGGTTGCCATTTTTTAACGATGTTCTAAAAATGACTTAAAATTTATGTCTCTTCACTAGAATACCCCGTTAATTTAGAAAAAAAGTATAAAACATAGTTAGAGTTGAAGTTAGTGAGGTTTTCAGTCCTGTTCCCTCTATCATATAAATAAAACGTGTCGATTCCGTTTTGTAAGCCCTAGTTATATCACCTACTTAGAAGAGCTCTACGGTACGACTCTCCGTCAGCCCGAAACAGCGGAGGGAAAGCCAAAAACTCATTTGCATATAACTCCATATATAAAGTGCGTATCCGAACACGCGTTGTATTTTGTCCGCTGAGGGCGGGGGTTGATCATGTGTTATGAGCCCTCCATGCCGCCCTAACGCCCTCCGCCGACTCTGTACTGGCTGTTTATGGCCGTTGCCGAGTACGGAAACGGCGGCGGGTGCTTAGTAAATAAAAAGTGTTCGGTTACGTTCCCAAAAAACGACTCATAAATACAGGTACGTTTTGTGTTTTTATAAACCAGACTCGATACGTGACAGGGGATACTTAGGTACAAAATTCCAACATAACGATAAAGGATTTTGGGATTAGATTTGCAAATGCACTCATAGAATTATTTACTATCTAAAATTTTAAATTTGAAGAAAATAATCATTAGATGAAACTTGTAGCTCTCACAAGATTTATTCAGCATTTTGAATAAATTAAAATAGCATCAAAGTATTATCGTCATATTTACCTCTAGAAAAGTACATCATATGCACATGTATCGATTTCATATTCCATACTTACTGTCATTAATGAAAATCACGACGGAACATCAAACGCTCGTGCTCGTTGCAAACTCGTATGGATACTAAGCCGCCGTAAAAAAAATTTTCAATATTAAAATCGAAGTTTTCGCATCGGAAAATTTGAGCGCCGGCATAAAAGTCGAGCTGGAATATCCGGAGGAGATGGGAGGCGTATATTTTTTTTTGTCATTTCACGTTTGAGTTGTTTATAGAGATATATTTCACTTCCGGAAATATGTAGTGAACACATAAACTCACGTAAAATAATACGAGGTAAGAGAGTAGAAGCTCAAGGAAGGCGATAAACTTCTGAATATTATTTATTTTTGATATTATATATTTTACTTTTTATATTCACGGTACTGGAGTTACATATAGGTACATATAGTTGACACTTCATTTTTTTTTTCATTTTAATATAAAAACTTAATTTTTTAAGCCGACTGTCTTACATTTGAGTAAAATTTTGCCTATTCTACGATCCAAACCGTGGGTCGTTGGATTGTGTTTCAAATCTTATTATAATATAAAAAAATCATATTGATAAAATATTTAAGGGTTTTCTGCAATCCCATATAGAGCACCAAATTTTTATTTGGTATTAATTATCGTATATCCAAATTTTCCAAAATTATGTGTAACATAATATTTACATCATATATTATTTAGATAATTCCACATCAGAAAATCATGACTAATGTTTAAAAGCGCATTATAGCCCAGTAAATACAGATTTATATATAGCAAAAATTAAACATACGCAAATTATTTTATTACATTTATATATAAATAAATTTAAACTAATTAATTGATTTAATGGTAGTACTGGCACAGGTAATATTGACACAAATCGAAATACATGATTTTGATTTAGATTTGGATCAGGTGTATAAAAATACTTAATAGTTAATGAAAATTCTGTAAAATAATATGATAAATTTTCTTTATATAGTACATTGTTGTGCACAAGTATTTTGCAATATATTTCCATAATCGTATTTACATATTATATTAATGCAATGCAATGTTCATTTATCGAATTTGTTCAATTTTTGTTATGAATAAATTACTATTATTTATGGAATTATCTAAACAAATATCAAACTAAATCCCATTATCGCTTTTCCCTTCGCCATATAAAACAATGTCAATGATGTGATCAATAAATTATAGCTAATTTGTACAGATGCAATCAGAACACTAAACTACATCAATAAATGGTTCTAGTGTATTGATTCCTATATAATTCATGATGCCATCAATAATAATTATCACAGTTACATAAACCATAACCATAACTAATAATGTTTGCTGCGATTATTTTAATTATATAATTTATCTTACCTAGATTTCGAATTTATGCAAATATTTATATTTAATCGGGCTGGAATCGAGCATGTGTTGTGATGATGATCAACTTTATATCTACCATATATTTTTGGGCTAATATATTTCAGTCGTCGTAAATTTTAATCATTTGCGAATAAATATGTTCTATATTTAAATATTAATTGACATATCATTGAAAATTCGTGCTGGTTCAGGAATCATAAAATTTAATATCATTTTCATGCATTAAACTGCGTAGTCGAAATGAACGGTTTGTATTAAATTTGTATGCTGGCGCAGTTATAAAATTAGTTCTATGATGTTGATGAAAAATACAATGTGATGGGTAATAGATTTTGGGTTTATGTATTAATTTTGATTTGAAGCTGAGTAACTTGAATTTCAAAAAGTTTTAATACCGATTAGTGAAGTAATAAAACCTTCACTCGTGTATGTAATGTAATATTGGAGAATAATTTCATATCTGAATTAAGGCAAATAATAGGATGTTGATCTAACATGAACTCATCGTGGATGAAATTAATTAGTTAAATTTTAAAAATATTTACTTTAGGAATGTTTGATTAGAATATATGAAGTTTAAATTCAAATTATACACTAGTAATATTTTAAGAAATATTGCACTAGTAATATTTTGTTTCTCCTGGAAGTTCGAAAAAAAGTTAGCAGTTTTCCGAAAAATTGCTGAGATTGGATATATGGTTAATAAAAATTACACACACAACATACATACATAAATTTTCATATATAAAGTAAAATTAGTTACGGACAAGATTTTTCGTTTTCCAGAACAAGCAATGCAGCATTATCAAGCAACTCTGAGATTTTGATAAACTTATACAGCCTATAAAGTTTGTAATATTTTATTACAAAAAATTCTACTATTACAGTATTCGAAACAACTATCCCGTTGTCACTTTGCACTTTGCATTTCTGTCACCGGATTGATCAAGTAGAAATCCTCGAGACGTAGTATCTGATTGTGAACCGAATGGATCCGGGTCCAGGTCCGGGCGGAGTGGGTTCGAGAGGTCTTTTCCGGTGTCGACACTTCCCGCCCCTCATTTCCGTTTCGGACGGACATTTTACAGTCGTTCACCGGATATCAACGAAATCAAACGGATACAAACGAACTCAGTCACTCATGCCCATGCATGTTGTCCATTCATTCTGTCCGGCCGAAGGCGAGAAAATCAATGACAACACACGTCGGCAGAATTATAAGTACTTGGCCGTGAAATAATTTCATTAGAATAAGAAAATTTAATACGCACAATATATATTATTTAAAATTTATGTAAAAATCTTAAAACAAAGAGCAAAAGAGTTAAGTTATAGTAAAAATTGCACGGATTCAAAATATTACAAATTATATAGGGCGGAAATGAAAGGAAACATTAGCATTTTCCAAAGAATAAGTTGACGTTTTTACCAAAAAGTCCGATTAAATATTGCTATAATAGACGTATTTATATAATAGCTATAATAAAAGTTTCTTTGGTGATTTTTTTGAAAGTTTTAAATATATAATAATAATTTAATTCTAGCATGTAGGGTAGGGCGGGGCTAGTTGAGTAAATTTTCACTTAAACGGATGTAGCTCCTCAATGAAAAGTTTCAATAAATTGCTATACGACCTAATGGATTTGTTGTTAATACTATTTTTTTGTAATATATAAAATTCAAAAGCTACAGCTGTTTAAATGCAAAAAGTCAAGTATGCTCAATGTACCCCATAGGTGAGGAAAGTTGAGCACTAAGAAATTATAATGAAATTATAGGTTTAATGTCGATTAGTGATGAAATAAAATTAGTTTTTAATAACCAGTTCTATATTAATAGTCTTTATTGACAGAGAAATCAAATCTTATAGTAATTTTCTTTGAATAATTAACCAAAAGTAGAATCAACAAAACAATATCGTATCTTAGGAATTATTTTACCATTGTATTCAGTATTTTTGTTTAAAATCATTATTTCTTTATATTATTACTCATAGACTTAGCTTAAACCTTAAAAATAATAATTAATTTCTAGAAGTTAATGGTAATTGTCTTAGTGACAGAACAAGTTTAGCAACTATGCTCAACTAACCCCAACTCGGAATTTCAAAATGAAAGTGAGTTTATAAAAAAACCGTAAGAGTTATACCCAGAATCTCTGTGCATATTAAAAGTACTATAATTATATGGAAGAATAACATTTATCTGAATAAAAATAAATAACATTTGACTTAACCAGACGAAAACTCGTGATGAATTACTTTTTTTACTTTTTGGTCTCAAAATAAACAAAACGCCCGTGAGCCTCACTCATTTGTCCAGCGGCCACTAGCGATCGCGGGATATTTAGTTCTCCCAAACCTCTATCTTTCCGCCATATAATGCCTAAACGGACGGTGAATAGTTTTCGAGATATTTCGATTGCTCAACTTGCCCCTATGTTCAACTAACCCCGCCCTACCCTACGTAAAATAGACTACTTATTTTATATTACACTGATCAACATTTGTAAAATACAAAAATCTATACGTTTTGTACAATTTAATGCGAGGATACGTAACCGCATCCTCATACAATCCACGGTTTACCTATACAAAGAATCTCCCTGTGTTTTATCACAAGACATACGATATTATTCCAACACATAGGTTTTGTTCCGCATTGTTCATCATCCAAGGTGTTTCGTGTATGTAAGCGTAATTCGTCTACACAATATCACTTTACCGAACAAGGGATGAGCGCGTTTGAACAATGAATACGCATAAATTTCAACGTGCAGTCATTTTGCCATGACGGAGCACCGCGAACACATAACTTCGGGATGCGTTGACACTTTTCAATGTCTTCTGCTCCGACGGAACTGAAACTCTGCATACAGTGATACATGGTGAAAGGATTGACTAATCATTCATAAAAGAGGAATATATATATATATATATATATATATATATATATATATATATATCTTAGAAATCTGGACTATCAAATTAACTGCCTAGATTGCAATTTAATATATATTGGAGAAACGAGCCAGAATTCAATGAAACGGTTACGACAATGAATCGATTTCAATAAAATATACCAGACATTCTAAAACAATGCTTCCAGAACATTTCAACACTTCAACACACAACATGGATTTTTTTTAACCCGACTGTACAACATTTTGAAGAAAATTTATACAAAAGAATTTGTGAAAAAGCATGTGATCAAATGACGTCTACTTATAGAATTATTTTATATTTTACTCCAACGTCAATCTTTTCCTATTTGATTGAGTTCTCTATTCAAACAATTATAAAACTGAATCTCAACAGATTAAACCGTACGCAATTAATCAAACGTTAATAAACACCATAAGGTAGTACGTGTTCTCGATATCGCCTCTAGGAAATCTCATTTGCTCATAATAACCACGTCACTGCGCATCTGGTCGTGGCAACCAATTAATTTTTCAATGGGATTTTATCAAAACAATGTGAAGTCGGTCAAGTTTTCTTAGATTTCCGCGGTGTTTTCCCGGTGTTTCATTCGCTACAATACGCGAGGGAGATGTCTAATCGTTTTGACAAGTTTAGCTGTATTTGCTTTTCGGCTGGAGGTGAAAACATTTGATGCCAGAGATACCTTGAATTCTTCTAGTAGATTACTAGATGTATAGATTTGGAATGTGATATCATTGATGATGTAAAAAATACTCGAAAATTCCAATTTCAACTAAAGTTTGTTGACTGATTTATATTGTGTCATTTACTAATTTTGGAGCAGCACTATTGCTCAAAAGTTCAAGATTTCATGCACGCAAATGTTGGAAATTTAAATATCCATTCCCCGAAAGCCAAGACTGAGTTTCGTCTCGTAAAGAGTATCCAGTTAGTGCATCCAGAATAGTAATAGTAAGAGGAGAAATATCCTCCAGATGCAGTGAGGAAGTTTGGCGCCTCGTTCGGTCGAGAGCGTAAGTAGGACGACGGTTTTATAGCATCTCGAGAACGACAAGAATTCCATGTACATTGCACTGAATGAAATCAACATTACAATGTTGATTCGTGTCACTATCATATAAATCCTCCCACGACGCACTGCAGGCTGGAGATCATTACTGGAAGTAGAGGCTATCACATTTGGAATGTAATTGAATAACTCAAAGTAGAGTTTAAAAATTCTATGTAAAGTTAACTTTTTTAACAACATTCGCCAATATCTAATATTATATAAACACTTGCCAATATTATTTTAAGCCTCTGTATTTTCTTAAGGGAGCTTTTATGGCAGTTCGAGTTCGTGCGAGATGACACATATACAAATATTGATTTTTATGCCGCTCGTGGTAATTAAAGCAAATTAACTGTAAAACCAGCAAACGTATATGATTAGCCATAAAACAGCTACTCAATATCCCAAGGAGTGTATTTATGTTGTAACAGTCTTGGCGTTTTATATTGTCGACAGTAGTAAACGCTGGCAATGAAGGATCGTTAACGTCGGCGTCGTTCTACTGTTAACACGGGCCCTCGTTTCAGCAGTTAACATGATGAAATATATGTGAATGAACGTATAAAAACACTCTATAATATCTTAATAGCATCTAACAGGCCTAGGGAGGGCTTGATAGAACCAAAGGTTTTGTTTGCTTAGCGCTTTGAAACTTTTACTTCCTATGGAAATAAAGGCTCTCATATTCTGGGTCTCAACAGACTATTTAATATATTTTATTTATTTAATATAATGTATTTGTTTACATTTATATCATTTCTATATCTCAAAATTTGGTGAGCTTTGCCAAGTGCACCAAAATATTAGCATACCAGAACGTACAACAGAATCACATTGAGCGTTACTAAATAAGTTATGTTCGCGATATAAACCTCAGAACTTTTTTATTTTTTAATTTTGCATTCATAATACGCCTTTCGTCATTATTGCCGAAGTAAACTCCGTTCAGCTTCTTTTTCTAGACGGAATTCTTCGCTTTTAATGTCTTTCCGGCCGTAGATTTTCCGCCTTGCTCGAGAAGGTATAACTTATCCCTTGTATAAAAATTAAGAGAGCGCCTGTATTATTCAAAGTGGGCTCGTTGTGATCATTTTCAGTTGTCTTCAAGTAAATGACCGTTTCAGGAAGGACTTGGTGTTTTTTGTTCTTATCAAGTATAAAGTTTAGCCATAAAACGCGTAAATCTTACGGAAGGGTGCCTCAATTCAGACGATACCGAGAGTTGTGATGGAATGATCTTTATTTAGACTTTTGATATATTCATACAGATATAATGCTCACAGGGACAAAATATAGCCCTGTGTAAAGGTTTATTTAATTAATTATTAACAAATTATAAAAAAGTAACTTTAATTCCTTCTGTTAATGTGATTTTTAAAAATCAAAATAAGCCCATTATCTGCATTTCTAAAATATTTTGCAACTTTGTTTCCAAATGCATCCTATATGATACATCCTCCTACCCCTTCGGCACGTGTGATAGCTTGGCGAGCTTGGATGCTAATTGCATTAAACTACTAGCCATTGGCGTCCATCCAACATCGTTCGAACAATATTTCTAGACTTCTATGTATTTATAGGTATAATGGTCTACGATAAGTACTATAATTAAAGCAGCAGTATTTCTAACGATGCAAAATGAAAATAGAAACGACGCTTTTGTCACATTTGCCGGTGATCGATTGCTGGAAACATATATCTAGTTCTTTAGAATGCATGTTTTTGAATGATGAATTGTTCGTTTGATAAAACACTCATGGGTGGAAAGTACACGGCGTCTTCATCGTATTCAGTGGTAAATTATTTACAATTAATTTGTATGATTTATTATAAAAATATTAAAATAGATAATGTGTACCAAAGAATATTAGAACTCATTAGTTAATTCCGTATTGTATTTGTATTTTTTTTTCAAATATCATGGTTAAAATTATATTAGTTTAATGCAAAATGGCTCTCTCTAGCTTCATCTTTCTATTAACTGGATATCCACCATCGCTTGCATTTGTGTAATCAAGATATTGATACATCAAAAATTATAGCCTATCAATACGATATGGCTTAACTTGTATTGATTTATATATTTAATTCCATGTGGTATGTATTCCTTTAGGAACCTGATCGTTACACATTTTCGACTTCTAGATGGAATAAATTCCTTTTATTGCCCATGTTATAAAATGCAGAAGCTCTGTTTATACTTAATATAACTTCTTAAATAACATACTTTATCTTGTAATATCATAACTTATTTATTATCAATATTTTATCGCCAAAATATATGATATTTATAAGCCCAGCATACATAAGTTTATAAAAGCCATTAATATTACCGCATATGTTCTATCAATGCCATTTCGATTTTATTGCATTTTTATTTCTTATTAATCATATTAGTTTTATACGAGACATAAAAATCATGGCCGTACAGGTTCTTATTTATAGATATATAATAAAATATTTATACATATGAATCTATCAATTTACAAATTTATGCTTCTTTATCTAAGCATTTCAAACCCTGTAAGTTAAATATTATTAATATGCATGTTTTCTTTATTATTATTTTTCCGTGATTGACGCCATGAAAGATGACTTGTGTTCACGATTTTACGACATCATTAGCAGGGTCGGCGGTGTCATGGTATTATTAGCTGTATTTCATCAGACAGTGCCTCAATTCTAAGGTCGGCATCGTGCGATAACATTAAATGAGCATTTGCCACTGGGAAGACCCCCTTTGCTAATGTTTGAATAACGAAATATTTCACGAACTAGGTTAGTCGTCGTTTCGGGCCTATTGAAAACGAATTTCTGCTTACCGTGCTACTATTTAGCCTTCCGCATAGATAAGAATGAATGGACCTGTGCAATGTTCCGAAATCAATTTTACATGAATTTGTTAAATCATGGTGGTTCATCATCAATCATTAGAATTAGTTACAGGTTGAAGAAATCCTTGGGTGAATATTTTATAATCGATCTTTTTATTTGCATATTAACTGATTTGGAACGTACAAATAACTAATGAATTTGGTGTGGCGGAATTTGGTAAATCATGTTTTTTATGCATATATATATATATATATACATATATATATATATATATATATACGAGAAGAACATTCTCTATAAACTTCATAGGATTGTTACAAACACAGTGCGTTCATTTTGCCCCAAAGATATTCATTAACTTCCTCAGGTAATATATAACGGTCAGTGCGCTTTTCCAGCCGCCCTGTGCGTGCCGAATGCGTTTGCGAAACATGAACAAGCGTTAAATACACTTCCACACGCCACGCATCAAAAGGCAGCTTATTACCTTTGCTGGGGCTTATTATGACGATGGAAAATATAATAGAAACTCTGGATATAAATTATAATATAAATACAAAAATATAGTATCTGTGCCGAGCTTATTATGATAGAAAATGTAATAGAAACTTCAGGCATCAAATAACAAAATGTAAACTCAAACATGTATGAAACAACTGGATATTAAAAAGCGAAGTATAAATATAAATTTGAGTAAGTCTTAAACCCTGAACTTACTTATATATCTCAACAAAAATCACAGCAAAACAAAAAGGCGGTCTACCTCCAAAATTTAGTTTAAAAATCAAATGCTTCAATTGTGAACAAACATAAATCCGTAAAATGTGTCGAAATTTAAGCAATTGCTTCCATGATCACAACAAAATTTTTAAAACTAGTAAACAATTTAACCACAAATTTTTGAAATTTAATTTAATATTCCATATCTTAAATGTTTTCAAATCTTTCGATATTCTAGGGTACAATTGTTTAAAATAAATGTATATATTAAACTGTTTCAAGAAGATCATTTACAGCAAAATTTATGTTTCCAAGATATCGTATAAAATTGTTGTCCACGTCCTTTATTTAATTTTAGACCTCTTATAAATCCACCCTTGTGGCAATTTATTTCGAATTATCTCCCGCAAGTATCCTGTAATTTTTCTCATTTATTTGTTGAAGAGCAGAACAGCAAATAGCACCGATGTTGTATTTCATGACGTGATTTAATTACACAAAACTTTGTTAAATATCATAGCATCTGAGTCGTTCATTCCGTATCACCGACTTGACACGGGGGTTTTAATTTAATGCGAAAAACCTAAAGCGTTTGCTTTCTGTCCTCTTTCGTCGTTCGGCCCAAATATTTTTACATCTCGTATATGTATAAAATGTAATTTAATTCGGCGTAATTAATTACGGACCACCTTAATCACCCTTGTGGCTTTTCGGGGCACGGTTGCGCGCGCGTTAACTCAAATACTCATCTAGGGACCGGGCGAGTATTAGCTCAGTTTAAAACGCAACTTGCGACTCCTGACTACGGGGCCAACTATTTCTAATTATCGCATGTCGGATGGAAATTTTAGGGAAAACTCGAAAAGTATATATTTATTAGTATAGCCCTTAATATATAATTTTCGAATTTTTTTGCACCCAAGAGCTCAAAATCTTCTATGAAAAACTATTCTCCAAAAACAATAATTTTTACTATTAACATTTAGATAGCCCGCAATTCAATTAAAAGTTTCGCATATTTATTATTACGATATGTCATTAAGTAAATTCTTGTGCAATTCTTGTGGCTGCAATCAGAAACAAATGACCTACTCAATAATTGTCTAAGTTCAAAATATGATTTATACGATTATTTTTTTCTTTCGTAGTATTGCTTTCACTTATTTTGTGTAATAATAAATTTCGTATCTGTTGAAGTGATGAAAAAACAAAATTAGCGTGTTTTTCATGTTTCTACATCCGAATATAAAATATTCGTCATGGATACATGAATGAATAATGAATAACAAACGACCTTTCGTGAGTAAAATATAGTCATTAGAGAAAATGAGCAGGTTGTAGTTGTATCACTTAATTAAAATATATATATATATATATATATATATATAAATGAATTATTAAAGAATGCGATGAAATTAGAGTTTATAGTTTGGTATATTTATAATGTGATAACCAATAAATATCAATCACAATATTCTTTAATTAAATTGAGGCATATGACAACATATGTTACTAGAATATGATTCTGAGTCATTCTATCCCCAAACTTAATATTCTAATATATAGCATGTAACGTACTTAATTTTTATTTATCTTGGCGCCGCATTTGCGGATTCGTATGTATGTCATGAAATGCTTCCTCAATATAAGATTTTTTTACTCTGCTATATATGAGCCTGTGGTTTTTTGTTCATTCCGTTGCAATGGTTTTATATATCGAGTCTGTTAACATAGACATCTAGCTGTTGGGAATATACGCGTACTATGTTAATGGAATTAGGCTCGTAAAAGCTGTCGTTTTTGTACTCCTCATGGACCTTATGTCGGATACGGAGGAAAATTGTTAAAGTCGAAATACTAACTTCTAGGGCTGCGAAAAAAGACAGACTACACGTTCTATGTTTTTATTTAAAATCTATGCGTAATCATTTTAAAAACCCGTGTGATAATCTTTAACCTGTAGTTTTTATATTAAATTATAATATTTTTACTTATTTTCTTGAATTATTTGAGTTATTAAAATTATCATTGTAACGTACTATTAAATAAAGATGGAAAATAATATTTGGATCTCCAAAAAAGACTCCAAACGTATAACAATTTTTGTAACCCTATGTGATCTTGTTTTGTCATTTAGGGGTGTCTTTTTATGAGGAATTGCTCCCTTAGAAGTGCTAGTGAAATGGAAATTTATCAATTTTTTTCAATAAGTCTGTAGGCCATTACAAAGTTTCCTAGTTGGATTATGACTGAAATAATATTTTATAAAAAAAACTTGCATTTTTTCGGGAAGTTCGGTTGATTTTCCCATCCTTGGAATTAGAGTAACGCATCGCGGTTACGCAACGTTATTTAATATTTGCCAGCGAGATAATAGGCTGACGTCTTGTATATATATATATATATATATATATATATATATATATATATATATATATATATATATATTAAAGAGAGCAATGTCGGTGCCACGGACACGACTCCAAGCTGAATGTAACATTTTATTTTATTTTGCTGACTGGACGTTTTGAATACGAAATCACATAGTATCTTTATTGGTTTATTTCATGTATGCGGTTTAACAAATCATATGCCAAGAATATGGTGATTATCGTAGAGGAAATTTTAACGTAGAACAGTTTTTGCTATACGCATAAATATTTGTATAATTTAATAGAATCATATTCATAATTCATTTAAAATTAATTTATCCAATTGATGACACGAATTTGAATATTCTGACGACATACATCACTTACATTCTAAACCACTTACAAATTCGAAAAATATATATTATGAGTTTGCAACTATCTACTAATATTTTGCAAACATAAAAATTTAAATAAAAAAATTGTACGGTGGCAGGATTTTAACTAGATCATTTTAACTTAGCTATGAGTCCAAGTACAAAAAGTAAACGCGTCTAAACTGATTAAGCTAGGGAGACATTTAATATGGAGTAACTTCTATTAATTATTATAATTAAATCACTTGTCATAGGCCTATAAAATTTTAGACTACGAAGTTATCACCCTACGAAGTTTCATCAAAATCCCAGAAAAGTAAGCCTGAGGTTTGCCTTGTTAATCAGAAAATGATCAGAAATTCATTGAGCATTTCATTAGTAAGCAATCATTCAACGGAGAACAATTAATAGGCTTAAGGCACTTAAATGGGGTTTATGGGAGCCTTAAAAAAATATTTGTATAAATATTATTAATTTAGTTGACTAGTGAATTTTTTGCTCAACTATTTATTCAATCGATACTGATTTGCAATATTTTCACAGCATTTGTCAATTATTAGTTCCTAAGATTAAAACCAATAACTGCAAATCATTTCTTGCGAATAAATTAATCAATTCATTATCATAGTAGATAAATTCAGCTCAATTTCCTCTTTCCTCGACGAGAGAGGCAACAAAGACCGAAATCTGTCCATGTCGCGGGCCTACTAGTGTGTTCTGGCAAAGAGTAAAATTCAATAAAACAATGTGTTCTCGTCGTCGTTTCCAGCTCGCCAATATAAATTCAGGCCGAAACAGTATATGGCGTTCTAACATGCCAGTCCTGGTAGGGAATCCGATATATTATTTTTGTCACTCTGTATTGTGTGTCGGTTCTCTCTAATACACTCGAATAGATATTACAGAGGGACATAAAGATAGGCGCACATATCGTTAATGGTGTCGGCTATTTCTTTGCCAGAAATTTGTTATGTAGGTCATGGTGATAGAAAAGAATTCGAACATAAGTCCTGCAGGATAGTCGAGACGCAATGGACTTGGATAAATTGTACATCATTTTTATAACGATCGAGAGAGGAGCGAAATCTGGGGAACATGTGAGAGGATGAAAAGAGCAATTTATGATTTTAGGATGATTGAAATTTAAAGTAAAAATATTTTAGTCAAAAATATCCATGACTTTCTAACATAAATCCGCTCCTACCTAGTTGCCAACCTAA
Source organism: Ctenocephalides felis (assembly GCF_003426905.1). Lineage (NCBI taxonomy): Eukaryota > Metazoa > Arthropoda > Insecta > Siphonaptera > Pulicidae > Ctenocephalides > Ctenocephalides felis. Next base: position 7,514,706 of record NW_020537646.1, on the reverse strand, counting down.
TAGGCAACAAAAAAACATTGAAAATTCTAAATATTGGCAAATAATCTTCAACACACAACTTTCCCTTTTGTTTGATTATAGTTTTCAATTTCTATCACGAATAATGAACACTAAAATATTTCCTTCGAATCCCGAATGTTAAAAATCAATTAATCCCATGTCGCAATCTCCGAGAGTACATGCAAAAGTGTCTTCGTTCAATTATGTCATTACTTGAAAGCTATTTTTAATCTCAAACTTCCATCTCACTTTGCAAACACAACTTGAAGTTTAACATTATTTGAATATCTCAATCGCCTTGATAGAATAATGAATCATTTTGATTGCAGAGATGACTAAATAATCAGAAAATCGACGTTTGAATATTTAGCTTGGAGAAATGAATTAAAGTGGGATATTAATTATGTTATTCAGCGAAGCATGTGCTAATACTTTAGGAGATCGAAATTTTACTCATTCTTGGTAGAAAAGTTTTAACGTCGAGACTTTGCTGTAATATTCAGCATCTCAATTATTTTTATAAGTTGCTGGACAGGATATTACTATGTATTAACACTTCTAAGCTCAAGCATTTGTAAACTTAGATTTTTAATTTCAAAAGGGAGTAAGGTGTAGAACAATGAATAGAGCTTCAAGATATTAAATAAAACATGGTCATTGGATTGTACCTAAAATCCAAGAAAAAAAAATTATTGCAATTTTATATGATCGGCAAATCGTTGGTACTTATAATGTCTAAATCGAATGCCAATCCAGTGATTGAACTTCCGAGTATGAATTCGATATAAATAAAGAAAAAAATGACCATGCTGTCTACAGTTGACCATCAATCTTTTATTACACAACATTTATTGCCAAACATATAATACAATAGTATCCCTTCCCTGCGTCCAATTCCATCAAGACTATGCCTACAAATCAATCTGCAATAAAGTTGCTAATGTCGAAATCAATGTTGTATCATTATCGTATAATTATCGGAGCAATGCCGCTCACGTTTCGCATCCGTCTAGAATTCCTCTGTCTGATCGGCTGAGATGCCAATGGAGCCAATAGACTATCAACGTTTGCTCTCTGGGGCAACCAGGACGGGGGTTGGGGGTGATTCCATGGAATGGAGCATTGGGGATGAACGAGTTGATAGAATAAAGTTTAAAGAATAAAATATTTCGAAAATTAGGCTTAATCAATGATCAGTAATGAATTCTAAAATTCAACAATATAATTAGGTATTCAACATCAAACAATTTTTAGTCGAAATTGATGAAATTAAGTTTTTATCCAATAATTTTAATTATAAGTTTGCGGACGTGTTTGTTATAGTATTCATTTTAATTGAATGCAGAATGGCAGGAATGCTATAGTGTTCAATCTTTAAAGTCAATTATTTTGCATCAGGAAAATTATTCAAGTCTAACTTCCTAATAGAGCAATTACTAGCTTCTGTCACTATTTTTTGTTTTCATTCAGTACCATATTGGTTTTCATATATTTAACTATATCTATTACTACAACTTTTGTCCATCCCTGACCAGGGTCCCTATTGACCCCTTGCCACTGCCGACTCCCTGAGCACTGACTGGACTATTTACACTGGCTTCTCATGTCCCGAGCGAATTGTCCGATCTTCTTACCACGCTAGACCTCTGGGGTCAACCGATTGGAATACGAATACCTAATGCATTAAATAAATCTAATTAGAAATGTATTGGGATTGTTTGGAATTACGAGGAGGATTTGGCGATAATTTTGGCAATAATGGGGGATAAAAACACTGATGAGAGGAAGAGATGGAAGAGATACATTTTATTCAAAATACAAAAGATTAGTTCATCAATTCATGATCATAATCAATATATTTTGTTATAAATATAGGTAATATTATGCATATCAAAATTACTTTTATCCACGTGATATAGGTTTTATATTACATATTTCTATAACTACATTGCAATCTTTGTTTGCCTATTCCAGTAAGCTCATTAGCAATGTATATTAATTCTAGTCTATTAAACATAATCTATATAAATCCATTCGACCGAAAATCGTAAGCTGATTACTAGTCAGCCGTTGGTAGGATTTCGAAGTTCGTTAGGATGATTACTTTATATAGGTACCCCTTAATAACTAAGTGATAAAGGACATATTATTTATTAACTTTTATTCATATATTATTTATTAATTTTGATGTCAATAATAATACTAGATAGATAAATAGACGTTTTATTCCAGAAGCATTGTTTCAATGGAACTTTTCAATAAGGGCTGGTATAAACTATTTGAAGAATTATGTTTTATACGATCACTGAATATAAATTGTATACAAAAGAACTCCAATTATCCGAATTAATGGGGACCGGGACCCATTCGGATAATCAAATATTCCGATAATCGGAGTTTTTTTTTTTAATTGGCATTGGAGAGAAAAAAGTTACGTTTTGATATTGCACTATTTTTTTATTGAATTAAATGAAAGAAACATGACATTTTCACATGTTTTAAATATAAATAAACTGTACTTATGTACAAGTTTAGAAATAAAAATCATTGTTTTTTAAACATCTCCGTCAATGTAAGCTATTTTGCGGTCTTCAACCAAAGAATAATAGCGCACTTAGACTTTTTTGGACAATTTTTTTTCTGATAGTGATTCGGATAATCGGCGATTCGGATAGTCGGAGTTCGGATAATTGGAGTTCTACTGTATATCATTTTTTTATCCATTTTAAAAAATAGAGATAACTTAATGAAAATCATAAGTGAAAGCTATTAGAAAATTTCATTTCTAATTAGGTTTTTCTTAAATAATGACTTAGGAAACTTTTCGCAGTGTTAATGTATGCTTTCATGTATATAAAATAGAGCATAAATAAACATTCTCAATATTTATTATTATGAACGTGGAAATAGAGTAATCAACTTTCTATATAATAGAGCTTCTTTCTATATAATAGAGTTTTCTAAATCTCATATAAAATTAAATATCAATATTATAATAGCCCTCTAATATTATCATAAACTTCATAAATTCCTGTCAGATACTTGAATTCCCGATAAATACAACAAAAGCTTAACCGCTCTATTGATAAATGTCTATAAATATCCGTAATGCGGTTTCATTCGATTGTCCGCGAACATTTTTAAAAGGCACAAATGAATATATCGCCGGCACTTTATTGAATTCTCCCATTGTCAAAAATCTCGTCGAAGCTGGCCGCAAACAGCGTCTCTCCGCCGATCGTCACCGTCGTCGCAGGGAGAGCGGGCGACTGCCGCGGCCGGCCCGGCGCCTGGCACACATAAACTCTCTTTCCTGAATCCCTAACGCGTTTATTTAGAATCGTAATAAGGCAAAACGACGGCGGTGTGGGGCACTCAGCGCTTTATAACTAACCCGACGAGTGGTCGTCGCACAACGCCCGTCGGGTGTTATCCAAGCCCCTAACTCGGCCAATGGTCGATACACCTAGCCTCATGGGAAATCTACAAATGTGGCCAAAACATACCCGCATATACTCGAACGCACACAGCCAGACACGGACGTCCGTATCAGCTCGCGGCCACGCTGGGGAGCAGTGTAGGGTGCGCGGTAATGCTATTCGTACGAGTCGTTTTGAGATCGTAATGTTATCACACAACACCCCCCACAAACACAAATTTATATACATACATACATATTACACACATACATACATATATATACTACTGAAACATGTTCTCCATCTGATATTATAAAGATTTCCAATATTTTCAATGCTTAAATTATATTTATCACAAAGTCTGCAATTGGCAGTTGTACACGTGGATATAAAAATTACGTACGTTAATAAAAATGGCCCAGACTGGAGTGTCATTCTGACGTAATTCATTATTAAGCATTACACTACAGAATTATTTTAATAAAATTCACATTGTTATCGAGAGGTTGGTATACAACAAGTATTAAATTACGTGGTTGCACGTGGAAAAATGACTTTATCTATAAAAAGTCGATTGAACAACGTAACGATGAACTGTTAAGTGGCTAATTTTATTAACATCCTCCTCCCAAAGTTCAAAAACTTACTTATTTAAACTTCAACGCCAATCGGCTATATAAAATTTATTTTTTATACAGTAATATAATAAAACTTTGACTTTATATAAGGAAATAAGTAAATATTATTGATCATAATAAATGAAAAATTATCATAATTTTACTAAAGCTCTAGGTTGCATTCAAAAGCTCGTAATCCCCAAACAATTTGTATATTTTTTTTTCAGGGCAGTTATCACCACGTATCCGGCTTGGCGTGGAGTTCTGGAACGCCCTATCAATATACATTTTATTATGCTTAAATATAAGTAGCTTTATAACCACGATCATTTATTTTGCTAATATGCAAATTTAAAACAATTATAAATTTATGAAATCATTCCAAACAATACGCTGCATTTTACATTTAAACTTTTAATAGCCCAGCGGCTTTTATACCATTGTAACCACAATAGATACCTTAGTCAAGTTTATGGTTGCATTTAGAATTTAGTAGTAAAAGCAGATTTAAAATAGCATTAGTAGAGTTAAAATGTTAATATAAAGTTAACCGTGTTCAATATTGAAACTTTTGAATTAGGACGATTATAATAAACATTTAGTCCATAAAATATAACTCTGTAACTTGAATTTGATTCCCATCCTATAAAATTTTAGTTCATTTAAAATTTAGTAATTTTAATAAATGCAAAAACAAATAAATCAAAAATAATTATATGATCACAAAAATTTGAGAATTTAAGAACAAACATAAAAATGTTTTTGAAGTTTGTATAATAATACAATTCCTAAAAAGTACTCTTTCTTGGGAAAGTTTTATTTCAGCAACTTGCTCATGAAAAAATAATATTTAATATATTTTGTTAGATAACAAATATATTCTTATATATATTCTATTCCAATATTGTTTCAAAATATTTCATGAAAATATTATTATTCAAAATGAAAGGTTATGATGGAAAGTTTCAATGGTTTCACTAATATGATGAAACTATAGTAAAATATGTAGTCTATTATCCATTTGGTTTCGCTTAATGAATTCTTCTTCATTGTGTACAAAACAATGAGGTGATGTCCTAACTTTTTGCATACCACAATTTATATATATATATATATATATATATATATATCTCACTACCCTGTGTGAGAATTTATTACCATATATGTGTGTCCAGCAGGTGAAATAACATGCCCACGACACCGAACACGCATTCTCATATCACGCAATTTATTATGGCACCCTTGACTCCGAATTAATTAAACAAAATAATTAGTTAATAGAAATAAAAACCTTGTATAACGACCACATGGATATAAAAAGTATATAAAAACATTGTATTTACCTAGATACAAAACCTAGTTTCATAATGGGTTCGTCATAATAAAATCATGAAATATAAAAGAGCTTTGTAATTAGACCTCCAAATTTTCATAATAGGAATTTTTTTTTAATAATTATTGGAAATGTTGTTAATGAAATTATATTAGTATGATTATTGATTCTTTGAATTATTGAGTTTACCAATTCAAAACAGACTGAAGAGCTCATTTGCAATTTGTTGAATAGCATTTTTAGGACCCTAGTCAAAAATAATTACACAATTGTCCCAAGTTTTCAAAACTTCTCGTTAAACTACAAATTTAAAATTTCTAAAATCGGTCGACTTCGAGAGGTTTTCCTTGAACAAATTATACTAAAGTGTGTTGGAACACTAAAGTTGGACTTGTACTGAACTGTGTGGTTTCATCAAAAGTTGGTTCATTTAATAAGGATTATAAAATGATAAAATACTTGACAAAAAAAATTCGAGTAAGAAAAAGGCGAGAAATTACTTTAGAAAAAAATGTTAGTATAAACTTTTCAAAAATACAATATAATTTATCAATTTTATATATTAGCAAACTCTATTATGGCACTTGACAAAATTTGTATGAAAATGTCTATTTTTGCAGCGTTAGTTCACAAAAAAGCAACAATACAAGAGTTTTTTTTGCATACACAAAAAATAAATATTGTTACACAAATTTTATAGTAATTTAATTTTTTTTAATTTTCAGGAAGCAGAAAGTGCCATAACCGCAATGAACGGACAGTGGCTTGGGTCTAGGTCCATTAGAACAAACTGGGCGACACGTAAACCACCTTCTACAAAGGCAGAATGTAAGTTTTTAAAAAAATTATCTATTTTTTATTTTTTTATTTTAGCTCATACCCTCAAATAAAACTTCGTAACTTTATCCAAACTATAAAACATCAATTAATTGCTTGAAACATCATTGGGTAATAAAACTGCAGTTGTAATCAAAAAAATACGTTTAGGATACTGGATTTTCCTATTTTATTCTGTATTATTTTGGGAAACACTGGAAAAGTATCATGACCCGCATTTCTCATACGGTCATACCCCTGACATGATTTGACATAGAATGATGGCTTTGTTTTTTTGGATTGTTTGAATGCGTATTTTGCATTTTAGAAAAGGGGATGTTTCAACTCTGAACCTGCAAATTACTTTACTATACATGAATAAAGTATACATATATACAAATAGATATATACATATATATATATATATATATATATATATATATAAATTGACAGAAGTTTACATTTATATCATTTATTTTATTATTTATACTTAATAAAATCAACACAAGTGCTGAGTTTTTCAGGCATTTCTTTTATCTAATCAGAGAACTTATTTATTATTATTATTTATTATTTTTTATTATTTTAAAATTTATTATTTATTTATTATTTGCAAAGCTTTTATGGAGATTTCTAGCATTTCAACTTTAAGATAGTTATCCAATTTAGTGTAACCCATTATAGTAGATATTCCTCGTTGTATTTTAATAGTAAAAATATTTTTCTTGTGTTACTTTAATACATGAAGTATACTTTACGGAAAACCTGATATTATAATGGATATTATAATTCCTAGATATTATGATTATAATACACATATAATAATTTTTGTTTCATTAGATTTTTTTTAAATTTTCTGTACAGTACTATCTATCTATATTCAGGGTGTTTCATATTTCAACGTCAAGCCAAAACAAGGTGATAGTATTGGCCGTTGCTATAATGAAAAAGCTGTAGATTGCACTTAAAAGCTCATAGTTTCCAAACAACGTGGGAATTTTTTTTTACAATTTTTTCAGGATAGTTACGGTTAATAATATCTCCCCTTTTTGGCTTGACCTTGATTTGTGGGACACCCTGTATTTGTATATTAATTTGTTTATGTCTTTTTGTTTACTCCAAACAATTTATTACCATTACCGAACACTTGCACTTAATCGAAATGAGAGGAGTTTGGCATCGTTTTCAATTTTCACCTCATCATCGCATCGCAATTAGACCAGACCAGAGCGGATCGTAGCAATTTTCGCATCTGAAAAAGCGTAGATGAAATTAATCGCGTGTGCACGCGGCACTTGAGACCGAGAAGTGCAACCCCTTCAGTAACCTGAAAAAGTTTTTCAGAACGACGAGGGCCGCTGCATAAAAGCGCACCCATAAACACTCGCAACCGTCGTTCTCGAGCGTAAATCAAATAAACTCTGTCTGCATGTTAATAGTTTCGGCAGTGGCGTAGCTAAATAGCTAAATTTGATAATAGATTTATTCATAAGCAAACCGATTCATAAGCTATAATTACAAATATCATTTCTGGCTCCTGACCAGGAACTGAAACTGACGAACTAGATATGTATGTCATATCAAGAGATTTTTTTTTCCAAAATGATTTTGGTAAAAAATCTAAAACTCGTGAAGTAGGATATTGTTTCAAAATTTAATTGTTGTGGCTTCCATCTCACGTTAATTTCTCTTAATTGTACTTATACTGTTACGTATATGGAATTGTTTGAGATGATATATGGTTGTTGGTTGGGAGTTTCTCGGTTGTTCCACACTGTCTCCATGATACCGATTGTCCACTCCTTGGCCCACGCCGTTACTGGTAAGTTACAGCTAGTAGAGCCAGTCGTAGCCTTCTGGGTCCAATCCTCTCAATAGTGTGTAGAATCCTCTCAACTCCTGGTCTGGTGTCGTGGGCGGAACAGTAAGTTGTAATATAAAATAATAACACTGGTAGTAATCTCCTCGGAACCGTGAGCACTTTATTCTGGTATAGACTGAAAGAGTTCTCTACGCAAAGTCTAATTGAAACACTGAATTTAATTGACTGTCACTTTATTTAAATCTTTAATCACACTTTCAAATCACTACTCTCTTAAGACATCACTAGACTAGACTCTCTCTTAAGACATCACTCAATTCGATGGACGATCGACTCACTTCCGCATTCGCGCTCTGGCCATGTACTTTGGTTATTTACCAAAGCAGCACGAATTGCATTATTTCACAACAGTACGTATATCGTATATTGTAATTGTAACAGATGTATGTAATTTATAAACTATTTGTTATTTTACATCCTGATCCGGTATCACCTACGTCCCTGGATGGTTGTCGGTTGTATCTCACCGACTCCACCGGCTACTCGTTCACTTTGTCCGTATGCTCTTTGCATACGAGCGACGCGCGATGCCCACACGTGATTTATTGAAGTCGACTCGAGTTGATACCACGACTGCCCGTGACGGAATAAAGGACAACTATACTGAATTGACTAAAATATGGGTGGACAAATTAAAAACAATAGCATTTTTTCTCTTGACCGATATGGATCCAGAAGTTTCTTTGGAATTAGCTTGAATTAAACTCCAAGTTCAAATTTTTGCAAATAATCTTGAATCAATACTAAAAATTAATAAAAGGTTCCGAAGATAACTTTCAGAAATTACGCTGAATAGTTTTTTTCCGAATAATTCACCAGACTCTATTTGGATTGTAAACAGATTCGCTAACCGGATACTAATCAGGTTCAAAATTAAATCCTACTAAATCCCATCCTTATCTTAACTACATCCTTATAAGGTCACGGCAGGATTCCTAGTAGTTTTTTAATTTGATACTTACTAAAACTTCATCAGATTATAATGGAATTCTTGGTAGATTAGCATTCAAATTCTGACAATACTGATTTTCCTGGCAGATTTTCATTAGATTCTTACTAGAATCATATCATATTCTAACATGATTTTCATAAGATTTCCTTTTCTTGCTCATTTTTTTTCAAATTCTGATTGGATTTTTATTAGATTTTTCAAAGACATTAGGAAAACTTATCACTAAACTAATGATCATTAGCAACCTAGGTGTATATCGTACTAAATCTGGCATCTAACATAGAAATTAATTATAATAGCAAATGTGAACTGAATGTTGCAGTTAATAAATTCTTTCTTATTACGTTCAAGAGTATTATTATTCTTATTATTAAATATTTCTGATTATTTACCAATAAATAAAGTTTGCACCTCTAGTTCTCTCTTTGTGACTCTATAGAAGACATGAAATAGCAACGGCGCACGTGCTGGCGTGTTCGGGCTAACAATAAGGGAATAATGAGTTTTCTCTGAAATACTCATTTGACCCTAACTAATAAATTAGTAATTTAAGTTCGCAAATAGTAAATGAGGCAGCCGAGCAGGATGCCAAACTGCCTTTGCACCGTATCCTTAACAAATAAATTCCATTATGAGAACGATTGTTAATATTTAATTCAAGGAAACAGAAAAATGGTAACTGACGCTTGACAAACACATTTGGATGACTATTACATGATAATTTACACAAATAGAAGAAGTTGTATTTAATCAAAGTAAGAAGTATAATTTTTCTTACAAAACTTTTAAAGCAACTTATTAATTTACGTAGAAAGTCAAGCTTGGTCTTACTAAAGTAAAGCTATAACATTTTTTCTGTAAATTACTTTATACAGCTAAGAAGACGTCATAATTTTCATTTAAATCTCTTATTATTACGACAACCAGAACAAATGAGAAAACAAGAAAATCTTTTAATGCGAAGAAAGAATGAGAATTTCTTTATGAAATTGAAGTCGTTTTTGGTAATTGAAAATGAAAGTTAAGATATTGTAATTTAAAGGTTCTAATATCCGAAAATAGATCTTCTGAAATTGTCAAAATTGCTTTCAACGCATATTTTTTATATACAATATGTAGTTATAATGGTTTTTCATATAGTGGCTATTTTGAATATCTGAACGTTATGTTAAAGGTCTGCAACACACTTTAAAGCACTTTTTAAAGATTGTGGCATGAGACCCAATGAGGTCCCAAAAATTTATAAATTTATATATTCAAAAACAGTTTCACATTTTATGTTTTAATCAATTATTTGCCTGAATTTTGTTTTTGAAAAACTTTTAATAATTTGTCCATAAACATCATTCCAAAAATAAATCTATTGCTGGTGGAAAGTCTCAAAAGCACATCGCTTGATATTATTATTTTTTTCTAATGAATGTTTGAATTTATGAAACGTATTATATTATATTTAGGCAAAACATTAATTTCATTCGCCGGCTCTTTTACAATGTCAATATACCAGCAATATAAATTTATAGTAGCAAGATTGAGTGGAAATAACCGCTTCAATTATAGATCACAGATTCAAAAGCATTATGAATAATCTAATATGGTTTAGTGAATTATGAGTATAATAAAAATAAAGGGATTTTATGCCGGTTTATTTTCAAGGTAGAGTTCCTGATATTTATCATCATGTTAAGAACGAACGGGCTGGCGTTTTTATGATATCATGATTTCGATTTCGCCGAATGTAATATTTTAACCGGGTTAAAGTATTTTTCCTCTTGTAAAATAACTTACTGAATAATTTTATCTTATTTTGTTATTATTGATTATTCATATATTATTGTTATTTCCAGATCCAATTTCTATGTTTATGCAATTTCTTACGTATCTTTAGCAGTGCCTTTCTTCCATCAAGGTAAATTATTATAGGGGTGGTAAAATGATATATTTTTAAATATTATTTAAACCCTCTTTATACTTGGCTTTAAAAATACTTTATTAATCCTAGAACTGATTTGTGTCTGTAAAATCCACATTTTTACTCCGGTAAATAAATTCTCATCAATTTTATACTGGCGGAGCGCGCCTGCCGACATTTGAATAATTCTTAAAATTTCAATATTGATCGATCCATTCAGTATTTTTTTGTAAGAATCGATTTCCAGATGTACAATATGAACATTTCCAACTATTATATCGATAAATATCTTCCATTCCTCGTATATTTTTGGGGTACAGGACCGACTGCATTAATATTCATAAATTCTCATATATTATGTAACGGTCATGGCCGAGGTAAACGAATTATCTTTATTAACTTAATTGTTGACGGAGCTATGAAAGCGATTTTCCACAGAATTCGACGATAGATAAAATAAAATTAGATGCATTTTGAAATTCTACTATTTTTCCTACATTGTAAAATAAAATAAAAACAATTTTGTAATTATTGCAAGCAGTTGAAATCCATAACGTTCATTTAAAAATTATAATCACCATAACTGTAGAATTTTTAATTTGAGAAAATGTATCTTTATCAAAAATGTATTCGAAATTTTTATTTTACAGAAGGAGGATTCTTCTATATTTTGAAACAAAAAAATTAGAATCTTCTACTTCATAACCTGGTTTACATTAAGAAACGCTATAAAAACTAACATCCATCATATTCCATCATTTTAATCTTTGCGTGATCCTGAGCTGATTTTATCAAATATATCGAAAGCTTAGAAAAAAACATATTTGGTCAACCAGAAATAGACCTGTTTGAAAAATTATTATATATTCTGCTTTTTATTCAGCTATTTTTATCCATGAAAATTTCTAATGATATGATGCAATGTTTCTGGTAATTGATGTAAAATAATTATGAATTTTTTTTATCAAATTTATATTAATAAACAAATATTTTTTTAATATTGGGTGAGTAGGAAATGCTGGATGAGGCTTGAAATAATTTATCATTGGTGATAACGGTTGTTATGAATAACCAAAAATTTTGACGTTCTAGCTTAATTTTACTTCATTTAATATCCTATTCAATTCTGTTTGAATATTTTAAATTATCTGTGCTAAGAGAAGGAATGTGTAGATGTTCTTTTAAAATAAAACCCTTAAAACTATATTTCGTTACCATTATCAGCACACGTGCAAACGATGAACAAAAAGCATATTACGAACAAGTTCCTTCTCCTCGAAATACCAAATGTCTTCAGTCTTGGATGGTAATGCATTTCAACTTTTTTCCGAAAACTTCTTGTCGGTGTTCTCAAAATATATTTCTCTTCAATGTGCATTCTCGCGATTTTGGCGTATGTGTTTTTTTATACATCGCTTTACTGACTATTTTTAGTGATTGAAGCACTTTATCAGAAACTGTATCCATGTTCCATGTACAGAATACCAGATAGCAAATCAAAAGCTTTCTCGTTTTACTATTCTTTGTGATGTTCTAAAACAAACGATATGAAATCCATATCGAGAAAAAATATAGGGACGTGGGATCATTTGTTGCTATAAATATGAACTAATCTAAAAATTGGATACAAAGCTATGTATTAACTTAAATAGTGTTAGTGTTAATACATGTATAACTAGAACTTACTTGATTAACAAAGCATATATTACCAATTTTAAATATATAGTTTGTTTGCAATTTTTTTTAATAAATACTCTGATGCATTTATAAACGTATGAAAATATCACAGATAACCAATATAAAAAGAAAACATGCAGGGCACAGTTGAATTGAATAATAATTAGTCGTCTTTGTTATCACTGAGTCATAGGTCGTGCATCGGATAACACGGACGTTCTAGTCCATATTTTAGTGATTGAATATAAAATATATTACTCTGATAATAAGAAAAATCTTTTTTCGGCGTGTCTTTTACCATTTCCTCAAGGACATTTTATCATTTCGTGTAAGCGTTTATGCGAATCGAATTACTTTCTTCAATTCCGGAACAGAGATGACAGTAAAGCAATAAAAGTTAATGCATTAGCATCGAATAAGTTTTGTTTAAAAGTGATAAAGAAGCAAACTAAACCGAATTAGAGCCCGAGCCCGAGCCCAAGCCCGAGCCCGTTCCCGATATTATAAGCGCTTTAATTAAAGTTGTGCGCGGCCTCTCCTCCTAGTCGGGTTTGTGATTGCAAAAGCGCGGATCGTGCGCAATTTATGCGTTATATAATTTCAGCAGTGCAATATCATAACAGATTGGACACTATTTCTGCTCTGTTGTTTCATTCAACATGCCCTGTTTTAATATCCGATATCTCTGTAAACTCGGAATGTACCAATTAGTAATATTTTATAGTTGCTAGCACGACATGCAGTGCGACAGAATTACAAATGAATGCGTGACTGCCTTTCCACTCGCTCGCAAATATGTTCTATGTATTAATATATCTATATGGATAAATATTAATACCGATGTACGACATAATATGAACACGTAAAACCTAGGCAGGTGACCGTAAATTCAATATGGATGGTAGTAAAATATTTCAATATCTATTAATTTAATTCTGGCTGTAAATTGTTGGTCGCAATCAACGATATTCCAATATATTTGTTAATCATAAATATAATTATGAATATGAGCTCTATAAGTGAATACTAAATATTCGCCTAATTTCATTTATGTACGTCCTTTAAAATCAATCATAAATGATCAAATCAAATCTGTAATAGGATTTGTAATAATTATTTAAATATATTGTGTTGTTGGTAGCATATTGCTTTGAAATTCAGAGCACCACTTTATTAGCATATATTGTTGCTGTTTTGCAATAATTTCACCCAATTATAGAATTTATTGCTCTCTGGATTCAGTATAGAATTTGATATAAATTTTTCTAACATGGATAACCTCAAGTTTACTCTTCTGGGATTTTGATGAAACTTAGCATGGTGGTACAGTTTATAGACAAATTGAACACCATAAAATATTATTGGCCTATGAGATGTGGTTTAATTATAAAAATTAGCTAATCTTGCAAAAATTAGACAGTCTCGATTGCTACCTGTGTCAAAATTTTGAATCTTTTTAAGGTCCCGAAACAGTTCTGAAACTTGAGAATTAAGCTCTTTGCGCCATATGAATTTAACATCTTTTAGGTACCTGGACTCTACTTAGTGAAGTTTGAGTAATATAGTTCACCTAAAAGAGCTTACATTTTCTAGCCTAAACTGTCAGGATACAATTTAAAAATTTTCCCGAAAATTTATAAAAATGTAGGTAGGTCATGTGAATCTATCAGTATAGCGCTTTGCTCCAACTTTTTGTATACGGATTCATGGAAAAGATAGTTAAAAATGGTCGGGTTTAATTATAATTTTTTATTTTTTGAACCATGTTTGTTGAATATTGCAGAAATCTTTATAATTATCAACTCTTTTCATAAATTTGGACAAAAAAATTATATGTTTGAAGCAAGTGACTTTAAGGATATTTTGGTATCAATATAACAATATATCAGGGGCATTATAATGAAAAGTATAAGCAAAATAGGTAGGAATTGGGTTGACTTCTAAAATTGTAGGCTTTGAAGTATTATCTAACAGCTCCATAAGGCTCTAACGAAGGGGGGTTAAAATTTGTATATAATTTTACTTTGTTAATTTCGTTTCGATTTAGTAAGATTTTTATTACCAATCTAATGTCACATCTCCATTTACTAATATTTAACCTCATGTATGTTTATACAATAGAAATCATACTTTGTGTACAAATTTCTTCGTTTTTCATTCACGCCAATTCTAAAAACAGACTGTTGATTTATCGCTTGTAATATATTCAGTAATCGATACTCATAGTGCAACCAAACCGATCCCCACCTTCTCTTTCCACTTACCAGATCTTTTTCACAACAGAGATGTATTTAGAATTAATATAAAAATGTAGAGAAAAATATTTTAATAATATACAACTCAGTATCTAAACATTGTAAATAAATATCCTAAGATTTAAGGCGGAAATAGGGCACGATCATTATCGTAGCTAACGTTCTAATTAGCTAGAGTAAATAGAGTAAATATTAAATGTATAAAACAGGAAGGTGAAAAATGAGGGTTGCATGTATTTTATCCATGATTATTTTTCAAAATGCATTTTAAAAAAACAAGAAAATTGATCCAATACATTCAAAAATAATTGTTAGAGTTCAACAAACATGATGAAATTTTTTTTTCAATATAAAATAGAACGTTTTGATAAGCTTAGACAATCTCAATTGAAATTCAGTCAAAAGCATTCACTGACAGAAATCAAGATGCAAAATGATGCAGTTATTTTAATAATACTTTTGCAATAGAAATTTTATATATTTATCATATAAATTGATCCAAAAGATTAAAAAAAGTTGGGGTGAAGCCTACCACTTTCTTTCATAAAAATGAGCAAAAACCTGTCCGGGGATTTATCTGGCAGTTTCCTTAATATTTCAGGGCAATTTTGATGTGCAGTTTTTAAATGCAGAAAAAGTACACACATTTTTATAGCTATAGATGAATAAATTAATTTTTATATATATTATTTTCTCTCCCTGATTCGGTCCTGTTTCCAACCCAATAAGCTAGCGTTGGCTGCTGCGGTAATGTATTCCTGTTCCAAATTGAAACTCCTTCGTAGCATCATTCAATTTGCCAGCGTAGCGAGCTACGAGGCATATTTATTATTTTTCGATTATAAACACCGTAGACTGGCGTAGATGCGTTTGATAGGCCGCGAACTCCGCACAAAAGGCTCCTTTAAAGGATCCATATCGCCCCCAGTTTTCATCCCTATCTTGCTACTCGCATCTCGAATCGGACGAAATTTTCCCGACGAGCATTTTTGAATCTAATGATGTCTTAGGACCAAAATATACATCACTGATATTTTTAATTAAATGTCAACCGTTTTGTGTACGTTATTTGTTAATCTTGGAAATGAAATGATAACTTTAATCATGGGATTTTATTTTGTGGTTTTAATAAATAATACTCGAGAGCTATTCATAAATTTGCAAATTAACCTAACATTTATACATATACCTTTAAAAATTGAGCATTTTAAAAATTGTATAGTGAAATGAATTACGCAGTTATAAACATGATTTTTACAAAGTTAATTTATTCAATACAGCTATCTCTCACAATAATTTATCCCAAGGTTTTTAGTTTTAGAAATGTATTAAAACTTCCGTTTCTTCTCATAGATTGTTCCATGAGTTGCTGTATTTTATTTAAAAAGTACAATAAAAAAGTGCTCTGAAAGTTATTGATTAACTTCAAATAGATAGAGATTTTTTATGTGAGTTCATTATAAAAGTTTTCCCGGTGCAATTTTATTCAGCACTTTATTAGCTTTGGCGTCTGAAGCATAAAAAATACAAGGATTTATTTGCGAGATAAATCTAGAGTTTTATGGTATAATAGGTTTGCAGTATGTTAATTAAGACAGAATTTTATATGAGAAATGGAAACATACTTTTTTATTTCTCTGAATGTGTTTCATAGTTGAAAAATGTTCCAAGTCAGCTTCCTATTATTGTACTTTAGCTTGCAAATTTTTGAAGCTAATTTCATAATTTTCTTAAGTCCATGTCGCATCTTCATATTGAAAAATCTGTATCTGATTATACATTATATTTATACCAAAAGCAGAACAAGGTTCATTAAAAAATTCAGTAAAATCAATATCGAACCATTTTCTTACTTATTAGAAATTATTCTGAAGATTATCCTCTTCACAAAATTCTCGGAGTATATCCTGATCAGAAACACAATTGAAGGAATATCAGAACAATTTATAGGTGCACTTGCAACTATGCATAACTTTGAAATTTAATTAATTATCGATTGCATTTAATTAATTACAAGTAAATGCGTTGCACTTTCTGAACTAATAAGATCCCTGAAACGTGCTTGTTTACGAAATGTAAAAAAACATCAAACAACAACAACTGATCCAATAATGTCTTCAGAAAACATTCAGAAAATGTAAGTGGAACTAAGATAGAAAATAAATATTTGAAAATCAGAAATTTTCATGAGTAAGATAAACTTTTATTTGGAGTAATTATATACTAATGACTGACGTTATTAGATTTTTGCATACACACAATTTCATTACTTGTGTACAATGAATTCCAATATACTATTTATAGGAACATTTCATAAGTGTTTCTACAACCTTCATAAATATTAATGTGAGTAGTTCCTATTATTTTTAGATTTCTTAATTTAGTTAGAGTTTTACCAACATTACCTGTATTATTTATTGATTGCATTACAGCCCAAAATAACAGTAATAACTTACTTTTCTGAGTAAGGAATGTGAGGTACATTAGGTATATTAACTTCTGTAATTAAAAAGGTAATTTTATACATAACAAAAGTACTAAGCTTTAAGCAAAACATGCAATATTTATATTGTGAATTTAAACTATTAATGGGGTATAACTAAAATATGGAGAAAGTACAATTTCATTATATTGCTTTACGAGATTTCATTCTGGGATGTCCAATCACTGGATCACTGAAGTACTACCAAAAATTTGCTGATGTTTCATAATAGAATGGGTGCAGATATGAAAAAGAAAAAAAATGTTGGCCAATTTGAGTTCCAAAGATCACGGCATAAACTATGTTTGTGGTTCTAAGTTTGCTCCTGATTTTCTTTCCTAAAAAAAGGTGCATCGTAGAGGGCACGGTATTATCCCGGAACGTTCCCAGAATATAGATCAGGAGCAGTTCTCCAATGCTGACCGATCTTTGCACAATTAGCTGCCTCTGCGCAGACAATTCTAATAACAGACCTGGGTACGTAATACCTATCCTTATTTCATTCCCAGAAGCAAAAAATAAGAAAATAGAATAAATCCAATCCTCAGACTCAGATGATACGACGTGGTTTTATGTGAAATATATATAAAGTGCAATGGAAGCGGTTTCTGTATAATTTACTGCAACTTTACCATTATATGAACCATAAATGGCCCAAATCTCATGAGCGTAATAATCTAATATTAGAGGAAATTTTATTAGTTGGGGGATAAAAGATAATAATTTTGTGGAAGTTGTTAATGAACTAACCAATATTTTTTATAAATATTAAAATACAAACTGAATTTTATTATATCATTTTATGCAATTCATTAATTCCATATAAAGTACAAAAAAAAACAATCCAAGATCTAAGTTAAGGAATGCATCACTTTACATTCATCGTAAGGCAAAAAGGTTAATGTGGATTTTTGGATCCTAGTAGACTTAAATCAGCGATTTTGATCTTTTTAATAATTTAATATTTGTATATTTAATATATCTATATCTAAATTTTTGTCTAAGTGAATTCACAATATCATTGATTTATAGTTATCACAACCATAAAAACCTCAAATGTCGTTCCATTTTGTACCGTGTGATGTTTAATAAATATTCTATCGTTGACATCAAATTGATCACTGTTTTGAAAATTTATTAGCTCATTCCACTCAAATGACCAGCAAAATCATTGATTTGTTTCGACTGTGTCAGCAGTTCAGAGCTTTATGTCTTTTCATTATTCGCTAGATTTCATTTCCTTGATATTTATTTACCGCAACATCAGAGTACTTGCGATGTTGGGATCTTGGACAAATATTTGATCTGTATTTTCCATACGGTTTCTTTATTTCACAATTATTGATTTTAAAAATAAATTCTAATTTGGAGTTTCTATTACAAATTTGTTCAATATTCCTCCTGTACTGGTAAATAGATCAATTTGTGTTCTGGATGCATTTGATATCATATATAATATTATACATTGCAATAACAGTTGAAACTTCTTTACGACCATCATCCGTAATAGTATCGCACACATATGACAGGATCGCATTTCTCTGTCACATTTTATTGTATTGGAATATTCTCGGGGGTATCAATTTTACGAATGCCAGCGTTAAAACTTGTTATTGCACCATTTCGAAGGACGGAATATCGTTTTTAATATCCATCCTGGGATGAAGCCGGAGAGGAGTTAAATCGAAGTAATTGCTCTATTGGGTACCTGTAATTCGTAATATTTTATTAGGATTTTATATATATGTTATATGTAACTACTATTTGTCAAAACATATTGTTGTCTAAATTAACATGTTTTGAAGCATCTTGTCAAAGTGCTTTCTATTTATTTTTATCTATCGTTACCAAGTTTTCAAAATTTACGATTTATCCATATGAAAACGAGCGTCCGTCCGCAAACGCAA
The DNA here is from genome assembly GCF_003426905.1 of Ctenocephalides felis. Lineage (NCBI taxonomy): Eukaryota > Metazoa > Arthropoda > Insecta > Siphonaptera > Pulicidae > Ctenocephalides > Ctenocephalides felis. The sequence continues at coordinate 7,495,454 of NW_020537646.1, read as the reverse complement.
TAACTGTCCCGACCCGGACGCCTCTCGCGGGTCTGTCCGAAGCCGCGCCGTGAAATATCTGCCGTGTTTCTCTCCGAATCGCAACCGCTGCGCCTTTTCGGATGGTTTAAAGGTTCGGCGCGGAGATTAATTTGAATTGTGGAATTTAATTATTTCATTGCGGAGATATCCGACGGAGACTTTTGTTCTGGGAGATTTTCATCACTCCTGTGCACCTACAACACGCTTTCCGTGTTTCAAAACTGTCAAGCGGACGTCAAGAGTGAGACCATAAATTCGAACTCGGGCTGGGTTATTGTACGTTCTAGCGATAATACTATAAAATTCGCCTTTTGTGATCGACGAACGACGAACCCACCCTGATGGGAGGAAAAGAGCAAAAATACTATTCAAAATTGCGGTCGTATAGTGTGACAAAAATTTATGACTTTTCACTAACGTACTTTTATTGCGGTTTTTTATAAAATATACATTTCTATTTTTATGCCCCATAAATTTTTCAAAATTTCAATCTTGCAATCTATAATATCGTTTTTAAGTATTATATTTTTTCCTACAATGTTTTTTTTCCTGGTCTAGTATTTATTACAATAGCTGATCATACATATGCATTGTTATTTACACATATTTTTCTACCCTTGGGTACTTTAAATTACATTATTGATCTAATTTTTCCATTGTTTTTTTTCATCTTACGTTCTTTCCTACAATTAATACTAATATTAAGTATTGTTAATAAATTAGTTGCTTTTGTTGTTTTGCTGAATGATGATATACATCTGGTCTCCAAACATATAAACAATAATAAATTTTTTTCATTCGACGCGTTCGTTATCTTATTTATTTAATTCAATATGTATCAACGTTGGACAAAAAAACCTGGATATATATATATATATATATATATATATATATATATATATATATAACAAATGTATTAGTGGATAGATATTAATTGGAAATATGAACAAACAACACTCTGCTTGCACTAATGTTTAAATAATAATGTTTCACAAAACGTTTCGAGACTAGGTTTGTCTCCATCAGTGGTAATAAAAAATTTTTTAATATGGAAATCTAAATAGCATTTGTGTTTTTCATTACGTCAGTGAACGACTTGTAATGAAAAAGACAAAATGCTAATTTAGATTTCCATATTTTAAATTTTTTTAATTATAACACAGATGAGAGACAATAGTCTCAACGTTTGTGAAAATTATTTATTTAAAAAAATTAGTGCAAGAAGAGTGTGTTTGTTCCATATTTCAAAATTAATATATATATAAATATATATATATATATATATATATATATTAAGGGGTCCTTGAAATGGTCATTTTTGGATTGCCTTGCTCCCAGGGGCTCAAATGGTTCCAAATTGATACAAAACAATTCTCTGAAAGTTTTAGCTCTAATATTAACGTTAGATAGAGCGCAATTCAATCAAAGTTTCATATAAAATAGCATGGAAAATTTTCAAAAATTTTAAAATGTTTTTTTAGATGTAATTTAGCGAACAAATGAATAAATAAAACTCATTCATTTGTCGCTAAGTTATACCTAAAACATTTTTTTTTAATTTTCAAATTTTTTCTATGCTCTTTCCATACAAAGTTTGATTGAATTGCGCTCTATGTAAACTTTAATATTAATAGATAAACTTTCAGAGAATTGTTTTTTATCAATTTGGGACCATTTGAGCCCCTGGGAGCAAGGAAATTCAAAAATTACCATTTTGAAGACCACCCTAATATATATATATATATATTATATATATATATATATATACACTCTTTTTGCACCCTAGATATATATTTGGCACACTCTCTTAATAATATATTATATATATATATATATATATATACATAGGGTGTCCCAGAACTCAGCGTCAATACTATCACCCCGCTTTGACTTGACGAGAGTTCTAGTGCACTCTGTATATTTTCAGGGACAACTTCCACGTCTTTACATTTGCTTATATGGTATGTTGTTTTATTTGGTCAATTCTTTATTTGATATGTTTTGTCTTGCCGTTATCAAGAAATTGCTAGGATCAAGTTTCATTCAAATTATGCATCATGGAAATTATTATATCAAATTACGTTCTTGAATCAGAATTGTTTCTAAAAGAAGATACGTAGAATAGTAACCAGCATTTAGAGTTTGATTAAAAATAAAGGTTTATTTCTGATTTGCTTGATATTCTTCTCCATATTAGGGTGCTTTATTGCCAGAACGCAAACGCAAAAAATTGTTGAAAAAAATATTTTTTGACGGTTCTGATAAAACTTTGTGCGTGGTAGATTTCATGGTTAAAATTAATATACTAAAATATTATAGGTCTACCAAATATAGTTTAATTAAACAAAATCTTGATTTGCAATAATCCGCCGCGTCAAAATTTCAATTCGATTTATTTAAAATTTCAATATATTGTCAAGGTTTTAAAAGGTTTTATTAATATTATTATTAAAATTAAATATCAAGTTGTAAGTGCAAATTATCAGTTTGTTTTCGGAAACTTTTTACATGATGACTAAAATTCCAACTAGTACAATTGTTTTGGTTATTAAAGTCAAAACTATTTTATCAATGAATATCAAAGATGAAAATTTTATAAAATTCTTACCTTTAGTTGAAGCATCAAAACAATTCTTTAGTCACACAAACTTCAGTTTATTTATAATTATGACAAACTGATTAAATAACACTATAACTTAATAATTAACGACAAGATAAATATAGGCGTCCATAAGCACATTATAATTATTAAAAAAATTAATTTAACACTGAAAAAAATAAATTTAACACTTGTTTCGAATCCGACATTTTGATTCTAAATGCGTCGTCAATTATGTTTAAACATTTCACGATAGTATTTGCAGATGTACCAACTTTCTAAAGCGTCAATTGTGTTTAAACATCTTCACGGTAGTATTTGCAGATGTACCAACTTTCAGCTCATGTTTGCAAGCACACGTAAATAACATATATTGTTTTAAATTCATAATTAAAGTAAAATTATATAAATAATTAACTATTAAACATATTTATAATCGATTTATATATAAAAGATTAGAAATAATAAAAATATTAACGTTGTCAAAAATATCTTTATCTACGTACGTGTGAAGTTGGTGTCAACGTTCGCTATTTTAGTATTAGTACCAACCTTCAGCTTGTGTTTGCAAGCACACGTAAATCTCTTATATTGCTTTATATTTATGATTAAAGAAAAATCATTTAAATAATTAAGTATTAAACATAAACTAATTATAATCAATTTATATACAAAAGATTCAAAATAATAAAATTATTAACGTTGTCAAAAATCTCTTTATCTACGTACGTGTGAAGTTGGTGTTAACGTTCGCCATTTTAATTTTGATTTGACGTTTCGTGTACAATATCATTTTAAGTGTGGTTTTTATGTGGAGATGTCTCGTGTTATTTTACGCTTAATTAATTAGTAAAAACATATTAATAAAAAGAGTTCTTAGTTCTGTGTTATCAAAAATAAAACGATGGACAATAGGGAAGTCATATATTTGATACAAGGTAAGAGAATTGTTAATTAATGCAAAAACGATTTACTGATATGATTATTATTATAGAATGCTAAATAAATTAAAAATACTGGGCGTTTAGGTAGAGCATTTATGTCTATTTCTTTCATGTGTCAGAAAATATTTTCGGGAAGAATCTGTTTCTTTTTGTTCAGGTATAAGGTTACATATGACATGTCAGAAAGGGTTATAAGCCGCAAGACATTTATTTATTCATGCGTGAGTTTTTTGTGGATTTATTCTTGTGTACATGATGCCATAAATTTGATAAGTATCCGGGACGCCCTTTGTCGAAATAGTCAGAACTCGGTAAAACGAAAAGATATATCTTTACTATGATGGATATACAAAGAACAGCTCTCAGATATGCTTCGATAAGGATTGCAGAATATTTGTATTTTGGCATACTTTAAATTGACACTCTAGTTGTAGCATTTACATAAAAATCTATCTTAATTAATTACTCGATCTATAACTTCTTTTTCCATCCCTCAGTTTGATATATCACCCAGAAAATTTTTCCATTCTTCTTTCTACAAAAAATCATTTGGATGAAATTATTATATCCGAGTTCTTAATTACACTAAAAAGTTTTTGCAATATAAATCATCCATTTCTTAAAACGCGACACAATTTCTATATCTTGAAACTAAAAAGAATAGATTATTGCAATTACCATAAAGTAGTGGAATTTTTAATTACTCTTGCATTAGAATTGCAACACAAATTAAAGTATTTTTCCTGCTCTTAAATAAACTTTTATAAAAACTTATACCATTATGCTAAAATCCGCACTTTTGCATATTTCTTCTGTACAGAGAAGTATTTGAAGTTTTGTAGGAAAAAATTATAAAGCTATTAGTGACTGCTAAAGCGTATTGAATTGGGATAAACTAGATGAAAAAATATTTATATATTTCTGAAATGGGTTATTCTGGTTATATATTTTTTCGATTGTGTTAAATATAGATAGGTTAACACATGGTTAAACGTTGAGTTGTTGTTTAAAAAGAGCAACAAAATTTTCGATTAAGACAGTGCATGGTACCTACCACGTAAAATCACCTATTTTGTATACCTTACAATGAAAAATCTCATGTTATTCTGACATTTAATAAAAATATAAGCACACGATATTTTTTCGCTTAATATTTATTAATTCTGAATTCGTTATCGAATAACAAAACATTTACCGCGCTTCATGAATATATTTGAACTGCACGGCTCGCCTTCGACATACTCGAACATCTCATTTAAATGATAACCTATGATAATAATAACAACATTGCAATGAATAATGGATGGATATACTATATACCTACTGGAAAAACTGAAAAAAGACGGAATTGATAAAGGAACATCATCTTCTTGAAATAATTTCATATCAAGCGGCTGTGCGAAACATGCGATGGATCCGTTGAGAAATTTCCATTATATTTTCGTATTTTCCATCAAGATGATTGAGTTTTCGATAGTTGCCGTAGATAGAATATTAATAGGAAGATAGATATGTATAAAGGGCCTTTGTTTGAAATCTTATGGTGTAGCTGGGAGCGCAGTTTTATATTAGAATGGATATTCGAAACATCTATATTAGAAAGCTATTCAAAGACATCTCAGAATATTTACCTCAGAACCTCCCTGACACTATATTTATATACAAATAATAATGCATACTTTTTGAAACACATATATGAAATTTATTAAATTTGTACAGTCGTAATAAATATCTTTTTTTTATTAAACTATGTAATTTGATAGTTTAGTTATTTTATTAATTAGTAGCTAAATTAAATTAATATTTTTTGGGTCGTCTATTGAATGCAGAAGTGCCTCTCAAGTACCCAGCCTTAAAATATTATTCTGTAAAAATTTATAGCTAATTTCTTGAAAATGGCAAACATTCAGTCATTTAGATAATTAAGTTGTCTTTTTTAATGTTGCATAATTGATATGTAGAGCATTGAATAGTATGAGATAAAAATCGATAATGAAAATTTTTGTATATCCTAAAGGTTTCTGAATTCTTGGCATTATATATAAAAATGGATGTTTGTGTGTGTATGTACGTAGTATGTATGTAAGTATGTTTGAATACAATTTTTCGTTCATTTTCAATTAAAAAAATATTTGATGCCTCTTGACGTGAAGGCGTGCTTTTTAGTTTTTAACAAATGCAGGTCCTGCCGTTTTGAAGAAACGGGGCAAAAAGTATCAAAAATGGAATTTCTGTCTTTGAGGAAACGGAACGTCCGATTTGAATCATTCAAAAAACACTTAACTGCTATTGACGGACTGAAGAACTGAGATAAAATTTTTTGAAAGACAGGTTAAAGGTGAATATTTTCAAAAAAATTCAAAATGGTCAAAAAACAATATTTTTTTCAAATTTTTCAACAAATATTAAGATATATCTTAGTTTCACGCCTTAGAAAAAATGGGTGTCTGTGTGTATATGTGGATGTGTATATAGTATGTGTGTGCGTATATGCACATTGATTAAATTTTTAGCAAGGCAGGTTTAGAAACCGCTGAAAAAGCCAAAAAAAACTGTCATTTTGTCATTTCAAAATTTTCAAAAAAAACTTGAATTGGCGTCCAGCAAGTTTCAACAAATTGCCTTAAGGTACGATGCCATGCGCCACTAGTTTAAATGTATTGATTGCGTCGTGGTTTTGAAAAAAAATGCACGTGAAAAAAAATATCGAAAAGTGAATTTATCAGATGATGTGTGTAAAATAGCGAATTATTCGTTATTTATCGATTTCCGTAGGTGCAGGTTCCGCAATCGCCATCGCCATCGCAATCGTCTGTTGGCTGTTGGCTGTTACATACCCTCGTCACGTTGCGCTTATGCCGACGCGTGAGCACGCTCTTTGAAAGTCGCCAGGATTTGAATTTTAATTCCATTAATCAGCGTGACAACTCCCGACTAGCCGTTTTCCCATTTCCTCACCCTTTGCCACTCTTTACACTCTTTTTCCGCTTTCCGTCACTCTTTCCGTTATAATGCATTCGATTCTCCGATTTCAAAAGCAACGATATCGATAGATAAATGCACTGTGTTTAATTATACTATTTGATTATTACATAATTAAATTTTTGGTTTCAATAATTTCAATGAAAATTCGATCCGAGTAGTTTACGATTGCCCTGTATCATTTCGGATAATTTAATTACAGATCATGATTTCATCAATTACTGGTCTGCGGA
>NW_020537646.1:7461579-7487675 GCF_003426905.1 Ctenocephalides felis | reverse complement strand
TTTAAGAAAAATCTAATTAGAAATGAAATTTTCTAATAGCTTTCACTTATGATTTTCATTAAGTTATCTCTATTTTTTAAAATGGATAAATAAATAATATACAGTAGAACTCTAATTATTTGAACTCCGACTATCCGAATCGACGATTATCCGAATCACTTTCAGAAAAAAAATTGTCCAAAAAAGTCTAAGTGCGCTATTATTCTTTGGTTGAAGACCGCAAAACAGCTTACATTGACGGAGATGTTTGAAAAACAATGATTTTTATTTCTAAACTTGTACATAAGTACATTTTATTTATATTTAAAACATGTGAAAATATCACGTTTCTTTCATTTAATTCAATAAAAAAATAGTACAATATCTAAACGTAACTTATTTTTCTCTTCAATGCCAATTAAAAAAAAAAACTCCGGTTATCCGAATATTTGATTATCCGAATGGGTCCCGATCCCCATTAATTCGGATAATTGGAGTTCTTCTGTATACAAATTATATTAAGTGGTCGTATAAAACATAATTCTTCAAATAGTTTATACCAGCCCTTATTGAAAAGTTCCATTGAAACAATGCTTCTGGAATAAAACGTCTATTTATCTATCTAGTATTATTATTGACATCAAAATTAATAAATAATATATGAATAAAAGTTAATAAATAATATGTCCTTTATCACTTAGTTATTAAGGGGTACCTATATAAAGTAATCATCCTAACGAACTTCGAAATCCTACCAACGGCTGACTAGTAATCAGCTTACGATTTTCGGTCGAATGGATTTATATAGATTATGTTTAATAGACTAGAATTAATATACATTGCTAATGAGCTTACTGGAATAGGCAAACAAAGATTGCAATGTAGTTATAGAAATATGTAATATAAAACTTATATCACGTGGATAAAAAGTAATATATTATGATACTAACAACTAATTTAGTAATATTGCATCAATCGTTTCTGTTTTGGATAAAATATATCTCGTCTACCTCTTCCTCTCATCAGTGTTTTTATCCCCCATTACTGCCAAAATTATCGCCATATCCTCCTCGTAATACCAAACAATCCCAATACATTTCTAATTAGATTTATTTAATGCATTAGGTATTCGTATCCCAATCGGTTGACCCCAGAGGTCTAGCGTGGTAAGAAGATCGGACAATTCACTCGGGACACGAGAAGCCAGTGTAAATAGTCCAGTCAGTGCTCGGAGAGTCGGGCAGTGGCAAGGGGTCAATTGGGACCCTGGTCAGGGATGCACAAAAGTTGTAGTAATAGATATAGCTAAATATGTGAAAACCAATAAGGCATTGAAACATTTATTAGATTAGGGTACAAGAGTAAAAAATATTGACAGTAGCTCCATTAGAACTGACATGACTTGAATTAATTCCTTGATGCAAAATAATCGACTTCAAAATTTGAGTACTATAGCATCCCTGCCAGCATGCATACAATAAAAATGAATACTATAACAAACACGTCCGCAAACGTATTTAAAATTATTGGATAAAAACTTAATTTCATCAATTTCGACTAAAAATTGTTTGATATTGAATACCTAATTATATTGTTGAATTTTAGAATTCATAACTAATGATTAAGCCAAATTTTCCAAATATTTTATTCTTTAAACTTAATTCTATCAACTCGTTCATCCCCAATGCTCCATTCCATGAAATCAACCCCCAACCCCCGCCCTGGTTGCCCCAGAGAGCAAACGTTGATAGTCTATTGGCTCCATTGGCATCTCAGCCGATCAGACAGAGGAATTCTAGACGGATGCGAAACGTGAGCGGCATTGCTCCGATAATTATACGATAATGATACAACATTGATTTCGACATTAACAACTTTATTGCAGATTGATTTGTAGGCACAGTCTTGATGGAATTGGACACAGGGAAGGGATACTGTTGTATTATATGTCTGGTAATAAATGTTGTGATAAAAGATTGATGGTCAACTATAGACAGTATGGTCATTTTTTGCTTTATATGTATGGAATTCATACTCGGAATTCTAATCACTGGATTGGCGTTCGATTTAGATATTTTAAGTACCAAAGATTTGCTGATTTTTTCTTGGATTTTAGGTACAATCCAATAACCATGCTTTATTTAATATCTTGAAGCACTATTCATTGTTCTACACCTTACTCCCTTTTGAAATTAAAATACTAAGTTTACAAAGGCTTGAGCTTAAAAGTATTAATACATAGTAATATCCTGTCCAGCCATTTATAAGAATAATTGAGCTGCTGAATATTACAGCAAAGTCTCGACGTTAAAACTTTTCTACCAAGAATGAGTAAAATTTCGATCTCCGAAAGTATTAGCACATGCTTCGCTAAATAACATAATTAATATCCCACTTTAATTCATTTCTCCAAGCTAAATATTCAAACGTCGATTTTCTGATTATTTAGTCATCTCTGCAATCAAAATGATTCATTATTCTATCAAGGCGATTGAGATATTCAAATAATGTTAAACTTCAAGTTGTGTTTGCAAAGTGAGATGGAAGTTTGAGATTAAAAATAGCTTTCAAGTAATGACATAATTGAACGAAGACACTTTTGCATGTACTCTCGGAGATTGCGACATGGGATTAATTGATTTTTAACATTCGGGATTCGAAGGAAATATTTTAGTGTTCATTATTCGTGATAGAAATTGAAAACTATAATCAAACAAAAGGGAAAGTTGTGTGTTGAAGATTATTTGCCAATATTTAGAATTTTCAATGTTTTCTTATTGCCAATCAGATTGGCAACTAAGTAAGTGCGGATTTTTGTTAAAAAATCAAAGATATTTTTGTCTGAAATATTTTCACTAAAAATTTTAATTTCAACCATACTAAAATCATAAATAGCCCTCTACATCCTCTCCCATGTTTCACAGATTTCGCTCCTCTCTCGATCGTTATAAAAATGATGTACAATTTATCCAAGTCCATTGCGTCTCGACTATCCTGCAGGACTTATGTTCGAATTCTTTTCTATCACCATGACCTACATAACAAATTTCTGGCAAAGAAATAGCCGACACCATTAACGATATGTGCGCCTATCTTTATGTCCCTCTGTAATATCTATTCGAGTGTATTAGAGAGAACCGACACACAATACAGAGTGACAAAAATAATATATCGGATTCCCTACCAGGACTGGCATGTTAGAACGCCATATACTGTTTCGGCCTGAATTTATATTGGCGAGCTGGAAACGACGACGAGAACACATTGTTTTATTGAATTTTACTCTTTGCCAGAACATACAAGTAGGCCCGCGACATGGACAGATTCCGGGCTTTGTTGCCTCTCTCGTCGACAAGAGGAAATTGAGCTGGATTTATCTACTATACCGAATTAGTTAATTGATTTATAAGAAATGATTTGTAGTTATTGATTTTAATCTTAGGACCTAAAAATTAACGCATGCTGTAAAAATATTGACAACCAATCTTCGTAAACAAATATTTGGGCAATAAATTCACTAATCAACTCAACCACTAAACTTTGTGAAAAATAACATTTTTTGGGCTCTTTTGAAGTTTATTTTAGTACTGAAGCGAATCTATTAATTGCTTTATAATAAAATGATCAATGCATTTCTGAGCAGTGGTTTGTAAATACGAATCTGTATGATTCATGATTCAAGGAGAACTTCAGGTTTACTCTCTGGTATTTTGCTGAAGCTTCGCATGGTGATAGAGTTGTTAGTCAAACTAAATTATTTAAAATATCATAGGCTTATGAGAAGTAGTTTAATTTTAAAAACTAAAGTTTTAATTAGATTTGATTTAGGAGTGTTATATAATTTTATAAGATTGCACAAATATTATTTTCTGCGTAGCGCAAAAATTGCCCTACGTTAAATTTTCCTCAACGATAATCACTATATTCTTGGCATATATTTGTTAAACCGCATACATGAAATAAACCAATAAAGATACTATGTGATTTCGTATTCAAAACGTCCAGTCAGCAAAATAAAATAAAATGTTACATTCGGCTTGGAGTCGTGTCCGTGGCACCGACATTGCTCTCTTTAATATATATATATATATATATATATATATATATATATATATATATATATATATATACAAGACGTCAGCCTATTATCTCGCTGGCAAATATTAAATAACGTTGCGTAACCGCGATGCGTTACTCTAATTCCAAGGATGGGAATATCAACCGAAAAAGATGCCAGTTTTTCATAAAATCATATTTTAGTCATAATCCAACTAGGAGACCTCGTAATGGCCTACAGACTTATTGAAAAAAATTGATAAATAAGGAAGCACTTCTAAGGGAGCAATTCCTCATAAAAAGACAGCTCTAAATGTAAAAATAAGATCACACAGGGTTACAAAAATTGTTATACTTGCAAATAAAATAAGTCTTTTTTGGAGATCCAAATATTATTTTTCTTCTTTATTTAATAGTACGTTACAATGATAATTTCAATAACTCAAATAATTCAAGAAAATAAGGAAAATATTATAATTTAATATAAAAACTATAGATAAAAGATTATGGGTTTTTGAAATGATTACGCATAAATTTTAAATAAAAACATATAACGTTTTGTCTGTCCTTTTTCGCAGCCCTAGATGTTAGTATTTCGCCTTCAACAATTTTCCTCCGTATCCGACATAAGGTCCATGAGGAGTACAAAAACGACAGCTTTTACGAGCCTAATTCCATTAACATAGTACGCGTATATTCCCAACAGCTAGATGTCTATGTTAACAGACTCGATATATAAAACCATTGCAACGGAATGAACAAAAAACCACAGGCTCATATATAGCAGAGTAAAAAAATCTTATATTGAGGAAGCATTTCATGACATACATACGAATCCGCAAATGCGGCGCCAAGATAAATAAAAATTAAGTACGTTACATGCTATATATTAGAATATTAAGTTTGGGGATAGAATGACTCAGAATCATATTCTAGTAACATATGTTGTCATATGCCTCAATTTAATTAAAGAATATTGTGATTGATATTTATTGGTTATCACATTATAAATATACCAAACTATAAACTCTAATTTCATCGCATTCTTTAATAATTCATTTATATATATATATATATATATATATATATATATATTTTAATTAAGTGATACAACTACAACCTGCTCATTTTCTCTAATGACTATATTTTACTCACGAAAGGTCGTTTGTTATTCATTATTCATTCATGTATCCATGACGAATATTTTATATTCGGATGTAGAAACATGAAAAACACGCTAATTTTGTTTTTTCATCACTTCAACAGATACGAAATTTATTATTACACAAAATAAGTGAAAGCAATACTACGAAAGAAAAAAATAATCGTATAAATCATATTTTGAACTTAGACAATTATTGAGTAGGTCATTTGTTTCTGATTGCAGCCACAAGAATTGCACAAGAATTTACTTAATGACATATCGTAATAATAAATATGCGAAACTTTTAATTGAATTGCGGGCTATCTAAATGTTAATAGTAAAAATTATTGTTTTTGGAGAATAGTTTTTCATAGAAGATTTTGAGCTCTTGGGTGCAAAAAAATTCGAAAATTATATATTAAGGGCTATACTAATAAATATATACTTTTCGAGTTTTCCCTAAAATTTCCATCCGACATGCGATAATTAGAAATAGTTGGCCCCGTAGTCAGGAGTCGCAAGTTGCGTTTTAAACTGAGCTAATACTCGCCCGGTCCCTAGATGAGTATTTGAGTTAACGCGCGCGCAACCGTGCCCTGAAAAGCCACAAGGGTGATTAAGGTGGTCCGTAATTAATTACGCCGAATTAAATTACATTTTATACATATACGAGATGTAAAAATATTTGGGCCGAACGACGAAAGAGGACAGAGAGCAAACGCTTTAGGTTTTTCGCATTAAATTAAAACCCCCGTGTCAAGTCGGTGATACGGAATGAACGACTCAGATGCTATGATATTTAACAAAGTTTTGTGTAATTAAATCACGTCATGAAATACAACATCGGTGCTATTTGCTGTTCTGCTCTTCAACAAATAAATGAGAAAAATTACAGGATACTTGCGGGAGATAATTCGAAATAAATTGCCACAAGGGTGGATTTATAAGAGGTCTAAAATTAAATAAAGGACGTGGACAACAATTTTATACGGTATCTTGGAAACATAAATTTTGCTGTAAATGATCTTCTTGAAACAGTTTAATATATACATTTATTTTAAACAATTGTACCCTGAAATATCGAAAGATTTGAAAACATTTAAGACATGAAATATTAAATTAAATTACAAAAATTTGTGGTTAAATTGTTTATTAGTTTTAAAAATTTCATGGAGGCAATTGCTTAAATTTCGATACATTTTACGGATTTAAGTTTGTTCACAATTTAAGCATTTGATTTCCAAACTAAATTTTGGAGGTAGTCCGCCTTTTTGTTGAGATATATAAGTAAGTTCAGGGTTTAAGACTTACTCAAATTTATATCTATACTTCACTTTTTAATATCCAGTTGTTTCATACATGTTTGAGTTTATATTTTGATATTTGATGCGTGAAGTTTCTATTGCATTTTCTATCATAATAAGCTCGGCACAGATACTATATTTTTGTATTTATATTATAATTTATATCCAGAGTTTCTATTATATTTTCCATCGTCATAATAAGCCCCAGCAAAGGTAATAAGCTGCCTTTTGATGCGTGGCGTGTGGAAATGTATTTAACGCTTGTTCATGTTTCGCAAACGCATTCGGCACGCACAGGGCGGCTGGAAAAGCGCACTGACCGTTATATATAACCTGAGGAAGTTAATTAATATCTTTGGGGCAAAATGAACGCACTGTGTTTGTTACAATCTCATGAAGTTTACAGAGAATGAGTAAGAAACACAATTTACTAAATTCCGCAACACCAAAAGCATAACTACGATACAAACGAGTTGCAAAATGCAAATACAAAGATCGATTATGAAATACTCACCCAAGAATTTCTTCAACCTGTAACTTATTCTAATGATTGATGATGAACAACCATGATTTAACAAATTCATGTAAAATTGATTTCGGAACATTGCACAGGTCCATTCATTCTTATCTATGCGGAAGACTAAATAGTAGCACGGTAAGCAGAAATTCGTTTTCAATAGGCCCGAAACGACGACTAACCTAGTTCGTGAAATATTTCGTTATTCAAACATTAGCAAAGGGGGTCTTCCCAGTGGCAAATGCTCATTTAATGTTATCGCACGATGCCGACCTTAGAATTGAGGCACTGTCTGATGAAATACAGCTAATAATACCATGACACCGCCGACCCTGCTAATGATGTCGTAAAATCGTGAACACAAGTCATCTTTCATGGCGTCAATCACGGAAAAATAATAATAAAGAAAACATGCATATAAATTATATTTAAACTTACAGGGTTTGAAATGCTTAGATAAAAAAGCATAAATTTGTAAATTGATAGATTCATATGTATACGATAGATTCGTAGATATTTTATTATATATCTATAAATAAGAACCTGTACGGCCATGATTTTTATGTCTCGTATAAAACTAATATGATTAATAAAAAATAAAAATGCAATAAAATCGAAATGGCATTGATAGAACATATGCGGTAATATTAATGGCTTTTATAAACTTATGTATGCTGGGCTTATAAATATCATGTATTTTGGCGATAAAATATTGATAATAAATAAGTTATGATATTACAAGATAAAATATGTTATTTAAGAAGTTATAGTAAGTATAAACAGAGCTTCTGCATTTTATAACATGGGCAATAAAAGGAATTTATTCCATCTAGAAGACGAAAATGTGTAACGATCAGGTTCCTAAAGGAATACATACCACATGGAATTAAATATATAAATCAATACAAGTTAAGCCATATCGTATTGATAGGCTATAATTTTTGATGTATCAATATCTTAATTATACAAATGCTAGCGATGGTGTATATCGAGTTAATAGAAAGATAAATCTAGAGAGAGCTGAATTATACATTGAACTGATAAAAAATTTTAGGCATAATATTTGATAAAAAATACAACTACAATACGGAATCAGCTAATAAATTCAAATACCCTTTACTACACATGATTGATTTTAATATCTTTATGATAAATCATATAAATTAGTTATAAATAATTTACCACTGAATACGGTGGAGACGCCTTGTACTTTCAACCATGAGTGTTTTATCAAACGAACAATTCATCATTCAAAAACATGCATTCTAAAGAACTAGATATATGTTTCCAGCAATCGATCACCGGCAAATGTGACAAAAGCGTCGTTTCTATTTTCATTTTGCATCGTTAGAAATACTGCTGCTTTAATTATAGTACTTATCGTAGACCATTATACCTATAAATACATAGAAGTCTAGAAATATTGTTCGAACGATGTTGGATGGACGCCAATGGCTAGTAGTTTAATGCAATTAGCATCCAAGCTCGCCAAGCTATCACACGTGCCGAAGGGGTAGGAGGATGTATCATATAGGATGCATTTGGAAACAAAGTTGCAGAACATTTTAGAAATGCAGATAATGGGCTTATTTTGATTTCTAAAAATCACATTAACAGGAGGAATTGAAGTTACTCTTTTCTAATTTGTTAATAATTAATTAAATAAAGCTTTACATAGGGCTATATTTTGTCTCTGTGAGCATTATATCTGTATAAATATATCAAAAGTCTAAATAAAGATCATTCCATCACAACTTTCGGTATCGTCTGAATTGAGGCACCCTTCCGTAAGATTTACGCGTTTTATGGCTAAACTTTATACTTGATAAGAACAAAAAACACCAAGTCCTTCCTGAAACGGTCATTTACTTGAAGACAACTGAAAATGATCACAACGAGCCCACTTTGAATAATACAGGCGCTCTCTTAATTTTTATACAAGGGAAAAGTTATACCTTCTCGAGCAAGGCGGAAAATCTACGGCCGGAAAGACATTAAAAGCGAAGAATTGCGTCTAGAAAAAGAAGCTGAACGGAGTTTACTTCGGCAATAATGACGAAAGGCGTATTATGAATGCAAAATGAAAAAATAAAAAAGTTCTGAGGTTTATATCGCGAACATAACTTATTTAGTAACGCTCAATGTGATTCTGTTGTACGTTCTGGTATGCTAATGGTTTGGTACACTTGGCAAAGCTCACCAAATTTTGAGATATAGAAATGATTTAAATGTTAACAAATACATTATATTAAATATATAAAATATATTAAATAGTCTGTTAAGACCCAGAATATGAGAACCTTCATTTCCATAGGAAGTAAAAGTTTCAAAGCGCTAAGCAAACAAAACCTTTGGTTCTATCAAGCCCTCCCTAGGCCTGTTAGATGCTATTAAGATATTATAGAGTGTTTTTATACGTTCATTCACATATATTTCATCATGTTAACTGCTGAAACGAGGGCCCGTGTTAACAGTAGAACGACGCCGACGTTAACGATCCTTCATTGCCAGCGTTTACTACTGTCGACAATATAAAACGCCAAGACTGTTACAACATAAATACACTCCTTGGGATATTGAGTAGCTGTTTTATGGCTAATCATATACGTTTGCTGGTTTTACAGTTAATTTGCTTTAATTACCACGAGCGGCATAAAAATCAATATTTGTATATGTGTCATCTCGCACGAACTCGAACTGCCATAAAAGCTCCCTTAAGAAAATACCAAGGCTTAAAATAATATTGCCAAGAATTTATATAATATTAGTTATTGGCGAATATTGTTAAATAAGTTAACTTTACAATATATTTTTCAAACATCTACTTTGAGTTATTCAATTACATTCCAAATGTGATAGCCTCTACTTCCAGTAATGATCTCCAGCCTGCAGTGCGTCGTGGGAGGATTTATATGATGGTGACACGAATCAACATTGTAATGTTGATTTCATTCAGTGCAATGTACATGGAATTCTTGTCGTTCTCGAGATGCTATAAAACCGTCGTCCTACTTACGCTCTCGACCGAACGAGGCGCCAAACTTCCTCACTGCATCTGGAGGATATTTCTCCTCTTACTATTACTATTCTGGATGCACTAACTGGATACTCTTTACGAGACGAAACTCAGTCTTGGCTTTCGGGGAATGGATATTTAAATTTCCAACATTTGCGTGCACGAAATCTTGAACTTTTGAGCAACAGTGCTGCTCCAAAATTAGTAAATGACACAATATAAATCAGTCAACAAACTTTAGGTGAAATTGAGTATTTCGAGTATTTTTCCCTTTGTCAGTGATATCACATTCCAAATCTATCTAATCTACTAGAAGAATTCAAGGTATCTCAGGCATCAAATGTTTTCACCTCCAGCCGAAAAGCAAATACAGCTAAACTTGTCAAAACGATTAGACGTCTCCCTCGCGTATTGTAGCGAATGAAACACCGGGAAAACACCGCGGAAATCTAAGAAAACTTGACCGACTTCACATTGTTTTGATAAAATCCCATTGAAAAATTAATTGGTTGCCACGACCAGATGCGCAGTGACGTGGTTATTATGAGCAAATGAGATTTCCTAGAGGCGATATCGAGAACACGTACTACCTTATGGTGTTTATTAACGTTTGATTAATTGCGTACGGTTTAATCTGTTGAGATTCAGTTTTATAATTGTTTGAATAGAGAACTCAACCAAATAGTAATAGATCGACATTGGAGTAAAATATATAATAGTTTTTTAAAGCATTGTTTTAAAATGTCTAGTATTTTTATTGAAATCGATTCATTGTTGTAACGGTTCGTAAATGCTGTGTCGTTTTTCCAATATATGTTAAATTGCAGTTAATTTTAATTTGAATTTGACCAGATTTCCAAGATATATATATATATATATATATATATATATATATCTTCTATATATATAAAAATAAGTCGGGTTTTCCTTCCTGACGAAATAACTCCAGAACGCACGAACCGATTTCGACAATTTTGCATTCGTTGGAAAGGTCTCGGGCTCCGCAAGGTTTATAGCTAAGAAAATTAGTGGTGCATGGCATCGTGCCCTAATGCAAATTGCTGGAACTTCACGCACCGTAATTAAAAATTCGAGTAATTAAAATAATCAATAATTGTTTTAAATAATTGCAAATAGATTATCTTCTATATATATAAAAATAAATCGGATTTTCCTTCCTTACGAAATAACTCCACAACGCACGAACCGATTTCGACAATTTTGCATTCGTTGGAAAGGTCACGGGCTTTGCAAGGTTTATAGCTAAGAAAATTAGTGGTGCATGGCATCGTGCCCTACTGCAAATTGCTGGAACTTCACGCACCGTAATTAAAAATTCGAGTAATAAAAATAATCAATAATTGTTTTAAATCATTGCAAATAGATTATCTTCTATATATATATAAAAATAAGTCGGGTTTTCCTTCCTGACGAAATAACTCCAGAACGCACGAACCGATTTCGACAATTTTGCATTCGTTGAAAAAATCTCGGGCTCCGCAAGGTTTATAGCTAAGAAAATTAGTTGTGCAGGGCATCGTCCCTTAATGCAAGCTGCTGGAACTTCACGCACCGTAGTTAAAAATTCGAGTAATGACATTAGTGAGAATTATCAGAATTATGCTTGGTTAAGTCAACGAGCAATTCTTGCGCAAAGAATAATGATGTGCACGCACTGAATTTCACCATTCAATAAAAAATTGCTGGCGATTTGGTGACATACCAATGATTCTGACTGGTCTTCCGTTTGACTTCAAACGATTGCAATTTCCAGTTCGCCTTGCGTTCGCAATAACAAGTCGCAAGGCCAATTGCTTAGTGTTTGCGGGATAAATTTCAAATAGATTATTTAGAAAATCATTGTTTTTTACATGGGCAGTTATACGTTGCCTGTTCACGAGTTGGAAAACCATCCGCGTTGTTTGTGTTAACGTCAGACCAAAAAACAATAAAATGTGGTTTACCAAAGAGCACTTCAATGAAACGGATAATTTGCGGATTCACTTTCATTTACTTAGAGAAGTTCAACTAAAAAACACTTCATTTTTGTAATCGAAATAAATTCATTACTGTTGTATAATAAAATCCAATTTTTCCTTTTCAAATATAAAACAAACAAAAAATTTCTTCATCTTTCTCACGAAACCATCTGGTGGCGAAACGGAGTTCGTCGGGTTTGCTAGTATATATATATAAATATATATATACTACTACTACTCTTTTATGAGTAATTAGTCAATCCTTTCACCGTGTATCACTGTATGCAGAGTTTCAGTTCCGTCGGAGCAGAAGACATTGAAAAGTGTCAACGCATCCCGAAGTTATGTGTTCGCGGTGCTCCGTCATGGCAAAATGACTGCACGTTGAAATTTATGCGTATTCATTGTTCAAACGCGCTCATCCCTTGTTCGGTAAAGTGATATTGTGTAGACGAATTACGCTTACATACACGAAACACCTTGGATGATGAACAATGCGGAACAAAACCTATGTGTTGGAATAATATCGTATGTCTTGTGATAAAACACAGGGAGATTCTTTGTATGGGTAAACCGTGGATTGTATGGGGATGCGGTTACGTATCCTCGCATTAAATTGTACGAAACGTATAGATTTTTGTATTTTGAAAATTTTTATCAGTGTAATATAAAATAAGTAGTCTATCTTACGTAGGGTAGGGCGGGGCTAGTTGAGCATAGGGGCAAGTTGAGCAATCGAAATATCTCGAAAACTATTCACCGTCCGTTTAGGCATTATATGGCGGAAAGATAGAGATTTGGAAGAAATAAACATCCCGCGATCGCTAGTGGTCGCTGGACAAATGAGTGAGGCTCACGGGCGTTTTGTTTATTTTGAGACCAAAAAGTAAAAAAGTAATTCATAACGAGTTTTCGTCTGGTTTAGTGAAATGTTATTTATTTTTATTCAGGTAAATGTTATTCTTCCATATAATTATAGTACTTTTAATATGCACAGAGATTCTGGGTATAATTCCCACGGTTTTTTATAAACTCACTTTCATTTTGAAATTCCGAGTTGGGGTTAGTTGAGTATAGTTGCTAAACTTGTTCTGTCACTAAGACAATTACCATTAACTTCCAGAAATTAATTATTATTTTTAAGGTTTAAGCTAAGTCTATGAGTAATAATATAAAGAAATAATGATTTTAAACAAAAATACTGAATATAATGGTACAATAATTCCTAAGATACGACATTGTTTTGTTGATTCTACTTTTGGTTAATTATTCAAAGAAAATTACTATAAGTTTTGTTTTCTCTGTCAATAAAGACTATTAATATAGAACTGGTTATTAAAAACTAATTTTATTTCATCACTAATCGACATTAAACCTATAATTTCATTATAATTTCTTAGTGCTCAACTTTCCCCACCTATGGGGTACATTGAGCATACTTGACTTTTTGCATTTAAACAGCTGTAGCTTTTGAATTTTATATATTACAAAAAAATAGTTTCAACAACAAATCCATTAGGTCGTATAGCAATTTATTGAAACTTTTCATTGAGGAGCTACATCCGTTTAAGTGAAAATTTACTCAACTAGCCCCGCCCTACCCTACATGCTAGAATTAAATTATTATTATATATTTAAAACTTTCAAAAAAATCACCAAAGAAACTTTTATTATAGCTATTATATAAATACGTCTATTATAGCAATATTTAATCGGACTTTTTGGTAAAAACGTCAACTTATTCTTTGGAAAATGCTAATGTTTCCTTTCATTTCCGCCCTATATAATTTGTAATATTTTGAATCCGTGCAATTTTTACTATAACTTAACTCTTTTGCTCTTTGTTTTAAAAAAATTAAATAATATATGTGTGTCTATCAAATTTTCTTTTTCTAATAAAATAATTTCACGGCCAAGTACTTATAATTCTGCCGACGTGTGTTGTCATTGATTTTCTCGCCTTCGGCCGTACAGAATGAATGGATAACATGCAATGGCATGAGTGACTGAGTTCGTTTGTATCCGTTTGATTTCGTTGATATCCGGTGAACGACTGTAAAATGTCCGTCCGAAACGGAAATGAGGGGCGGGAAGTGTCGACACCGGAAAAGACCTCTCGAACCCACTCCGCCCGGACCCGGACCCGGATCCATTCGGTTCACAATCAGATACTACTTCTGGAGGATTTCTACTTGATCAATCCGGTGACAGAAATGCAAAGTGCAAAATGACAACGGGATAGTAGTTTCATATACTGTAATAGTAGAATTTTTTGTAATAAAAGATTATAAACTCTATAGGTTGTTTAAGTTTATTAAAATCTCAGAGTTGTTTGATAATGCTGCATTGTCTGATCCGGAAAACGAAAAATTTTGTCCGTAACTAATTTTACTATAAATGTGAAAATTTATGTATGTTTGTTGCGTGTGTAATTTTTATTCATAAACCATGTATCCAACCTCAGCGATTTTTCGGAAAACTGCTAACTTTTCCTCGAAGTTCCAGGAGAAACAAAATATTACTAGTGCAATATTTATTAAAATATTACTAGTGAATAATTTGAATTTAAACTTCATATATCCTAATCAAACATTTCTAAAGTAAATATTTTTATAATTTAACTAATTAATTTCATCCACGATGAGTTCATGTTAGATCAACATCCTATTATTTGCCTTAATTCAGATATGAAATTATTCTCTAATATTACATTACTTACATGAGTGAAGGTTTTATTATTTCACTAATCGGTATTAAAACTTTTTGAAATTCAAGTTACTCAACTTCAAATCAAAATTAATACATAAACCCAAAATCTATTACCCATCACATTGTATTTTTCATCAACATCATAGTACTAATTTTATAACTGCGCCAGCATACAAATTTAATACAAACCGTTCATTTCGACTACGCAGTTTAATGCATGAAAATGATATTAAATTTTATGATTCCTGAACCAGCACGAATTTTCAATGATATGTCAATTAATATTTAAATATAGAACATATTTATTCGCAAATGATTAAAATTTACGACGACTGAAATATATTAGCCCAAAAATATATGGTAGATATAAAGTTGATCATCATCACAACACATGCTCGATTCCAGCCCGATTGAATATAAATATTTGCATAAATTCGAAATCTAGGTAAGATAAATTATATAATTAAAATAATCGCAGCAAACATTATTAGTTATGGTTATGGTTTATGTAACTGTGATAATTATTATTGATGGCATCATGAATTATATAGGAATCAATACACTAGAAGCATTTATTGATGTAGTTTAGTGTTCTGATTGCATCTGTACAAATTAGCTATAATTTATTGATCACATCATTGACATTATTTTATATGGCGAAGGGAAAAGCGATAATGGGATTTAGTTTGATATTTGTTTAGATAATTCCATGCCAAGTGTAAAACCATAAATAATAGTAATTTATTCATGACAAAAATTAAACAAATTCGATAAATGAATATTGCATTGCATTAATATAATATGTAAATACGATTATGGAAATATATTTCAAAATACTTGTGCACAACAATGTACTATATATATAAAGAAAATTTACCATATCATTTTACAGAATTTTCATTATCTAAAAATCTTTACTAAAAATATTAAATAAATCAAGTATTTTTATACACCTGATCCAAATCTAAATCAAAATCATATATTTCGATTTGTGTCAATAATACCTGTGCAAATACTACCATTAAATCAATTAATTAGTTTAAATTTATTTATATATAAATGTAATAAAATAATTTGCGTATGTTTAATTTTTGCTATATATAAATCTGTATTTACTGGGCTATAATGCGCTTTTAAACATTAGTCATGATTTTCTGATGTGGAATTATCTAAATAATATATGATGTAAATATTATGTTACACATAATTTTGGAAAATTTGGATATACGATAATTAATACCAAATAAAAATTTGGTGCTCTATATGGGATTGCAGAAAACCCTTAAATATTTCATCAATATGATTTTTTTATATTTTAATAAGATTTGAAACACAATCCAACGACCCACTGTTTGTATCGTAGAATAGGCAAAATTTTACTCAAATGTAAGACAGTCGGCTTAAAAAATTAAGTTTTTATATTAAAATGAAGTGTCAACTATATGTACCTATATGTAACTCCAGTACCGTGAATATAAAAAGTAAAATATATAATATCAAAAATAAATAATATTCAGAAGTTTATCGCCTTCCTTGAGCTTCTACTCTCTTACCTCGTATTATTTTACGTGAGTTTATGTGTTCACTACATATTTCCGGAAGTGAAATATATCTCTATAAACAACTCAAACGTGAAATGACAAAAAAAATATACGCCTCCCATCTCCTCCGGATATTCCAGCTCGACTTTTATGCCGGCGCTCAAATTTTCCGATGCGAAAACTTTGATTTTAATATTGAAAAGTTTTTTTACGGCCGCTTAGTATCCATACGAGTTTGCAACGAGCACGAGCGTTTGATGTTCCGTCGTGATTTTCATTAATGACAGTAAGTATGGAATATGAAATCGATACATGTGCATATGATGTACTTTTCTAGAGGTAAATATGACGATAATACTTTGATGCTATTTTAATTTATTCAAAATGCTGAATAAATCTTGTGAGAGCTACAAGTTTCATCTAATGATTATTTTCTTCAAATTTAAAATTTTAGATAGTAAATAATTTTATGAGTACATTTGCAAATCTAATCCCAAAATCCTTTATCGTTATGTTTGAATTTTGTGAATAAGTACCCCCCGTCACGTATCGAGTCTGGTTTATAAAAACACAAAACGTACCTGTATTTATGAGTCGTTTTTTGGGAACGTAACCGAACACTTTTTATTTACTAAGCACCCGCCGCCGTTTCCGTACTCGGCAACGGCCATAAACAGCCAGTACAGAGTCGGCGGAGGGCGTTAGGGCGGCATGGAGGGCTCATAACACATGATCAACCCCCGCCCTCAGCGGACAAAATACAACGCGTGTTCGGATACGCACTTTATATATGGAGTTATATGCAAATGAGTTTTTGGCTTTCCCTCCGCTGTTTCGGGCTGACGGAGAGTCGTACCGTAGAGCTCTTCTAAGTAGGTGATATAACTAGGGCTTACAAAACGGAATCGACACGTTTTATTTATATGATAGAGGGAACAGGACTGAAAACCTCACTAACTTCAACTCTAACTATGTTTTATACTTTTTTTCTAAATTAACGGGGTATTCTAGTGAAGAGACATAAATTTTAAGTCATTTTTAGAACATCGTTAAAAAATGGCAACCCATTTTTATGCTATCAACTTTTTTATAATTTTTTTATCAACTTTTCAAAAAAAAGTAAATGATTTAGAAAATTAGCGATGGTTAACATAGGGGCGTGTCAAATAGTTGATCATGCTCACGATTGCAAACTTCCTGGTAATCCAAAGTGAAAAGAAATTATTTTTATCTAGAATGATGCCGCTATGGTATACTAGGTTTCAACTAAAACAAAATTTTAAGTTCAAAACCATCAATTTTTCACCAATTTATTGAGTTTCTCGATTTAGCTCTTGACGATACACAATGAAAATAATATTTGAATAAGTATACTAAAAAAATTATGATTTTCAAAATGTATCATCACAAACTTTATAATGAAAAACAGTATGGACAAGCGAAAATCTATATACTAGGTTTCAACTAAAACAAAATTTTAAGTTCAAAACCATCAATTTTTCATCAATTTATTGAGTTTCTCGATTTAGCTCTTGACGATACATAATGAAAATAATATTTGATTAAGTATACTAAAAAAATTATGATTTTCAAAATGTATCATCACAAACTTTGAAATAAAAAACAGTATGGGACAAGCGAAAATCAATATAAATGCACTGCATAAGAATTTCTATCAAATGAGTCTGCTTTGTTACTAAATTAAACGACGTTTCTAATTCCAACAAATGCATTGTTAATATTTTAACGATTGCAGCATCGTCACCCGAAAACTTGAGCAAACATTAACAGTAAATTAATAAACAGGTATTCTTATAAAAAAATCTGAAGATAAGACAGATAAAGTACCAAAAAGTGGATGATAAATAATATTGTCAAACAACCTGTTAGTTTTAATGAACCTAATATAAATTTACTTTTTTATATATTAAATTAAGTGTTTTTTCACGAATAAATCAGAACAAAATGCTTATTAAATAATGAAAAAACTATTAGAATAACAACACTAGCGCCTGAAGACTGATACTTTGTAGTTAAATTTTTAATGATAGCAATTGCTAACCATTGAAGAAAACGCGGTATAAAAAGTTGCAGCACCACGAATATTGTCGTTTCTACGAAATTCTTTCAACTTAACCCTGCATGAATATACGATTCCGTGGAAGAGCGGTACGCGGCTTTCGTCGGCCGTAAATATGTTAAAAGTCACATCAATAGCGGCACAGATGCGTCCGACTGTTATGCCTATGAGGGCGCCCACACACCACACACCGCGGACGAGGCACCACCGACCGTCACACACATCGACGTGCGGGAAAAATCGGGGAGCTGGAAAATTTGTACATCTAACATCGGAATGAGAGATTCATAATTAAACCACGACATGATTTAGCTTTCAGACGAGCTTAAAAAGCTGTGAATATTTTCTATAATTACTAACAAAAAACGGAGACTGATAACTAAGTCACATGATTAGATTAGATTAGCAGTAATGAGTGATTCTATTATTAAAATTGCCGTTCGAAAACTATTGCTAACTAGAAAAATATGAATTATGGAACAACAGCACCTTTAAGTTAATTCACAACGAAAAACTATATACTCTTCTATCATCTCTCCTATAGTTATTTTACATAAATACGATATCCTTTATACCCTATAGCGATTTCAGAAAGTATCATCGCATTACGGGTAATGATTGGTCTGTCTCGAAAATAGGTCTACGGGCGGATCAGGGTAAATGTTTTTCTTTCGTTCTCCTTAAAAGAATACGGTCCACTGCCTGATTTAATATATTCCTTAACGTAAGCTCTCCTAGAATTTACCCAGAGATACGATATACACATATACAGGATTTCAGGATATATATATTGAAGGATGATAAGATTTCCTGAATTGAAAAATATTGATGAAAATTGTCAAACTTGTAAAAAGACAAGATTTTTTATTGTTTTTTTATATAACATAAAATACATGCTTTTTTGGGTTTATATGACCTTATGAAAATGTGAAAAGTAAATGTAATTTATACATAATTTCCACAATTCGTTTCATTAATAAAATTTCAAATTAATTTTTCAAATAGTTTATATCTATTTTATTATTTAGAGCTTCAGACCAGAATACCTTCACTACGAATATCACACCCTGAAATTCGTTCCTCTGGTATTGTATTTCATCTCCCAAGGTGTGTTTTGCGATATTACCAAGTTAATATACAATATATAAAACTTTCCAATATGTGCTAGAACGGAACGATGTACTCCGGTAGATATGTGGTTTTATATGGATGTTATGGAAGAAATATTTGGTTTATGGTGCGTGAAAATGTAATACGACAAAAATGATACACCGATGCTTTCTTGTTCATGGAAATAATACATGAGCGAAAATTTTACTAAAAGTCTCATAGGATAATAAAAAATATTTTATATAGTGAAAAATTAAAGTTGGTTGCGAAAAGATTAGTTTTATATATTACGAATTAGTATCAAGACTATTCAATTCTTCAATAATCAAATCCTTACGTATCCTTTACCTTAACATTGTATGTTTCAGGTAAATATTTACTAAGAGCTTCACAGAGTACACATAGTTTCCGTCAAACACTCTCGATAACATTGACGACAAGTATTAGCAGTATGCATACGACATTGTGTAATATATACATAGGAACTAGAAATAGTTGAAATATCTTGTACATTGTAGATTGTACATTGTATGGCTTATATGAGGGGTAAACATGCCCTTTGCACGACACCACATCAATAGATTTACCCCCGGACCCGTTGTTCGTCATATTCGACATATGACGGTACCTAGGAACTTAGTAAGGACCCCCGGAATTAGTCACTGTCAGAGGGATGTAGTTAAATTATTAGACTTAGTTTCACATGATAAGATGATACGTTTTTATTTAGAAGATACCCTAAATAAAATCATTGAAAAGTTTTATATAAAGAAGATAATAAAGCTTTACGCGAACTGAATTGTTCACCCAAGTATTTTAATGAAAGAAAGGTATAAAACTTAATACCCGAAATTCCATTTCCTAGCAGTCTATAAACGGCAGAATAGTGCAAATATAATCCAATACCCGAAGATAAATTCAAAGTCAGTTAAATGAAATTAAATTAGAGTAAGCTCTGCTCCTTCGTTATGTATTCTGGTTGTATTCATTAAATTTGGTAATGTGCCAAGTACCATGTATAAGGTCAGCCAAAAGTTACTTAATGATTCAAAGTACATTAACTACACTCGGATAATATACGAAAAATATTTTCATGTGCTCTAAATATTTTTTATAATAGGAGATAAATTTAACTCATATTTTAGGGAGAAATTGTGACAAGAATCAGCCAAATATGATAATATCAGGCTGATTATCAAATACAATATTTCCAATAATTTTCTACTAATTTTCAATCAATTACTTATTAGGACAACAACATATTGATACCTAATATCAACAATATGATAATTAATTTTGTTTTAAAATTTTAATGTCATAATGACATCATTTCTAATTTCTATTCTACGACTCTAAATTCCTAGTGATATGTTATTATGTTCAGCAAGAGAATACAAACAACCGAGTTCGATCCCTATGTATCAACTTATACTTTCGATTATAAAAATCCCAATAAACTTCACGATGATCAGGAGAGGAAATTTAGAATTGAACGGGCGACAGGAATTCAATGTTCGCCGGGAAGTTTTATTCTAACTTATGAGGCCGGTTTGGATCGCACCACGGTCGGAAAATCGAATAAGGTACTTCGTTTTGAAGTTAAAATCGAAGTAAAAATCATAAACAGTAGTAAAAAAAACATTTTTTGAATTTTACACACCTTACACAAATCATTAAAAAAATGCATAATAATAGTACAACCAAATTTAAGGTTGGTGTGAAAAATGAAGCAACATTGTAGAATATAAAGTCATAAAAAAACTAAAGTCATGTATGACAAGACGCACCATAAAACATTCTCCAATATTTTTCTTTTGCATCCTGACCTTTTCTTACTTCTTTACAAACCATAAAGTTTACATTCCAGTTTGACATCTTCGAAACGACTAATCCTCCCGTGCCAGCGCCTCTGCACGGCGTCTATCCTCCCGGTGTCAAATACGTCAAGTTGCGATACGGTCGACCGCGCGGCCAGAGAGAAATCGCGGCGGGACGAAGACCAATCGATACACCACGACAGGCGGTCGAAGAAACCGCGGACGAAAGCATTCGAGGAAATGTCGAAACTGTCGAAAATATTGATGATAACATGCAATTTAACGAACACATGATGGCAAATCTGGATGATATGAAAGAGGCGAAGTGCGAAGTTATTCCCGAAGCTTATATACAGTACTGCCCGCGTGGATATTGTGGTTAAGAAAAGAAATTGACTCGATAATTTTATTAAAATACAACAAATTGCCACTGAGATTCGGTATCATTGAAATAAAATTTAAATAAATTTACTATATCCCCCACAATGCCTATTTTATCCCTTGCATACAGCATTATCAATTTACAATGAACATTTTTATCCCAACTTTATAACTTGCATAACGTAAACATCTTTAGCTTTGCACATCATTATTTTCGAAGATAGAATTACATTGTTTGATACAGTGTGAGATGTTGTTTGCCTTTGGTTCCGTTTATAAATATAATGATGATATTAAATTACAAGTACTTGACACATCTGAGAAAAATCCTTGCTGAATCATCCTCATAAATTGTGAGGGGATAGAAAGATTATAATATGTTCTAGTATAACAACAATAAATAATAAATAAAATATTGATGGATAATTTATGGATTAGTAAATAAAATCTTCTTGGGGAAATTGGAAAATATATGTCTGTAAAATAATATCAAGCCCGTTATTTCTACACTCACTATTGAATACCTATATCACATGTTTTGTTAATAAACTATTTATTACTTTAAATTATTATTAACATGACAAATTTACCGATGACTCCACCGTGCATTCGAAACTCGGCCATGAGTCAATAATTTCAACATACTTCTCCCGATTTCTGATACATTTATCCAATTTTATCGGTGTCGAAAATTGATACAGGGTTCACGATTTCATTTACCGTAATGCAAACACTAACGCCAAAGTGATCCATTCGCAAAGCCGTTAAAATCCATAGTTAATCTGCAGTCCATCGGCCATTTCCATTACTGCATCTATGGGCTGCGTGTTATGTTGGTAAACGCATCGACGTAATATGCGGATTATACGATATTTGACCGATAGTGAACGCGAATAGTGTAAATTACACGCACAAATACGCCCTCCGCCATTTTCCGAGCACGCACTTGGGAAATTTTAATATATGCATTTTCTTAGCATATGATTGATTTTTTTACCTATATGTAATGAACTATTTAAATGAACTTCTTTTAAAATTATATCACAACTACGCAGAAGCAATAAGGTGTTAACAAAACATCGAATATTACATCCTTCTCTAGTCCTGAAGTGTATTAAAAGGCACATCATCTCCGTAGGTAATAGTGCAATAAACCACTAACCATGGTGCCAAAGGCCGTGTGCGGTGTGCATATATTTAATTATGAAGCAACTGGCCATCAACTCCGTACTCGTTCACGGGGGCTCGTTGAACTGCGAAACAGCTTCAGCCGTTCAGCCTTTCGTTTCCCCTTTCCAGCCTTTCAGCCACTCGAGAGGCTCATTCCATCCTCGTCCGAGGCTGCGCTCGGGAGCAGCTCCTTTCGTTCCTGTCTAACAAGCCGTTCGCTTTATTAAGGCGTCTCCCTCTCGGGGTTAATTACCAAAGCGCATTCATTAGCCGGATTTATTTGCATTTATAATTTATATGGGCCGAAGGATATGCGGGCGCAGACTGGCTAAGATGGCTGATGTATGCACATGTGCGGGCATAGGGGAAATTGAATACATGGTAACTGATTTAAGTTCTATTGAAAATAGAACAAAAATGCACATTCTAATCAAGAAATAGTTATCGATAATTTTAAATAATGCATACATCTAAGTCACCACCAACTATATAGATGAATAAGTTCACAATTGAAAGCTTTATGAAACAGAAATAATTAAAACCAAGCTTTATGTCAAGTTTCTGTTAACCATTAAATGAAAGTAAAAAGAGTAAAATAAGCATTTTACTAAAATCGTAGTAATTTCCCATAAACTGCATTAAATTTAAACCCCGACTTTCTGTTTCCATGAAGATTGCATAGAACAATAACAATATCGGAAACAGATTATAATAAAATCGTGCGGAGCACTCCGATTCGAAGTGATTAGAATCTTGTTCCATACGAATTCCTAATTCAAGCAATGGACTTTTACCATAATAAAAAGTAATATCCAGCAATGCACAGGGATTCACTTACCGAGATTCTAGCTACTATCATATCCCAGGTGCTTAACCTTTTCCTTGGGAAAATAAAATCACGCTTTTCCACCTTCCGTTTAAATCTCGGCCGAGGGGTAGATAACTGCAACCGATATGATCGGAATTGACGTTTTATAGAGTGATTCATTCACTCGTTATTAGTCGAAAGCAACACATTACAAGGAAACGGAGCTGCCTCAGACCGATAAAGGTTTTTATCGAATTGGTTTCGGTTCGGATTATTATTGGAACGTTTGCATAAGTTTTTGGACCCTCGGGGAACATTTGGTATAAATTTCGAGAAGTTTCAGATTTTAAGTAATTGTGCAAGTTGGAGTTTCATTTTAGAATTATTTAATATTTTAATGGAGTGAGATTTGGATTATTGACGTTGCAATTTAGGGTAAACTAACTTAAAGGAGACACAAATGGATTTGGTTCCTTATAAAATTACTATTATAGATATGAGAATTATAATTTGATTATATTAATATTATTATTATTATCATTATACTATGTGGAAGTAAATTACAATAATTTTTTTAATAATTTGGAATGCATATTCTAAAAATATTGCTGTGCATTCATTTTTTATGTACTGCACTATAGTTACAAAAATAAATATTCTTAATATTTTTATTACCCTCTGGCTATCGTTTTACATTCTTTTAATCTAATTCGGATTGCAAAAACCATCGAATACGTATAACAAGTCGATTGATCGAAAATTTGGCCAGCAAACAATATCTTGGACAAGAGCCATCTAAAATAAACGGTGGGAATTCAATAGACCATAGACTATAAACAAAGAACAAATTTCCGCTACAAAAAATATCTATTACTAGTTGTGATGGTCGTATGCTTTTTACTCAATTGTTGGCTTCTGTACAGAAGTAATTTATTTACGGATTTTTCCATTTGTGGAATAAATTTCAGTAGAATATATAACTAGGTTGATAATTTGACATATTTTACATTTAATTGAAAATATTTGTGAAAAATTATATTTAGAAATATTGTACGCTCTTGAATGCAGTTTTGCAATTCTTTAATCACAAAAATATGTGATTTTGAGTAACATTTTCAAAATTGGTGCAGCGGTTTTAAACAAAAGATTTTCACTACAAAAAACTTCTCATATGAAACGTCTATCGGTGCCAGTGATTTTCCTTCTACATGTATAAAAAGTTGTAGAGCCAATCAAATAAATACTATTATGTTTTATTACAAGGAAATATCAGATAAAATACAAGATCCATAAATAATACGGAACAGGAGCAAAATCAAATCAACGTCTCATATCCGAGATTACTTGTAATCATTAACCGAAGAACATCTGTTCGGCCTATATATAGCACTAATTCTAAGGGTTAATCCCAAAGGTTAATAATACATGAAACGATGGACATAGGTCAATCAAACATCGACCTCTGCTACCCAAAATTCTAATAACTCAACGGTATTGGCTAACCCTAATGTATACAATGTAATATTGAACAACTTGGAGGATAACGTATTTGTTGCGAACAAAGTAAAGGTAGAAGTAAAGTTGATAGATATTTTTCATATTTTTATGAGGAAGGATACAAAAATGACTGTAAGGATACAAATGTACGAAACTGTATTATAAAATACGTTTTGTACATTGCATTAACAAAACAATTATCCACTATGCACAAGGTACTTAAGTGCATTTACTATATAATTTTAAGTTATAAAAAGCTCATTCTGAAGCAAAACCAATATGCACTTAACCATGTTTTTACAACACACTTCTTTATAACTTCTTTAATGCAATAAAGTCTTAGCAAACTACATTAAATACAGCATTAAAACTTAAAATATTCCTTGATCGTATCTCAACAACAACAAAGCTATTTAACAATTCCTCCATATTTATAATTACTTCAGAAAGCACGGAGCCATTAGGATAAAAACATTATAAAATATTCACACCCTCGATGCAGCCATGTTTACATACTTATATGAGCATTTTTATATTCTATAATCTCGCTCTGGAGATGGATATAATAAGATGTTTATCTCGTTATAAAGTATATTTTCTTTAAATCGTATAACTTCCGTGAAATTTTATGTGTTTCACGTTTCTATTGCTTGTTTTAGAACTGTTTATACTTGGGAGCAATATAGAGACAAAACATAACACGCACACGGTTGCAAAAGTTTACTGCAATCGTATAAATGTCTATCTACAAAGTTTATTATCACATACCGAGGCTTGCATATTATGGACAATAACTATGAAATAAATTACCACTAATTCTATAATCTTGAGATGGAAAATTCTATATTTTACACCTTGAGGGCTGACTTTTGTTAAATAAAAAAAGGAATTTATGTATCTGCTATGTATCACTGAGCAAAACCAAATATATATAAAGCGTTTGAAAAATTAATTTTATAAAATCACAAATTGTAATCTAATTTATGCA
>NW_020537646.1:7444256-7460579 GCF_003426905.1 Ctenocephalides felis | reverse complement strand
ACTCGAGAGCTATTCATAAATTTGCAAATTAACCTAACATTTATACTATAACCTTTAAAATTGAGCATTTTAAAAATTGTATAGTGAAATGAATTACGCAGTTATAAACATGATTTTTACAAAGTTAATTTATTCAATACAGCTATCTCTCACAATAATTTATCCCAAGGTTTTTAGTTTTAGAAATGTATTAAAACTTCCGTTTCTTTCTTCTCATAGATTGTTCCATGAGTTGCTGTATTTTATTTAAAAAGTACAATAAAAAAGTGCTCTGAAAGTTATTGATTAACTTCAAATAGATAGAGATTTTTTATGTGAGTTCATTATAAAAGTTTTCCCGGTGCAATTTTATTCAGCACTTTATTAGCTTTGGCGTCTGAAGCATAAAAAATACAAGGATTTATTTGCGAGATAAATCTAGAGTTTTATGGTATAATAGGTTCGCAGTATGTTAATTAAGACAGAATTTTATATGAGAAATGGAAACATACTTTTTTATTTTTCTGAATGTGTTTCATATTTGAAAAATCTTCCATGTCAGCTTTCTAGTATTGTACTTTAGCTTGCAAATTTTTGAAGTTAATTTCATAATTTTCTTAACTCCATGTTGCATCTTCAAATTGAAAAATCTGTATCTAATCATACATTATATTTATACCAAAAGCAGAACAAGGTTCATTCAAAAATTCAGTAAAATCAATATCGAACCATTTTCTTACTAATTAGAAATTATTCTGAAGATTATCCTCTTCACAAAATTATCGGAGTATATCCTGATCAGAAACACAAATGAAGGAATATCAGAACAATTTATAGGTGCACTTGCAACTATGCATAACTTTGAAATTTAATTAATTATCGATTGCATTTAATTAATTACAAGTAAATGCGTTGCACTTTCTGAACTAATAAGATCCCTGAAACGTGCTTGTTTACGAAATGTAAAAAACATCAAACAACAACAACTGATCCAATAATGTCTTCAGAAAACATTCAGAAAATGTAAGTGGAACTAAGATAGAAAAAAAATTTGAAAATCAGAAATTTTCATGAGTAAGATAAACTTTTATTTTTGGAGTAATTATATACTAATGACTGACGTTATTAGATTTTTGCATACACACAATTTCATTACTTGTGTACAATGAATTCCAATATACTATTTATAGGAACATTTCATAAGTGTTTCTACAACCTTCATAAATATTAATGTGAGTAGTTCCTATTATTTTTAGATTTCTTATTTAGTAGTTAGAGTTTTACCAACATTACCTGTATTATTTATTGATTGCATTACAGCCCAAAATAACAGTAATAACTTACTTTTCTGAGTAAGGAATGTGAGGTACATTAGGTATATTAACTTCTGTAATTAAAAAGGTAATTTTATACATAACAAAAGTACTAAGCTTTAAGCAAAACATGCAATATTTATATTGTGAATTTAAACTATTAATGGGGTATAACTAAAATATGGAGAAAGTACAATTTCATTATATTGCTTTACGAGATTTCATTCTGGGATGTCCAATCACTGGATCACTGAAGTACTACCAAAAATTTGCTGATGTTTCATAATAGAATGGGTGCAGATATGAAAAAGAAAAAAAATTTGGCCAATTTGAGTTCCAAAGATCACGGCATAAACTATTTTTGTGGTTCTAAGTTTGCTCCTGATTTTCTTTCCTAAAAAAAGTGCATCGTAGAGGGCACGGTATTATCCCGGACGTTCCCAGAATATAGATCAGGAGCAGTTCTCCAATGCTGACCGATCTTTGCACAATTAGCTGCCTCTGCGCAGACAATTCTAATAACAGACCTGGGTACGTAATACCTATCCTTATTTCATTCCCAGAAGCAAAAAATAAGAAAATAGAATAAATCCAATCCTCAGACTCAGATGATACGACGTGGTTTTATGTGAAATATATATAAAGTGCAATGGAAGCGGTTTCTGTATAATTTACTGCAACTTTACCATTATATGAACCATAAATGGCCCAAATCTCATGAGCGTAATAATCTAATATTAGAGGAAATTTTATTAGTTGGGGGATAAAAGATAATAATTTTGTGGAAGTTGTTAATGAACTAACCAATATTTTTTATAAATATTAAAATACAAACTGAATTTTATTATATCATTTTATGCAATTCATTAATTCCATATAAAGTACAAAAAAAAACAATCCAAGATCTAAGTTAAGGAATGCATCACTTTACATTCATCGTAAGGCAAAAAGGTTAATGTGGATTTTTGGATCCTAGTAGACTTAAATCAGCGATTTTTGATCTTTTTAATAATTAATATTTGTATATTTATATATCTATATCTAAATTTTTGTCTAAGTGAATTCACAATATCATTGATTTATAGTTATCACCCATAAAAACCTCAAATGTCGTTCCATTTTGTACCGTGTGATGTTTAATAAATATTCTATCGTTGACATCAAATTGATCACTGTTTTGAAAATTTATTAGCTCATTCCACTCAAATGACCAGCAAGATCATTGATTTGTTTCGACTGTGTCAGCAGTTCAGAGCTTTAGTCTTTTCATTATTCGCTAGATTTCATTTCCTTGATATTTATTTACCGCAACATCAGAGTACTTGCGATGTTGGGATCTTGGACAAATATTTGATCTGTATTTTCCATACGGTTTCTTTATTTCACAATTATTGATTTTAAAAATAAATTCTAATTTGGAGTTTCTATTACAAATTTGTTCAATATTCCTCCTGTACTGGTAAATAGATCAATTTGTGTTCTGGATGCATTTGATATCATATATAATTTATACATTGCAATAACAGTTGAAACTTCTTTACGACCATCATCCGTAATAGTATCGCACACATATGACAGGATCGCATTTCTCTGTCACATTTTATTGTATTGGAATATTCTCGGGGGTATCAATTTTACGAATGCCAGCGTTAAAACTTGTTATTGCACCATTTCGAAGGACGGAATATCGTTTTTAATATCCATCCTGGGATGAAGCCGGAGAGGAGTTAAATCGAAGTAATTGCTCTATTGGGTACCTGTAATTCGTAATATTTTATTAGGATTTTATATATATGTTATATGTAACTACTATTTGTCAAAAACATATTGTTGTCTAAATTAACATGTTTTGAAGCACCTGGTCAAAGTGCTTTCTATTTATTTTTATCTATCGTTACCAAGTTTTCAAAATTTACGATTTATCCATATGAAAACGAGCGTCCGTCCGCAAACGCAATAACTGTCCCGACCCGGACGCCTCTCGCGGGTCTGTCCGAAGCCGCGCCGTGAAATATCTGCCGTGTTTCTCTCCGAATCGCAACCGCTGCGCCTTTTCGGATGGTTTAAAGGTTCGGCGCGGAGATTAATTTGAATTGTGGAATTTAATTATTTCATTGCGGAGATATCCGACGGAGACTTTTGTTCTGGGAGATTTTCATCACTCCTGTGCACCTACAACACGCTTTCCGTGTTTCAAAACTGTCAAGCGAACGTCAAGAGTGAGACCATAAATTCGAACTCGGGCTGGGTTATTGTACGTTCTAGCG
Source organism: Ctenocephalides felis (assembly GCF_003426905.1). NCBI lineage: Eukaryota > Metazoa > Arthropoda > Insecta > Siphonaptera > Pulicidae > Ctenocephalides > Ctenocephalides felis. The sequence goes on along the minus strand of NW_020537646.1, from coordinate 7,457,020 downwards.
ATAATACTATAAAATTCGCCTTTTGTGATCGACGAACGACGAACCCACACTGATGGGAGGAAAAGAGAAAAAGTACTATTTAAAATTGCGGTCGTATAGTGTGACAGGAATTTATGACTTTTCACTCACGTACTTTTATTGAGGAATACTTGCGGTTTTTTATAAAATATACATTTCTATTTTTATGCCCCATAAATTTTTCAAAATTTCAATCTTGCAATCTATAATATCGTTTTTAAGTATTATATTTTTTCCTACAATGTTTTTTTTTCCTGGTCTAGTATTTATTACAATAGCTGATCATACATATGCATTGTTATTTACACATATTTTTCTACCCTTGGGTACTTTAAATTACATTATTGATCTAATTTTTCCATTGTTTTTTTTGTTTAATTCATTGTTAATAAATTAGTTGCTTTTGTTGTTTTGCTGAATGATGATATACATCTGGTCTCCAAACATATAAACAATAATAAATTTTTTTCATTCGACGCGTTCCTTATCTTATTTATTTAATTCAATATGTATCAACGTTGGACAAAAAAACCTGGATATATATATATATATATATATATATATATATATATATATATATATATATTAGGGTGGTCCTTGAAATGGTCATTTTTGGATTGCTTTGCTCCCAGGGGCTCAAATGGTTCCAAATTGATACAAAACAATTCTCTGAAAGTTTTAGCTCTTAATATTAACGTTTAGATAGAGCGCAATTCAATCAAAGTTTTATATGGAAATAGCATGGAAAAATTTTCAAAAATTTTAAAAATGTTTTTTAGATGTAATTTAGCGAACAAATGAATAAATAAAACTCATTCATTTGTCGCTAAGTTATACCTAAAACATTTTTTTTTAATTTTCAAAATTTTTTCTATGCTCTTTCCTTACAAAGTTTGATTGAATTGCGCTCTATGTAAACTTTAATGTTAATAGATAAACTTTCAGAGAATTGTTTTTTATCAATTTGGAACCATTTGAGCCCCTGGGAGCAAGGAAATTCAAAAATTACCATTTTGAAGACCACCCTATATATATATATATATATATATATATATATATATATATATATATATATATATATTATATATAATGGGTTATATATAATTCGTAGACTGGTTGAAGATATAATGCAGAAAGGACTTTTTAAAAAATATTTTTTACCAAGATTCTACACTCGTGTGGAACGAATTGCGAATCCTTTGCGCTTCGTTTTTATTGTTTTGTGAGAAATTTGGAAATACTATCTAAATAAGAGATTTGTGTCGCACAGCGTGTTAAGTTCATTCCGTTTATTTATTGTTTTATTGCTATAAATAGTTAAAAAAAGATCCTTCTATAATTCTTCGTTTCAATAAATTTTGTTCGAATTGTAGTACAGTCAGGTTAGAAAAGTCCATATTGTGTTTAAAGTATAAATATTTGTTAAATGTAAATTGTCTTTATGTTGTTGTAAACGTTTCATTAAGTTCTGGCTTGTTTCTCCTATGTAAATTAAATTACAATCTAAACAATTTATTTGATAGACGAGATTTCTAAGTCGTTCAATATTAAAAGGGGTTTTTGTTTTGGTAAAAATAGTACTAGTCGTTGTACTAAAATTGGTTACAAGTTGCAGTCCAGATTTATAAAAAAGTTTTTTCCAAGGAACATACAATTCTTTAATGTATGGCAAACATATTACACCAGAATGAGTTTCTGAGTCAGGTAAATTGTTTTGTACTGTGGAATTGTCCATTTTATTCAAAAGGTATGTTCGTCTGTTACTGGTTACGGAGTTTATAAGTTTTAAGGGTTAGGAGTTATTTGTTAGAATTTTCGTACTGACCTAGAGCAGGTCTGTGAGCTGACAATGAGTTAAACTCCAATTCAATTCAGGGAAGAAGTAGTGTAAGTTTATTATTTCTTTTACCCTTTTATTACTGTTAATTAATCACCATTAATCACCTTATATTTGTTTTTATGAATTTTCCTTTCCAACTTGTGTTTCCATGCTTCCTGGTCCTCTGCTTCGGCTTTCAGTGCTCTGTATTTCCTTTTCTCGCTTAAGTCATCAACCATCTGCATTCTTCTTCTTTCCGATCTTTTCAGTCCTTCTATTTTGCCTCCAACGATGTCATGTAGAAGGCACTCTTTTTGCACCCTAGATATATATTTGGCACACTCTCTTAATATATATATATATATATATATATATATATATATATACATAGTGTCCCAGAACTCAGCGTCAATACTATCACCCCGCTTTGACTTGACGAGATTTCTAGTGCACTCTGTATATTTTCAGGGACAACTTCCACGTCTTTACATTCGCTTATATGGTATGTTATTTTATTTGGTCAATTCTTTATTTGATATGTTTTGTCTTGCCGTTATCAAGAAATTGCTAGGATCAAGTTTCGTTCAAATTATGCATCATGGAAATTATTATATCAAATTACGTTCTTGAATCAGAATTGTTTCTAAAAGAAGATACGTAGAATAGTAACCAGCATTTAGAGTTTGATTAAAAATAAAGGTTTATTTCTGATTTGCTTGATATTCTTCTCCATATTAGGGTGCTTTATTGCCAGAACGCAAACGCAAAAAATTGTTGAAAAAAATATTTTTTGACGGTTCTGATAAAACTTTGTGCGTGGTAGATTTCATGGTTAAAATTAATATACTAAAATATTATAGGTCTATCAAATGTAGTTTAATTAAACAAAATCTTGATTTGCAATAATCCGCCGCGTCAAAATTTCAATTCGATTTATTTGAAATTTCAATATATTGTCAAGGTTTTAAAAGGTTTTATTAATATTTGAAAGTGCAAATTATCAGTTTGTTTTCGGAAACCTTTTACATGATGACTAAAATTCTAACTAGTACAATTGTTTTGGTTATTAAAGTCAAAACTATTTTATCAATGAATATCAAAGATGAAAATTTTATAAAATTCTTACCTTTAGTTGAAGCATCAAAACAATTCTTTAGTCACACAACTTCAGTTTATTTATAATTATGACAAACTGATTAAATAACACTATAACTTAATAATTAACGACAAGATAAATATAGGCGTCCACAAGCACATTATAATTATTAAAAAAATTAATTTAACACTGAAAAAAATAAATTTAACACTTGTTTAAATCCGACATTTTGATTCTAAATGCGTCGTCAATTATGTTTAAACATTTCACGATAGTATTCGCAGATGTACCAACTTTCTAAATGCGTCAATTGTGTTTAAACATCTTCACGGTAGTATTTGCAGATGTACCAACTTTCAGCTTATGTTTGCAAGCACACGTAAATAACTTATATTGTTTTAAATTCATAATTAAAGTAAAATTATATAAATAATTAACTATTAAACATATTTATAATCGATTTATATATAAAAGATTAGAAATAATAAAAATATTAACGTTGTCAAAAATATCTTTATCTACGTACGTGTGAAGTTGGTGTCAACGTTCGCTATTTTAGTATTAGTACCAACCTTCAGCTTGTGTTTGCAAGCACACGTAAATCTCTTATATTGCTTTATATTTATGATTAAAGAAAAATCATTTAAATAATTAAGTATTAAACATAATTATAATCAATTTATATACAAAAGATTCAAAATAATAAAATTATTAACGTTGTCAAAAATCTCTTTATCTACGTACGTGTGAAGTTGGTGTTAACGTTCGCCATTTTAATTTTGATTTGACGTTTCGTGTACAATATCATTTTAAGTGTGGTTTTTATGTGGAGATGTCTCGTGTTATTTTACGCTTAATTAATTAGTAAAAACATATTAATAAAAAGAGTTCTTAGTTCTGTGTTATCAAACATAAAACGATGGACAATAGGGAAGTCATATATTTGATACAAGGTAAGAGAATTGTTAATTAATGCAAAAACGATTTACTGATATGATTATTATTATAGAATGCTAAATAAATTAAAAATACTGGGCGTTTAGGTAGAGCATTTTATGTCTATTTCTTTCATGTGTCAGAAAATATTTTCGGGAAGAATCTGTTTCTTTTTGTTCAGGTATAAGGTTACATATGACATGTCAGAAAGGGTTATAAGCCGCAAGACATTTATTTATTCATGCGTGAGTTTTTTTGTGGATTTATTCTTGTGTACATGATGCCATAAATTTGATAAGTATCCGGGACGCCCTTTGTCGAAATAGTCAGAACTCGGTAAAACGAAAAGATATATCTTTACTATGATGGATATACAAAGAACAGCTCTCAGATATGCTTCGATAAGGATTGCAGAATATTTGTATTTTGGCATACTTTAAATTGACACTCTAGTTGTAGCATTTACATAAAAATCTATCTTAATTAATTACTCGATCCATAACTTCTTTTTCCATCCCTCAGTTTGATATATCACCCAGAAAATTTTTCCATTCTTCTTTCTACAAAAAATCATTTGGATGAAATTATTATATCCGAGTTCTTAATTACACTAAAAAGTTTTTGCAATATAAATCATCCATTTCTTAAAACGCGACACAATTTCTATATCTTGAAACTAAAAAGAATAGATTATTGCAATTACCATAAAGTAGTGAAATTTTTAATTACTCTTGCATTAGAATTGCAACACAAATTAAAGTATTTTTCCTGCTCTTAAATAAACTTTTATAAAACTTATACCATTATGCTAAAATCCGCACTTTTGCATATTTCTTCTGTACAGAGAAGTATTTGAAGTTTTGTAGGAAAAAATTATAAAGCTATTAGTGACTGCTAAAGCGTATTGAATTGGGATAAACTAGATGAAAAAATATTTATATGTTTCTGAAATGGGTTATTCTGCTTAAATATTTTTTTGATTGTATTAAATATAGAGATAGGTTAACACATGGTTAAACGTTGAGTTGTTATTTAAAAAGAGCAACAAAATTTTCGATTAAGACAGTGCATGGTACCTACCACGTAAAATCACCTATTTTGTATACCTTACAATGAAAAATCTCATGTTATTCTGACATTTAATAAAAATATAAGCACACGATATTTTTTCGCTTAATATTTATTAATTCTGAATTCGTTATCGAATAACAAAACATTTACCGCGCATCATGAATATATTTGAACTGCACGGCTCGCCTTCGACATACTCGAACATCTCATTTAAATGATAACCTATGATAATAATAACAACATTTCAATGAATAATGGATGGATATACTATATACCCACTGAAAAAACTGAAAAAAGACAGAATTGATAAAGGAACATCATCTTCTTGAAATAATTTTATATCAAGCGGCTGTGCGAAACATGCGATGGATCCGTTGAGAAATTTCCATTATATTTTCGTATTTTCCATCAAGATGATTGAGTTTTCGATAGTTGCCGTAGATAGAATATTAATAGGAAGATAGATATGTATAAAGGGCCTTTGTTTGAAATCTTATGGTGTAGCTGGGAGCGCAGTTTTATATTAGAATGGATATTCGAAACATCTATATTTAGAAAGCTATCCAAATACATCTCAGAATATTTACCTCAAAACCTCCCTGGCACTATATTTATATACAAATAATAATGCATACTTTTTGAAACACATATATGAAATTTATTAAATTTGTACAGTCGTAATAAATATCTATTTATGATTAAACTATGTAATTTGATAGTTTAGTTATTTTATTAATTAATAGCTAAATTAAATTAATATATTTTGGGTCGTCTATTCAATGCAGAAGTGCCTCTCAAGTACCCAGCCTTAAAATATCATTCTGTAAAAATGTATAGCTAGTTTCTTAAAAATGGCAAACATTCAGTCATTTAGATAATTAAGTTGTCTTTTTTAATGTTGCATAATTGATATGTAGAGCATTGAATAGTATGAGATAAAAATCGATAATGAAAATTTTTGTATATCTCAAAGGTTTCTGAATTCTTGGCATTATATATAAAAATGGATGTTTGTGTGTGTGTATGTATGTAAGTATGTTTGAATACAATTTTTCGTTCATTTTCAATTAAAAAAATATTCGATACCTCTTGACGGGAAGGCGTGCTTTTTAGTTTTTAACAAATGCAGGTCCTGCTGTTTTGAAGATACGGGGAAAAGAGTATCAAAAAATGGAATTTCTGTTTTTAAGGAAACGGAGCGTCCGATTTGAATCATTCAAAAAACACTTAACTGCTATTGACGGACTGAAGAACTGAGATTAAATTTTTCGAAAGACAGATTAAAGATGAATATTTTCAAAAAAATTCAAAATGGTCGAAAAAAGCAATATTTTTTTCAAATTTTTCAACAAATATTAAGATAAATCTTAGTTTCACGCCTTAGAAAAAATGGGTGTCTGTGTGTATATATGGATGTGTATGTAGTATGTGTGTGTGTATATGCACATTGAATAAATTTTTGGCAAGGCAGGTTTAGAAACCGCTGAAAAAGCCAAAAAACTGTCATTTTGCAAAAAATCAAAATTCTCAAAAAAAAATTTTTTTTTCAAAATTTTCAAAAAAAACTTGAATTGGCGTACAGCAAGTTTCAGCAATTTGCCTTAAGGCACGATGCCATGCGCCACTAGTTTAAATGTATTGATTGCGTCGTGGTTTTGGAAAAAAATACACATGACATAAAAAAATATCGAAAAGTGAATTTATCAGATGATGTGTGTAAAATAGCGAATTATTCGTTATTTATCGATTTCCGTAGGTGCAGGTTCCGCAATCGCCTTCGCCATCGCAATCGTCTGTTGGCTGTTACATACCCTCGTCACGTTGCGCTTATGCCGACGCGTGAGCACGCTCTTTGAAAGTCGCCAGGATTTGAATTTTAATTCCATTAATCAGCGTGACAACTCCCGACTAGCCGTTTCCCATTTCCCTTACCCTTTGCCACTCTTTTACACTCTTTTTCCGCTTTTCCGTCACTCTTTCCGTTATAATGCATTCGATTCTCCGATTTCAAAAGCAACGATATCGATAGATAAATGCACTGTGTTTAATTATACTATTTGATTATTACATAATTAAATTTTTGGTTTCATATAATTTCAATGAAATTCGATCCGAGTAGTTTACGATTGCCTGTTATCATTTCGGATAATTTGATTACAGATCATGATTTCATCAATTACTGGTCCGCGGATACGGATTTATATGTAATTAATTTGGGAGAGCTTTGGTTTTGTATTTTGATGTGTACCAACATTAGTGTAAATGCATAAATCATGAAAAATTTTGTTGCACCGCAGCAAATAAACCATATATTGATTTATATGTTTATTTATAATTACTTGTTCTAAAAATATAACCTAATTCCAATTCCTCTCCCAACAATGTCTATTATTGAAACCTTATACTTTACCCATATTTCTCCTGTATTTATGTCAAATATTAATAACACGTACTCGTGGTACACGAGTCATTTCCCGGAAAGTAAGATGATAGAAATCAGAGCCATATATAAAATATTTATTTGAAAACGTCTATATATCACCTCGGTGCATCGAGTTGCATTTCAGCGTTTCCACAGTATAAGCCCTGGAGAATCTCTCGTACTCTCTGACGTTTAAATATGACAACTAATGTGCAGACAAATCCACAAAACAGCAATATCATCATCGATAGAAACGTTCGACGAGAGGAAAATAATATTTTGATATCATTTGACACAATAGGAGAGGAAACAATGACATTTATTATTGAATCAGAATTGTTAATAAATTCTTGTAAAACGTCATTTCCTATGCCACGATAAATCCATAAACAGATAATATGAATACAATACTTTTTTATAATATAATTAAGGTTTCATATCGTTAACAAGATTGGTTAATGAATTTTTGTAAAAATGAGTATTTAATTTTTATTTTTTTAATTTAATTTATAATTGTAATAAAGTTATTAATTTGAACTTGTTATATCGAACTATTATTACTATTTATAAATAGTTTAGTTAAATTTATTAACATTACATAGTGCCTCAAGGATAATTTCTGGAACTTTCTGTACCGTAATTTAAAATTTTTGAAAGCTTCAATTTTTAATGCGTCAATACCATTTTAATAATTTTCTAATCATACAAACGGGCTCCATTCTCTTCAATACTGAATTGCAATTTTTTGCACTTTCTGCCGCATTTGCTAAAAACTAATCAGGGCGTCTTCCCATCAATAGGAATCGAATAGGAAACATACATTCCGCACACATACATACACATACAGACACAGACACATACAATTGTTTTTACTAAGGTATGCCAAAATGTTCAGTAGTCTTTAAAACGTAGCAATATGCACAAAAATTTACTATAACTTATCTCATGGGAAGATAAAAAGCTCCTGATATAAATGTTAGCGACTTTCAAATTTGTAATTGCAGCAAGATTTTATTTTTTAATTTTTTTTGACTCTGTTTTATTCAGCAATCAGAAATACATAAGAATTCCTATAAGCTAAATTGTCAAAATTTGAGAGCGATGTCTAAGAAGTACTCCAATGAGATCTTCTTAGTTTTACAATTAAAAAGATGATGATATACTGAAACTAATCTAAGACTAAATCTAAAGGCCATTGACGTTTCAATCTTCTAACGCCAAATAGTTGGATAATGTCGCCTATTGATGGGTTTGAATGTGATTCCAGTTTACGTTTGTATTTTTTCTTAAATTCTTTTAACGTTAATTGCACCGTTTTCATGTTGAGATCGCTGTGAATGGTTGCATTTGTAACGTACCACGGAGAATTAAGTCATCTACGTAAAATTTTTGACTGAGTTCTCTGCATTATAGTTATATTTGATTTATAAGCACATCCCCAGAGCTTAATTCCGTAGGTCCAGATGGGTTTAATGATTGATTTATATAACAGCAACTTATTTTCAACAGAGAGCTCAGACTTTTTACACAGTAGCCAATCAAATTCTTTCATTTTGATCATTATTTGCTGTTTTTTTTGTTTTTATGTGGTTTTTCCAAGTAAGTCTGCTATCTAAATGGACACCAAGATATTTTACTATGTTCTGTTTCGAAATTTGGACGTCATTTAAATAAATTGGAGGACACGAACTCTCTCTCAGGGTAAATGTGATATGAGCTGATTTGGTTTCATTTATGCAAATCTTCCATTATGTAAATTATGTAAAAAATAATATTTCTAGTAGCATTGATTAGTAGATACTAAAATAACACTTTCAGAAATTACCTTACATTTGTGTATAAATAGTATGTTTTTCGCTAAATATTTGTTAAAAAAAAGCGAAATAATATTTCTAGAAATTCTACCAAGGTCTATAGAACTCTAAATGCAACTGCCATGTGTCAGTTATACGTGTTAACTACGTGGAAATACAATCTCACATTTCAAAAAGTAGCATTTTTCTCCAGCACGTGGACATTCCCGTCTCCTGGCAAAAGTTTTAGAATAATCGTGTAATAAAATCACACGTCCAGTAGCGTCGGTCCGCTGAGATCGCGCGTTTCTCGTCAGTTAGAAGAAGTTTTTCATTGGTGCCGCGCTATGACATGTCGGTGTTCGGTAAGAAGAAGAATAGACGGACGACTTACGGCTTACGGCTTACGGCTTACCCTTGCTTTGGCCCCGAGTTTACGGCGTCACGTCTCCGAGTCCCCGCACTGCATCGCCTTCTAAAGCGTCGCGGCCGGGCTGGAACTGCACGGGCGCACGTTCGGGAATTCGCCCGACATCCGTTGCCGCGTTCGTGAGAAATGTTGTTGTGCTTTCGCGTAATTACTTATCGGTCTTTCGACGTCGACGAAAGACGAAAAACGAACGAAATCGGTCATTCCTTAACGGCTATTTTATTTATTTTTACTAGTACACGCCACGTTGGTAATAATAATAATCTACACTTAATCTTAAACATATGTTTACCAACTACAACAGTACACCTCGTGTTATATTTATTATTAGTACATCTATATATTTTTATTAACTTTCCGTAATAATAATCAAAAATAATCCATAAACAAGTTAATAATAAGTTGAATGTAAATATCGCTTCACCGAACATTGTAAAATACTCAAATATAATTGTCTCAAGGTTTCAAAAAAATTCAAAGCTTAAAATTTTAAATTACGGTACGGGAAGTTTAATTTGCCTAAAGGCACGATGCCATGCACCACTAGTTGCAATTTCGGTACTAATGCAACTATTTTATTGATGTAGCAGAGCCGAATGAGGACGATTATTGCTATCGATATTTCCAAGTGAAAATCGATTTCACTACTGCTTCGGGATCAAACCTGGAATCTCGGATCCAGGCCCAGTTGGTCTATCCGCTTTCCTTAAAAATCTTGCTAACAAAACTGCAAAAGTATTCGATAGTAAACTTGAACTCGTGTTACATTTATTATTAGTCTATCTATAAATTTTATTTAAGTATGAATGTAACACACATCGGTTTACTTATTGTTGGATTCCCTTCCTTTAGTAAGTTTTATTCTGCATGCAGAATCGGTTTCCGAATTAAGTTTTAAACTTTTCCTATCTAACTTACCGACGGTTTTCTCTTTACAATAACGACCCAAAACAGCTACGAGAATAAAAACTCGATCAACCTTTCTTTCGTTGTGGCGTAAATATATACATAGTATATATATACATATATATATATATATATATATATATATCCATTTTTTTATTATTATTGCAATAAAAATAATATATTTTTTCTGGTTATAGATATATGTGATAATTATAAGACTAGTAAATTCCATATACGAGCGCTTGGCTTTAGGGATGACAAAGAAATGAAAAATTCGTTATAAAACTAAGTTCGAAAGAAAAAGCAATTAATTCCACGTACAAGTTCTCGACACGTATTGTGTTGTAAAAGATAAACGGAAAATTACATTAAACGTTTTCGCTTTGACATTGCACCGTGATATCTCGCCACTTGAAATGCCGACTGGTGAGTGAATGAAAAGAAATAAATTCATGGCAGTCAGACAGTTTTACCCCAATTACAGAAGTTCTAACGAGACCGCTTTGGAGCTTTCGGTAAAGCTCACAATACAGGCAAAAGGCCACGGTTCTTATTCAAAGAAAAGTAAGGGAAAGATGATTGAAGATATAGAAGGCCTTCCAGAAATCGTTCCGATGCGCCGCAAGTAGACCGTGTGCATCTAAATAGAGAATTAACTTACAGGATTCAATTGCGGGTGCGAAAAGGGCCCCACCGAAAGAAATTGAGATATATAGGTACCTATTCTGGTGATATAAAATGATAATATTTCAGAATATATAGTTAAAATATATAAGAGACGTTTACAGTATTTTTTCATATAGCTAGGTCTGATATTTAAATATTTTAAATTATATTTCATCTATCCCAATTAATGTTTTCCGAGCAATAAAAGACACTAGTTGCACACTGGCGATCATCAAGAATTTCAAATTACATAAAACTTATCGCTGAGCTAGTAGTGATAAAATCAAGCTTTATGCTTCCCTGGCAGAAAGTAATGCATAAGAATCGTAAAAAAGTTTACAGCGTAAACTCGTTTATGTTGTCTTTGACGTTGAAAAGTTTTAAATCAGCGATATCTAAACGTATGTTTAAGTTTCGTGGCTGGCTCGTATTAAATGTTTAATGACTTGTACACCTATCATGTTCAAATAACTTGTGCATGTCGTAAAATCTCATTTTGCACTAGATAGTTTTGAATAATCTGCTATTTTGGGGTAAATGTCAACATGTGAAAATATAATAATAGTAATGAGGAGATAGTGTTGAAGTGATAATAATATGTTTAGGGATCAATTCTTCAATAAAATATAATTTTTTTGGTAAAATCTAACTTAGTATGAGTTGATAGTAACAAACGTTGATAGTTAACAATGAGACATCAGATTTTGTGTTTTGTGTTTTACGTTTTATGTGTAAAATGCCTGATTGCACAGCAAATGCATAACTTTTTGTCAATTCTTTACTACCAACTTATAACAACATAAACTAGTCACTTTATGATATAATTTCTATTTTGTTCGAGAATTGGCCTCTAAATCACAGTTCCTTAATGGATGTACCGTATAAATATCTCATGTATATTCAAATTTCCATCAGTTTGCGTTTATCTGATATTATGTCCAGCAATAACTAAGGATATGTAATATGAGCATATGTTACCACTATCTTTCTATTATCACTTTCCAGCAATAACGTCATCCAACTAAGTTTACGTAGCGTCGCGTCACGCCAATCTTTTCCTTATCTCCTGTATATCCTTCCAGGACCAGGACTTCTCAAATATAAATATAATATATTTTGAATGAAATGTTAAATTAACTATGTAAGTGACATATGATTAAATAATATACACCTAGCAATTTTAAGTAATTAGTGAATTTTGCTGGTAAATTTTTGGCAAAGGCATGCCGAGACCTTTTGAAGGCAAGAAGCAAAAAGTGTAGAAGATAGCAGTATTTTAGAGAACGGAGCGTCAGATTAGAAAGATGTAAAAAGCTTGTAGTCAACACTAATTTGTAGTTCAATAAGACAATATTGATTGAGTGAATATTGATCGGTTTGCCTAAAAAAAATTTAAGTTGCAATTTATTTTATAAAATAATCCGCCAAAGTGTCTGTATAAATTTCTCGAAATATCCGCTATATTTTTACGTCCTGCACAAAATGTCATTTCATAAAATATTTCAATTGATGAGAAACTAACATTTGGTTTCGGTTCCTGTGCAAATGTTTAAGAATATCTCGTTTGCTCTGCGATCCGAGCTCTGTATTGTACTATCTGGCTGCTT
>NW_020537646.1:7429116-7443256 GCF_003426905.1 Ctenocephalides felis | reverse complement strand
AATGTTTTCCGAGCAATAAAAGACACTAGTTGCACACTGGCGATCATCAAGAATTTCAAATTACATAAAACTTATCGCTGAGCTAGTAGTGATAAAATCAAGCTTTATGCTTCCCTGGCAGAAAGTAATGCATAAGAATCGTAAAAAAGTTTACAGCGTAAACTCGTTTATGTTGTCTTTGACGTTGAAAAGTTTTAAATCAGCGATATCTAAACGTATGTTTAAGTTTCGTGGCTGGCTCGTATTAAATGTTTAATGACTTGTACACCTATCATGTTCAAATAACTTGTGCATGTCGTAAAATCTCATTTTGCACTAGATAGTTTTGAATAATCTGCTATTTTGGGGTAAATGTTAACATGTGAAAAATAGTAAAATAAGGTGATAGTGGTGGAATGATAATAATATATTTAGGAATCAACTCTCCGATAATTATAAATGTTTTGGTGATGCTATACCACGAGGAGACTATCTTCGTATGAGTTGATTAAATCTATTTTATATAATATAGTATTAATAATAGTTAACAATGAGACATTAGAATTTGTGTTTTGTCGTTACGTTTTATGTGTAAAACGCCTGATCGCACAGCAAATGCATAATTTTTGAAAATTTACTTTACTACCAACTTCTAAGAACACAGACCTATCACTTTACTATATCATTTGTATCCTAAAATTGGCCTCTAAATCACAGTTCCTTAATGATGTGTTAGTATAAATATCTCATGTATATTCAAATTTCCATCAGTTTGCGTTTATCTGATATTATGTCCAGCAATAACTAAGGATATGTAATATAAGCATATGTTACCACTATCTTTCTATTATCACTTTCCAGCAATAACGTCATCCAACTAAGTTTACGTAGCGTCGCGTCACGCCAATCTTCCCTTATCTCCTGTATATCCTTAACCAGGACTTCTCAAATAGAAATATAATATATTTTGAATGAAATGTTAAATTAACTATGTAAGTGACATATGATTAAATAATATACACCTAGCAATTTTAAGTAATTAGTGAATTTTGCTGGTAAGTTTTTGGCAAAGGCATGCCGAGACCTTTTGAAGGCAAGAAGCAAAAAGTGTAGAAGATAGCAGTATTTTAGAGAACGGAGCGTCAGATTAGAAAGATGTAAAAAGCTTGTAGTCAACACTAATTTGTAGTTCAATAAGACAATATTGATTGAGTGAATATTGATCGGTTTGCCTAAAAAAATTTTAAGTTGCAATTTATTTTATAAAATAATCCGCCAAAGTGTCTGTATAAATTTCTCGAAATATCCGCTATATTTTTACGTCCTGCACAAAATGTCATTTCATAAAATATTTCAATTGATGAGAAACTAACATTTGGTTTCGGTTCCTGTGCAAATGTTTAAGAATATCTCGTTTGCTCTGCGATCCGAGCTCTGTATTGTACTATCTGGCTGCTTCTTGCGCCATATCACATATTACTAGACATCCAATTTCATCGCAGTTATCTTATACCCTTTCCTAGTTCTCAACTTCACTTAACAAGAATCGCCTTTTTTGAACTTGCAAAATTCCTTGCAAACCATCTCACCTAGTTTCTGGGAGAAATAACTTTTGCATTTCACAAAATTGGAAGAAACAAATTCTAGTTATCTATAGTTTGAGATAGGTGTCATTACTAATGTGATACAGTTGTAGGCAGGTTGGTATAATTTGAAAAAATGATCATAAATTAAACTTAGTGCTAAAATAAATGATTTATCATCTCTATCAAATGCGAAAAAAGTACATACGTGAATACTGCCAATTAGGGATTGCTTTTACTTTGTGGACTTGCTTTCATGCAGAACACTTATCTATATTAATAGTATTGAAATTACTATGAAAAATTAAATTAACTTAGTTATAATTTTTTGTACCTTAGCAATGTAAGGAAGCAACACATTGCTTGACCATTTGCATTGTAGCAGGAGGCTACAGCATTAGGCTGTTCATGTAGAAATTGAACTTGAAAGCTTGTACTCATTAGGCCACTTTCCAATTAATTGGTTCGTCAAAGTAAATGATTTTGCTTTAGGAACAAGTGCGTTATAAACTTTAAAATAATTTCCAAACCAAAATCTTATTTCCAAAATAAGATAAACAAGAATTATAACTACATACAAATCGATACATCCCAAACCCCTGTCATCTTCGTTCGTTCCGTCGTATCAATGTTCGACTCGAATTTAAATTGTGCTTACCGCAGTTTCTCGAGTGTATTTGATTGCTATATCAAATATTTACTTTTGACATCAAAAGTCAACATACAATTTCTTTGCGAGCGACTTATAAGAAAACCAATCTCATTTATCTAAGCGATTTGATATGCAGTCGCACTAAACTTGGATGCAAACAAGACCTCTCTCTGCTTTCATCATCGTATGTGGCAACTTGCAGGATGCAACATCAGCACAACACTTGTATCATTGTAGAAAACAAATATAATATATATATATATATATATATATATATATTTACTAAAAAATATTTGCATGCATAACGAAATTGGATTTTTTAGGTTACTGAGACGTGCATACATACCTGAGAAAATTTGCTTGATAAAAAATTTCAAGCAAGTATGAATAAATTTTAGATTACTACTTTGAACTGAATTTTCTAACTAAATTTATAAATTGCCAAACTCGGCGTTCTTTTTGAAGATTTCATAGAAATATCGTTATATCTTTTATAAATCTAACCAACTTTTCTCTACAAACACTTTATAGAGTTATATTATTTTCTAATCCATGCAGTTATAAGATAATATATTTCAACATGAAATATATTATTCGAGTTTGTTAATTTTTTTTCAAGTTTTCTTTGTATGCTTGAAGTGTTTTTGAAGTCTCAAGTCTATTTGCGAATATTCTATTTTATAAGAAATTAGAAATAATAAAATGTTTGTAGAATTTTATGATCTAATCTATTACATTGTTATCAAAAGTTGAATTAAATTCATCAAGTTAAATTCGTTCTTAGTATATTTGGTTATTTTCTAGTCACTATATAAATTTAGCAATTCATATACGATTATATTTTCACTCTCATTTGATTCGTCTACGTTTATCATACTAAATTTTCTATCCACTCTGCGTAAAATATTTGATTCCAATTTCACTTTTACCATAAACTTTGAAATAGCAGTAAGGTTTATATACGAAATGCTTTAACCAAATTGGAAACCCATTTCAACTTTCATACAAAAGTGTAGTGTTATCGCAAAACTAGAGGAACTAAGGTATTATCAAAAAAAGTTTTTCTTGGGCTTTGGAAAGTACAGAACTAGTATGATAGAATATATATAGATACATATACATAGAATTAAATATTTTAAAATTTTTTCTTTTTGGTAAATATTATATATTTTTTGCACAAGTTATTAAAATCGTTCGAATATGTGCTCTCATCGTAAGATCACTGTTCAATGCTTTGCTTCTTATATTTTTTCTGTCACTCTGTGATAAAACTAATTGATCGAAGTTTCAAGTCATTCTGAATAATATGACACTAGCATTATCTAAAAATTTAGCGTTGCTAAACCTAATTATAATACGGAGAACTTGCAAAAATAGCGTTGAGTTAATATTAAATTAATCCTAAATATTTGATCCTTATAGGCTTATCATTTTTTTTTAGATTTCTTGTTGATCAGATACTGTTGCTTACAATTTCTCGAATTTCATACGTATTTATCTTCATACATATAATGAAAATTCTTTTTCCTTGGACGATCTACGTCTCGCCCACAAAAATCATTTAAGAAAAACTATCTAAACACCGAATGTTCTTTGAGATCTTCTGTCGAGTGGTAATAGGAATTACCCGCGCTCGTTCCATCCGAGCAATTGGAATGCATTCGGCTCCCATCGAGAGTTTTCCGCGTTTCCCGCATTTGCCCGCTTTTCCCGCTTTCCCGGCGGTTACGGATAGCGCGCGCCATTCAGAAGATCACGGAATAGTTTCCTCCGTGCGGCACCGAGAGCGTTGCGAAAATGGATTACTTGTTCCCTGATAGGTACATTCGACGTTCGGAAAAGCTAAGACGCGATTTTTCACACGTATGCTTAACACGATAAATTTAGATGATTGTCGAACGGATAGCTGGAACTTCATTTGTTACGGTGGAAATTGCTCAATGATGGACCGCGAGTTATGGCAGACAATAGAACGCTGATGTTTCTTTATTGTTAGCTCTTTGAAAGAAAAGAAAATACTTTTATTTCAATTAGGAGATTTTCATACAATGCACATGTAATAATTTAAAAAAAAATCATTGTTGAAAAGAGGACATTAAAACTATTATATTTAACAAATGCTATAACTTTCTGCAAAATAATTTTTGTGCAATGAGTGCATTCTGTAGACTACCTAAAATTAGAATAAAAAGTTCTATATTACGTTTGATTGTGTCTATTCCGAAATACCTCCAGGTTACATCGGACTATATCATTGCGGATCATCCGATTGTCCATATCATAACCGACTATTTTCATATCTGTATACTTGATTATCCCTGAGTCCGTCATAATGTGCCGCTCTATCACCAGCAATAAGCACATCGCCGCCGGCGGTTTGCATTTATATCATTGTTTATATGCATGCGATATCGGATTCCTGAAGCTCTTGCATAGAATAATATCCTTTGACGTTGTGTAGAGTCAGAAAAAGCCATCATGACTTCTTATATCGCAGCCAGAAACGCTACGGCAATGATAACATCGAGAACGCTGCATATTCCAACGGAATACATACATTTGTGTATCCGCGAACTATCCGACATTCCTATCACGTATCCTCTCATTGGATTGTATAGAAATTCACCTAGCTTTTCATCTGGATGCCATTGCTAAAACTCTGTAACAATGACATCTGCGGTTGGGTTAGGAAATGCTCAAATGACAAAAAGCTCATCCATAGATTATTAATATAGATCGACGAAATCTGATGAGCTTTTTCTGAGCTCTCTCTGAAATTAGTCGGCGGACATTAATAATGGGACAGATGCAAGTATTGATTATTGAATGATGAAAAACCGAATCTCACAGTCTTTTTAATACGTAGAATTAATATTGCTACATTTTTTACCATAAATAATGTAAGTGAATTTATATCTGTTATGTTCATTCTCAAACTGTATTGAATAGTTTCTTCGCTGTCAAACTATCTTCTACTTGTCATTGTGATTTTTTGGCAAAATCTGTAATGTGCATTAGAGCGTTATTTCCCCGTGTACCTACCGATTGGAAGACGAGATACGTATTTCATCTGCAACAATATCCTTACAAATCTTAACGCGTTTCTTTGTCGCCCTTTCCCTTAAGCCTTATCTTAGCAATGCAAAGGCGAGGACATGTATAGTGAACCGAGTATACGCATATTGTGTAGATTTGATTTGGTGGGATTTGCAAAGGTTTAAAGGCTTGCTTTCCTGTATTCTATTGTGCCTGTATAAGATATTTCATATGCAGCATTTCCACGAAATGCTGTTTGCTGTAGATGTGCAAACACTGAGAGGAGGACTGAGTTGTGTCTTTGAAGTGCACATTATTCTCCACTATGTATGTCTTGCATAAATGTGTATTTTTAGAAAAATTTGTCTTTTTCCATCCTGTCGTAAAACAATGCAACACGATGTATGGCTGTGCAGGGGAGTGCATTACGCATTTGCATTAGGACACACTAATAAAATATATACATGTATATAAATATAAATATTAATACACAGATGTCAACTTTGTCTCGTATACATCAAATTGTCTGTTTCTGAAAACAAATAGTTAAGAGTTATTACAGCAATTTAGTCCACAATACTGACTGTGTTATTATTATGTGCTCATGCACTGAAATAATACTTAATATTTTATTGTTATTTATTTATTTTATGATAATTTGAAAAAATAATTTATATTCATTAATGTTATAAATTGTATGAGTATGAGTGTAATTTTGTTATATACTTGACCTCTCATTATTTGCTTTTAGCTGTCGTATTTAAATCCTATTTGCTCCAACACTTTGTTCAGTGTTATTTTTCATATTGCATATAATAATTGCTCAAGGCAGTAAATTAGTTTAAATTTTAATACTTTTACACAATGTTTTATATCAGTGCATAACAAAAAGTTTAAATAACTTTTTTAACTCCATATAGCCGTACGACATGAAATTTATTTCTAAAGTTGTGCTCTTATTTAATGCGTAATTTTAAATACTGCACATGTGCAAAGTAATACAATTAATGTTAAGTCCTAGTGTCATAAACGGCCGTGGAAAAATCTAGTTAAAATTTTAATTATTCGCAGTAAATTGATTATTAGAGGGAGTGGAGACTTTATTTCATATTTTCTACTATCTAATTACGACATATCTCTTTGAATGTTACCAGTTATATCCGCTGCAAATTAGCGTTCTGAAAACGCTTTGACATTATTATTTAAAAGGTGTTTCATTACGTTGTGAGGTTTTGGAATTTAACACTTTATGCAGATTTTATTTAAAAATGTATTCAACATGATAATGATAAAAAACACATCGTTTTGTGAGTTTTTTTTTGCGTTTGTAGAATGCTATTTAAAATTGCGTGCTATTTATAGTTTAACAAAAGAGATAATTATTCTATATTCTTAATAATTGTAATTAATAATATCATTAAATCATTCTGTGTACTTATTGATGTCACTCAGATAACAAATAGCTGTAAAAAATGCTTCAATGAATAACATTTTTTGTATTGCAATTTTTTATGTTATTGGTATTATGTCCTAATATAGTAGTACAAAAAATTCCGCAATGGCTTAATCTTCACGAAGAGATAGGATTTAACTCCGGTCACGTACTAATTCAAAGTATTGCCCGCCCGACGCTTTCAGCAGAATCGCTCTCTCGTCGTTCCTCACAGTCGCCCGGAGCCCCGGAATATCGGCGGCGGCGGCTCCGGCGGCGGCGGCTCCGGCGGCGGCGCGTCGAGTGCTAAATATTATGCCAGCGCAGCGAAACTAAACAAGTTCGTGCTCGCGACTAAACAAACCCGACTTAAAAATATAGTCCATCAGCATGTGCGGCTCGTACGTCGGCAGCATCAGGACGCGCTCGAATGATATACATATACATCACCCGGTTAATGAATGCATGAAAATGTACGAAAGTTCTCTCATCACAATCTCTCATACAGTATTCAGCGTTGATATGACTTAATCTTCAGAAGTCGCGTGGCCGTGCGTCTTCGCATCTTTCCAACCAGAGAGCGGTTTCCTACTTAGCCAATTCGGGGGGCTCTTCTCTTCTTGATATCTCGTTAGTTTCTGACTGCTTTAACGTATACATGGCGTTCGTGATTGATCACTTAAGCTATTCGTATGTAATGCACAAGTGCTCGTTTGTGTGCGACTGTGGAGGTTCTAGTTTCTCATCCAGCAACTAATCCGCTCATGAATTACATGTATTATTAATGAGATTTGCACGGCAGTAATTCAAATCTACTCTTTATACCTTAGTTATGTAAATCAGGCTCGAGACAACCTTCCGACCTTTGAGGAAAGAAGATTATTATATAATAAGATATTTAACTGATGATAAGATACTTAACTGATTTGCCGGTATGATGGAAATAATATTCGTAGTTTAATTTGAAAACCTATTTCAATTATATATAACAAAATATATTTCCAACTTATATATATATATATATGTATATATATAACATTGTTTATATTATTTGTTCTTTTTAATAACCGCATTTGTTCTCTTTATTGCTTGACATAGAAGCTATGAAGGCAAAAATTAGTATTTGAATCCTACTAATTTATACATTACAACGTAAACACAAATCGAAATAAAAAATATATACCATAGACAATGTATTATCTAATCTAAAATTTTGGAATTCAATGTAAATAATCCCGAGCGTATTTCCTCCTCCAAAATATTTTTAATCCCATCATCTCAGTTAACTCCTCCGACGGTCTCCTCGAACGAAACAACAGCGCACCGAACCATCATCTTCTCTTATTAGTACCGTAATTTATGATAGGGTTTTGTGTTGTGTTGAAATTTATAAGGTACTAATTAGACACCAGTTTCCGTGTATCTCAGATGTCTTTATCATAATAATCTCATCTCTCCGCCTGCTCTCCGTTACGGAGTAAAATGCCGCCGCGTTTCAAATCAAACCGGGGCGTCCTCATTGTCGTATCAGGGGCGCCCGCTTTCCCGCCTTTCTTCGTGCTTTTGCATCGCCACCCCGATCTTTTCATTTTTGATCGCCGCCCGCGTTCCCGCTTTTCATGTCACTGTAGTGCAATAATCATAAACTGTACAATATTACAAAAGTTTATGCCGGCGATCATTGCGTTGCCGCGTTTGCCAAATACGAACATTTTGCGTTTCGTTTTAATTAAAATATCGGGACTGATGACAAAATCTCGGTAACATCTCGTTTTAAACAGCTTGCTTGTTTTTAATTTTACTTGCAATCCGTGTAATAATAAAGGTTTAGTAATTGATGTTGTTACTTCTTGAAAAATTCTAATTGTAATTTATAATTTAAAATTATAGCATCTTTGTAAACTTGGTAGGTTTAGTAATAATACTTAACAAAATCAGTTTAAAGATTTTGTATTTATTAACTTCCCTAGTGAAAAGTTTGTTCTCGCGAAAAAATCCATTTTATTAATTTTGTCTTCTCGACGTTTTAAATCATTCTGCATCGAATGAGACCAAATTTGGAAAAAGTATGTGTGTGTTTGTGTATGATTTCGTTTGTGTGTTGTGTGTGTATGTGAGCCGATTATTGACCTTTTGTCGATGTTTTCTTAAAAAAATTGAACCGATTTTTATTTTTTTTTGACGATTTTGATGAAACGTTAGATATCGTAGTCTGAAATAACATACAAAAATATTATTAATTATTTACTATGATCCATATGTATTATCCTCGGTAATGGTTAATTATGGTTTTCTACTTGAATGTGAAATTTAAATTATTATTTTTTCAGATATTCTAGGCGCCCTAAAAATATCCCGCTACGTAAGTCCTATGCATGGTTTCTATCATGTCCATGCAATTTATTCAAATTTTATGTCGAATTCATAATATTTATTGTATTAAGTAATTTTGCTATTTTTATCTCAAAATTTTGTATTATAAATTTTTATTATTCTGATTGAGCATAGATTAGTTGATATTCTGTAAACCATGGAAAATATAAATATAATATGTACTTAGATTATTTGCTGTTTTTAAAGTTAAATTAAAAAGATTTTATGTATTATGCTCAATCATTTTTCTAATATATAAACCTCGACATATTGAAGTAAATGCATGGTGTGATATATTTCAAATTTGTTTTTTCCTC
Source organism: Ctenocephalides felis (assembly GCF_003426905.1). Taxonomy (NCBI): domain Eukaryota; kingdom Metazoa; phylum Arthropoda; class Insecta; order Siphonaptera; family Pulicidae; genus Ctenocephalides; species Ctenocephalides felis. The sequence continues at coordinate 7,433,884 of NW_020537646.1, read as the reverse complement.
AATTTTATTTTTGACTCTCTTTTAAATCCTAAATGTTTTTTTAAATTTAAATTTTTGTTTAAATTATATATAACATAGTTAATCCTTCAATTTTTATATATTGGCTATTTATAATAAATTATTTAAATTATTAAAATAATAATTTTAACATATTTTTAATATCATTACTAATAATATTATATTCTTAGATAATAGGCATATTTGTGTTTTTTTCTATTTATATATGTACTAACTTCTATGGTATTTTATATATAATAATAAATTGTTTCATATTCTGAGTAGATAGGATTTATGAATGCTTTTTGTATTTATATATAAAAGATCAGTATTTTTAACATTATTCAAAGTGTGTACATATTATTTGATCATTTTCTCGGAAGTATTTTTGTGGTTATTTCTAAATTAATGAGTAATGAGAATTTTCATTATAATAATCGATTGATAATTTTGAAATAAATAGATTAGAGAAAATCGAATATTTCAAGCTTAAATTTTAATTTCATTTTGACATGTTATGTCATACAGTTCAGAATATTTATTTACTAAAAATTTATTCACAAGTTTCCACAAATTTATAATTTTTTAAGAATCATTCAAATTGTTCAAGCCATCGTTCTCATGTTTGTTTTCGAGGAGCAAATCGTATTTTTTTTAAATATAAATTATTATTTAAATGAAATATTAAACTAAAAAAATAAAAATGATAGAAAACTAAGAATGAGTGAATTTATATTAAAATTATACTAAATATAGAGAAAGACAAATTGTCTATATTTTTTGTCTACTATTAAATACTTTACGTTATACTTTATTTCTAATGAAGAAAATATACCAAAAATGTGCAACCAATTTCAAACCAATATTCTTATATCAATTGGGTGATATAAATAACAAACTTATTTAATTTCTCTATATATTTTTATATTCTACATATTTTTTATATATTTGTATATTTAAAACCATGCCTTATGGTCGTGGTTTCATTAAATTATTCACTCTAATTTTGAATACATTCATTTATTTTGACCTATTCTTTTATCATGATTCTCAATAACTTTTTAGTACATAAATACATTTTTATATTATATGTAGTAGAATAATAATCTAGCATAAAATCTAAAAATCATTGTAAATAAAATATATTTGATATTATTGTTTTAGGTATATTGCAGTTAATATTTCTAAATCATAAAATTAGCTTTTTTAGGTACTAATATACTTCAATTATAATTAATAATATTTCTCCTAATAATAATGACTATTTTAATCAGTATTATTATTACTTTATTTTAATAAAGAATAACTTAATTATTAATATTGAATTATTTGAAATAATATTAATATTACTAATGCTTTGATATTTTTATTGAGAAATAATTTATTTATAAATATTTTTAAATCTAATTTTAATAATAATTACAATAACTTTGATATTTAATTTCTTCTTCTTGTAATCCAATTTATTTTTTGAATTGTAATACTAATTTATATATCGGCAACAAATAAAATAATATTAACTACTAAAATGTAAATAATATATATTCATCATTTTCTTATCATTTATAATTTTTTTCTTTTCAGTAAATGCAAAACCTCTAACCTTCGACGAGGTGTACAATCAGAGTTCGCCCACGAATTGCACAGTTTATTGCGGTGGCCTGGGCGGAGGTCTCGCCGGAGGTCTCTCCGAAGAACTTCTGCAAAAGACATTTGCTCCCTTCGGAAGCATACAAGAAATCCGCGTTTTCAAGGATAAAGGATACGCATTTGTAAGGTAAAATATATTTCTAAATATTTTATTAACAAAGATTTTTATTATTTGTCTTGCTGTCACATTCGAGAGAATACTAAATTAATTTTCAAATTTTGTAAAGTTGTAAAATTTGTAATCTATTTTTCAAACTATTTGAATCAAATAGTTTATTCGATAACATATGTTTTGTTTAAATACTCATTATTATATCTCAAATAAAAAATCAACGTTAAATCAAATTTTGACCAGATCTAGTTATGTTGACTAGGTCTAGTTCTGATGAAATTGATCCATATTTCTAAGAGTATCAATTTTGAATATCATAATGGAAGATGATAACAAATCTGCATATATAGAACACTTATTGATTTTTATGAATATTAATAGAAATTAAAAAATAAAAATGTCAAGTGTTACGCATAATTACCATTTTCATGATCTAACCAACGACTTAAGAAATACGAGGTGCATGATTTCGATATTCCTAACAATTCTTAAATTATTTATTGTATAAATTTAATCATTTATTTTTTCAGATTTTCGACAAAAGAAGCAGCCACGCATGCAATCGTCGCCGTACATAATTCAGAAATAAATGCTCAGCCTGTGAAATGCTCTTGGGGAAAGGAATCTGGGGATCCTAATAATGCAGCTGCAGCCGCCGGACAGGTGAATAATTTTTTTCAATTTTTTTTTTATTTAATTTTAGCTAATTATTTGGTTTTTATATGCTTGATATCTGTTAATAGATTTATGATGATTTTATTCTTTGTAGTCATTGTAGGAGACTAGTTATTTATTTCTTTGTCATAAGCGCCTTTGACTCTATATAGCTAGCTCAATAACACATTAGGTAATGCAATCTCATATTATTTTCTCAATTATATTGTTTATTAATTATATCTTGAAATATAATTCTTATTCTCTTATAATATTCTGAAATATTTTGAGTAATTTTAATATCGCATCACATTAATTTTTTTTTGTCCATGAATGAAAAACATCAAATGTAATTAATTTTCTATTAGTTTTTTTTTTTGCACTTTTGGTCTTGAAGAGTATTTTATATTTTTTCAATAAAAATATATTACCGCATGAATTAGTTAGCATTCTAAAAATATTTAGCTGTACAATGTCTAGAATGAAATTACTAATCTGTACAATTTGACACGCAGAATAAAACACAAATTTTCAAACTTTTAGCATTACTTTAATGGTTGTTTATACACGCTTTTAGTTTATTTCATTGATTAGAACATAAAAACATAAAACAACATTGATAAAAACATTCAAGCTAGTTTATTTTAGTTTTTTTTTTTGTCAAATAATTCTCATTTGCTTGTGTTTTGATCCCTTTTGTTCGTGTAATATTGTGGCCGTATATCGTATATCGTATATTGTGATATGTGATGTTTTGTGATGTGATGTTAGGTGTGTCTCTCTAATCCCTGGCAATTGTTTCATATAGTTGAGATGCCTCATCCCCGAGCCTATGCTGGATACAGACACGTCGCCCTTTTGCGACAAAACTAGGCACGCACATTCGGTAATGAAATTTCTCAGTGATCTTTATCAATAGTCATAATTCTTCCAGACTCTGGTTGGCTGGCATGTAATTGCGTTCCATTTTATTTTACTTTATTCTATTCTATATTATGTTTAGTATATTTTGTTGTTTTATATTACATTTCGGTCAAATTGTAACAGAGTTGGTCATTAGAGACACAGTAGAATAGTAGCTTGACACTCATTGGAATAGACTCATAGATCATAAAAGCATTTTTTAATTATTCGAGCTTTAAATTTTAGCCATATATAATTTAACTGCAATATATTGAATTATAATATACTTTTTACTAACTTGATATTAAGCTTATTATCATAATATTTCAATACACAATTACATATTTGTAGTAAAATATTGATATCCAGCATATAATATTATCCTAAAAATGATACACAATTGTGGCTTTTGTACGAGGTATCTAAGATATTTTTTAACATATTTTATATCAAATTATTACTTGATTATCACTAATCACTAATATTCACATCGTTTCATACTATTTAAAAATTGTTAGTAATATATGTTAATTTTTCCATGTTTTGACAATTTAACCCAATCACACACTTCAATAACTAGTAATTTAAAACGCCCACATGATTTTTATTTGCCTTTGAGTCTTTGTATCATTTAAAAAAAAAATGATATGAAAACAGACTAAATGTAAATATAATCAAGCAATTTTAAGCATGAAGTACACTTATACGTTTTACTTATACGGCTTATGTATTCAATTTCTAAATTATTACTGGACGATTTGCATAACTTATGAAAATCATTTAATTTTTTTGTTTAAATAATGAACGAAACACTTTGTAATCACTTATCTATTCTATTTTTTATATTTCTCAACAAATAAATAAAACATATTTCGTTTAATTAATTTGAATATGATTAGTTTTGCATTATTATGCAATGTCTTACTTGATATGATTTAATAATATATAACATGGTATTGACCTTTAAATTTATGTTTTGTGTGTTAAATGAACTAGTAGTAGTTCTGTAGTTTAGTTTTAGTAATTTTATTTGTACTCTTAACTGTTATTGAGAAAGAACTATTATTCGTAATTATACTGATGAGTATGTGGATTATTATTAAGCATTTAGCAGTTTGCTTTAACATACGCATGTTGACTGTAGTGTACTTAAATAGTATTAATATCGATATTCGTATGCGTTTTGGCTTATCAAAGCCCCAAATGCCATGATTCCGAGATCAAACGCGCTGCCTCCAAGAGGCATATCTGGGAGGATTCTTCGGCGAAATTCCTACCGGCGGCGTTTCGATTGCGGAATCGTGAGCCTGTCTGTCTCTCTATAGTGATTATCTCGTCGAAGTCGATAATTATCGCTTCTGTCAATGGAATTTGATGCTGAGATTTGCTATGGCATTATACAGATACATGATAGATATTATGCGTTATACAGAGATAGAGAGATCAATTAAA